>NW_026693329.1:0-600000 GCF_021218885.2 Marmota monax
CATTGTATCTGGAACATAATAAATGCTCAATAAATCACAGTTTTCTCTGTTAACAATAGAATGAGTCAAGACTGAATTTTTTTCCAAGAGAGGGTATGTGATACAACTGGCCCATTGGTGATGTGTGAAGAAAAATACCCTTCCAGTGTTCACTATTGTTTATAAGACATTTGACCATGAAGATGATGAAAATTTACTGTTGTCAGGTAGCCAATAGGCAAGGTCTCAGTCATTTCAGTTCGATTCCAATAAATTATTAGCCCACAGAATGAAGTTCTGATGTATGTTCTGTACTGTTGTGACTAAGTGTAAAAATGATTTTCTTGACATTTAGTATTGTTAGTATTTTTTTAAAAGTATGTGCCAGGAAATGGGTAGGAGGGAAAGGAATATAGAAATAAAATAACAACAAAGCCAATGAGAAAAATAATTGTAGCTATAGCTTGCACAAAGCAATTCTGCAGCCATCATTTGCTCCTTTTAGATCTTCTATGGATAAGTTTTATTGCTTTCCCACTTTAGAGTTGAGGAAACTGAGGCTCCGAGAGGTGAAATGACTGCTTAGCTGGTAAAAGAGCTGGGATGTCATACATGGCCCTGTTATCAAGGGATTTACAGTTTCAGACAAGAAAACAGATGCATGGAATGATGATATAGTACAGATTATAAGTGCAGTAGGAGTTCAGAAGAATTCAGATGAGAGCCAGGCATGGTGGTGCATGCCTGTAACCCCAGCTACTTGGGAGGCTGAGGTAGGAGGATTACAAGTTTGAGGCCAGCCAAGGCAACTTGAAGAGATCTGTCTCAAAATAAAAAATAAAAATAGGACTGGAGATGTAGCTCAGAGGTAGAGGGTCCTTGTGTCCAATCTCCAGTACTGAAAAGAAAAAATGTGGAATTCATATGAGACTGGGGTGACAGGGACTGGTTCCTTTGGGGGCTGTTTGTGAAGGATAGGCAAGAACTTTGAAGGCTGAGAAGAGAATCCCCTGGGCCTGGGGGCAGTTAAATAGGATGAGAAAGAAAGGGAAAGTAGGGACACATCTAGGATCACCAGTCTGAGTGGAGCAGAGGTGGCTGTTGGTAATATTGGCAAGTAGGGTTTGAGTGACAGGATAAAGCTCTGCTTTGGATGGGACACATAAAGATGACATTCTTTCACTTGCTGCAACTTTGACTATGTGGACCTTGTTTTCTCCACGCATAAAATAATACTTCTCATGAGCTGCCTCAGATTTGTACCTAAATAATTCTTCTATATAGTTCAGTAGGGTATTCATGAGTACTTGTTGGGTGCCAAGGCCTGTGCTAGACGCTGGGGATGCAAATGTTAAAAAGTAGCTCCTTGGTAACCTTGAATAGAAAAAGTACCGTGACCATTGAAGGGTCCTGGGGCAGAGTAGTTGGTGAAGTGATTATGACTGTCTCATGCCTGAGCTTTACATGGGGGTGCTAACTTGGTGCTGTAAAGTCAAATACATAGCCTGCACATCTGAAGCTAGCCACCTAGACCACAGTCTGACATAGTTATTTGTGCATTTATTTTTCTTCTTTTTTTTTTTTTCCCAATGCTGGGTATCAAACCCAGTGCCTCATGCATACTAGGCATGTGTGTATTTGTTCTGGAAGGTGATTCATGAGTAGAATTCATGGTTGAGAGAGAGAGAGAGAGAGAGAGAGAGAGAGAGAGAGAGAATATATGAATGAACGAGAATGCAATGGTGTTAAAGGCTAAGAAGTGTGGAAGAAAAGAAATTACTTAAGCCAGGTATGGTGGTACATGCTGTAATCCTAGCTACTCAGAATGCTGAGACAGGAGGATCACAATTTTTAGGCCACTCTGGGTAACTTAGCAAGATCTGTCTCAAAATAGAAGTTTTAAAAAGAGGACTGGGGATATAGCTCATCAGTAAGCTCTTGCCTGATATGCATGAGTCCCTGGGTTCAGTCTCCAGCACTACAAAAACAAACTGACAAACAAAGTACTTACTTTAATTTCTTGATTTTGTACTTCCCGAACAAGTTTCAAAATGTTACTGTCTAATCTCAACCTTCCACCACCACATCACAGATCAGGAGTTCCCCAAGTTAGGTCCAGGGTACTGCACAGAGGTCTGCTGCTTTCCTTGTGATGACTGGAAAAAAATTTTCAGATATTCTTTTTCCAAGAGAAAAAAAAATGAGATTCATTTGGATTCAGAAGTCAGTATTTAGTTAATATTAGGGGAGATGGGTCATTTCTCTTCTTAGTTCTGCTTTATCAACATTTAAGAAGCAGATAATCTGTTGCAAAGTTTGTATTTGGAGATTGAATGGTGTTAGACATAAACTACTTCATAATACTCTGAGAATGCTGGGTGTTAAACTCTAGATTGGCTGTTTATATAAAGAATACCTTGTCATTCCACAAATTGCTATGGCAGTTGGCAACTTGGAAAGCCCTTTGGCTTCAGTCATTTTATTTAGCCTTCGTAAGCTTGTGAGATATAGGGGAAGAGAACTGGAAGGAACTTACAGTTATTAACCAGCTACTGTCTACAAACCCTACATGTGCAATCTCATTTAATCCTCACAACATTTAATTTTTTGAGGGTTATGGTCCTTTTATCACTTAAAGCTAAGAGACTTGTGCAAGGTCAATGGCAGAGTTCAGATTGGAATGCACTCCTGATGCAGTGCTCATTCCGCACTGCTGTGCGTCGCTGCTTTGACTCAGATCTGGAGATTCAGGGTCATCAGAATCACTTGGAAGTCTTGTTAAAATGAAATACTGGGCCTCACCCTCAGAATTTCAGATTAAGTAAGTCTGGGGTGGGGCCTAGTGAGCCACATTTCTTTCTTTTTTTTTCTGTGATGGTGCTGGGGATGGAACCCAGGACAAATGCTCTACTAACTGAACTAACCCCTCAGCCCAATATTGCACATTTCTAACCAGTTTTCCATTGATGTTAATGTTGCTGGTCCACTTTGAGGATCATTGGTGTAGATTAATAGTTCTGTTCTTTTATCTCTTCTTTATCTTTCTTCAAGCATTACATTTTTTTAAAGAGAGAGAGAGAGATAGATAGATAGATAGATAGAGAGAGAGAGAGAGAGAGAGAGAGAGAATTTTTTAAATATTTATTTTTTAGTTTTTGGTGGACATAACATCTTTATTTATTTTTATGTGGTGCTGAGGATCGAACCCAGTGCCCTGCCCATGCCAGGCGAGTGCGCTACCGTTTGAGCCACATCCTCAGCCCAAGCATTATATTTTTATTCTGGATAGTTTATAAGTAAGATTACTTAGGATTCATTCATTCATTCAGTGGTCCTACTATCTACATATGCCAAGCTAAGCATTTACTAGGATGTTCTGTCTAATAAGAGACCTAAGACAGGTTCTAAATCATATAACATAGAAAATGATTGGGTAAGATTGATCAGATTTATGTAGTAAGGAAATAGAGAAAGGGAGGGGGAGCCTCCCTATAATAATAGTAGCTAAGGAGTTTTTTTTTTGTTGTTGTTGTTGTTTTTGGCAGTGCTGGGAATGGAACCCAGGGCCTTGTGCATGTGTTCTACCACTGATGTACACCTTCAGCCTCCCAACTTTTTAAAGTTCAGTATTAGATTACCATGTGCCAGAGACTGAAGTGGTCATTTTACGCATCTTGCAGTCATTTAATCCTCACAACAATGATGTGAGTAAGGAGGCATTGTTATCATCTCCATTTTGCAGATGACGGCCTTGAGGCAATGAGAAGGTATGTAACCTACTTAGGGTCACACAGCTTACAGTAAGGGAGTAAGAGTTTGAACTCAGCACACTGGCTTCAGAGTCTGATTCTATGTTATGCCCTCAGCAGGAGAGAGGTGAGGAGAACACCGTAGGAGGGAAATGGGGAACTCAGAAGTCTCTGCAGGTAGGGAGCTTGCTGACCAGAGCTTTGATTATCAGATAAGGTCTGGTCCATGAAGAAATAGCAAAGGAGGCTTGGAGGGCCTTCTTGGCAGAGACGACAACTTGGGCAAATGCTGGATGTTGGCTGGGTAGCTGAGGTGATGGGATTTGCTCTGTTTACCTTGCAAAAGGGAGTAGTGGGAGGTGATCCCGGACAGGTAGGATAAAGCCTGATTGTGGAGACCTG
This sequence comes from Marmota monax, assembly GCF_021218885.2. NCBI lineage: Eukaryota > Metazoa > Chordata > Mammalia > Rodentia > Sciuridae > Marmota > Marmota monax. Next base: position 4,131 of record NW_026693329.1, read on the forward strand.
CTTCCTTTACATGTTGGCCAACTAGTCTGGACTCTTCCCTTGGTGGTACTGGGGAGCTCTGCAAGACTTCTAGGGAGGGGAGTGGCATGGATACCATCATAGGGCAGGGAGATTTCCCTGTGACAGTCACTGAAAGATCCTTCTTCTCTCTTACTGTCAAAGCCCCTGATTGTGCAGAATGGGAAAGGGGGTTATCTTTCCAGGAGGTCAGCAGTGGGCAATGCTATTTCCTCCAAAGTTAGCATACACACGCTGCTTATGAGCTCACAGCAGAGACAGTAAGGTGCAGGTCAGTGGAGTACTGGGAGGAAGTTACGTTTGAGAGCATTTGTCCTTCATTGCCTGGGTAGGTTATAAGACACCAGACGTGGAAAGTCACATGGTAAGGTTCAGCCTGCTTCTTGTCCTGCTCTGTTTAACATGTAAAAGAATAGGAGCTGAGACTTGCAGGTTTTTCTGAACGGGTGCGGTTGCGTAGGGGGAGTGCTATTTGGGATATTTAAAATTCTCATGTAATTGTGCTTTTGAAAAATCAATGTATAATCACATAGAAAACAGGAAAAATATAGAAAATCTCCAGTGTGTGTTTTCTCAAAAATTCATTGAGATTTTTCTTATTTTAGGTAATGGAATACTTATGTATTCCATTCTCCCTTTTCTCATGCCTTGGAGATGTAACATTGTACAACTACTCAGCATATTTCTGTATAATCTCTGTGTTATTTTATTTATTTACTTATTACTGACTTGAGATATTAGGTGAGGAGGAAGGAGGTATAAATATAGTGCCCAGGGGAGCTTCAAGTAAGGAATATTGTTCTTGCTAACAGACAAAACTCCCAGAATTTTTTGGCTAACCTAGTAGTCTAAAAATATATAAATAACATTCATTTGGGGAAACTGACCTATCTCGAGGTTGGAAAAGAGGCCTTATAAAAACCAGTCTCTGACTTGCTACCCATATTAGTGTTCCTTTCCAAACCCCTGACCTAGAAGATTCTCTTTGATTTTCTTCATCTTATCATCAAGCTTGCTGTCCATCATCCCTCACCCCTTCATCTTGGAAGCCTTCCTAGATCACCCTGTTTATGGGCATAACTCTATTCTCTGGACCCCCAATGCTTTTTATCCAGATCATTTATTTGGCTCTTTCCTTGTCCCCGCCTCCCCTCATATATATATATGTGTGTGTATATATATATATATATATATAACTATTTCTCACCCCCTAGGTTTTTGTGAAGATTAAATGAGATAATGTGTATAAAGTTCCTTGCTCCTCAAGGGCAAGATGTATACTTTCTGGTTCTTTTGACCTTCACATAAAGTAGTGGAATATACTCTGCACAGTCATCCATACCATAGGTTTTTTCCTGTCAACTTCTTGGTTAGCATCTTCAAAATTCTTAGTCCTGTGCTAGGCACCTTGCTGAGTGCTGTACACACACTACCTTATTTAAATAGTAGTTCTATGAAACATTAGTAAGTCAGTGATATTATCTCCATTTTATTTTTTATACCTTTATTTTATTTATTTATTTTAATATTTATTTTTGGTTAGACACAATACCTTTATTTTGTTTATTTATTTATTTTTATGTGGTGTTGAGGATCGAACCCAGGGCCTTGTGCATGCTAGGCGAGCGCTCTACCACTGAGCCACAACCCCAGCCCTTATTTATTTTAATGTGGTGCTCAGGATCAAACCCAGCACCTTGCATGTGCTAGTCAAGTACTCTACTGCTGAACTACAACCCCAGCCCCATTATCTCCATTTTATTTTTTATTTATTTATACCTTTATTTTATTTATTTATTTTTATGTGGTGCTGAGGATCAAACCCAGCACCTTGCGTGTACTAGGCAAGCACTCTACTGCTGAACTACAACCCCAGCCCCATTATCTCCATTTTATAGATGAGAAATGGAGACTTAAGGGGTTGCTTGTCAAAGGTTCTGGTGCCCGTATTGGCTCAGCCATCTTCCACATCAGTGAGTCTAGCTCCAGTGCTTTTGTTGATACTGCCTTTTAGATAGCAAGCATAGTCTATTAACATTTGGACAAGAAGGGCCTCAACTGGTTCCAAGTGGGAATTCCATAAAGGCAGCACTCTTCATGAATTCTAGAGGAATGTGGGATCTCATTTGTTCCTCTTTGTTCTCTTCGAGCCTTTAGCATTTTTTATTTTGAATTGGAGTTAATCCCATCTTTTTTTTTTTTTTCCAGTGCTGAGAATTGAACCCAGGGCCTTGAGGATTCTAGACAAGTGCTCTACTACTGAGCTACATCCTTAGCCATTTTTATTTTTTAATTTTGAGACAGGATCTTGCTGTATTTTCCAAGTTGTCCTAGAACTTGGCTATCCTCCTGCCTTTGCCTCTTGAGTAGCTGGAATTACAAGTATGTGCCACCATTTCTGGTGTGTAGGCCCTATTTTTGCTTCTCTTTGTGACTGCCTTTGTGTGAGTCCAGTATCTATTCTAATCCTCAGTTTCCTAATCTGTAAACACTGATGGTGGCAACCAGCAACTCAGGAGGCTGAGACAGGGGGATTGCAAATATGAGGCCAGCCCCAACATCTTTAGTAAGATCCTCAGCAACTTAGCAAAACCCCGTCTCAAAACAAAAAAAATAAAAAGGACTGGGGATTCAGCTCAGTGGTAAAATGCCCCTGGGTTCAATCCCTAAATACAAAAAAGTAATAATATTAAAAATAAAAAAGAGGATCAAATGAGAATGTAAAATGGAATGTATTATGGTACAGTTAGTTCTTCCCATGCATCATTTGATGTTCCATCAGGGTACCTGCTTCTGTTCTCTCTTTTAAAAATTATGGTTAAAATATACATAACAGGATTTCCCATTGTGAAGTGTAGTTCAGTAGCATTGAATAGACCCATATTGTTGTGCAGCCATTGCTCTTTTCATTTTGCAAAACTAAAATAACATCCCCTCATTCCTTCCTCCCCACAGCCCCTGGCAGCCACCATTCTACTTTCTGTCACCATGACTTTGACTACTTGTCCTTTTGTGCCTGACATATTTCACTTGGCATAATGTCTTGAAGGTTCATCCATGTTGGAGCATGTCCAAAATTTCTTTTTTCTTTTTTTTTGGGGGGGTATTGCTGAGCATATACTCTACCATAGAGCTACACTCCAGCCCCCACATTCCCTTTATTTTTAAGGCCATATAATATTCCATTGTATATATATAGCACATTTTGCTTATTTATCCATCCACAGATGGACATTTGGGTTGCTTCTACTTTTTGCTATTAATAAGCTGCTATGAATGTGGGTATATAAATGTCTGTGTCCCTGTTTTCCATTCTTTTGGATATGTATCTAGAAGTGGAGTTGCTGGATTATATGGCAATTCTATTTTTCTTTTTACTGATGTTATTGGGGATTTAACCCAGGGGCACTTTACCACTACACTACACTCTCAGGCCTTTTTAATTTTTATTTTGAGACAGGGTCTTACAAAGTTGTCCAGACTGAGCTTGCTATCCTCCTGCCTCCTCAGCCTCCCAAGTTGCTAGAATTACAGGCATGTGCCACCACACCCGGCTGGTAATTCTATTTTTTGGGGGGTGGGGGTAACAGGGGATTGAACTCAGGGGCACTCAACCACTGAACCACATCCCCAGCTCTATTTTGTATTTTATTTAGAGACAGGGTCTCACTGAGTTGCTTAGTGCCTCGTTTTTGTTGAGGCTGGCTTTGTACTCATGATCTTCCTGCCTCAGCCTCCCAAGCCACCGGGATTATATATGTGCACCACTGTACCTGGCCTGGTGATTCTATTTTTAAAGTTATTTTTAAAAAATATTTCTAGTTTTGATGGACGCAACACCTTTATTTTATTTGTTTATTTTTATGCAATGCTGAGGAGCAAACCCAGTGTCTGACGCGTGCTAGGCAAGTGCTCTACCACTGAGCTACAACCTCAGCCCCTCTATTTTTAATATATTTTTTTAAATACTTATTTATTTTTTAGTTTTCGGTGGACACAACATCTTTATTTTATTTGTATGTGGTGCTGAGGATCGAACCCAGCGCCTTGCGCATGTCAAGCGAGCGCGCTACCGCTTGAGCCACACCCCCAGCTCTATTTTTAATATTTTGATGGACCTCCATACTGTTATTCATAGCTGCTGCACCATTTTGCCCTCTTACCAGCAGTGTACAAAATTTCCATTTGTTTACATTCTTACCAACACTTACTATTTCCTGTTTTCTTTTTAATTTATAGTAGCCATCCTACTGGGAATGGAGTTATGGTTTTGATTTGTGTTTCCCTAATAATTAGTGATGTAAAGCATCTTTTCATGTGCTTTTTGGCCATTTGTATGTCTTCTTTGGAGAAATATCTGTTTATGTCCTTTTCTCAGTTTTTTATTAGATTGTTGATTTTGTTACTGTTTAGTTTTATGAATTCTTTATATATTCTGGATATTAATCCCTTATCAACTATGTGATCGGCAGTGATTGTGTTTTTATTATGTAAAGTGTCCTTTGCTACACAGAAGTTTTTCATTTTAAGTCCACTTTCTCTACTGTTTCTTTCTTACTTTTTTTGTTTTGTTTTTTTTTGGTATAGGAATTAAACCCAGGGCACTCAACCACTGAGCCACATCCCCAGCCCTTTTTTGTATTTTATTTAGAGACAGGGTCTCACTGAGTTGCTGAGGGTCTCGCTAAATTGCTGAATCTGGCTTTAAACTCATGATCCTACTATCTCAGCCTACTGAGCCACTGGGATTACAGTTGTGCCAGTATCTCTACTGTTTCTTTTGTTTCCTGTGCCTTTGGTGTCCTGTCCTAATTTTTCAGTAGTGTCTAACATAATTCCTTAAAGATAAAAATGTTAATATTCTTGGTACTAGTCAGCATGACCCTTATCAGATACTGAGTTAAGTACATTGCATACATCATCTTCTTTAATTCCCACAAAAGCCCTGTCAGGTAAGTACTATCATTCTTTTATTATTATTAATTTTTTAGAGACAGGGTCTTGCTGTGTTACCTAGGGTGGCCTCTGACCTCCGGCAGTCCTCCAACCTCAGTCTCCTGAGCATCTGGGACTCTAGGCACATGCCGCCATGCTTGGCTTGGCACCATCCATATTTTATTGTCTAGAGAACTGAGACTTAGAAGTGAAGTTCTTTCTTCAAGGTATGTGGTAGTAAGTAGCAGAGCTGGGACTTGAACTTGTGTCTGTGGACTCAGTAGTTATCTCAGTGAATGGATGCCTGAATGAACTGAATGGCTGAAAATCTGGTAATAGTTGTCTTGAATTCAGATCTGCCTTAATATTATAATTATCCATCCGGTCTCAGAATTCAGAGTACAAGTGTTCTCTTCATCCCAGCAAGTTTTTCTGAGAATTTTGTCAAAGGAAGTACTTCTTTCAATTTCATTAAGGCTCTTAGTAAGGGAAGGTTTGTGTATTTTCTTTTCTTTTTGGATATGTTTCAGAACTACAGTGTAGGATGGAGGAAGAAAGGGAATTTAAACAGATGCTAAATTGTCTAACTGACCAACTTGCTTTTAAGACATTACCAGCTGCTGTTTTAATCATTAACGAAGCACAAGACTTGTAGTCTGGGAGGCACGTCAAAAATCCTGTTTTGGTTTTTGGTTTAAAACTGAGTGTAATGGAGAGAGACTGATTGTTTCATCTCAGAGAATTGGGCTGTAAGTCTTTGAGAGCTGGGGACAAGGACAGGGCGACACTATTGAGTATTTTTTTTTTCCTGCTTCTCAAAGGAGAAATCACACAGTTCTGGCATGTCATTAGTCAAAATAGGAGATGAGGCCTGAGAAATGATGCTTCTTTGGGTTTGAAAGCTGAATTTGCTAGTGGCTTCCAGAGAGTGAGACTCTCATGTTACCTGTAGAAGTTCTTAAGCCAGCAAGCTGGTGAATCACAGACGGGAGGGCCTTAGCTACCTTCAGTCCAACCCTCTCATTTTTACAGGCTCAGAGAGGGTAAGGCCTATGCTGTTTTTATCTTCACGACACAATTTGTAGGTTTTTTTTCCCCTGGCGTCTGCTGGGGATCCTGCAATTCCATTCCTTTCTAGCACTAATTACCAGGAGTCCCTGCAGACCCTATAAGTGCTCACACCAGCAAGATTGCTCCACTTCAGACACCCATTGAAGGTTCTTGGTTATCACCTGTATTTCTGAGGGACTGGCAGTAAGTTAGGGGTTCCCATGTCACCTTTCTCATGTTTGATAATATACTACAATGACACAGAACTAAGGACAGCACTTACATTGGCATTACAAAGGAGACAACTCAGGAACTGTCAACTGGAAGCAATACGTAGGAAAAAAAAGCATGGAGTGTCCACATCCCAGCCCTCCCAGTATCTCCATGTGCCATCAACCTGGAAGCTCTCAGAACCCCATTGTCCAGGAGTTTTATGGGGGTTTCATGGTATGGGCCTGGTTGAGTAAATCATTGGCCACCGATGAGTGACTCAGCCTTAGCCCCTCTTCCCTCTGGAGGTGTGTGGGGAGGAGTGTGTGTGGGTAAAGTTCTAACCCTCTAAAGCTGCCTCCCCTTTCTGGCAACCAGCTCCCATCCTGAAGCTATCTAGGCCCTGGCCTCCAAGCCATCTCATTAGCATACAAAAGACACTCTTGCCAGGCTAGTGGTGGCGCAGGCCTATAATTCTAGCTATTGTGGAGGCCGAAGCAGAGGGGTAACAAGTTCAAGGTCAGCCTAGGCAACTTTTGTCTCAAAAAATAAAGGTCTGGGGGTTTAGTTCTGGGGGTTTAGTTAAGTGGTAGAGTGCTTACATGGGGCCTTGAGTTCTAACTCTAGTACCAATAAAGGAAGGAAGGAAGGAAGGGAGGAAGGAAGGAAGGGAGGGAGGGAGGGAGGGAGGAAGGAAGATTTAAGGGTTTATTAGTTCAGTAGTAGAGCACCTCTGGGTTTAATCTCCGGTACTGCAAAAATAAGTGAGTGAGTCTGCCATTTAATAAAGAGACAGTGTTGAGTCTGCCTTGTGAAGGTAAATACTATCATGTTATTTGAAAGTTAATCTCTTGATTTAGACATTGCTTGGTGGGGAGGTGGACTCTTTAGCTCCAAGTTTGATAGTTTAAATGAATTTGGTTTATAAAATCGCCTTTGGTCTTCTGTTTTATCTGCTGTTTGTGGCATGGGTGCAGAACAGAGACCCAGGAGAATCCCAGGTTAAGACTTGAGAAGTCTGAGATGTTGCTGATTTGCTGTGTGACTTTGGGTAGATCATGTCCTACCTGTTTACTCATTTGAATAACAGGTTCGCCAAGCTCATTTCCAGGCCTAAAGCTTAAGGTGCAAACCAGAGTGGCTTTCAGTTTAGCTTAAAACCTTTAGACCTCCATAGGAGATTATAGAATACATATACATAGACACACGTATACACATGTGTTTGTGTTAGGTTTTATGTCTAATATATACTATATATATTTGCCTTTTAATGTTTTTCATTGAGGTACAGTTTACTTATAGTGAAATGGAATGCAGAAATCTCAATTGTTGTAGTTTTGACAGTGCATACATGTTATAAACCATACCCCATCAAGTTACAGACCACTCCGGAAAGTTCTCTCATGCCCCTCCCTGTGAGAAACTCATGTTTCCTCCAGTCAGTCCCCCACCTCCAGTACACCTGCAGAGACAACCCCTGGTCTTGCCTCTGTCACTCTAGGTTAGTTTTGCCTGCTTTAGAAGCAGTTAAGTGGACTTATTCAGTACAAGTTGTTTTGTGTTGAAATCCCAGTGATACTTTGAAAGGATTTTCTGTTTCCCTCCTCTAATCCTGAGAGATCATATACCTGTATGTTTTTGTCACCTGCCACCTCAAAAGGTCATGTAGTCTGGGGTGTTGCAGGTCTCCCTGAACTGTTATGGCTGAGAAGTGAGGGCCCTCTGCCAGTGGGCCACCACATTGTGGAAGAGATGGAAAGAACAGCTTGATTTCCAGATTCTAGGTTGAGTTTGTTTCTATAATTGTTAGTGTCACAGTCTTCTCACTTGTCAGCTGGGCAAATCGGATCCACCAGCAGACGAGAAACTAACTCTGACACCCGAAAATGTCACTTGTAACGGCACATTTATGACAAGGTGCCCATGAGATACACTCATTTCAATTTCATAAATACTTCTTGAACATAAAGACAGATTGCTCCAAGGGTGAGCAACAGCAAAAGGAAGGAGGTCAGGAAGGGGCTGAGCAGATGTGTGGCGGAGCTGCTCTGTGTCTGCAGGTTCTCTAGGCCTTTCCTGGCTGTAGAGCTATGCCTGCAGGTTTTCTAGGCCTTTCCTATCTGCTCTTCTAGGATTATGTTTGTTTTTCATAATGTCTATATAATTTGTTTCCTCTTCTTAGTCTTTACCTGCTCTAACTTAGTCCAGACCTGGTCACACCTGCACCATTGCACATGCCACTTAGTTGCCCTCCTTCCTCTGTCCTCCTTCCTTTTCTACACAGTGTGGCCAACTTTGGACAAATCTGCCAGAAACTTGGAATTCCCCATCTCCTGAGAATGACCTCTAAATGGAGCCTGGCATTCAGGGACCTCACTGAGGGCTGCTGCTTGTCTCTTCTCTTAGCCGACCTCTACACACACTCTGCCATTGCTGTTCCCTCTCGCCTGTGCACAGTGTATCATGTCCCTGCAAGGCATTGCTTCTCTTTTGGTCGTGGTTGATATCGATATGTCCTTAGGGACCTTGCTTAGATCCTCCCATTATTACAGAGCCTAGAAGCCCCTCAACTACAGTGGCACATGTATTTTATATGTATTTAGTAATTAATTACTTATTTAAATGCATTGTGTAAGGCCAGGTGGGATTTTGAATTCAAAGATGAATAATGGGAGTGCAGGAGGCCTAGAGAAAGCTGGAGCTGTGGGTGGGGAATGTTGTTGGAGTCAATTGGGCAGCAGTGGGACGGTGTATGACAGGTGTGGTTGTGAAGATAGGTACTGGGTTTGCATGAGGAATTGTTCTCTCACTATCTTCTTTAAAAGAATAATGTGGCCAATTAGCCTTTGCTTCTGGCATGGGATTGAGGATGGCCTATTCTAACACCAGCATGATATCCAGGCTCCATGTCTTTTCTATGGAAAATGTTCAGAGAGCAGGAACAGGGACTTACCCTGGAGAACATTCCAGTGGGAGAAAGAGAAAAATTATGTACATTCCTCAGAAATACTGAAGTGCCCTGGAATAAGCTGACCTTCTTCTGTACGATGTTATCAGTAATGCTTTAGGCTGCAGCACACTGTTTATGTTTTTGAAACCCAATCCATTTCTTGTATTTTCTCTCTGGAAATTGTAAGGATGTGGTCTTAAGAGTGAGCTGGAGGGTTCTGGGTGTAGCTCGGGAGTAGAGTGCGTGCTCTGCATATATCAGACGCTGGGTTCCCTCCTCAGAGTGGCAGCCTTGCACACACACACACACACACACACAAAATGAGCTTGGTGTTTTTACCTCTCTTATGACTTTCTTAGAAGCACAACTAACAGTACTGAAGCCCAGCAAAGCCCACATCATGGCTTACTTGCTTCCCCGCCTCACCTGGCTCCCTGTGTTGTTGGACAGCTCAGTGAGCTCTGGTGTGGACTGCTGCCACACCCTGTCCATGTGCAAGCTGCTGGACACATGGACCTGGGCTTCCTCCTGGGTTGGGGCCCAGGAGATGCTTAAGGCTCTGCCCCTGTGGTGGGCCCTGTTTAGGCTCTGTCCCACCAGCAAGTGGGACAGAGCAGCCCTCAGTGAGGTCCCTGAATGCCAGGCTCTATTTAGAGGTTATTCTCAGGAGATGGGGAATTCCTCTTTAGGGGTACTGTGGTTCTCTGTCCTCCTGGGGCACTCCTGCTTGACCTCAGCCCCTTTCTGGCAGATTGCTGCAATTATACTGCTGCTTCTTGATTAATTCCTACTCTGGTACAGAACAGCTCTCTGTAGACTTTTATTTTTATTGTGGTAAAATATGCATACACATAACAAAATTTACCATTGTAACCATTTTTTAAAATTTTATTAACTTTAATTTTTTATGTGTGTATTCATCTAATTTTTCTTTTTTTGTATTGAGATTGAACCAAGGGGGCACTTAGCCGTTGAACTACTTCCCTAGTCTCTTTTATTTTGAGATAAGGTCTCCCTAAGTTTTTTTTTGCTTAAGATTTCGTTAAATTGCTGAGGGTGGCTTTGAACTTAACAATCCTCCTCCCTCAGCCTCCTGGGTGGCTGGGTCAGGTGAGTGCTACCGCACCTGGCAGAAAATGATGATTTAGAACTCACTTGGGCTTGCTCCATTAAAAATCCCAAATTGAGCCAGGAGCATTGGTTAACGCCTGTAATCCCAGCAGTTTGGGAGGCTGAGGCAGGAGGATCACAAGTTCAAGGTCGGCCCCAACAAGGCCCTGTCACTCAATTACAAATATAAGAAAGGAGGGATGTGGCTCAGTGGTGAATGTCCCCAGGTTCAATCCCCAGTAGTAAAACAAAACAAAACAAAAAACCCCCAAATACTCAGAATGCCAAAAGCTGCTGCCTTCCTGGTGTCCCGCTCAGCTCCCTAGTCTCCACATAGAGCGGGAGACCCACCCACTACGCTGTGTCCCTCGTTCTTTCTCATTGCTGGACAAGATCCCATGTACACAGAGCTTCACAGATTGTCATATGGGCATGGCATTTGAGTCTAGCTTCACTCTCTCCTTGGCACAGAGGAGCAGTGGAGATAAGCAGACGAGCAGCCTGGAGAGCACTCTGGAGGTTCTGAAATTGGGTGGAGGCAGTACACGGTGGGGTCTTGGCAGCAGCCAAAATGGGCCATTTTGTGGCTCCCAGCATGGGAGCATGTGCTGAGCTGGAAGGAGGGAGTCTGGGGGTTTGGGTAGATCAGGGCTGTGAGGCGGGTGCCTGGGACTCTGAGGGTCATGTCCAGGCTGCTCCAGGAGGGCCTGGCCTTGGCTGCGGGCTCTGCAAACTGCTGCTGGGGGCTTCCTGCTTTTGCCGAATATTACGCTTTTCTCTTTTGAGTTTTACTCTCTGATTCTTGAACCAAACCTGCAGTACCATTGGCTCTAAGAACATTTTCGAGGCCATTTCTCTCTTTAGGCTGGGGTCTGGGTAAGGGTTCCTTTTGAAAAGGAAGGTCAGATCTTCCAGATGTTTCTCAGTGAACATTGTTTGCTTCCTTGGGGACGCTTCTGCTGCTTGCGTTCAGGAAGGGCCTCAGAGTCAGCCATCTTAGGACCCGGATACACTCCTCTGCTCAGCTCCTGCAGTAAGAAAACCATTGTAACCATTTTTAAGTACACAGTTCAGTGGCATAAAGTGTCTTCACTCTTGGGGAGCTGTCACCACCATCCATCTCCAGACTTTTTCATCTTCCCCAGTTAAAACTATGTACCCAGGGCTGGGGTTGTGGCTCAGCGGTAGAGTGCTCACCCAGTACATGTGAGGCTCTGGGTTCGATCCTCAGCACCACATATAAATAAATAAAATAAAAGGTATTGTGTCCACCTGCAACTAAAAACCCCCAAACTCTATACCCATTAAACGCTTAATTTTCCATTCCCTCTTACCCCTAGAGAACCACCATTCTGCTTCCGGTCTCTATGACTCTGACTACTCTAGATAACTCATGTAAGTGGAAACATACAATATTTATCTTTTAGTGACTGTCTTATTTCACTTGGCACAAGTTCAGCCGTGTTGGAGCATGTGTCAGATCTCCTTCTTCCTCTCCCCACTCCATGGTGTTGTGGATAGAACCCAGGCTATTGTGCATGCTGGGCAAGCTGTCTGCTCTACCACTAAGCTACACCCCCAGTCCAAATCACCTTCTTTTTTAAAGCTGTGTAATAGTTCACTGTATGCATACACTGCATTTTTTCATCCACTGATGGGCACTTGGGCCATTTTCATCTTTTGGCTATTTTGAATAATACTGCTGTGAACATGAGTGTACAAACATATGTCTGAGTCCCTGCTTTTGTTTCTTTGGGGTATATAACTAGAAGTGGAATTGCTGGATCATATGGTAATTTTTGGAGGGACTGTTATACTGGTTTTTGTAGCAGTTATACCATTTTACATTCCCAACAACACTGCACAAAAGTTCCAGATTCTATCTTTGCCAACACTTGTTACTTTCTATTTTTTATAGGAACCATCCTAATTAATATGAGAGGTGGCTGCATTACCTTTCATGGGTGTATTATAAAGCACCCATATAGAACCTAAGTTAAGGCTGTGTGTCTGGGGGAAGGGAGAGTGTTGGGATTCTGGGTAGGCTATTTTGTTTTGCAGCATTTCAACTTTGCTGGATGCTGCTAGATGGTTGTTTTACAAAATTGCTTGGGAGAGAAGGTGGTCACCTAGCTTTATTGGTTTAGAGGTCATAACAGAACAGAGGGACTGTAGGAATCATTTGTGGCTAAGAGACAGCGAAGTTATAGCCTTCAGTTGGGCTGGTAGCATTATTTTGGCCCTTAATGACTAGAAGTCCTCCAGAAAGACATACTGCTTAATGAGGCAGCTCACGGCCCCAGTACCCAGTCAGGCAGAATACATTATGATGGGGAGCAGGGTGAGGGGCAGCCCCCCAGGCCCCCTGAGTGCCTGCCCTGCTTGGTGCCAAGCATGTATGCGTCACAATCACCGGCTTTAGGGAGTTTGTTTAGAGGGAGACCCACTCAGAAACTCACCATTTCAATGTCTGGAGTGAGTTCTGGGATAGAAGTGGAGACAGGGCCCTGCAGGAGGATCCGAGGAGAGGTACTTAATCACCCAGCCTAGCGGTGATAGAAGGAAGTTTCCTGAGAGGTGCTGCCAGGACCTGGTTTTGAAGGATAAGTAGGAGCAGGAGTTGACCAGGGGCAGAGAAGGGAGTGAAAGGAAGGAGGGGATGCTCTTCAGCTTGTCATTGATCTTTATAAACTGGTGTCTCCTGTGAGAGAATGTGCCAAGGGATCTTGAGTTTCAAAACTTGATAGATTTAGAGAGATATAAAATAGTCCCTGCCTCAGAGTTCCACCAAGGGACAGTTGGAGGCTGATTAGGGGAGGGACCAACCTGTTGGGTATAGCCTCCCAGATGACCTGCAGTGATTGGAAGTCTGCTTTCCAGAAACCTGTTGGGTTGGCAGAGAAAGAAGTGTGCCTTGAGGCTAAGGGACCCTCCTGCAGAAGTGTGCCTGCATTCTAACACCTCTATCCAGAGTCTGCATCTCTGGCCTTTTGTGCCAAAGTAGTTTGTCCTTTTGCCCTTCAACAATCGGGTATTGACACAGGGACTCATCCTTATTCTTTTCTTTTCCCTCTCTCCCTCCCTTCCTTTCTTTCTTTCCTCTGTGTGTGTGTGTGTGTGTGTGTGTGTGTTATTGGGAATTCAATTCAGGGAGCTCTACCACTGAACTACAGACCCAGAGCTTTTTACTTTTATTTGGAGATAGGGCCTTTCTAAGTTGCTGAGGCTGGTCTCCAACTTGTAATTCTCCTGCCTCTGCCTTCTGAGTGGCTGGATTACAGGTGTTCTCCACTACCACTGTGCCTGGCCCATTCCTGTTCTTAAAACAAGAGTATTATACAAAGAGCAAGTCCACAATCCCCCACCCTCATTGGACTCCCCAGAGGCAACCCTATAGCTACTTTGTGTGTTATCCTTATTCTCTGAAGATTTTTCATATGAATGGGATGGGCAGTAGCTTTTTGTCCTATAAACAGTGTTTTGGCAAAGTATCTTTGTATCCTTATGTTTCTATAGTTTACATTCCTAGATGTAAAATGCCTGTCAGACTATGGGAGTATTTGAAATTTTAATAGATACTGCCAAATTGCTCTCCAAAAAGGTGTTCTGAATTATCCTTTCCCCAGCAGAGCCCCTGAGTGCCTCTTTGCCCCCACCCCCATAAGTGTTGGGTATCTTCTACCTGCCCACACATCTGAGGAGGGGAGCTTTGCTTATTGTTGGTTTGTAATGAGACCTGTGGATTAAAGCTGTTGCCTTGGGCTAATTTCTTTCCTGAGCACCATATCCCAGTGGAAATGCAGAGGTGGCAAATGCCCATTGGTGTTGATGCTGAGACCTGAGGTTCCCCCAGCAGCCTTGTCTCCCTGCCCGTGAAAGGTCAGCCAGAACCTTTATTTTTCTTGAAAGGTCTTTTTTCCTAAGAACCTTAATGGTCACCATTTCCTGCTTTTCTTTGTTTCTTTGATTTTTTTTTCTGAGTACTAGGGATTAGACCTAAGGATGCCCTGACACACTGAACTGCATCCCCAGCCCTTTTTATTTTTTATTTTGAGGGAGGGTCTCTCTAAGTTGCCCAGGCTGGTCTAGAACTTGTGATCCTCCTGACACAGCCTCCAGAGTCTCTGGGATTACAGGTGGGCATGGTGCCCAGCTCCACTCGATTTTCAGATGATGTATCTCAAATGTGTATTGACTTTCTTCTTGGCCCTATTGATTGCCAGTTATAAGGAAACCAACTTTTCTATTGTTCCAGGATAGCCACCTTTTGTGCCCCAACTCCAGTTCCTTGTGTTTTACTGTTACATGTAATCCTCAAGAATCCGACCAGCATCTTCCCAAGTAAATGTTACCCCTCTTTGTCACTAGGATTGAGTGAGATCTTCTCTCTTGTATCTCCTTTAATTAGGATCAGAACAGTGGGATAAAGTGCAGCTTCTCTAAAATCTGAGGAACATTCTCAGAGTCTGGATCTAAGATTCATTTTCATGCCAGAGAATTAGAAAGGGGCTGGGTAGATGAGAGGACTGCCATCTCTTGAGGGGTACTGGTGATTTCCTTATAGTACCCCAAGAGAGTGCTTATTATTTTTTTCAACCTTATGGATGAGGCTGAATCACATGCCAAGCAGTAGATGACAGAGCCCAGACTTAACCCCATTTCTACTCCATGCCAATTCACTGTGGGACTTTTGGGAGGTGATTAGGATTAGATAAAGGGGAGCCTCCATGATTAAATCATGGTGGCTTTATAAGAAATGGCAGAGAGACCAGAAGAGACACATATATGTGTCCTGGCTCTTTTTTTTTAAATATTTATTTTTTAGTTGGACACAGTATCTTTATTTTATTTATTTATTTTTATGTGATTCTGAGGATTGAACCCAGGGCCTCGCGCATGCTAGGTGAGCGCTCCACCTCTGAGCCACAACCCCAGCCCCTGTGTCCTGGCTCTTACCATGTGATAACCACATACCACTGTGGCCTCTGAGAGCACAAAAGCCATTACTATATGTGGCATCTTGACCTTGGATCTCTATGACTATGAGCCAAGATAAACCTTACTTATTTATAACTCATTCAGACTGTGGAGTTCAATTATTAGTAACAGAAAGAGGATTAATACACCATTCCAGGGATACTTCCACTAGAGGTGACCGTGGCATAGGCCATCCTTTCTATTGGGTCCTCTCGGCCTACTACCACCCAGAAAAAAGCTATAGTTTCTGCTCTTTCCTTTCCCTGAATACCGAGGCTCTGACTGAGGACTTCCCAGATTGCACAGTTTTCATTCATCCTAGGGGCCATCTTTAGGATTGCCTTTATCCATGAGCCTCTATGCTGTCATTTATAGATCATTACCTTTATATTTGACTCACTGTTGTTTTCTAAAACTTGGAAACAATTACTTGTAAAGAACTTTTGGTACTTAAGTTAATTGAAAACCAGTTGCACTTGGCATTAATCCAAAATAAGATTAAAATGATAAAATTTGAAGTAAATAAATACAGTAAAATCAAATCACAGTGATTCTAGTTGGATCCTAGTGCCTGTTTGAGATACCCAATGAGGGCCACTTTCATTAGAAAAGGGAGCCTGCTGAGTGTTAGAGCAGCAGTGGCTGTGGGATATAGCTCCACGGTGGGGCAAGAGAATCACAAGAGAGCAGTTTACTTGTGACGCTAACCTTATCACTACCCTGACCCATCAACGTTATCTGCTGGTGGGCCACAGCCCTTCCATCCCAATAAGTAGGGGAGGAACAGAAGCTCCCCACGTGAGCAAGTAGCAGAGGGGACAGCTATCCTGGGAAGGGAGAGATGGAGGGCAGAGCTAGGGACTACTCAGGTTGACTCAGGTTGAAATTTGCTTCCACTCTGAGGAAGGGACATGTTTTCAGATTCACACATAAGTTCTCCATGGGTGGCCAGGGGCTTTGGAGAGTTGTCACTTTGCTGGCCTTACCTCCTCACTGCCTCCAAGGTAGGAATCTAAGCATATTCATCTTGGTCTCGGGAGTACCCAACACCACAGGTCTCCATGAGATGTTGATGAATAGAATATAGTTCAGTTGGTAATGGAACTGTTAGACCAGGGAACTCAGTGAAAGACAAATATATTGTGTCCTGATGTAGGCATTTGATGTCTCTGATCCTGTGTTTCCTCATTTATGACTAATACACATCTCAGGATTATTTAAAGCTCAAATTGGATAATGAATATAAAACACATTACTCATGAAATGTTTTTTCCTGCCTCAAAAGTTTTGTTTCTAAAATGAATGAATTTTGAATTTGGACTATACCCAGGTATATTCTGGGAAAAGAAAATATTGGTCTTTTAAAAATAGAACAAAGATTTTTATTGTTTATTTTAATAGTATGACCTCTTGTGCTATAATAATGAAAAATAAATTACAGCATACTATACTTTCTAGAAAAAGCAAAATACTTTCTTATTTTTTTTCCAGTACTGGGGATTGAACCCAAGGGTGCTCCACTACCAAGCTACATCACCAACCCTTTTTATATTTTATTTTGAGACAAGTTGCCAAGGCTGACCTCGAACTTGTGGTCCTCCTGCCTCAGTCTCCCAGGTTGCTAGGATTACAGGCGTGTGCCATAGTACCTGGCACAGAACAAAAACATGGACATCAGACAAACTTTGAGTCCCCACTCTACTACTTATTTGAGCCTGTGTTTCCTCATCTGTAAAATGGAGTTTAAAGTCCTACTTTAAAAAATAGCCCCACGTGAAATGTTTCCTGGGGCTGCCATACAAAATACCACAGATTGGAGGGCTCGACAGAATCTATTCTCTCACAGTTCTGGAGGCTGGAAGTCCAAGGTCAGGTGCTGGCAGGGTTGGCTTTCTTCTGAGGCATTTCTCCCTGACTTGCTGTCACATGGTCACCCCTTTTTACATGTTAGGTTGGATGAGGGCCTACTCTACCAGCCCTTTTTAAACTTACCCTGCCCCTAACGACCCTATCTTCAAACACGGTCCTGTCATGAGATATAGGGGATAGGGCCTCAACATATGGATTTGAGGCAGGGCACAGTTTAACTCATCACATTTTCAAAACAGAGCTCAGTGGATGGTAGGTACTACTTCATACTTAAATCTATGTTTTTGAGTTCTTTTTTGTTTCTTGCTGAAAATTGTATTTATTGTATGGGATTGTCCTGAAGGCCTATATTGTTATTAAGTACCTTCCTAACCCCCCAGACACTTTCTATTAAAATTAGACCAGTTCAGTAAGGTAGAGCAAAATAAGTATCCTTCAGCCTCTGGTCAGTAACTCATCCTTTAGCAAAAACCAGGCTTGACTTTATAATAGCAAAGGATCAAGTTATTATTGTGGGGTTGTTGTTGTTGTTTCTTTTTTTTAATGTGTACAGGGTATCAATCCCAGGGCCTTGCACCAACTAAGCACATACTTTACCACTAAGCTACATAACCAGTCCCTAGATTATTTTAAATTTATAAGAATCAACATGGGAAGGAGATTTAACAAAATGCTGATAAAAGTTGAATTAGGGAAAACATGCTCAGTGAAATAGGCTAGACACAAAAGGCTACATATTATATGACTGCATTTAGAGGAAATGTCCAGAATAAGCAGATCTTTATACAGGGAGAGCAGATTAGCGGTTGTAGGAGGCCAAGAGGAGGGAGGAAATGGGAAGTGATTACAAATGGGTACAAAGTTTCTTTTTGGGATGATGAAAATATTCTGGAGTTTAGAGCTGGAGTTGAGGCTCAGTGGTAAAGAACTTGCCTAGTATGCAGGAAAGCCTGGGTTCAATCTGCAATAGTGTAAAAACAAAACAAAATATCCTGGAGTTAAGTAGTAGTGATGGTTGCACAACTCTGTCGGTTTACTAAAATCTCCCGAATTGTGCGTCTAAGGGTGAATTTAATAGTGTATGAGTTACATATAAATTAAACAATGATAAAAAATTGAATTAGATGGGGGCAAATTTATGTGAGTGGCTTCTTCCTAAAGTTTTCTATAATTACTTTTTTTTAAAAAATAGAAAAAACCTGGAGTCCTACACTCATAATTACTTAGGAGACATGGGAGTATAGCTCAGTTGGTAGAGTGCTTGTCTGGCATGCATGAGGCTCTGGGTTCAATCCCCAGCACTTAAAAACAAAGGGGACTGGGGTTGTGACTCCATGGTAGAGCGCTCGCCTAGCACATATGAGGCACTGAGTTCAATCTTCAGCACCACATAAAAATAAATAAACAAAATAAAAGTATTGTGTACATCACAACTAAAAGATTCCTTAGAGTAGTTTTGAGTGGTGCTGAATTATAGCCATACAAAGAAACTATCCATGAATTATTTAGGGGTCACTTTCCTAAAATATCGTGATTGACTAAGATTTACAGGCTATAAATAGAAAATAGGTATATATGTGAAGGACTTAATAATAATGAGTTTGATTCCATGTAACATGAATCTCCTAAGAGGGTGTGTCTCCTCGTCAATAGCAGATCTGTGGTCTGTGGCAATATTAGCTCTTTGTTATTTGATGGAGTCCAACTGACATCAAGCATTGAAAACTATGTTTATTTCGACATTTGATGCTGGTTCTTAGTTTGACGTTGTTTTCAATCCAATGCCAGGAGATTTCTGAGCCATATATATATTTAATGCATGCTAAATAATTCATCAAGGAGTGCGTGTGTTGCAACGTTGGTGGCTACCTCACTTCCAACTTGTCTGTTTCTACCTAATTTTTAACCTTGTCGGGCCTATCAGCACTCTGTTTCCTGGCTAATGACTGCATAAAATCATCTCGGAGAGGAAAGCTAAAGACTCTTGTGTTACCTTTTGCCAGTTTCTGCTTTCAATCCACCCTTTGGTATTTGCAAAGGTCAGATGAGCTATTTCGGTGTCCGCGGCCCTGATTAATGGGAAATCCTGTGTTTCCATTGGCCCCTAAGGATGAAGGATTAGTGCTGCGGTGGCAGGCAGCATCTGCTGGAATGTCAGAGGCACGGTGCTGGGAATTGGAGGAGCAGCAGGCCTATGAAAAACGAGAAGGAGGACGCTTCTCTAGCACTAGCCCCCGACGAGTTTTTCTCCTTTGCAATCATGCAAACATCTCTGGGAGCATTTGTTCTCCTCCGTTAAGCCTTGTCGCTAAGAATTTAATATGGAGAGCACAAGTGCCCCTTTCCTGAGAGGGCTGTGGACTGCGTTTGCAGGGGCCTCCTGTTTTCCCCGCCAGAAGGCTTCTTCAGCTCCCTGTTTGTTGGCATGTTTGTGTTCAGCTTTTCACCCTTCCTTGTAGGAGATGTTGGTTTTATTCTAAGTTAAATAAAAATCGTTGTGTTGGCACAGAGATTTTCGCAAGAGAAGCAGGTGCGTGGTGCATTGGGGAGAATAACTCTGACTATAGGAACCTCTTTCCCCACCCAAAAGCAGATGGTCTGTGTTCTTTCATCTTGTGACCTTTCTTTGCTTCTAAGACACCAAATCTCTGATCCCATGGATCCTAAATATTCTTTAGGTTTGTAGCCGCAGAGGTGAGGGGAGCATCAAACTGTGGGTTTCGTTTTTCTATTTGTCTGGAACCCGTGAAGGAAACCATGACAGTGTTTTTCTGCACTAAATTAGCCTACTTCAGCCGTGGGCTTTATAGCCACGTGCAGTGCACCGCGGCAAGGCTGCCTCAGCCAAGGTCAGAAAGGAGCCCTCTGTTCAGTGTCCTGCTGGCCTCACCTGAACACTCACTGGGGCAGCCTCTCCCAGCAGTCATTTTGTGCCAGGCACTGTGATGACTGGCACAGTTCCTGTCTGCCTGCCCAGGGGCTAAATTATTTATGTCACTAATATTGATAATAGTCACCTGGCAATCGGTCACTCTGACTGTTGCCTCTACCTGCCCTACCTCCCACCTTCTCATCAGGAGTCAGACCCACATGTGCAGTGTGAGGGTGCTCGGATAACAGGAGTGTGCACTGAGCTGGGCAGACCGAGCACACCTCCACAAAGGCAGTGACATCTGAGCTGGTCTTCTGCAGTAGGTTACCAGGAGTAGGAGGGGCATTCTAGGAAGAGAGGATGTTAACGAAAAGGGACCTGTGTGTGGGAGGCAGCTCCACCTCAGGCCCTGGATGTTCATGTGTGGGAACAGTGAGGCACGGGGAGCAGAAATGAGGGCTGTGGGGCTGTGGGCTGTGGGGCTGGGGTTGTGGCTCATGTGGGAGGCCCTGGGTTCGATCCTCAGCACCACATATAAATAAATAAATAAAAGAATTGTGTCCAACTACAACTAAAAAATAAATATTTTTTTTAAAATGAGGGCTGTTTAGAGATACTCACCCTGAGAGTCAGAGGAGTAGGCTTTATTTGCAGTTAAGTGGGGAGCCTTGGGAGGTTATTAATACAAAGGGAGAAGATGTGATCAGATTTGTTTGATTCTTTAAAAAAATGTTGTGGTGTTGGGAATTGATCCTGGGGCCTTGTGTATGCTAGGCAAGTGCTCTACTGGGGAGCCCCAGCTTCAGCCCAGATTTCTATTTGAGAATGACCATCCTGGGACAATGTAGAAGAGAGGCTATGAGAAGAGCGGGGGAGGAGTGATGCTGATGGGAGGCTGTGGCAGCAGTCCCCAAGGGAGACATGAGGACATATGGCCTTTGTGCCTCTCTGCCTGTACATTTGCACCCATTGCTCCTCACAGCCCTTGATTTCTTACTCCTAAGAGCTCCTTGGATCCCCCAAATCCTCTCCACTCTTGAATGCTGCTGCTTTGCTCAGGCCTTTCCTGAACTCTGTAGGCAGTGAGACTCAGCCCTCCCCTGCACCCTTGCAGCAGGCAGGTCTGCTGCCATTTGGCCCTCAGTGGAGACACCTTGCTTTCCTAATCCCCCAGCTCAGAGTAGCAGCTTTTTGGACTCATAACAAGGAAGGAAAGAAGGAAGTTCACTTTAGAGTGATTATTACAATGCATTGGATTGAACTCAGGATTTGGAGACAGAACATCCCGGTTGAGACCTACTCTGCCTTACATATTCTCTAGGAGATGAGATGATTTTTTCAGTTTTTTTTTTATGATTTTACTATGAAAAGTTGCAAACATAACACAACTGGGAGAACAGGATAATGAACCTTTATATATCTTAAGATTCACCTTTAACAGTTCTCAACATCCAGCTAATCCAACCTTGCTTTTTCTGATTGTCCTCCCTCTGATCCTGCATCATTTTGAAGCAGATTCCAGATATCATAGAATTTTTCCCATAAATACTTAAGTAAAATTCTCTAGAGAAGGACTCTTCTTGTTTGGGAGTCTTAATTCACCTGAGCTCCAGGTTCTTACCTGTAAAATGAGGATGATGACACCCCTACCCCAGAAGTCTTGGCTGGAATTCTACCTGATTCTAATTCCATTTGGTTATTACCTGCTTGAGCAGATACTGTAATGGCACAGAAAACACAACCATGAGGACTAGGGTACTGCTCAGTAGCAGAGTGCTTGCCTAACATGTTTGAAGTCTTGGGTTCCATCCCCAGCACTGACAAAAAACAAAATCAAACCAAACAAAAGCAAAAACCCTCCAATATTTGGAGCAAATGAGCCTAAGCCCCATTCTTGGCTCCAACACTTGCCAACACTGTGTCTTTTCGGGCAAACTGCCTTAATCTGACCTCATCTTTAAAACTGGGGGACATAATAGCTTCCTCATAGGAATGATGTTAGGTTTAAATGGGAGAATGTATGTATCAATACATAATAAACTCTTCATACATGGTGGCTCATATTACAGACATTCTTTAAATGTGTTACTTTGGACTCTCATAGCGATGCTGAAAGTATGTAACTATGGTCCTCATTGTACATGTTAAATGACTAAGACTTAAAATCAAGATCAATGAACTTGCCTGAAGTCTTGGGGCTAATAAATTGCAGATCCAGGAGTTTGAACTGAGGTCTGACTGACCCCAGGGCCCCTACCTTTATCACTGTGATTATTTATCAAACCTTGCTACACAGCCTCATGAAAAAGAACATGCTGATCTCGGGTCAGGGGCCAGGGTCGTCCGGTTCTTACCTCTGTCTACTGTGTTAAGCCAGAGCTGGTGTTTTAGCTTATGATTCGGCTGAGTGATTTTCGTTGGATTTCTTCATCCCTACCTCCTGCCCTCTTCCTGTCTCTCATTTTAGGAGCTTGTTATTGCTCATCAGCACCTGAAATGGCAAGAAGCAAAGAACAGGATGAGGAAGAAAATTCAAATACAAAAAGTTCTCATTGGCCCTTTTGTGAGCACAAAAAGATGCTGAACCTCTTAAGGCAAAATGAGGTTCGTTATGTTATGGGTGGATCTTTGTTTTTCATTCAGCCAAGATGGTAAGGAGGGGGCAGTGCTTATTTATCCATTTTACTATAAACTTGCTAGGAAAGGAAAATTTGAAGATAATGTAGCAGGGCCAGAAATCAAACTCAGGCCTGACCAGCTCCCTGGCTGCACTGGCTGTCTTGCAACACTGTCACTGGGGATGTGCAAGTTGGATACCCACAGAGGAGGGCTTGAGAACTGCCCCTCAATATAAGGTGTTTGGAATCCCTATTCTGAAAGATCTTATTTAGTTCTGTTTTTTAAACCAGCATAACATAACAGCATGTAAGCATTTTGCCTGATTCTTTGATGTATGTTTCATTTTTATGGTGCAGTGAGGTACGTTCACTATCATCCAACTTTGTAAACAGGCAGGTAAGGAAATTGTCCATGATTATCTGAAGACTGAATGAGGACATGATTGGGATCCTTAGACTGAGACCAGCTCTCTTCTTGCACCTTAATAGAGGCCTCCAGAATTTGCTCTTCCATAGTGCTCATTATCGTGTGAAGGGCAGAATAGACAGTTGGAACTTGGGCAGGAAGCCATCTCCAAGGTGCTCAGAGAAGAGGCAATGAGTAAGCAAGCATAAAAGGCTTCACTCCTGAGCAGCCTTTGTGTACTTGTTTATTGGAGAAATGGCCCCCTCTATGGATGTGGGCATGTTCTGGGTGCTATCCTGGACAGCCATCTTTTTGGGGAGGGAGGGGGAAACAGGGGATTGAACTCAAGGGCACTCGACCACTGAACCACATCCCCAGCCCTGTTTTGTATTTTATTTAGAGACAGGGTCTCACTGAGTCGCTTAGCGCCTCGCTTTTGCTCAGGCTGGCTTTGAACTTACAATTCACCTGCCTCAACCTCCTAAGCCACTGGGATTACAGGCATGTGCCACCACCCCTGGCTGGACAGCCATCTTTAATGATGTAGCTTTTCCCAAATAAAACACTGGAACAGATTTTAGCAGAAGATGGGTAATTATAGTAGTATAGATCTTCCAAGTATGATTTACAAGCTCCATGGAGAAACCTCCCTTTTTGGTAGGAATGCAAAACTGATCACCTCCTTGCTCGGATAACAGCCCAAGCTTTCTTGGGATCCAGCCAAGAAAACAATTTATGAGACTGACCCCCACACTTAACTAGCTAAAGCTTTGGGCTGTAATCCAGAATCCTTATTACAGAAAGCAAAGTGAAAACTGTTCCCTCTGAAACCCTGTGGCTATTTATTTGAATTAGTGAGGTCACTCCATTGACAGCTGTGGAGACCAGTCTTTAATTAGGAGAAGAATTTGCCTCTAACTTCATGAGAATGGCATTTCTGAGCGTCTTGAGTGTTTTTCTTCCTTAATTCCTTTGGCCTTACCTTATTCCTGCTCTTTGTTCAGAATCGGAGCTCATTTCTTCCCCCAAAATCTTCCTTCCCTTCTGCTGGTCATGAAATCCAAGCTCTGCCTCCTACTGGCAGCGTGACTTTTTGGACAAGTTACCTACTTTTTTGAGCCTCTTTCCTCGTGTGTGAAATGGGTCTGGTAAAGGGGTTGTGTAAAGCTACCACTTACTGAGTATTGCTCTACGTGCCAGCCACCCTTTGGTGTGTGACATGAACATGTTCATCTCATCTGAAGTGGAGTTCTTTTTTGTCCCTTGGTGCTCCACATGTGTGTAAGGAATTAGATCTAGAGTTTATCAGATTTAGGTTCAGTTTTTTAATGGATTACCTCAGAAGCAGCATCTCTCTCTTTCAGGAGACATATAATTTCTGGCTATCTTTCTCTTTGAGGTTTTAGCAGCCATTGATGATCAGTTCCTGGATCCAGTGATTTCTTAGAGATTGTAAAATGGTTTCCAGTTTAGATTTTAGTTACCTTGAGAGCCTGTTTCTCAAGATGCCTATCCCAGGGTTAGGCACCAAAAATAGCCTTCAATAAATATCAGTAGTAATTAATAAATACTTGTCTCCCCACCCCGCACCCTAATTCACCCACCCCTCCTTTTTTTATGGCTCTAGGGATGGAACCCAGAACCTTGTACATTTTAATGAGGTGCTCTACCACTGAACTACATCCCCCAGCTGGCCCCCCATAAACAATCTCACTTACTGGTCATTGAGACATGGCTGTCACTGGGGAGAGGAATGTAATTGCCCTTTTGACTCAGAGGCCCTACCCTGGGTTCAGTGCCCTTTCTGCTATTCAGAAGTTAAGCTTTAGTGGAATTATTTGGACCCTTGGCATATGGCATGATGGGAAGAGCACTGAGGTACCTCAGGCAGCCTGGATGTTAGACTAGCATCTGCCACAAGTGTAGTGAGATGGCTGTGGGCAGTGGCTGGTCACAGCCATCCAGAAGGCCTCCAGCCAGATGAGAGTTCTCTTCATCCCTAAAAGCCAGCTGCGAGCTCTTTTATCCACCATCCACCTCAACACCAAAAGTTAGGTAGTGTTAGGGAAGGGAGAGTTACAACCAGAGGACTGGCCTCACTTCATAGGTCCTGGAAGAGTTGGTCCAGATGGAAGATTCTTTTTTTTTTTTTTTAAGAGGAGAAGAAGTTTATTTTGGGGCTCATAGTTTCAGAGGTCTTAGTCCATAGCTGGCAGACTCCATTCTTTGGGGTCTGAGTTGTGGCAGAACATCATGGAGGAAGAGGGTGACTGAGCACAGAAGCAAAGACAGCTGATGGAAGATTCTTTTTTTTTTTCATACGATTTATTTATTTATTTTTAGTCATACATGACAGCAGAATGTATTTTGACATGTAATACATACATGGAATGTACATACATCAATCATATTGTCTATTCTATTCTGCTGCCCTTCCTATCCCCCCTTCTCCTCCCTTCCTCTCCCCTCCTCTCTATCCAATCTAATGTGACACACTTTTTTTTCTTTTTCTCATCACAACATCATATATGTATTCTGTGTAACAATGAGGTTCTCCTTCCATCTTCCGTGCATCTCCCCTTCTCTCTCTTTTTCCCTCCCACCTCTCTTCCCTATTTAGTGGTAGTCTTCTTCTCATGCTCTTCCTCCCTATCCCATTTTGAGTTACCTCCCTTATATCAGAGAAGACATTTGGCATTTGTTTTTTAGGGATTGGCTAACTTCACTTAGCATAATCTGCTCTAATGCCATCCATTTGCCTGCAAATGCCATGATCTTGTTATTTTTTAGTGCTGAGTAATATTCCATTGTGTATAAATGCCACATTTTTTAATCCATTCATCTATTGAAGGGCATCTAGGTTGGTTCCACATTCTAGCTATTGTGAATTGTGCTGCTATAAACATTGATGTGGCTGTGTCCCTGTAGTATGCTCTTTTTTAGGTCTTTTGGGTATAGTCTGAGAAGGGGAATAGCTGGGTCAAATGGTGGTTCCATTCCCAGCTTAGCTGATGGAAGATTCTTTAGTATTTGTTGGAAACAAATCATTTAAGAGGCTGTTTGCACAGCAGCATTCTTTTTGTTTGTTTATTTTTTATGATGCTGGGGATTGAACTCAGAACCTCATGCATGCAGGGCAAGCAAGCGTTCTTAATTTTTATTTTCAGTCCATTACTGAGTAGCTACCTTTTAACTTCTTGGTTATCCTGAGTGCCTTAGGGTCAGGAGTCCAGCAGGACTGAATTCTAGTTCAGGTCTCCTGATTTGAGGTGTGTGTGTGTGAGTCTGAACTTCATGTGACTTCTCTGAGCCTCATCTCCTCAGTATGGAAAAAATGGCAATAAAGTTTCTACCTTAGCCTTATGGTGAGGAATAAAATAATGAAGTGCTATTCTAAGAGATCAGTAAAGATTAGATGGTGTCCAATCTAGAGAAGTTTGCAACCTCATGTCTCCCTTGAGTCTCATGGGCTTCTTCTAGAGCCCCCATCCCCACCCCACTTCTTTCCCCAGTACCTCCCCTGGCAGTCATTTTATTGTGTAGAACCTCCTAGTTAGGGGCAGGGTTATTGTCAGTCCAGTTACAATATGCGGTGGGTCAGGAGACCTGAATGGAGGATCATGGGAGATCAGTGGAAGGAGCCCTGTGGGTTGCCAAGGGCAACATCTCCGGCCTAGTGGTCATTCCTTCTAGTGTGTCTGTCCTTCATGATGGCTGCTAGCCCAGACTTGTATACTTCCAGTGACAGGAAATTCCTCACCTCCCAGGCAGCACATCCCATCTTTGGCCTCTTCTCTAGTTAGAGAAAGTCCTTTCTTAATTTTATCTGAAATCTGCCTCTTTTTCATTTCCACTTTCCAGTCTTGGGTGCTCTTTCCATGGCTCCATGCTGGGTGTGAAAGATAATGGGAGAGGTGTCTCTGCTCTTAGTGGCAGAGTGTCCTGGAGAGAGCCCCCCAGAGCAGTTGTGCAGTATGGCAAAACCCAGCCAAGCATGTGGCACTGCCTTTGTGTGGACGTCAGCAGAGAGCTTTCTGTGAGTGGCAGGAATGGATTGTGATTCTCCACTAAGCAGTGTCAGATGCAGGTGGACTGGTGCAACGTAAAGGAGACCAATGGGGGGACTGCTTTTAAGCTTAAGAGCGATGATTTGGAGTCCGGTGTGGGGTGTTAACCTTTTCATGTGCCCCCTCCACTGAGCAGCTCTCTCAGATGTCCTTTGTTATGCTCCCACATGAGTGGTGTTCACCCCTGCATTATTTAGTGCCATTTATCCTTGTACTTTCTCATTCCTGCAGCCTGCAGGAAAAGAGGCTGTAGCATGTGGGCTGCGTGTCAATGCTGGGCAGTTTGTCAGCCTTGAAAAGCTGCTAGTGAGCCGGGAGACCATGATACCAGCAGGTGGTGTAGAGCCTCGTGACACAGGGTCCTCAATCACTGGGAGAGGCCCTCCCCCACTGGTGACACAGAAAAGCAGGAAAGAATCTTTGCTTCACTGGTTGGAGTGTAGCAGCCCCTATTTGCTACAGATCTTTGGCCCTCATCATCCAGACCTGTGAGAATCTCATAATGTGAATTCAGTGGAAACAGATGTGAGGCTTTGAGCATGGCGGGTTATTCATTAGGGTGAATGGTGACATACAGGCTGCCATTTCCTTATCGGTTGACTCCTACCAAAGATAAAAGTGAAAATGTTCGTGTTCCTCAAATGGGATCATAGTGGAATGCCTATTATAGAGCCTGGGGAATGGATTCATGAGGCTTTTATGACACTTGGTGGGAGAGCAGGGTCACGTTGAGTGGCCTGCTTTGGGGTAGCCAGATAACTCTGGGAATGTGTACCACTGTAGTTGGGACAATTTGCCTGGCCTCATCCTCCTTTATGCTCGAGGACTGCCAGGACCAACGGTGTCAGCCCTGCCTTCTGCTCCCCTGGCGTCTGTTACAATATGCGGTGGGTCAGGAGACCTGAATGGAGGATCATGGGAGATCAGTTCAGTGCTCTCTCTTTGTGGTATGAAGCAGCTTAGGGGAAAGGAGGAAACATTGAAGAGTTGGACTTAGGGTTTTTGTTTTGTTTTAGTTCTTTTTTTGCAGTGCTAGAGACGGGAACCCAGGACCTTGAGTGTGCCAGGCAAGTGCTCTACCCTGAGCTCTATCCCCAGTCCCTGAACCTAGGCTCTTAGGAAGCCTTTCTCTCCCTTGAAAATTAAGGCCTAAAGAAATATAGAGAAGTAGAGAAAAATCAATCATTATCCTACTACCCAAAGGTTACTGCTATAAACATTTTGGCATATATATTTCCTTTCTGTATTATTAATGTGTTTTTCTTTACAGTTCTTTTAGTCAGCTCTTTTTGCCGCTGTGACTGAAAGACCCCACAGAACAACTGTAGAGGAGGAAAGGTTTATTTAAGGGCTCATGGTTTCAGAGGTCTCAATCCATAGACAGCAGGCCTCCATTCCTCAAGGCTGGAGGTGAGACAGGACATCATGGAGGAGGAGTATGGCAGAGGGAAACAACTCACATTGATGATCAGAAAGCAGAGAGAGAGGTCTTCACTTGCTAGATACAAATATTATACCCCCAAAGCCACATCCCCAATTCCCACCTCCTCCAGCCACACCCTACCACTTCAGTTACCAGTTAATCCCTATCAGGGGATTAATTCACCAATTAGATTAAGACTCCCACATTTCTTCTGCATTGTCTCATACATGAGCTTTTTGAGGACCACCTCACATCCAAGTGATAATGACAGTGATGTTGCTGTAGATAGTTTGGTGCCCTGTTTTTCCCACTTAATATGTAATAAGCATTTTAAAATTAAACAGCTTATAAATATCATTTGAAATGATGACATAATGTTTCATCATGTGAATATATTATAATTTATCTTACTATTCCCTTAATATTAGACATGTGGTTTGTTTCTTCTCTTTTTCTCCCTTGTTATAATTAATGCAGCAAGACATCTCAGGGCTTAAATCTTTATCAACACCTTAGATTATTTGCTTATAATAAGTTGCTTTTTTATTTTTGTGGTGCTGGGGATTGAACCCAAGACTTTGTGCATGCTAGGCAAGCATTCTA
Organism: Marmota monax; assembly: GCF_021218885.2. Classification (NCBI taxonomy): domain Eukaryota; kingdom Metazoa; phylum Chordata; class Mammalia; order Rodentia; family Sciuridae; genus Marmota; species Marmota monax. The sequence goes on from NW_026693329.1 coordinate 33,239, forward strand.
CCACTGAGCTGCATCCCCAGACCTACTTTTAGTACTTTTTCTTAGATGGAATTACCATGTCAAAGGGTTTATTCACTTTTGTTGAAACTTTCATTTCTGTTTTGTTTCTTGAGACAGGTCTTACTAGGTTGCCGGTGCTGGCCTCCCACTCAGGATCCTCCTGCCTCAGCCTTCTAAGTACTGTGATTATAGGCATATACCACAGATGCCCAGCAGTATATTCATTTTTAAAGATCTTATTCTTCAAAAGAAAATATACTGCTTTATATTTGCTCAGTCTTTATTGGGACCCAACACAATCTGGCCCAGGCTGGGGCAGGGGCACTAGTATGTGGGACAGTGTTGGGAAAGGCTTCGTAGAAGGGTTTTTAGGCCACATTCCAATGGTGTTAAATGTTAACTAGGCTGGAAGCAGGTGGGGTGGTGGGGAGAGACTGTCCTAGATACCAAGGCAGGGAGAACAGAAGGCCCGAATGCCCACAGCTGATGAAGGGCGCAGACCTGGGGAGGCCATGCCAGAGGACAGTGGGAGGGTAGAGTGTGCCACGATGGGGGAAGGCAAGACCAAGACCAGGAGAGCCCTGGGACAGAATGCAGACTTTGTCCTAACCACAGTCGAAAACCGTAGAGGGGCTTTAAGCAGGCCAGTGACAGGATGAGATGTGCATTCTAGAAAGGTCACTTCAGCTGTGAGGTAGGGGATAGGTTAGGCAGGGAAGAAGGAGAAGAGCTCCCTCTTGGGATACCAGTTAGGACCATTGTATAAGACAAGCCACATCAGTGGTGAATGAGTGCTCCAAATTGCTAATTGTAATTGAAAGTGCATTTTTTTTCAATTTTCATTTCTTTTAATTCCTGCAGAGGTTGAATATTTTTGTGTTGATTTGCCATACTTTACTACAACACCTGTAGCTTGACTCCTGAAGACCTAAGGGTTCTTGGAACTTTAGGGCACCATCATCGCAGGCTTAAGAGACCATGTGGTCACACACATTGCACAGCTTTATGGGAAGCCCACAGACACCTTAACTGGGGGCCTTGGAAAGCATAGCTCAGTGAGCTTTGGGTTCTACTGGCTGGTAAGAATGGACATGGAGCAGGTCACTTTTCTGCACTCAGGGTTTTTTGTTTGTTTGTTTGGGATACTAGAGGTTAAACCCAGGGACACTTTGCCATTGTTATATCCCCAGTCATTTTTATTTTTTATTTTGAAATAGGGTCTTGCTAGGTTGCTGAGAGTCTCACTAAGTTGCTGAGGCTGGCCTTGAACTTTCAATCCTGCTGCCTCAGCCTTCTAAGTCACTGAAATTACAGGCATATACCACTGCCTGGCTCTGCATTCATATTTTGAGGAAGGGGCTCAGAATGTGAAAAATTTAAATTTAAATCGGGGTCCTTACTGATTGGGGGCAGCTTTGTTTTAGAAGAAGCTCAGCCAAGGCTGTTAGTTGCTTGCAAATGATAAGCATGTGCTAGAGGGAAGGATGTGCAGAGAACAGAGCCTTAGGTGTGGAGTTGTCTCCCCAGATTCACGGATCAGCTGCCTCCCTAAAGTCAATAGCATCCAACTAGTAGATCTTGCCTATTAATATATTTATTAGTTTGCTTGTTTGATAGCCTCAGCAGCTTCCTGAGGAAATTGCAGGCAAGGGTTTGCTGAGACCGCACTCTGATTGGAAAAACTTTTCTTAATAGCTGGCTGCTTGCCATGCTGCAGGGTCTTGTGCATTTGGGTTCCTCTCAGAGGGTGGCTGGCTTTGTATGCAGTGTGCATGGCGCCCCCAGTTCCACCCTAATTGCTATGTGCAGGGTAGCTGAGTGCAGCCTGGTGGCTGAGTAATGAACCCGCATTTCTCTTTGTAGCTTCTCCATTAGGAAATCACAGAGACCTTGAGCCCATGTTTCATTCTGGAGTGTTTTCCCCTGTTCAGTCAGAATGGTTTCAGATTGTTAAAACACTACCATTGTGGCTGGTGGCCTTGTCACGATGCCCTACATATGTGGTCATGCCCTTGTTTTGGCTGCAGTTCTCCTTATTTGCCACTTAATTTTACACAAAGATCATCCATAACATGAGCTATGGTATAGTTAGATGGGTTGTTCCCCTGAAGGTCTTCCAAAAATTATTGTTATTCTTGATGACTTTGTAGGTTGGCAAATTTTTAAAAAATTATAAATCTACCTAGAAAAGAAATATGTTTTTATGGAAAATTTTGGAAATCACTGCCTCTTATCTCCAGCAGTGGCTGTGGCAGCAGATGCCTATAATCTCAGTGACTGGGGAGGCTCAGGCAGGATGATCAAGAGTTTGAAGCCAGCCTAAACAGTTTAGCAAGACCCTATCTCCAGTTTTTGAAAAAGCATTGGGAATGTAGCTCAGTGTTAAAGTGCCCCTTCAATTACCAGTATTTTAAAATTTATATATTTGTGTGTGTGTGTGTTCATATATGTGTAAGTCTTAATCATTCTAAGATGTTTACCATATGGGGGGTTAGTTTTCTAGGTCTAGTATACACTTTGAATGTAAAACCCAACTACTATTTTGTGCCTTTATTTTTGTTCTCACTTCATGTGTGATGCACACTTGCCTAATCTCAGATTTTTTCCCCCTAACCCAGTAGCCAGATGTGTTCAAAGAGTGAAAGCCTTTCCAGGCAGTGCGTCACCCTGTGGGATGATACTGCCATCTCCGTCATGGTCTCATGCTTTAGCCATGTTTAGGACCCAAGGCACATTCTTTTTTTTTTTTTTTTCTTACACACATTCTTTAAATATTCTCATGGGTAGCAGATCATTATCCTTTGAAAAATGGGCTTGATTTCTAAAAGAAGCCAATAATTCTCCACACCCCAGTGTTGTCTGCTGAGCAAAACTCTGTGGGGCCAGACTTGAGATGTGGCTGTAATAAGCAAGGTTAGGTTTTCTAGGTGATTTGTCAGGGAAAAATAGAAGATGAAAATGAATATCCATCAGACACCCATTATATCTCCCCTGGGTTGAACATTTTAAGGTGAGATCTAAACCTCTGCATAAGTGTGGTAGTGGTCCTCAGAATGATGCTTTATGGGGGGGGGCAACAGAATCTACTGGGGAGCTTATTAAAAATGCCCTTGTGGTCAGGATTGATGGGGGAGTTATCTGTAACCTTAGTGGTGCTACTCAACAGGTACCCAATGTTGTTCTTCATTATTTCTTTATTGATAGAATCTTGATTTTGTTTGGAGTGGCTGTGTGCCAGCTAAAAAATTCTCTTACGTAGTTTCCCTTGCAACTGAGGGTGGCTTTGTGACGTCTCTCTGGCCTATGAGCTGAAGGCAGAAGCTCCTACAGAGAACACCCTTCATAAACAGCCAAGGGCCTTGTATGTTCACACTGCTAATTTCCAGACTCTGCCAGGTAGAGCAGAGGCCACCTTGCAGCTAAGGGAAGGGCAGCTGCAGGCCAGTGATGGCAGACTCAGAAAACAAAAGGACCCTGGGCCTTCATGTAATCCTCAAGTGGCTGCTCTGGCTCTGTGCTGCCTGCTTTCAGACTTCTTGTTCCATGAGAAAAATAACCCCCCATCTGTTTAAGCAACTGTTAGTTTTTTAATTGCTTGCAGCTGAATGCAATCATAACTGATAAGGTAATGTTTTAATATTTTACAAGGGAGAAATGTATTTACATATTGTGTAATTAAAAATGAAAAATAATTTAAATCCCCACAGATTTCTGGGCCCCACATCAGATGCACTGAAACAGAATCTTTGGGGACGGGATGCATGTATCTGTATTTTTAACAAACTCTCCAGATGATTGTGATGCATAATAAAATGGAAGAATCATTTCCATGTTCATTAATAGTGTGTTCCCCATTTTATAGGTGGAAACATTGAGGCCCCCCAAAATTAAGCAATTTGTCTCCCCCCACCCTTTTTCCTCCCAGGGCTGAGGATGGAACCCAGGGCCTTGGCCTCTACAATGAGCTACATCCCCAGTCACTATCCCAATATTCCAAAGTGAGAGTTGTGCCTGAATCTGTCGGGCTCTGAAGTATATTCCCTGCCCCGGCCCAGAGAGGCCTGCATTCTCCCATGGTGTAGCAGCACTGCTTCTAAAGGGAACTTCCCCAATACAAGGGGCACTGTTTACCTGAGAGTTTGACGCTGCTGTCTAGGGAGTGCGTTGCTGCATGTATCCCCAGGAAATGAAATGATGCGCTTTCTGGCATGTGTGTTAAAGAAGACTCATAAGTCCTTGGTCTCATGTTCTACTTTTGAAACAAAAATTATTTGAAGTTAGCTTTTTTCAGAAAAAATCTAGGGCTGATTCACTTAAGAATTACTAGACTATCTCACCCATGAAAGGTAATTATGGTTGTTTTATGAGTGTGGAAGACATATAGCTGGTAAGTACTGGAGTAGTCTCCCGTGAGTTATTAGAACTGCAAGTGTTCATGTTATACCAAATTGGCCATCGAGGGCTGATGGGTTTTATCTGTAGTTCATCAAGGTATTGGTCAGCAATACACATTCATAACAATTAAGTACACACCAGTGCCTCTTGAATGGGATCTGTGGGTAAGGTGGCCATCTCAGGTCGTAATAATGTGATTTGCATAGGTATTTAGAGACCTGTGTGATAAAAATGATTTCCTGACAAGGAAGAAGAACTTTTATTGTCTGAAACAGGAGGTCAGTGTATTGAGACCCTCTAGGGTCTGGTGTCATTATATGGATGGTGTGTGGCCTGAGAGTTAGGAACTTTGTATCTGGGACCTGGATCTGGCAAGAATCCACCACATACCAGGGTCTCTGGTGTAATTCCAAATAGGTCTTCCGACAGTTCTGAAGCTCCATGACTGAAGTCTCCTTACATGTAAGGGCTCCTAAAAGGTTCTTCATTATATTACCTTTCAAGGGGGTCCTTCTGTGGTAGAGGAGAGAAGATATATACCCAAGCCTCTTCAGTGGTAGCTGTTGTCACTCCTGAGGCTCCTATGTGATAGGGCCTGTGCAAAGTCTTTATTATTATAATTATTACTACTGTGCGGGGGATAGAACCCAGGGCCTTGTACATGCTAGGCAAGTGCTCTATCATTGAGCTATATCTCCAGATCCAGACCTTTGTTTAATTCATTTAATTCTTGTAAAAGCTTTGCAAGGTGCAAATATTATCATTCCTATTCCATAGCTGTGGAAACTGAGGCTCAGAAATATTTAGTTACATGCTCAGTGTCACACAATAGAATCGGATTTGCGCTCAGGTTTGCATGGGAAATGCCTCTGCTCACTCGTCTCCAGGGAGGGTAGGGTGTCTTTTTTTTTTTTTTTGTCTCCTGAAAGATTCTGTCCTCTGTCTGTGCAAGGTCGCTTATACACAGCAGCCCATTGGAGAATTGAGGAAATTGGAGAAGAGGCAAGATTTAAAGAGGATACGGTATGAGGCGTAGTGGTGCACACCTGTAATCTCAGTGACTTAGGAAGCTAAGGCAGGAGGATTGCAAGTTCAAGGCCAGTCTCAGCAACTTAGCAAGACCTTTCTCAAAATAAAATTTAGAAAGAGCTGGAGATGTAGCACAGTGGTAGAGTGCCCCTTGTTCAATCTCTAATAAACAAACAAACAAACAAAAAAGACAGGGTGAGTAAAGAAAAGTAAGAGGAAGGTTAGGGTTTGTTCTGGGAATAAGAAGTCTGCTTTGTGGGGATGGGGTAGGTTGGGAAGTTGAAAATCAGGCTACCAAAGTAACAGGGACAGATTGTGAAGAGCAGTGATTGCAAGGCCAAGTCATAGGAAGAACATTTTGTATTTATGTGGAACTGTGGTTAAAGGCAATATATATTATGCTGTTCATTCATTATTCCTTAATATAAGGAATTTCACTGTTAGGGAAGAAAATTTCCTGTCTCTTAATGGAGTGCTTTTTATTTTACCTTTAACAAAAATGTAAGAACTGTGGAACTCATTGTCTTTACCTTTTTGCATAGGCTACCAGGATGCTCAGGCATAATTTAGTGTCCGGTTGCAGTAATTGTCTTATCTCTCTGGTTTTTGGTAAAAAAATTTATTTTTTTATTCCATGTGACTTAAAGTCTTTCACTTATCTTCTTTTTTAAATTTTTTTTTAATATTTATTTTTTAGTTTTCGGTGGGCACAACATCCTTGTTTGAATGTGGTGCTGAGGATCGAACCCGGGCCGCACGCATGCCAGGCGAGCGCGCTACCGCTTGAGCCACATCCCCAGCCCTCTTTCACTTATCTTGAGGCTAAATTATTATTATTAAAAATGGCCTTAAATTCTTTTTGGAAACAGGTAGGACATATCCTTCTTGTCCCATGATAGGGAGAGGCAGTAAAGGGCTGGAATAGGACAATGATTTGACCACAGCTTGCTTCAGAACATTTCCATTATATATATATGAGCAAGAGGCTACTGAGAAAGGTGTTTGGCTCTTGGACAAGGGATGGGATTAGTCAGACTGGGAATCTCCTGAGTTTGGAATGTCCGGAGGGCATTCTGGCTGTGTGCTGTGTCTCTGCAGGAGCAACAGGGCTCTCTATATGGTCCTCCTTGCCCTGCCCAAGTTGGAAGTCATGTCCCCACGTGCCTGGGACCTCCCTTTCTACCACTTTGACAAGAGTCTCTGATTTGATGTTTCCCTAGGACGACCTGGACCAAATTTTTGGCTTTTGTTTGTGTGCTACATTCTCCCTACCCTACTTTCTGGAGCATTTAAAGAAACCCTCAGTAAAGTGACCCTCATGATGAGTAGAGTGTCACATCTCAGCTAACAGGAAGAGGCTGTCTTTCTGTGTCGGCAGCCTTGAGGACCTCAGGTGTGGCAGGATCATGTCTGAAGATGTGGGTGGAGGGTGGGATCCAGGGTTGTTCCTGCCCTCCTGTGTGCCCAGGCCTGGGCTCTGTGCAGCTGTCTCTGCTGGTGGTCTTCATGAAGACACAGAGAAGAGTCCTCTCCAGAGAGCTGCCCTGGAGCACCACAGGTACCTCACTTGGTGCAGCTGCCTTGCTGTTGTAAAAACCCATGCTGTGTTCAGTGTTGTGTTTGTGGTTCAAAGGATTAAACCCAGGCCCTTGCTAATATTAGGCAGCTGCTCCACCCCTGAGCTACATCCCTAGCCTTTTTTATTATCTTGTGACAGTCTCCCTAAATTGTGGAGGCTGACCTTGAACGCATGTCCTCCTGCTTCAGCCTCCCAAGTAACTGGGATTACAGCCATGCACCTGGCTGGATTTAGCTCTTTTAAGTGTTTACATTAACAGTCAAGGCTGAAACTCCTAGGGCAGCAGTCGTATCTGACTGGGACCAGGGGTTGGGGCAGAACCTGTTGGGAGCATATGCAGAATTTCATATGCATGTGTACTTTCTCAAAAGCTTCCTTTAACATTTTATCCAAGAAGAGTTAAGAACTACTACTCCGAAAATTGACTACCTATGGATTTCTTCCTGATATTCTGAATGTTGACCTCTTTCCCCCCACCCACCCCGAAGCCTGCTGCTCAAAGCAGCTCTAAACAAAAAGAATGAGGAGACAGGCAGAGGGGGTCCTTAAGCACCAGGGGACAGTCTAGCACAGTGGTGCATGCATGTAATCCCAGCTACTAGGGAGGCTGAGGCAGGAAGATCACAAGTTTGAGGCTAGCCTTAGCAATTTTGTGAGACCCCGAATCAAAATTTAAAAATAAAGTGGACTGGAAATGTAGCTCAGTGGTAGAGTGCATTGGGTAGAATCCCCAGGAGCAAGGAAAAAAAAAAAAAAAAGAACCAGGGGATATAGCACTGGAGGACCATGGCATTGGCTATGCCACAGCCCTGCAGAAGCCCTTTAAACTAAAGTGCAGTCTCGAGACTAGATGGTAGTTCTTGCCCTCAAAGTCTAGAGCTGCCAGTGGCTACAGGTCCCCAGTGTGCTCTTCCCTTCCCATTCCCCAGCTGTGGAGTGGGCCCCTTTCAAGTGGCAGAGGAAGGGGCAGCCATCTCCCAGCTGTACTTGGGGAGTATCTTGAGACTCAGTAGGAGCCACAGCAATGTCTTGTTACAAGCTTGCAAAACAAAATGAGATTTTTCGAAGCAGTCCCCCTAGGATCTGGACAGGAAGTCTGCTGGATTTTGTTTTGCCTTGCTGGCTTCATAAGCCCGGAGTAGCAGCAGCACTTTGTGAATCAGAAATGGAAGCATTGTTCTCTGATAATCACTGAGGAATGCCTTTCCTGAATCGTTACTGTGGGCAGGAATAGTTCTAAAGGAAAAACAAAACAAAACCTTAAGACACAGCAGCTATTTTATGTCCTAGTCTGTGGAATACCTACTGTGTGCCACTAGAATTCACGGTCCATCAGGGAGGGCAGGTCCATGAGGAGCGATACACAAGCAATAGAGAGTGTGAGCAAAACCAAGGCTGTGGGATCCCAGAAGAACACAATTAATTCAGCTGGCGTGTGCATGAGCACGCGGGGGCGGTTCAGGGCCCTCCCTGGGAAGAGGCCACTGGGCTGAGTGTTAAAGGGAGGACGCAGTTCTCTGTTCTCTTTTGACCCTTTCCATTATGTGAGCATTTTTACCTTGTGGTGATTAGTATGCACATAATATTTTTCGCTGCCTGTTTTCCACTTAGCATTCCTCTACCGATTTCCACTTAGTGACTAGGCCGATGTATTTATCATTTTTAAAAGCCACGTAGCATTTTTGCCTTATTGATGTATCCTCTTGCTTAGCCATCCTCTCATTTGTTGGGAACAGCAGAGTTTTTCTCAATTATGCATCTTTGCAGTCAGTTCTCCCTCTTCCCTTACTTATTTCCTTAGGGAACTATGGCAGGGTCAAAGTTATGAATGGTTTTATGCCTTTTCCTGCTGATTTTTTTCCTTTTTATTATGGAAAATTCCAACATATATAAAAGGAAAAAGACTATTATAATGAGCCCTTATGTACTTATCATTAGGCTTCAACAATCATTAATTTGTGGCATTTTCTTTTTCCAATTCTGGGGATGGTACACAGGGCATCACATGTGCTAGGCAACTGCTCTGCTACTGAGCTACAGCCCCAGCCCATCATGACAGTTTTTGTTCATGGCAGTTTTGGCAACCTACAGTTCTCCCATTCTGGATTACTTTGCAATAAATTCTAAATATCATGTTGTTTTACCTATGAAAACTTGAGTGTATATTTCTAAAAGATAAAGTATCTTCTTAAAAGCATTCACCATTGGCTTATTATCACACCTAAAATAAATTAGCCATAGTTCTTGTTATCTTTTGTGTGTGTGAGAGGGGTGCTGGGGATTGAATCCTGGACCTCATGCATGCTAGGTAAGTGCTGTACCACTGAGCTACACCCCCAGCCCACCATAATTTTTAATATCATAAAATAGCTAGTCATCCCCCTAAATGTAGAATATTGCCCATTGTTTTCTGTGGCCTCTTTTGTAAGGCCAAATGGTTGAATTCATTATTAAGAATGCTCTGCCTACAGGTCCTGGCCTAGAGACTGGTGGAGAGGATTGGGGGAGAGATGCTGCTGCAGGTGGTGCCTGTGTGTCTGCTTATTACATGGTAAACCTGGCCATGCCACTTTATCCACGTACCAATTCGACTGAGTGCTCTGGGCAGGAAAACAGTGTCAGGCTCAGCCCTTTGGTCTCCACCCTATTACGAAGGCATGTTTTTTTTTGCTGCCTGTTTTCCACTTAGCATTTTTTTTTTTTTCAGTGCTGAAGAAGCTACCTAGCTATTATGTTTTTTTCCAAAAAGCTAGAAAAATGCCTACTCCCTGCTGGATTTTGATCATCTTATTTGCATGTTTCCCTTGGCAAACTTTGTTTTGTATTATTCAAGGTGACCCAGTTAGAACTACTGTTTAAAGTCACATTGTCATTAATAAGTTACACAACCTACATGTGATAAGTCTGTTAGTTCTGAGTATCATATAGGAATATAGGAATACATGCTTGTGTTGGATCCCTTCTTATTTAAATATGGATACTTTTAAAATATAATCGCCTCTGTTTGTTCTCAGGGTTGATATTCCTGATTTTTCAATGTTGATGGATAGGAAAAATTTCCCAGATGATTCAGAACCCTGTTGTATTTGGCTTTGGGATGTAAATCACATGTGTATGTTGCATGTGCATTTCCCTGGGTGCTGGCTTCCTCGATTAGCTAGGTACCTTCTGGGACAAGGGAGAGTTAACAGGGAGGCCTGGTCAGGATGAAATGCTTTTTGAGAGATACTGGGCCTGGAAGGCTTTTATCCTTAGAGAAAATAGCCACTGTATTCAATTAAAAGGTTTACTTGTGTTCAGACCAGCCTGTGCCTCTGCCTCGATATTTTTGGTGGAAGAATTAAATTACTAGTTTTTCATTTTGGTTCTGAGTTTGCCATTTTATTTCTTAGTCTTTTGCAGTATAACATTCATTTTCCTTCTTTTCATAACAACAAAAGCAAAAAGAATTTTAAAAGATTTGTCTCTAAGCTAAATACTTCAACACATTGATTATTTTTACTTTTTCACATTTCTCTTCTAGGTATTATCTATAATACATCCCCAGTAATTTTGCATCTTATTTTTCCCCCAATAATTTTGCATCATATATTCTTTACACCACTACAATTTTTTTTCTGGTTTTCATAAATATTACCATCATGGCTATACAATATTCACTTAGTCAATGTGCCTTAATTCACTTAACTATCATTTTTCTATTTCATATTTGAGAGGTTTTAAGATTTTTAAATGATACTACATTAAATGTGTTCCTGGCAGCTTTTTTCCCTTTTCTCAACAGCTTTATATTAAGATGTAATTCACATACCATACAGTTTACCCATTTAAAATGTACAATTCAGTGGTTTTTAGTATATTCACAGACAGTGCAATCATTTCCACAATCAATTAAAACAATTTCAATACCCACTAGTAATCACTCCACATTTCTCTCATCACTCCCAACCGTAGGTGATCACTAATCTACTTTCTGTCTCTGTAGACCTGCCTGAACATTTCATATAAATGTCATCATATAATATATGGCCTTTTTTCCATTTTAAAAATAGTAGTAAGAGTGGGCTGGAATTGTAGCTCAGTGGCAGGGCACTTGTATAGCACATGTGAAGCTCTGGGTTCAATTCTCAGCAGCACCATATAAAAACAAACACACAAATAAAATATTCTGTCCATCTACAACAAAATTTCATAAAATTTACCATTTTAAGCTGGTGTAGTGACACACACCTGTAATCCCAATGATTCAGGAGGCTGAGGCAAGAGGATTACAAGTTTGAGGCCAGCCTGCATAATTTAGCAAGACCTGGTCTCAAAAGGTAAAAAGGGCTAGGGTGTAGCTCAGTGGTAAGCACTTGCCTATCATATGCAGGGTCCTGGGTTCAATCCTTGATACTGAAAAAAAAAATTAACATTTAGCCCTTTTTTTGGAGGAAGAGGGTTTACAGGGGATTGAGCCCAGGGGTGCTTTACCATTGAGCTACATTCCCAGCCCTTTTTAATTTCTTTCTTTGGGACAGGGTCTTAGTTACCCAGGCTAGCCTTAAACTTGAGGATCTTCCTGCCTTAGCCTCCCAAATCACTGGTAGTACAGACAGTGCACCACTGTGCCTGGCCATTTTAACCATTTTTAAGTGAACGTTCTGTGTCATTGAAGACGTTCACATTTTGTATAGCCATTACCACCCTCCATCTTCCAGAACTCCTTCATCTTCCCAAACCGATAACTCTGTTCTCTCCCCTGGTCCCTGACAACCACCATTTTACTTTCTAGCTCTATGAATTTGACTTCTCTAGCCACCTCTTACAAGTGAATTCACACAGTATTTGTCCTTATGCAACTGGCTCTGAGTGGAATGTCCTCAAGGTTCAGCCATGTTATAGCATGTGTCCGAATTCCAGTTTTTTTAACTGCTGAATAATATTCTATTGTATGGATAGACCACATTTTGCTTATCCATTCATCAGGTGATGGACATTTGGGTTGATACTTTTGGGGCTATTATGACTAAGGCTGCTGTGAACATTTGTGAGTAAATTTTTGTGTGGACATGTTTTCATTTTTCTTGGTGTATATGTAGGAGTGGAATTGCAGAGTTGTATGTGGCTTTTTTCTTTTTGTTAATATGTATATATTTTTTAGTTGTAGGTAGACACAATACCTTTATTTTTTTATTTTTATGTGGTGCTGAGGACCGAACCCAGAGCCTCATGCATGCCAAGCAAGTGCTCTACCACGGAGCCCCAGCCCCAGCCTGGCTTTTTTTCTTTTACATATTTTTTTTCCCACTATGAATCCTAAAGAGATTACTAGGTCAAAGGATGAGACCCTTTCATGGCCCCATAAGCATGTATAATTTGTGTATATAAGTTAAAAATAGCCACATGTCATAGCACATACTTGTAGTCCCAGCTACCTTGGAGGCCAAAGTAGATGGATGTCTTGAGCCCAGGAGTTTGAGGCTAACCTGGGCAACACAGTGAGACCCTGTTTCAAAAAGAGAGAAAGAGAGAGGGGAAAGAAGGAAGGGAGGGAGAGAAGTTGGGAGGGAGGAAAGGGAGAGGGAAGGCAAAAAGGAAAAAGAAAAAGAGAAAAAGCACCCTTTATGGCATGTCCATTGATGTCTACTGCCCAGATTGTTTTTCCAGAGAGTTCTGAAATGTGTGCTGTCTTCAAAAATGTGATGTTCTGGTTTCACCTTCCCAGCAGTGGGTATTCTTTTCAAGATGCATGTTAATTTAAATGTAAAAGTTTAATTTCATCATTTTGACATGGGTGTTTTCTGATTATTGGCTGCTGTTCTTCCAAAGACTAGGCCTCTGGATGAAAACCATTTGAGCTAATATTTGAGTCTTGCTCGGATGGGTTGCTTTTGACTGCTGCCCACAGATGTCTTTGAATACTGCGAATGCTGTGATGGTGGCAAGGAGAGTGTTTCTCTGTACCCAGTTCTGAAGAGCAGCTCTTTGCAGGAGTTAGTCAGAGCACTCTGGCTCTAATGAGCACAGCAGGTAGGAGCCCTGGGGAACTTTTGGAAGTCTTTCTCCTGGCTTGGGATTTTGTAATCACTCTTTGAGGCAGAAAGGAGACCTTCCTTTTCAGTTTTGCTCATGGTGATGCTTGTAGTCCCTGACTGGCCTCATAGGCTGGCTGGTCCCTGGCTAACAGAGTCAGCCAAGGTCCTTTCTGTTCCCAGCCCAATAGCGAGTTAGGATGGCCTCCTGAGTCTTCCACCTGGAGGCTGCAGTAAGAGCCTTGAGATGGTTACCTTCCCCTTTTGATTTCTATACCTGAATCTCATCTTTCCCGAGGTCCAGTCCACAAAATGCATGTTAAGAATTGTTGGTTGATAGGGACTGGAGGTGCAAGTCAGCAGTGGAGCACTTACGTAGCATGCACAAGACCCTGAATCCCATCCCTAGCGCCACAGAAACAAATAATTTTTTCATGAGGATTCATAACAGCATTATTTGTAATAATCAGAAGGTGGTTGTGTATCCATGTGATGGAATATTTTGGGCTAGGGGTATAGCTCAGTGCTAAAGTGCTTGCATAGTGTGTATGAGACCCTGTGTTCAGTCCCCAGCACCACAAAAATAAATTTTAAAAAAGAACTATGGCTCACATTTTGTGCACCCCTACTATGTTCCATATTTTCTTTTTTGTGTTTCGCATCACTAAACTCTTTGAATCTGACTTCACCTTGTGAGGAGTTGTGACTGTTCTGCTTGCCTTACGAAGAGAGGACTAGACTGAAGTTTGAGAGTATAAGAAATGTGCCTTGAGTCATTGAGAACTTGGACTGTCCCCTAGTCCATCAGATTCAAAGCTATGCCCTTGACCAGCGTGCTGTCCTGTCTTCTTTCTTCATGAACTGTTATGATGACCTGCCGCCTGCTTCCTGCCTGCAGCCTTTGCGGGCCAATACAGCCCCCATGCTGTTCCCAGAGTGATCTGTCACAAACACTCTTGTTGAAAAGCCCCAGACTCTACATAGAAAATGAAAAGACTCTCCAGAATTGGCCTCTGACCTCTTGCCATTCACCTTCGCCACAGCCCTGCGCCTGCAGGCTGTTCTCACTCTGGTTGGCTCTCCTCTCCTCCAACTCCCTGCTTTCCCTTGCCTTTGCTATCACAGGCCCCTCTTCTTCCCTCTTCAGTACCATTAATGATCTGTTGATCCACCAGTCTTTGTGTACACCCCTGTGCTAACCCTGGTCCCATTGGGTTCTAGCTGTCTGTCTGCAGATCTCCCAGCCATCTGAGCTCCTTGTGGTCAACAGCTCCGTCTTGCTTGTTTCCATCCCAGCCTAGCACAGTGCTGGGCAGGGAGAGGCCTCTTAGTTCAAGGTTTTTGTTTGTTTGTTTTGTGGTGCTGGGGATGGAACCCAGGACCTTGGGCATGTTAGGCAAGTGCTCTTCTCCTGAGTTACATCTCATTCCTTCAGTTTAAGTTTTTGACTTAAACTGGGAAGTCTTTAGATGGCTTTGCATATTGTCCCTCCCCAAGGAATGGCATTCCCAGAGAAGTCCCTGAGGGGCGTCTCCGCAGTCAGGAACAGTGAAATGCTCAGGCACATCATGTCTCTTCCTAGAGAGGTGAGGACCACTGGGGAACATGTGGCTGAGGTCCACAGCCCCTGACAAGTGCTCTGGGGAAGAAGAAATTGGCAGCAAAGCAGTGTGCAGAGAGAAGTTCCTGGGAATCTGTGGCCATGGCCCTAAGCTTATCTGATCTGCTTGAGCAAGAGCTCCAACCTGAGCACCACGTCCCAGGGGACCTTTTATCTTCCCAGTCAACTGGCCCTCCTGCCTGACATAAGAGAGCAGCCTGCTAGGCTGGGACAACCGCAGGCAACCTTCCTCCTGGCCTGACCGGCTCCTGCAGGGGCCCCTCCTCCAAGGTGGCACATCTCCATCCCAGCCCTCACCAGCCTCCTCCCCTGCTCTTCTCTCATACTCATTTACTCCACTCATAAGATATTCCATTAAGTACAAAGAAGGAAATACATCAAACCAGCGCCTCTGCTTCTAGAGAACACACCCCAGATGCATTTTAAATCTGTGGATTCCCCTTAAGGGAATTCCAGTTAAAAAAGAACTTGGGTCAGCAGCCCCAGGCCTGTGTGGCTAACAAGCTGCTGTTTTCTCTGTTGTTCAGCTGGCCTGAAGGGCTCCTTTGTTTGGGGAGGGGGAGGATGTGGTGCCCTAATGAGGCTGGGTATGGAGTCTGGGCTTACACAGAGCTGCCTTCAGAACCGAGATCTTCAGGCAGGAGAGTAAGTTAGTGAGTTTGTGGGTTTGTCAACCTTTAAAGAAAACAGGACATTAAAAAGAGGGGGAAACTAACTGCACTGTGGCATTCAGATCAGATCCTTGACACAAAAGGACATTAGGAGAAAACTGGAGAAATCTGAATGGCATCTGGAGTTTAGCTAGTAGTGTCTGTGTTTTGGTTTTGACAGATATACAGTGATCGCGTAAGATGCTGACATGAATAAAAAAAAAACTGGGAGAAAGTGTATGGGTGCTCTCTCTGTACTGTCTTGCGACTTTTCAGTAAATCTCAAATTGTTCCAAAATAAAAAGTCTATTAATTTGTAAAAAACCAAGGAAATGCCAGGCATGGTGGCACATATCTATAATCCCAGCAGCTCAGGAGACTAAGGCAGGAAGATCGCAAGTTTGAGGCCAACTTAACAAGATCCTGTCCCCAAATCCAAAGGACTGGGGGCATAGCTCAGTGGTTGAGCACCCTAGGTTCAATCCCTAGTGGTGGTGGTGTAGGCAAAGACAAGACAAAGTTAATCCAGCAAGTAATTTAACTTGATCCTTTCATCAGCATGTTCTTTTATACTTCTTAGCCCTTGGTCTTTAGCTTTCACCTTCAGAATCAGTACAGCTGCTGGTCCAGTCTGCTGTGGGGACCAGTATCTTCTTTGCCCCGCTCCCACTGCCTTCTGTTTGGGAATGGGCTGGGATCCAAGACCCAGTCTACCAGGAAGACCTAGTTCTGTGGTTGGCAGTACTCCTACCTGCCCGCTGTGCACTGTGGGATTGGTCACTGCTAGGCTTCATTTCTTCACCTATTAGAGAGAACTTGCTTAGAGGGGAAGGGAGAGTCAAATAAATCATGCATAAAAAGAACTGGCCCAGAGCGCTGGGGGTGTTGCTCAGTGGGTACTTGCCAGTGGTACAGTAGCTCTCATCAGGCCCTGGATTCCTTTCCTAGCAAGCAAAAAAAAAAAAAAAAAAAAAAACTGGCCCAGACCAAAAGTTATATGTTTAATAAGCAGTAGTTTTCTTTTTTTAAAAAATATTTATTGTTTACTTGGACACAATACCTTTATTTTGTTTTCTTATTTTTATGCAGTGCTGAGAATTGAACCCAGGGTCTTGCACATGCTAGGCTAGTGCACTCCCGCTGAGCCACAACCCCAGCCCCTATAAGCAGTAGTTTTCATTCTTCCTTCTTTTTCTCTGGTTTTTGGTGAAAGGAATACTCATTCCTTTAAGACTTGAGATCAACCATTAAGCATTGGCTTTGAGGCCAAGAGGCTGCCATCGGGCCTAGCAACCACACTGTACTCCCTTCTCCCCCACATGATACTTCCCAGGGGCCAGGAAATGTGACTCTTTTAGTAGCTAGTTTTAAGTGCTCTAGGAGTTTTAACATTTAGATTCTTGAAATTGTACCATGACTGCTTCTTCATCCTACCTGGGAGCTGAGTCAAATTTGGGGGCTTCCTTCGGGAAGGGGAGCCCCTTGTGGCTTCTGTGCATGGAGCTCTCCTGGCTCAGAAACCCAGAAATCTTAAAGGCTGGCGATATTGGAGAGTTCCAAGGGTGTTGAAGCTGGTGGGCTTAGTTTTGCATGGCTGCTTACCTGTAGGTGGCAGTGGTGACACGGGAATGTTCAAGGCTGGATACCCAGGGCAGGGTGCTGGCAGAGAGCCCCTTTTAGAAGAACAGCAATAATAACAGAAATAACAGCCATGCCAACTGCGTGTGGAGAAGGGAACTCTGGGCTAGGGGCTCTGCTGTGTTTTTCTGGGTGTTTACTCTCTCATAACCACGGGAGAGAAGTCTCTTATTACTGCATATTACAGATGTGGGAAATGCCAGGGGAGGTCGGGTGACTACCCTGAGGTCACACAGTAATTGGCAGAACTAGGACTCACAGTAGTCCGAGTTCACAACCCCTTCCCATAATAGCCTCCACTATAGATACACAAAGATGCACATTTTGCCTGCACCAAACTGCATGGGGCCTATTGGCCAGGGACCTCTGAAAGGCTCACAGTTATCATTTTACTTCCCAAGGGCCCTGGCAGTATAAGGTTAGACCTGTTGAGGACATGAAAATGTCCTACCTCCAAGCAGCTTTAAATTCAGGTAGGGGACTGAAAATGTACTCACAGCTCCTAGCCAGTAAGAAGGGCATCTCAGAGGGCATAGACCAGGACACTCCAGAGAGGCTGTTGGATGGACAGGCTGAAGTGAAGGTCCCCAGGCCTGAGAAATACGAGGTGACTTCCTCAGGCTTGCAGCATCCTCCTGGGGCTCCTGCTTTCACCCACCTTTGCTGTGGAAGGAGGACTGAAATGGGTCATCCTTCAGTGTCGTTGGCTCTGGGTGTGTGTGAGTGGGTTACGTAGGCCCGAGAACGACCGCTTTTACCACTCTGTTCACAAAGTAATGAAAATTCTGGCCAGAGCAATTAGGGAAGGAAAAGTAATAAAGGCATCAGAATGGGCAAGGAAGAAGTAAAATTTATATCTCTGTTCACAGATGACATGACTTCCTATATAGAAAACCCTAACGATACCACATACCCCTGTTAGAGCTCTTAAATAAATTTAGCAATGTTGCAACATATAAAATCAGCATTCAAAGATCAGTTGTACTGCTATGAACAATGCAAAAAAAAAAAAAAACCAAAAACAAAACTAAGAAAACAATTCCATTTACAGTATCACCAAAAAGATTAAAATACCTAGGAATTAACCAATGTGGCAAAAAGTTTATGCACTAAAACCACAAAATATTGCTAAAAGAAGCTGTATATGGTGATATGTTCCTGTGGTCCCAGATGCTTGGGAAGCTGAGGCAGGAGGGTTGCTTGAGCCTAGGAGTACAGGGCCAGTCTTGGGCAACATGGCAAGACCCCATCTCAAAAGAATATATGTGTTTATGTGCATGCACATGCACACATGTTTATATGTATACATATATATACACACACACATATATATATATGAATGAAAAATAGATAAGTAGGACAATCACAATTAAAAATTTTGTGCATCAAAGACATCAATCTAGGCACAGTGGCACACCCCTGTAATCCCAGCAGCTCAGGAGGCTGAAACAGGAGGATCATGAGTTCAAAGACAGATTCAGCAATTTAGCAAGGTGCTAAGCAACTCAGTGAGACCCTTCGTCTAAATAAAATACAAAGGGGAGGGGAGGGGAGGGGGGATAGTAGAGGATAGGAAAGGCAGCAGAACACAACAGACACTAGTATGGCAATATGTAAATCAATGGATGTGTAACTGATGTGATTCTGCAATTTGTATATGGGGTAAAAATGGGAGTTCATAACCCACTTGAATCAAAGTGTGAAATATGATAGATCAAGAACTATGTAATGTTTTGAACAACCAACAATAAAAAATTAAAAATAAATAAATAAATAAAATACAAAAAAGGACTGGGGATGTGCCCCTGGATTCAATCCCTGGTACCAAACAACAACAAAAAAAGGCACTATCAAGAGAGATAACCCACAGAATGGGAAAACATATTTGCAAAGCATATATCTGATAAGGGATTAATATCCAGAATCTAGAATACATAAAGAACTACAACTCAATATTAAAAATAAGCAAATTTTAAAAACCACCCAGTTAAAAAACAGACTAGAGCATGGTAGCATGCCCATAATCCCAGCTTCTCAGGAAACTGGGGCAGAAGGATCCTAAGTTCAAGGCCAGCCTGGGCAACTTAGTGAGGTGCTGTCTCAAAATAAAATTTAAGGGCTGGGTATGTGGCTCAAGTGATAGCTGGGGATGTGGCTCAAGTGATAGTGCGCCTAGCATGCGTGTGGCACTGGGTTCAATCCTCAGTACCACGTTAAAAAAATAAAAATAAAAAAAGATGTGTGTCCACCTAAAAACTAAAAATAATGATAAAAAAATTTAAAGACAGCTGGGGATGTAACTCAGTGGTAGAGCACAACTGGATTCAAATTGAAAAAAAATTAAAAATAGATGAAGGACTTTTAGTAGATATTTCTCCAAAGGAGATATATGAATGGCTTATAAACACATGAAAAGATGTTCAGCATCACTAATCATTAGGGAAATGCAAGTCTAAACCACAGTGAGATGCCACTTCACATCTGGTAGGCCAGGATCACATAATTGAATTGTGGTACCAATATTTGATCTCAGGTCTGTCTCTTTGTAAAGCCTGAGCATTTGCATGATTTTGTCCTATCTTCTAGCAAAGCCTAAGTCCTGATGTGAGGTGGATTGTCTTTGATGATTTCTGAAATTGCCTGATCCTAACTCTCAATTCGTGAGAGGAATTCCATCACCACTATTTTAACAAAAGCTTAATACAGCTCACACTTCCATTGAGACGCAGATGCTAAAATAAATGACCTCTGTATAAGCTGGAAGTGTCCTTGTTCTACTGGATGAAGCTGTGGAGAAGTGACACTTGCTTTTTATATAACACACTAGAACTCACATATCCAAACAAAAGCTGCACTTACAGGCAGTGACAACACACTCCAAGAATATAGCAATCGCTCCAAACGTGTGTGCAGCAGCCTTCAGTCTGCAAAAAAGCCTCTTTGTTTTAATTATCACTCATTTTTCTACCAAAAAAGATACATCCTCATCTTTTTCACTCTTCTTATTCATCACACTCAGCACCCATAGACAGTTCTGACCACCCTGACAAAGCAAACCCACCCACAAATGGTGAGACTGCCTCCTCATGAATGTGATACTGGTATTGGGCTGCGCAAGGGCCCTGAGGAGGCTCCTGAGATTGGGAACAATTTTAGCCAAAGTCCTCAGATGGCTCCAGTTTGGCAGGTACAGGGAGATTTTTGATTCTTGTTTACAAGATGAGGAAGGGCTGAGATGGCACTTCAGCATCAGCAATGGGTAAAAGCCAGATGAGCTCCAAGGACACTCTGCCCCCATCCCACTCATCTCAAGTACGAGGAAGAGTTCAGTTCACAAGGCCAGGAAGCAGCAGGTCTGGGCCTTTCTGGGAAATCAGACTCATGCAGTGGAAGACAGCTGGGCTGGTAAGTGGCAAGACTGGGAAGGGCAGGGGTGGTGGGAGGCACCTGGGAAGAACAGTGTGAGGCACCCGTCATTTTGGGCTTGAGAAGAAAAAGTTAAGGGAGCAGAAGGATGGGCCCAGTACAGCCCCGGGATAGCAGAGTGCACTGGCAGAAGCAGGATGAGCCCCCTTGCTGTGGGAGTTCCTCCATGTGAAGTGATCCTTGTCTCCAGCCTCCTGCTGCACCCAGACTGCCTCCAAATACCTGCCCTGCATATCCCCCAGCCCCCCAGCTTAGGTACCCTCCCAGAGGAAGTGACTCACTAGTGGGGTCACACACAATAGGGGCATGTCTTTGGCCATCAACCCAGCAGCCTCCCCAGCAGGAGGCTCATCCTGAAGCCAGGGCTCTGCAGCAGGAATGCCCTTGTGACCCTTCCCAGCCAGCAAGGGGCGAGGCCAGCCCATCAGGGGGCCATCCAGTGCTAGTCGTCATCCCCTTCATAGAACTCAGGCTATGACATACCGAGATTGCTCTTTGGTAGGGCCACAAGGGACACAGTCTTGGGAGGCTTAATAGAGGAAATATTAAATCAATGAAACCTCATTTCCAAGTTCGGTTTAGCAGCAGAATCCATTAACCTTATATTCACCCTCTCCCTTCCTCTAATAATACCAGCAAGGGGTTCAAAGGCATGATAACTTATCCTCAGGGTCAGCGCGTTCTATTCAATTACTGGGATTCAGCGTTTTTCAAGCTAAAAGACATATACTCATTTTGATTATAAGGAACCAACCCAAAAAGAACATTCTTTCTTTTTTCACTTTGCTGGAAATGCCATACAAACAGAACCATGGGTATCTGGCTCTGCTGAGACGGAAGAGGGAAGTAAGGCTGACAGAGCAGCTCAAATCAATTCTTATTTTTCTCCTCATAAAAGAATTCCTGGCAAATAGGAACAAAGTTATATCTGATTGCCTCTGGAACTGAGGCCACTCATTGTGGGCGCCCTTCCTTCGTCTGGTCCCCAGGCCAGAGGAAAGCAAAGTTCAATCTCATTTCTTTTGTCACATATGTTGTCAAATCCTAAAATAAAGCATAGTAAAACAGCAAAAACAATACTCCAGGGAGCATGGGGCAAGCCATTCCTACCTCCTGTTCTGTGGGGTGGGTAAAGATTAAGACACCAGTGACCCTGGTTGCAAAATGCTGAGCTCTCTGGTGAAATGCTAATGGCCAGGGGCGATGCAGGACTGGGCTGGGCAGGGCTGGGGCAATCGGATATAGCTTCCATTAAACCTTCAGTGCCAGAGTAGCATATTATCTAGTTGCTGTTGCCATGGCATTTTCTCTGTTCAGGAAAAGCCACCTCCTGCATGGTGTAGGACCTGCCATGATGCCCTGAAACCTTGACCCTGACAGCAGTGATAGTGCTCCTGCCCAGCAGCCCCTCCCATGCACCCTCCTAAGACATCCCTGCTGGGAGGAGCCTCCCAATCCACTGGGCTTGGTTTCTTGGCTAGTGCTTTTTTTTTTTTTTAAACACTTTGATGTTAAATATAGTGACTTCAGAAACAGCCAGCACCAGAAGGCAAAAGAGGGTGGTATTAGCATTTTGCATTCAGCAGCATGCTTTTGGTTGGGGGGGGGGGGAACAGTCAAATCCTCTACCTCCCTAACAATTGATTGTGGATAGGAGCCCAGAGGTGCCAGCACCAGGGAATGGCATTCAGGGATGCTCCAGGCCAGGTGTGGAGAAAGAAAAAAAGAGGTTTCAGTGGGTAGGGAGCTCATTGGGTAGTATGCCCAATAGTATGAAATGAGCCTTCTGGATTACTATCTGCTAGTGAGGCAAATTGGCCTCTACAAACCAGGTGGAAAGAAAAATCAATCCCAACATTCTACACAGATCCATTATTGCCTCTTGCTTCAGATTTCAAATATGCTTTGTGAATGTTAATTGTGGATGTTCCCCTTCCTCTGGAGAGACAAGAGAATGAATTTCAAGTTCTCATCCCTGCCTTATAGGATGTCCTTTTCTATAACAGCTGTCACCACCCTCCCTCACCCATCTTAAGAGGAAGATAACAGGACCAGTGGAAGGTACCCAGAGTGCCATCTAACTAGCCTGCAGACTCCTCCAAGGCAGCTCTTTACATAACTTTAAGGCAAAGTAAAGCCACATGGTCCCAATACCATTTACTAGAGATTGACAAAGCTCTGCAATGTAGCACTTGGCATCCTTGGAACTGGGGAGAGGGAGATGGATAAGACCCTGCCTTCAGTGGTCAGTGTGATGAGGGAGGCAGATTGGCAGGCAGGCATGAGGCATTCCAGCTCAGGGCTATAACAGGACAACCACAGTATTCTGGGTGCTCTGGTACCTGTACCAACGAGCTGTTGAGGCAGTGAATATCACCCTGCTGTGCTGTGACAGATACAGAGCAGGCAGGATGATGAGATAAGCCAGTGAGAACCCAGCCAGAGATTGTGCTCTCCCAGAGGAAACTACCAAGGCTCTGCCTCTCACTGCCCAGCTGGAGAGAGCACAGGGAGGGCATGATGTGGAACAGTGGTCCTTAATCTTGGCAGCATGTCATAATCACTCAGGAAACTTTCTAAAAATATTGATACCTACCCCCTCCTATGCCAATTAAATCCAAACCTCTGGGTCATGTGTGTCCCGGAAGCTCCTCAGGCAGGTCTCTTGTACAGCCAGGGCTGAAAACCACTGACTTGGGGGAAGGAATGTTAACTCAGTCCTTCCTCGGACACCAGCAGATTGTGCAGTTACCAAGTGCTAGACACTGGAGCACACAGGAGGGAGGCGAGTCTGACTTAGTCCCCCTGCTAATGGAGCTCACAGCTGGTGGGGCCCTCATTCTGGTTCTGATCCTGAGCTCCTAGGCTGATCCCCATTTCTTCTCTGAGTCTTAGGTTTCCTGTCAAATGAGGCAACAGGCCTGAATTTTCTCTGATTCCCACTTCCTTGTTTCTTCCAACCCAAAAGTCTGTTAGCCTATGTATATTCTTTCTTTTTTTGGTGATTTTTTTAATTAAAAATATACATAACGTACAGCTTTTTCATTTTCACCATTTTTCAGCACACAGTGCTATGGTGCTGAGTACATTCACATCCTTGTGCAGCCATTACCACCATTCATTTTCAGAACACTCTCATCTTCCCAAAATGAAACTATCCCCCTTAAACACTGACTCCCCACTTTCCCCTTCCCTCAGCCCCTGACAAGCGTTGATCTGTTTTCTGTCTCTGTGACTGTGACCACTCCGGAGACCGCACAGGCATGGAATCAGAGAGTATTTGGCCTTTTGTGGCTGACTTATTTATTCTACTCAGCTCTCAGCATAATGTCCTCAAAGTTCTTGTTTTGTTCTGTTGGTGCTGGCATGGAACCCAGGTGTATGGCTAAATTGCTGAGGGTCTCACTCAGTTGCCCAAGCTGGCCTCGAATTTGTGATCCTCCTGCCTCAGCCTCCCAAGTCACTGAGATTACAGGTACCTACAATACCACGCCCAGCAGCTCAGCTATGTTTTAGCATGTGTTAGAAGTTCATCCTTTTTAAGGCTGAATAATAGTCTATTGTATGAATAGACTATGTTTTTAAAAATCCATTTACCTGTGAATGGACAGCTGGATGGTTTCTACTTTCTGGCCATTATGAATAACGCTGCTATGAACATGGGTATACAAGTATCCCTGCTTTCCACTCTTTTGAGTATACACTCAAAAGACCTAATGGATCTTATGGTAAGTTTGTGTCTAATGTTTCGAGGACCCCACATACTGTTTTCCATAGTGACCACCCTGTTTTACATTCTTGTCAACAGTACAGGGAGGTTCCAGTTTCTCCACATCTTCACCAACACTTATTGCTTTTTTATAGTAGCCATCTTAATGAGTGTAAGATGATTTGCATTTTGATTTGCATTTCCTGAATGTTTAGTGATGTTGCAATATCTTTTAATTATATGTGACCCATTTGTATATCTTCTTTGGAGAAATGTCTATGTATATTCTTTCTTTTTTTGGTGATTTTTTTTGCACTTGATCTTAGCCAAAAGGCTGAGAAGCGATGGTGATTTTTTTTAAATTGAAAAATATACATAACGTACAACTTTGGGGTTCTTTCCCCCATTTTATTTCAAAAAATTTTTTTTAGTTGTTGATGGAACTTTATTTCACTTATCTGTTTTTTGTTTGTTTGTTTGTTTGTTTTTAATATGTGGTGCTGAGAATCAAGCCCAGTGCCTCACACATGCTAGGCAAGCACTCTACCACTGAGCCACAACCCCAGCCCTCTTTCCCCCATTTTTTAATTGGGTGGGTTTTGGTTTTTAAGTTGTAGGATTTCTTTGTATATTCAGAATATTTGCCTTTTATGATATATATGATTTGCAAAGATTTTTCTCCCATTCCATAGGTTGCTTTTTTACTCTGTTGATAGTGTACTTTAATTCACAGAAGTTTTTGTTGATTGGTTGATTTGTTGGTTTCTGGGGATCGAACCCAGAGATGCTGAACTATATCCTGGTACTTTTTATTTTTTATTTTGAGACAGAATCTCACTAAGTTTCCAAGGCTGACCTCAGCCTTCTGACTTGCTGAGCTTACGGGTGTGCACCATCACACCTGGCGGAAGTTTTAAATTTTGATGCAGTTCAATTTTTCTTTTTTTTTTCTTTTGCCTTTAACATTATATCCCTTGAATCATTGTTAAATCTAATGTCACAATGACTTTTATAGTTTTCACTCTTATGTTTACATCTTTAATTCATTTGGAGTTAAGTATAAGATAAAGGTCCAACCTCATTCTATTGTGTGTGGAGAGCCAATTTTTTTCAGCATCATTTGTTGAAAGGATTGTCCTTTCTCCATTGAATGGTCAGAAGATTGTTTTGTGGATGAAATAAAACAATATACGTTTTATGAAATAAAACATGTAACATACTGTGTGTGTTCGCTTTCTGTCACTGTGACAAATACCTGAGGAAAACAGCTTATAAGGAAGAAAGATTTCCTTTGGCGCCTAGTTTCAGAGATTTTAGTTCATGTTGGTTGACTGTGTAGATGAGAAGCACATGGTAGAGCAAAGAAAGGAAAGGCTGGGGTCCCCGTATCTCCTTAAGGGCACACCCGCAGCGACCCAACTTTCATCTACTAGGCCTCACTTTCCAAAGGTTCCACCATCTCCCAGTAGTACCACAGATTGGCAGCCACGCTTTTAACATATGGGCTTTTGGGGGACATCTAAGATCCAAACCATGATAACAAACCTAATAAGCAGCCTACCAAATGATGCTCCCTTCTTCCACCTTCTTTTCTGAAATGTGTTTTTTTTTAATTTTATTTTTTAGTTTTAGGTGGACTCAATATCTTTATTTTCACATTTACATGGTGCTGAGGATCGAACCCAGTGCCTCACACATGCTAAGCGAGTACTCTACCACTGAGCCTTAGCCCCTAAAATGTGGTTTTTAACTACAGCAGTTGATCTTTAGTCATTGTGATAACAAGTACCTATAGAGGACTGACTGACTGTCATGTTGTATTTCACATATATTAACCCATTTAATGTTCTAACAATTCTGTGGGGGTAGGTACTGTAGTTTTGGCATGTAATTTGCCCAGGGTTACATAACTAGTAAATGATGGGGCCTATATTCAAACCCAGATGGTTTGGCTGCTGAACCTGTAGGTGCATATACTTGACATGCTTGTGTGTTGGGTGATTTGTGATGGCTCAGGCTGGAGCTTTCTGGTCTGGAATTTAGAGAATGAAGGGCCTTGTCATGACCCTGGCCCCCAGGCCCATTTATGATGCTTTGAATCATAAGTGGAAATTAAATCATGAGTGTTCTTTCATGAAAGCAGCACCCTCAGATTGGATCCATCGGCTCAGCCTATCTGCTTGGGCAGAGAATGTGTGGTTCTGGTCTCATCTCTCATTTCCTTCCTGGGTCTCCTTATTCCAGGAGAAATGTAAAATAGTGTTCTCTATGATTTCACAGAAAAGGCAACTGATGGCTCCCTGC
Organism: Marmota monax; assembly: GCF_021218885.2. NCBI lineage: Eukaryota > Metazoa > Chordata > Mammalia > Rodentia > Sciuridae > Marmota > Marmota monax. Next base: position 59,604 of record NW_026693329.1, read on the forward strand.
AGAGTGAGGACTGGACATTGAACATGGAGATCTGTGACATCATCAATGAGACGGAAGAAGGGTATGTGTCCCTGCCAACCGCCCCCCCCCCAAAGCCTCCCTCCACTCTCTGGGGTCACTCAGAGCTGGTCAGGGCTCAAGGATGGTGGGTTCGACTTCCAGTTTTGTTTTAGTCTGTTCATTGATAAGCCATTGATTGTTTTTTTTTTTTTTTCCCATCTGTTTCTGTCCCTCCTCCCCCAACCTGGTAATCACCTGCTTTGAATCATAAGTGGAAATTAAACTGCTTGGTTACCCAGTCCCTAGCGGCTGTTCATCTCTATTACCAAATCTTTACCTTTCCTGCCCTCCTCTCAGCCTCTGCAATCCCTTGGCAAATGTGGGGCTATCTCTGCCCTGGTTTGTTGGTCAAGAGACCCAGGAGTCACAGAAGGCGATCCAGAGTGTGGTCAGACAAGGCAGGGAATGAGCAAGGGGCACTCATGGCACAGAGCAACTGAGTGTTTCTGGCATGGGTGACTTAACCCATGACTTGCCCCTCTTGTGCTCGTGCACTCCTGGATCTGTTTGTTCTTACTGTTCCTTGTGTTATCTCCTTCTACTTTAAAGTCCACTCTATTTGTACTTCTTCCAAACTACTCTGTGTTTATCCCAGTTCCACACTATAAGCCCTTTATTTACAGTCACTATGCCTTCTTCTATTCCCAGGTGATTCTTGAGGATTTTTCCATGCTCTTCTCCACTATAAGATGGCTAAGTCCCTTCCCAAGCAGCAGAAAAACCCCACAAGTTGGGCTGATGGTAGGGTGCCCATATGCTTCCTGACCCTTACTTGAGGACTTCTGACTGCTGGGTCCTGACTGTGCAAGAAAAAGTTGGGACCCAGGCAAACCTGTGAATCTTGGTAGTTAACTTACTATCCCTCCATATATAAAATGGCCAATTACTTAACTTCAGAAGGTTGGACCTGCTTTCATTCAGCAGATATATGTGACATGACTACCTTGTGCCAGGTCCTGTTCTAAGTAGAAGCAGCATAGCAGTAAACAAGTCAAACTCCTTCCCTGCCCTCGAGGAGCTGCTAGTCTAGAGTGGGAAGGTGGGCTGTGAAGAAGATAATTAAAACACAGATGGGGACAGGAGGGAGCAAGGATAGAGAAGGCTGGGAATTGGCAATTTTAAATAGTAATCAAGGAAATCTCACCAAGAAGGTGACCTTGAACAAAGTCTTGAAGGAGATGAGGGAGTGAGGATTATACCAAGGAAGAACTATCCAGGCAGAGGGAACAGCAAGTCCAAAAATCCTAGGCAGAGTGTATCTGGTGTGTTTGAAGAATAGTAAGTGGCTCTATAGTAAAGGCCCAAAATGATGTCAAGGATATGAAGGGCATCCAGAAGTGCAGGGCTGCGTAGGCACTAAGGTAGCTTCAGCTTTTGGTGAGAGGGAACTCACAGGGATGTTTGATCAGGAAGAGGCATGTTCGGATTTCCATATTAAAGAGATTGCCCTGTCCACTGTGTTCAGAATGGCCTGGCTGGAGGCAGGCCAAGGCCAGAAGCAGACAAACCAGGTAGGTTCTTACAGTCATCCTGGTGTGGGTGAGCTTGAGGAGGGTAGTAGTAGGGGAGAGAGTACGGAGTTATTAGATTCTGTATAGATTTAGAAGATAGGGCCAATGGAATTTGCTGGTGTGAGATGTGAGAAAGAGTCAAAAATAACTCCCAAGGTTGGAGCCTGCAGAGGCACAGGATGGAACTGCCATGTTCTGAGATGGAACAGACTTGAGGGGTCTGCTACCAGCTCAGCTCCCAGGAGAGATGCTACAGGGTGACTGCACAGGTGACTCTGGAGTTGGGGGCAGTGGCCTGCACTGGCCCTTCTCTAATACCGTAATCACTAGAAACAGCCTGGCTGCCTTCCTTCAGACTTTCAAAGCTCTTCTTTTTCTGGTGAATTGCACAAATACCTATGTAGCTTGAGGGCAGGGGCAGGAACTCTGGGTTCCTTTATTCCTTGCATCCCTTTCAGTTGCCACTTATTTATTCATCTATCCAGATCTCCAGCTGTGTTTAGCCCCTACAGGTGGAGGGTTAGTCCTCCAAGATGCCAAAGGGGATGTGCCAGCCTGTCTTCGAGGGCTTACCTAGGAGCACTGTTGGGACTGTGGCCAAGGCCTGTGCCCAATGCCATGGGTCTGAAAGAGAGGCAGGTGCAGAGGTGTCCTGGAGGAGGCTTTAGTCTGGGGCTTAAGATTGACAGGATGAAAAAAGTGTGCTCTGTAGCTCAGGGTGGCATACAAAGGGTCAGTGAGTTGAAAGATACACTTATGGTCTTGGATGCACGAGGCAAAGAAGGAACATCTGGAATCAGGCTGGAAAGGAGGTCCAGGTCAGGTGTGTCCTTTTCTCTTTTGCTCTGTTCTTCTGGGCATCTGCTTTCACCCTTTTCCCTCCCATCTAGACCCTGCCTCAGATCTTGGCAAGCCACCTGTTGCCAACAAGTCTCAGGGACTTCTCAGGCTCTTAGGGTGAAAACCCTCAGCCACGCCTCTCTGCAGCTCCACTCCAGGCCCTTCAGCCCCACTGATCTTTCAGCTCCTTGAATTCTCTGCATTCCTATCCCCAGTTTAAAATTCTCCACAATATGAACATCATACAAATATGTCCACAACTCTCCTTTCTCAGTGAATTGCACAAATAGTATGTGGCTTGAAGGCAGGAGCAGAAACCTTTCCAAAGGGGCTGAGCTGGTGCTTGCTAACTCAAGCTGAAGCTCACAGAAGGTCCGGACACCCATTCCCTCTGGTGGCCCAGGCTCCTGCTGGTGCATGTTTGAGTGAGAGAGGATTTTTCATCTTACCTCAATTATGAGATTGTTGTCTGAAGTCCCTTCCCAAGTGGGAGGAAAAAAAAAAACACGGGGCTGATGGGAGGTGCCCACCCATTCTCTCTTGGTCCTCTCTGGAGATCTTCTGACTATTGTTCCTTGTTTTCCCCAGCTGGCCATTTTCTCTAAATGGTTCCCAACACTCACAGGATCTGGGCTCAAACCTTGCTTCACTGGCACTGGCCCCCTTCCCTCCAATTTGGACAAGTCCTCTGTTAGGTGATTCCATAGTACCTGATATTATACTTATGTTCATCCCAGTTTAAACTTATGCATCAGTGTGAGATCAGTGTCTGTCTTGTGCCACAACCCCTGCTAGTCTGTAGGCTCCACGAGGGCAGGAATTCCATCTCTTTTATCACTAGGTTAGCCCTAATCCTAAAAACAGCATCACATGATCTGCTCTCAGTAAATATTTGTTGAGGAATAAAGGGAATAAATGAATAAAGTCCCTCAGGCGCTCACAGTCTTATGAGGGATGCAGGCATGTAAACATAATCATAACACAGCATGACAAGGGCAGAGAGAGAGAGAAAGAAGATCAATATGGCTGTGGAGACAGACTAATGCAGTAGCCACCAGCCAGCCTGGAGGCTGTCAACAGCAAAGCCTTCTTGGAGGAGGAGGTAACGCTCAAGTGGAGTCTTCTAGGGTACCAGGGCACCTTCTAGGAGAGGCAGGTGGAAGACGGGGTAGGCCGTGGGAGGCGGGGAGTGGAATCCCCAGGCTGCAGAGCAGTGTGTGCAGCAGACATAGGAAGCATAATGTGGTGGATGGATTAACAGTGTGAAGCCTGAAGCCATCTGCCTGGACTGGAAACCTAGGTCACTGTTCACTTGTTGTATGACCTCGGGAGACGTTACATCTCCCTGTGTCTCAGTCAGTCTTGCTGTTTATAGGCTGGGGTTACTAACAGTACCTTATCTCATAGGGTTGTTATAAGGATTAAAGGAATAAGTATACATGAAAGATCTGTCTACATGACTAGGTCCACATTCCTATGTTAGTCAGCTTTTCATTACTGTGACAAAATACCTGAGATGATTGACTTTAAAAAAAAAAAGAGAGAAATGCCTTAGTTTAGCTCATAGTTTTAAAATTTTGAGAGGTTTTAGTTCATGGTTTGTTGGCTTTTTGCTTTGGGGCCTGTGATGAGGCAGTACATATGGCAAGAATGCATGTAGCAGAGGAAGCGGCTCCCTTCATGGTGGCTGGGAGGCAAAGAGGAATAGGAAGTGCCCGAGATGCACTTCAAGGGCACCTCCAATGACCTAATTTCCCCCCACCAGACCCTACCTTCTAAAGGTTCCACCTCCTCCCAATAGCACCACAAGCTAGGGTCCAGGACTTCACCATTGGGCCTTGGAGGACATACAAGATCCAGACTACAGCATCATGCTATGTAGATGGACTTGCTCCTTATCCTTTAAGGTCCTGGCAGGTGCATATTGGTGAACTGCCCCACCGGCCTCTCTCTGGGCTCTCCTCAATTTCCAGGGCTGAGGTCACCTTTGACCTGAGGAACTCTGATGCCTGAGGCCTTGTATGACAATCCAGTGTTCATTAACCATGAGTGCCTGACTGTTTGAGACCCTGTTTACCAGGCTTTGCCCGAGACCTACCTAATTAGGACACACATGTGTATTTGGGAATTGCTCCCCAGGCAATACTGGTCTGAAACTCTGATAAGGATCTGCTGACCTGGGTCATTTTCATGACATCTCTTCCCCAGTTCACTGAGTCTTTGTCTGCACTGTAGCCTCTACGCTGGAGGGACACAGAAGGAGCAGAGCGAGTTCATGGCTGAGCGTGTGTGTGTGTGTGTGTGTGTGTGTATGGGTGTGTTTTTTCAGGGTGATCGAGGAGGGGCAATGGGAAATGAGAATGCTTCTCAGAAGAGCAGGGCTTCTCAGAAGAGCAGGTCTGGAACTGAAGCCCCAATGGTCTACAGGCCCTGGGGACCAGTGATGAGCTTGCTGTATGACTGGAAAGCATGGCTCTCAGGAGTCCAGGGTGGGAGGGGGCTGCAGAGGTGGGATCATGGGGACCTAGGGGACTACCATGACAGGCCTGGCCTTTCCAGTGAGTGCTCCTGAGGTTTGATGCCTCTTATACTTGCCTGATCTCTCCTGCCTGCTCCATCAGGGCCCTTGACTCAGCTTATCTTGCCTTCTCTGGTTTTCTTTCTTTCTTTTTATTAATATATATATTTTATTTTTTAGTTGTTCTTTATTTTATTTTTATGTGGTGCTGAGGATCAAACCCAGGGCCTCACATGTGCTAGGCGAGCACTCTACCGCTGAGCCACAACCCCAGCCCTGGTTTTCTGATTCTAGCTGTCTAATCTGCAGCAGTTCCTTGAGACTTTGCAGTTCCTCTGACCTGACTGTGATGCTCCTCTCTGAAGCTTCTCCCCTGGGGACAGAGATAAATACTTGCTCTTGTGTTCACCCAATCACTCTCAGGCAGCACTTCCCACAGCCTGGGGATGAATTTTCAGTTTAAACCTAACTGGGAGCCTGCTGTCTGTCTTGATTGCCCCACTGCCTGAGAGCTGGTTCTGCCAGCACAAGTGCTTGCTGCCCTTGGAGGGAAAGCTGTGTCCATTTTTTCTGCTCCATGTAAGTTCAGGAGGCGAGGAAAGAGACTGCACTGAGAGGGATGGCAGCTGCAGGTCTTGTGGGTCTGGGTTGACCATGGATTGGCAGAGCCCTTGAGAGAGGAAATCAGTCTGTGCACCTGGCCAATAACTGCTGACTTTCACTAGCTCAGCCCATCAGAGCATAGAACTACTGCTCAAGTCCCGTATTTGCAGAAATCAGCATCCCCATTTGGAAACTGCAGCCATACAGCAAACATACTTGGCCAGGGCCCATTCCCATCCCATCAGGTCTTTGACTCAGGAGCCAAGAATTCCCATAGGGCAGCTATGTTTCAAGTTGGGAATGGGAAATGGAGGTTCAGGGGATTTAAATTTTTTCCAGAAGCCTTGCTGTTTACTGTGTCTTTCCCTGTGAATTAGGCCAATTGGCAAAGCTTCCACCCTCCCCTCCCCTGACTTCCTTACACACACTTGAAAGGACATCTCCATTTGGTAAATAGAGTACAAATATGTTAGAACTGTAGAAGTAGGAGGACCCAGACTCTCAAACACTCATCCTAGGAGAGAAGGAGGTGCAGTGACACATCTTTTAGTGGGAGTCAGGAGCCCGCTTGTGATAGCAAAGGGCTGGCCTGCAGCTGGGTGGGGCTCCCCAGAGCACAGGGTGATGGGGCTCCAGGAGGCAGGGGCTCTGTGCCTGGGGCAGCTCTTAGAACCACAACTTTCTTGAATCCTGGATTAGAATAAATTAAATAATATCCAGGCGCAGTGGTGCATGCCTGTAACCCAGCGGTTCAGAAGGCTGTGGCAGGAGAGCTGAAAGCGAGGTGCTAAGCAACTCAGTGAAACCTTATCTCTAAATAAAATACAAAATAGGGCTGGGGATGTGGCTCAGTGGTCGAGTGCCCCTGAGTTCAATCCCTGGTACCAAAAAAAAAAAAAGAAAAGAAGAAGAAGAAAAAGAAAGAAATAATAAGTTAAATAACATGTTAAAGCCAAACTTTCCTTGTGTGCTTGGAGGACTCCTCAGGATCCCAACCCTCAGTTATAACAGTAATTTAAGAAAGAAATCAAAAAGCTATCAATTTAGGAACAAAGAATATGGCCCATTTGTAAACTGGGACTGCCTGTGATTCTGTAGAATTCCTCATGGGAATCCACATCATATCTATAACCTGAAATCCCAGAAACCCTTGGGCTTTGAGGAGACTCACTGAGTTTTCTATGGCAGAAGGAGTTCCATCATGGAGCTAGAAGGAATGGAAGCTTCAGCAAAGATCTAGACATATCTCTCTTGTGGTCTGGAAAAACTCTTTTCAGTGCCCCCATCCACCAGTGGGTTAGTTACTATTTTGAGGAAACAACATGTATTTTGTGATACAAAATTGAAAATGTCTGCAAAAAGTGACTCCAATGAAAAATCCCCCGCTACCTCCACTACCCATTTCCCCTTCTTGGGGGCAACCACTGTTACCAGGTTCTTATCATGCCCTGAAGAGACGCTCTTCTTGACCTGGACATGTACTGCATATATCTTTGCTGTACTTTTATAACAAATACCATCATACCTTATGTACTGTTCCACAAAAAACTTTGTGCACGTCTTTTTAAAAAAATTTTTTTAGATGTAGTTGGATACAATGCTTTTATTTTATTTATCTATTTTTATGTGGTGCTAAGGATCGAACCCAGCACCTCGCATGTGCTAGGCGAGCACTCTACCTCTGAGCCACAACCCCAGCCCCTGTGCACATGTCTTCAAGTTTGGTCCATAATAGTGTATAAGGAGTTTCTTTATTCTTTTTCCCAGCTGCCTAGTATTCCATTGTGTGGATGAGCCATGATGTAATTGAACTCATTTCCTATTGGTGGTCATTTGGTTTGCTTCCAGTCATGTATATTTACAAACATGGTGTGGTGAATAACCTTGTATATATGCTAGTTGATGCATGTGGAAGTGAATCTGTGGGATAGTACCCCAGAATGGGACTTGGGAGGATCTTACTATGCTTGTTCTTTTCTCCAGGCCAAAGGATGCCATCCGGGCCCTGAAGAAGCGGCTCAGTGGGAACCGGAACTACAGGGAAGTGATGCTGGCTCTGACAGTGAGTACTGCTCTCTAGCCTTGTCTGCTCCACAGGGCGGGCCTTCCCTCTGTCCACTTGGCACAGTCTCAGGCATGGGGTCTGTGCCACTGAAGTTCAGCAGAGCCTTCCGGTAGCTCCCTTGGCTTTTCCTGCCCTACTCTGACATGGGAGTGAGCTTCCGTCTGGTAAATGTAAACCATCAGAAGATAAGGCGTGGACAGGTACAAAAGTCCAGAGCAGAGAAGCCAGAGGCTGGGGTTGGTCCCCTTCCTGCCACCAGCCTGCTCTGAGACTGTAGGTGACAGTTTTCTCTTTATAAAATGTTCACATGTGCTCTGGCATTCCTATAGTCCAGCTACTCAGGAAGCTGAAGCAGGAGGATAGGATTGAAAGTTCAAGGCCAGACTGGGCAACTTAGGGAGACCGTTCTCAAAGTAAGTGTTTTAGTCCTCTTTTTCGCTGCTATGACTAAATGATCCAACCAGCACAAATTATAGAGGAGGAAGAGTTTATTTGAGGGCTCACAGTGTCAGAGGTCTTAATCCATAGAAAGCTGGTTCCATTCCTCGGGGCTCGAGATGAGGCTGAACATCATGGTGGGAGAGGGTGGCAGAGAGAAGCAGCTCACATCATGGGGACCAGGAAGCAGAGAGAGAGTTTTCCTCTTGCCAGATACAAATATATATACCCCAAAGCTATGCCCCAGTGCCCGCCTACTCCAGCCACACCCCACCACTTCAGTTACCACTTGGTTAATCCCTATCAGGGGATTAATTCACTGATTGGGTTAAGATTCTCACAACCCAATCATTTCTCCTCTGAACCTCCTTGCATTGTCTCACACGTGAGCTTTTGGGGGACACCTCACATTTAAACCATAGCAATAAGAATTTTTAAAAAGGCTTGGGATGTATGTCAGTGATATAGTACTTGGTTTCAATCCCCAGTATTGAAAAAATTTTAAAAAGGTTCACTTCCACCTATCCTGTACCTGCCCTAGACTGCTAAACTTTCAGATACTGATACAGACATTTATAGCAGTTTCCAAAATGGGTTTCATTATCTCCCTCATACAGATGAGGAGACTGAGGCTCAGAGAGATCTAGAGGTTTGGCCCAGCCTTCACAGCTAGTAAGGTATTGAGCTGTGGTTTGCCATTATAAAATGATCTTTTGTTTGGGGTAAAAACTGAAAATAGCTACAAGGGTTCTTGAAAACGTTAACCAAGTGACTCCTTTCAGGAAGAGTGGACCAGATTTTTGCCCTCCTTAAGATGTCAGAGAATTAAAAGGGAGACTTCAGCTGCTATTTCTGTCTTAAAAGCTAACAGTTTTTCAGATGTGGCAAAATCTGGGCCACAGTGAGTTCTTAGAATAGAAACTGTAACAGGTCAGCATGTCGACTTCTCTGTAGGTTTGAAATAGTGGGTTATTTAACCAAAACAGCCGTAACATATTTCCTTTTAAAGCAACTATTTGGATTCATTGCCCAAGTAGACCCCAAAACTTATTAGGAGAGTTCTCTCTGCCAGGGAATTGGGATGTGAACAGTAAAGGAGAAAATGCTAGTTGAGAAGCAGAGAGTTGAAAGCTTTTATTTTTCTCAGAATTTGAGTCACTAAACCTGGTTCACTAAACCTGGAGTGATGCCCCAAATGAGTTGTCGATAACCCACACCACCAGGGGCTGAGCTCTGACAGGTCAGGGCATTTCCCTGGTATCTGAAACTTCTTCACAGGCCTGAACATCATCTGACTTTTCCTAATGTTTGGGTTTTGCTGCTCATTGATTGATGTCTTCAGGAGATCTGTGAATGTACAGAGTCATTGTCCCTGTACCCAGGGCCTCACATGGCACATTTTGCATGGTCTCACATCTGCTCTGATGACTCCACATGCCCCATTAGTTGTTCTCAGTCTTCCTGCTTTCGTTCTTATATTTTGTATTTTTGGTACTGGGAATGGAACCCAGGGGCACTCTACCACTGAGCTGCCTAGCCCTTTTTATTTTTTATTTTGAGACAGGGTCTCACTAAGTTGCTAAGGGTCTTGCTAAGTTACTGAGATTGACCTCAAACCTGTGATCCTTCTGCCTCAGCCTCCCGAATGGCTAGGATCTCGGGTGTCCACCACCACAGCCGGCTGTCCTCTTGGTTTTTGTTTCCTACCTTTGTGTCTGTTCCTGCCAAGATTGTTAGTATTCACCCAAAATAGGAGCTAGAGACCCTGAAGGGCTGTCTGCTCAGGACTTTGTGTATACACAGGAAGCGCCTGCTTCCGATCACGTCAGGCCCCTTTGGCTTACTCCACGGGTTTGGCTGCACCTTGGAAAATTCCCTCTTGTGTCTCATGGCTTATAAACCAGAGGGACAGATCTTCCCAGGGCCTTTTTGGCAAGTGACCTGAAGTGGCTCTTGCCAGCCCAGGAGGACCTGCTGTGTCTCCTGCTTGATAGGCTTTGGGCTGCTCTGCAGCACATACACATCTGCTGGGGGTGTTCTCAAGGCCAGGCTGGGACACATTGACCTTGAGGTCTACTGTCAATAGAACTGAGTGACATGCTCCCTAAAGGCAAGAAGAGTGTCTTTCCTGTGTCCTCCTTGGAAGAGGAGCTAGATCCCCAGGCTGCCTGTGGGCACTGCAGGAGAAATGGGGGAAGCAAAATTTCTGGCTGGTTGCTGAGCTGCCAGGGGTGGAATGTCCCAGTGTGGCCTGCTAGGTGCATGACAACTCTGAGGCTCAGTTTCCTCATCTCTAAAATGGAAAAATACCCAACTGATAGGGTTATTTCAAGGGACAAATGAAGGGAGAAGAAATCTGGAATATAATTACCTGTCATCTGAGAGATTCTCAGCTGATGTGGCTCCTTGGAAGGGGGCTTGTAGTTGGGGTGGTTCAGTGCCCTGGGGAAGTGGGAAGACCAGAGTTCCTAGGAAAGTGGTTCTGAGTTTCTGTGTTGCCTCTCACATTGACCAACAATTGGGCCTAGAACCATCTCTTCCTCTTTCTAAGCCTTTTAACTTTAAAAATATGGGGTAATAAGGTCCACTTTAAAGAGAACGAATTAGTTGTGAGAATGGAATGAAATTACATGTGATATGGAGAGATCCCTCCTAGTGCCTGGCATGTGGCAAGTATTCAGTCCACATCACAGTTCTGGAACTTCTACAGTCATGGTTTGTCAAGGTAAAGTCCAGCAGTCTGAACCAGACCTTGGAATGGCTGTGTAAGTTAACCTGTCCTCAGATGAGTTTGGGCACATGAGAATAACCAAGGCAGTCAGAAATGTCCTGTCACTGATGATGTCCTTTCAAGGAGGCATTTCTTAGCCAGTTGACTGGGCACCAGAGGTAAGGGTGGCATGGAAAGGACCAGGTAATCCTATGGGTTGATTTCCAAAGAGCTGAGAGGGGCAGAGCTCTGTGTTCAAGGATGGTGAGGTCCTCCTGTGAGAACTTCTGAATTCCAAGGAGGTTCCTACTTATCCTATGGAAGAACAAGAAGCTGTTCCTTTGTTCAAGTGGGTAAGCAGTCTTCTGAATTGTAACTCATATGTAATTGTAGTCTCTGTTGGTCCCCAACCCCACATGAGACACTGCTAACCGCTTTACACATATTCTCTCTAATCTTCCCAACCATCCTGCAAGGGAGGACTCATTGTCCCCACTTGACAGGTGAAGAAGCTGAGGCCCTGAGATACTTGTTCTGGGCTGCATAGGGAGATAGTGGCAGAACTGAGTCTAGCCCACACGGGCCATCTGGTCAGAGCCTGTGTGCCAGTCTTTCTGATCAGCTGAGGCCTATAGACCCATCTGGACAAAGGAGTAGCAGGCAGTGTCTGATTTGAACATGTACCTTAAAGCCACTAGCAGCTGAGGCCCACAAACCATTTGTCAGGGTAGAAGATCCCTTGTCATTGCCAACTTTGTTTGCAGAAGCAGGGTATGTGGGGGGTGTGAGCACGTTTGGTTCCTCACACGTAAGGGCCAGTAACTCACCAGGCAATTTACGCTGTCACAGCAGCCTCCTCTTGTGACAGAGCCTGTCTCTCACTGGCTAATGCCTCACACCCAGAAGCCCAGAGGGAGGAGTTAAAATGCTAATTTTCAGGGACCGCTCAGTCATTTTGATCCCATTAAAACACCAGCATCCTTCTCATGCAAAACCGGTGCCTCAATTACCAACTAATTGCCTGATTATTGTGCAGGGACAGGAGACTTCAGTCAGCAAGGGGCTGCTGTCATCCTCGAAGGGACAGCTGAATTAGAGTGTGGGAATGTGCGTGCATGGAGGTTTGGCTCTGGAGGAGACGTGTCAGAAAGATGATCTAGGAGCAAGACAGGGGATGGGGACCCCAGCTGCCCGCCTCAGGTCCTGGAGTCTTCTCCAGCTCTCACAGTGGTGACCCTGCCTCCCTCCCCACATCAGGTGCTGGAGACGTGTGTGAAGAACTGTGGCCATCGCTTCCACATCCTAGTGGCCAACCGAGACTTCATCGACAGCGTTCTGGTCAAAATCATCTCTCCCAAGAATAACCCTCCCACCATTGTACAGGACAAAGTGCTTGCTCTGATCCAGGTAGGCTGGCTTCCCTCACCCAGTCTGTTGGGATAGAGTAAGATGGGGCCTCTACGGAGTCCTCATGCTCTCCCACCATTTAGAGGGAAAAATGGAAGCTTCTGGCCTTAAATATTTATGGTGAAATACTTATTTTATTTATACTTATCCCACTGGAGTGAAATCCAAAACAGTAGCTCTTTAAACAGTTGACAGAAGCTTCAAGAAAACTTCTGGGTGCCCGGCCCCATGCTGCCCACAAAGGTAGGCAGGTGCGGGGGCCTCAACAGTCCTCTGAGACAATGTGGAGTGGGAAGGGGCATGTTAGAGCTGTGTGCAGGGTTGGTGAGGTCATAGGGCAAGGGCCAACTCTGGGGTGGTGGACATGGTTTTAAGGGATTCCACTGAAGAGATGACATTTTTGTTGTATCCTGAAGAATGAGGAGGAACTTGGTGGAAAGGTCAGAGTGTGAGAGACATCACAGCATGTGCAGAAGCCTAGAAGCATCAGAGAGAGCAGTTGACTCATTTGGGGTGTCTTCATTGTTACTGGCTCTGCAACAAATTATCCCCAAACCTAGCAGCTTGAAAAAAAAAAGATTGTTTATGATAACATGGTTTCTGTGGGCTAAGCACTCTGAATCAGCTTGTTGGGTGAGTCTGCTTGGGGCCTCATGAGTATGCATTCATCTGAAGGCCGGACTTGGGCTGGAGGCTCCACTCCTAAGAGGTTACCTCCACATGGCTATTGGTGAGAAGCCTCCATTTTTTTGCTAACTATTGGCAGAAATCCAAGTATAGGTCTTAATGATCCAGTCTCTGAAGTCACAAACCATCTCTCCTATCTTATTCCGTAAAAAGATAATGACCAGCTCCAGTCTTTAGAGTAGGGAAATTAAATCCCACCTCTTGAAGACATAGTGTCAAAGAATTTGGGGGCATGTTGGGAAAACCATCTCATGGGGAGCAGGGTATAATGAAGACTGTCTAGGACCAGGCTTGTGGTGGGCAGGGCAGGAAGGAGATGAGGCCAGAGGATATGTAGCACCTGTGGACTGTGAATGCTGAGGGGCTTAGGCTTGGTCCTTGTAGGCAGTGGGGAGCCATTGAAGGTTTCTGAACTGGTCCGTGCACAGACCTGATTTTAGAGCACCTGGTAACAGGACACAAAAATCCATAGGAAAGCCAGGTATGGGGGCGCATGCCTATAATCCCAGCCACGTAGGAGGCTGAGGCAGGAGGATCGTAAGTTCAAACCCAGCGTCGGAAAATTTAGCAAGGCCCTAAGCAACTCAGCGAGACCCTGTCTCTAATAAAATATAAAAAAGGGCTAGGAATGTGGCTCAGTGGTTAAGCCACCAATTTTGGTACCTGGGTTCAATCCCTGGTACCAAAAAAAAAAAAAATCCAGAAGGACATTTTAAAAATACATTTTTTTTTGTAATTATAGACAAACAGCATACCTTTGTTTATTTTTATGTGGTGCTAAGGATCCAGCCTAGTGCCTCACACATGCTAGGCAAGTGCTGTGCCACTGAGCTACAGTCCCAGCTCCTCCACAAGGACATTAACATAGCTAGTCACCCTTATCAGCAGACAAAGTCAGACACAGTCTGCAGGTGTCAAGAGGAGACAGGAGACCACGCTAGGGGACGGGGAGTGGGTTTCCATAAGGGCAGAGGGAGGCAGCCAGACCCAGGTTGCTGAGCAGACAAAGCCATGTGGAATGGGCACAAGGGCTCTCCAGGGTGGTTGGTCACGAGACAGAGAGGATCAAGAGGGGCCAACTGAGGAGCTGCGGCGTCTGCCTGGAAAGTCCTGCCCAGGCTCTTGGAGAAGTCAGTTCCTATTCACCCTCAAACACCACAGAAACCTCCTGGCCACCTGATTGAAAGTACACACACAGATACTCTTTCCCTCTCACATCACCCTCTTTTATGGTCTCCAAGTGCAGCTTTGCTGGTTTTTCTGTTGTCTGTGTCACTCCATTCCTTAAGAGTCAGGCTCAGTTGAATGTAGAGCAGTTGAATATGGAGAATGGATGGTCAATAAGTATTTTTTCAATGAAGTTCTGAGGTGGGGAGGGAGTAGGGATGACAGAAGAGTCCCTTTCTATGTTTCCTCTAGGGTGGCCTCTGGCACCTCACACACACATACACACACTTAGGGTTACACTTCCCCTTCCCCTACCCTTTCCTCTTTCCCCTCCACCCCGCACAGCCTCTCCTTCTGGGGCTACACTCCTCTGTACGCTCCCAGGGATTGCTGGCGGGAGAAGGATTACTGGCTTTCTCTTACTAAAGACAGAGCACCTCAGTCTGAACCCCTTATGCAGGGCTTACAGTGGCTGCAGACACAGCTCACCCTGAGGCTTGGCTGGGCCTGCTGGGGTACAGCTTACCCTTAGAACAAGCACAGCCAAATTAAGGGGCATGATCTGCTGCTAGAAATGAAGCTTTCTTGTCTAATCATCACCTGCCTTGGTCCCAGCTCTTCCCAGTTTTTCCCTGCACTGCTTCTAACCTCAGGCAAGTATGGTAAATTCATGGGCATCTGCCTCCTTATCTGAAAAATGGGGGCCAAGTTCCTGCCTGCCTGTTCTCAGCCCTGGGCCTGTGAGGTCAGCCCATGCAGCACAGTGGCCCACACCCATGTCCCCAGGCCTCCCCCTGCTGGTTTGGCAGCAGCAGTGTGCACTGGCTCATGATGGCCTGAGCAGAATGGGGCCTCAAGGGATCTTGCTGGCTCCCATTCAGGCTGGACACACTGGATACAGTCCCCTGACCCAGCTGTGAAAGGCAGGGGGCTGGAGATGAAGATCCTTTAGGTGGGGACTGGTGATCTTCCACTCCAGGCTTTGCAGTGTTCCTCAGGAGCCTGCACCTTTGTTGTGGTCATCCAACACAGACAAGAGCGGCACTCAGAGCTACTGGACAGTGTGGCTTCTGTAACAACAGGGTGGACCAATGAATAAATTTAGGGCACTCAGACTTTTTTTGCCTCGCACATGCTAGGCAGATGCTCTACCATTGAACCACATACCCAACGCTTAAAATGGCTTTTCTAAAGTCTTCTGTGCCCTGAGGGAAATGGGTAATGGAGCTTGTCCTGTCATGTCACCTGTCCCTAGCTCACTGTCCCCCAGTTCCCTTCCTTGAGTGCTGGTCACAGATTTGGACAAAAGTGGCACTTCCAGTGGTATATATTTGCCATCTTCAGCCCCCCATGGCCAACTGTGAAGACAATCCACTGGTACCCCACCCTACACTCAAACCTGTCCCTCATCAAGGTTTCTTGTGTCTTTAGGCTGCCCTCTAGACATCCACAGCCACCCTGTCACCAACCCCCCCAGAAAAACAATCCCGCGGGCCCGTGTATTCCAGAGGGTCCTGACACTCAGAAAGCTGGAAGAAGAATGTCTTCTGTGTTCCCCGAGACCAAGCCCAGTGCATGAATTATGCATGGGCATCATGGTTCTAGGACTCTGCACCCGACTCAGGTACAAGGGCTCGGTGGATCACCCCCCCCACCCCAACATGGTGTCTGATCCTCTGGGTAGGGCTAGTCTCCCTGGTAGGCCAACTGAGAAAGACACAGGGAGCAGAAAACCCTGGTTACAACCTCCCAGTGCTCCTTGATATTACAGGCTTCTCCACTGCCACCTTTCACTTCGCCCCTAAGGTTTCCTTGGCTGGTTTTGTTGCTCATGTTCCTCTCTCTTTCCTCACATGAAGTCTCATTCACTGAGAAGACAAGAATGCTGCTCTCCCTCTACAGTCTCCCTCAGGCTTTCCCTTATTGTTTTGAGGAACAGGAATGGAATCACCCTGGTAGAACAACCTCAGCCTGGCCGTGCCTCGCCACCCCACCGTCCGCACTCCAGCAATAGAGTCTAAAAATACTCTCCACTGAGGAAAGTAGGAAGGATCCAGGTGGTGATGGAAGTGGGGGCAGGAGGGCTGGAAGGGGCTGCAGGGGCTGTGTTCTTTGAAGGTGTCAGAGGCCTGGTGGCTGCCTCAGAATCCAGTGAAAAACACAACCACTAGATTCCCTTAAGTGAAGGCCTCTGGCCACATTCTGTGTGGACAGGCAGCCCCCTAGGGACCCTGTCACAGGGATCAGGAAGTCTGAGCTGGGGACATAAGCAGGAGAAGACAGCCTCCTTTTGTCCACAGTTATCTCAGAACCCATAGTTTCAATCAGCAATTGTCTGTCAGTCTGAAAGTTGATGTCTGAAGACTGTCAAAACCCTGAGAGACACAGCAGTGAATAGGAGGGGGTTGTGTTTGTGTCTGCAGTTTGGCATACAGTCCAGAGAAATGAAGGAAATAAAAACATGAGCATATCTCTCCTTTATTCCCCTCACTAGACTTGCCTCTGGGGCCTTCAGCCTCCCAACACTGTAGCCACAGGCTACAGGAAAAGAGGGAATTATCTAAAGAGTGTGACTTCCTGTCAGATGGCCACTCAGTTCTTAACTGGCCAGTTCCTGTGATAGGGGACCCTGAGAGAATGCCAACGTTGCTGCTGCCATGACACTTGGCTTTTGGATAAGGCAGCCATCAGGGAGGCAGCCCCCGCCCTCCCCAACCCCCTGCTCCTGGGACTCAGGGCCGACCAGACCTCCCAGGATTTGCTCCCCCTCCCCAGGGAGGATTCTCCCCTGGCTCAGCCCTCCAGTGGGGGCCCATTAGCACTGTCATTTCAGTCTGCTGACAGCCTAAGTGGCCATCTTTCCTCTGTTCTCTGAAGTGGGAAAATAAGGATGCTTAGTAATTAAGAGAACAGAATTCAGTTTAACCTGACAAATGTCAGCTGGCTGCCTTCTCTGTGCAAGGGCAAGAGACTGTCACCTTCTGGAGGTGGCTGACTTGGCTGGGGCAACAGGAGCAGTTACTTAGGCATGTTCTAAGAAGATGTTGGAGACACACAGCATCTCTGGATTTCTCCCATCTCTGGATTTCCACATATGACTGTTCCTTTAAAGTCCTCCCCACCCCCATGTGTTCCTCTGTTGGTATCAGAATCTTGTGCAGTGGAGATGGCTGTCAGGAACATATGCTCTGTTAGCAGCCATCTCACCCAGACTGCACAGGGGTCCCAGACAGGGGCTAGAATTGTGGCAGGTGGGGACAGGGCGCATTAGCCAAGATTGCTTGGCTGCAAGTAACAGATGCCAACTCTGCTTGCCTAGGCAAAGAGAAGAGTTTGCCCTGACAAGGCAGGGCCTCTCAGAAGCCCAGGTTACTGAGGCCAGGAGTGTGTGGGCCTGGGAAAGGACAGAAGGGACCTGAAAGGCCTCTAAATTCTTTCCTTGTATATCTGCGCCTCCTAGCACGCCCAGTGGCTCCTTTTCCAGAACACAGACTATCTCTGTCCCCTGGTCCTGGGCTGGCATGGGACTACATCCCACATTTTCAGAGGATAGTTTTCTTACCCTGAGCCTAGGGAAGAACTACTAGCAGGAGAATCCACGGACCCATCCTGTGATATGCATTTCCTCTCCAGACCTCTGGTGGCAGGCACAGCTACTAGGTGACTGAATGTAGGGGAGGAGAGTGCCATGGAAGAGGGCACCCAGGGAAATGTTCATTGGCTAGAAAGAAAAACATGGCATGGCTCTTTAGTCTGTTTTCTTGCAATCTCAAATTCAGCTTGGGTGTGAAGCCAGGGAAATAAACGGGGTCCCTGAAATTGTTTGTAACTCTATAGAAATAGGCCTGGAGTGGCACCAGAAGGCACCACCAAGCATTTTTCCCTCTTATTCTCCCCCAGGGGGCTGTGAATATGCTCTTTAGACTCTTGAGTATAAAGTACTCCCTCAAGGGATGGCTAACAGCCCAACTATGTGTCAAATTTATGTTAACAAAGTAATCCAGCCACTTAGAAATCAAAATCCTGAACTACAAATATTTCACTATATGGATGATGTATTATTAGCACACAAAGATAAAAACACATTGCTAGAATGTTATGCCACACTTACAAACTTATTAAAAAATTATAATCTAGAGATAGCAATAGATAAAGTACAATTAAATTTTCCAATTAATTATTTAGGAGTTCTATTATCCTCAACCATGGTCCGTCCACCAAAAATTCAAATACGAGTAGATCAACTCAAATCACTTAATGACTTTCAAAAGTTATTAGGAGACATAAATTGGATAAGGCCTTATTTAGGTATACCAACAGGAGAGTTGGGACCTTTATTTGATATCCTAAAAGGTCCATCAGATCCAAATTCACCCCGAATGTTAACGCCTGAAGCAAGAAAGGCATTAAAAATCATTGAAACATATATGGAAAATATGCATTTGGATAGAATTGATATAAGTTTGCCTTTATTATTTATTGTACTACCAACAAAAAATATTCCTACAGGAGTATTTTGGCAAGAAGGTCCATTATTATGGATACATTTATCTTATTCTCCTAACACTATTCTTACTAGGTATCCTGAGGCTGTAGGACAATTAATACTCAAAGGAATAAAAGCAGCAAAGGGAGTGTTTGGAATTTCTCCCAATAAAATTATTACTCCATATACTATGAATCAAATTGATGAGTTAGCTAATGAGTTAAATACTTGGGCAATAATCATGTGTAAATCTAATGTTTCATTTGATAACCACTTACCATCTAATCCTTTATTGTCTTTTTGGTCATTGCATCCTGTAATTTTTCCAAAAATGACAAGAAAAACACCTATCATGAATGCTCCAAATATATTCACTGATGGGTCAAATAATGGTACAGCAGCAGTAGTTACCCCTGATCAAACTTTTACATTTTTAGTACCCAAACAATCAGCTCAAAAGGTAGAGCTTAATGCAGTTTTACAAGCTTTTGTGATGTTTAAAGATTCTGTATTTAATTTATTTTCTGATAGTCAGTATGTAGTTAATGCTATAGTATCTCTTGAAGATGCTGGTAGGATTTCCCCTTCTTCTACTGTTTTCTCTTTGCTTTCCACTATACAAAGTCTAATCTGGGACAGAAAAGATCCATTCTTTATAGGACATATCAGGGCACATACAGGATTGCCTGGAGCCCTTAGTTTGGGCAATGATTTAGCAGATAAAACTACACATGACATACATATTTTCTCTACACTAGAAGAAGCTATAAATTTTCATAAAAAGTTCCATGTCAATGCTAATACTTTACAAAAGCGTTTTAAAATAACTAAGGAACAAGCTAGACAAATAATAAAACAATGTCAAAATTGTGTGACCTTTTTACCACAAGTTAATCTTGGAGTCAATCCTAGAGGATTGATACCTAACCATATTTGGCAGATGGACGTCACACACTTGCCAGAATTTGGAAAATTAAAATATTTGCATGTTACAGTTGATACTTCTTCTGGATTTTTGATGGGCTCCCTTCATGCCGGAGAAAAAACTAAAGATGTTATAGCTCATTGCTTACAAAATTTTGCCACTGTGGGTGTTCCAAAACAGTTAAAAACAGATAATGCCCCTGGTTATACTTCTACCTCTTTTAAACAATTTTGCTCAACATTTGGCATTACTCATATAACAGGAATCCCATACAATCCACAGGGACAAGGCATAGTTGAAAGAGCTCATCAAACTATTAAAATGTACTTATTAAAGCAAAAAGAAGGAATTGGGAAGGGGTATATATTCCCCAAAGATAAACTTAAAATAACCCTTTTTACTCTAAACTTTTTAAATTTGGATTCATCAGGACTTAGTGCTGCGGAAAGGCATATGTGTCCAAAAAATGTACATAAGCCCAAGGTACTTTGGAAGGATATTCTAACAGGACAATGGAAAGGTCCTGACCCAGTAATTGTCTGGAGTCGGGGGTCTGTTTGTGTGTTTCCACAGGGAGAACAGCAGCCGATTTGGATTCCAGAGAGATTAACCAAGGTCCTGACCCAGTGATTGTCTGGAGTCGGGGGTCTGTTTATGTGTTTCCACAGGGAGAACAGCAGCCGATTTGGATTCCAGAAAGATTAACTAAAGCGATTTCTACAGACCAAAAAGAAGATGATTTGGCTCAAATCCATAACAACTGATATCCAAAACTCCAGTTTGGCTATTCTTACATCTGCAACAGAACCAGGATGCTTTTTTCAATATCTATTTTATTATTGCCCTTTGCCATATCATGAAGTTCTATTTTGTTTTTTGAGCTCATACAGACCTAGGTTAATGTTTTGATGATCAGTTCTATTTTTTGACTATAGAGTTTTTAAACATTGCAATGGAGATTTCACCTGTAAAAAGTTATAAGGCCTTTACTATAATGTTATGTGTTGTATGTATTATATTATGTGTGCACACTTGTGTTTTGTGTTATATGTTTGAATGTACGTATGTCCATATATCATATATGATGAGCGCTCATGATAAAATGGATCCAAATATTTTTTTTCACGTGATTTATATGGTTTAATTTAAATTGGGTAAACAACTGTTGAGGATTGTTTTAATATGTAAACAAAAAAGAAGGTTAACAGATCTGTTTGTTTACTTTCACCTTTCCTTTTCATTATATTTAATAATTCTCTTAAAGACAATGTAAATTGTTAAGAAAATTGTTTTCTTTTAGTGCCTTCTGTAATGTTACATAATTTTTTCTTTAGCCATTATTGCCAGAATTCCTATCTTCATCCCAGTGCCGGTGAAGACAATGTAAATTGTTAAGAAAATTGTTTTCTTTTAGTGCCTTCTGGAATGTTACATAATTTTTTCTTTAGCCATTATTGCCAGAATTCCTATCTTCATCCCAGTGCTGGTGAAGTCAAAGATAAAACCAATCTACAGCTTCTACAATAGCCATCACTGAACTGCTTGCAGAACTTGCCTGGACACATTGTGAGCTCACCTATATGCATTGTGAACTATCTGTTGGTGCAGCGACTTATGGTAGTGTTGGGGTATTTTTGCTGATGATGTCACCGGTGGTACAATTTTTCAAAGGAGCCCTCAATTGGCTTAATGTCATGGCATTTTGCATCCTCCTCTACTAGTGATGGTCTAAAATTTGGGGGCCAACAGAGGTGAGGCAAAGAACCTCACCCCCCCACAGGTGCAAAGGCCTATCCACAAGTATGGCTGTATGCTGGACCGGTAGTCAGTGACGGGTATGATCCAATTGCAGTGGTACCAACCTAAGACAGGAGGCTGACGCCTAGAGGTCAGTTCATCCGATGACGGGTAAGGACCATATGTTGAATTGGACTGCCTAACAGGCACGGTCCCTAAGCCACATGCTTGTTGTTTAAACAGAGAGGGGGAGATGTTGAGAGCCACAGCCTGAGGGGCCCCAGCAAACTTCCAGCTGCCAGCAAACTTCCAGCTGCCGGCTGATGATTGGCTCACAGCAGCCCCAGCAACATCTAGCTGATTGGCTCCTCGGCCCCAGCAACATCTAGCTGATTGGCTCCTCTGCGGTGATGCTCATTGGACTGTTTCCCTGCCCTTTCAGACCACAGAGCTGCTCATTGGGGGACTTTTTTGGCTCCGCCCACGTGACCCAGCCAATCGGCCTCAAGAGCAGGAGGATTGTGGGAGGTGGGGAGAAGCTTGGGGGGGAGAGAGAGGCTTGGGGAAAGCCGGTGGTGGCAGTTGAGGCTCTGAGGGTTTTTCCTGAGAGACTATTTTCTTTGTCGTGTGTGGTTCTAAAAATAAAGTTAGTTTCTTTTGACAAGTGGCTCCTGATTGTGCCCAGCCAGACTGCGGCAGTTGTTTTGTTTTTATTTTATTTGTGCTTGTGTGGTGCTGGAGTTGGAACCCAGGACCTCGTGCATGTTAGGCAAGTGCTCTACTGCTGAACTATACCCCAGCCCCTAGCCTCTGAAGTTTAGACCCTACATGAAAACACCAGAGCATTTTGAGGCTGCGTCTCAGGACTCAGCTGAGTTTTCAGTGGGATAGATGCAATGGAGCAGGCGACAGGGGGCGCTGTGGTAAGGCAGGTGGAGGCAGCGTAGCTCTTCCAGCTGGGCCTTCCTGACAGCTTCTGTAGGCACCTTCAGTTCCCTTCAGAATCCAGAAGGAAGTGTTGGCCCAGAAAGGCTGTCCTGATGCTGTGGTGGCGTTAAATCCCCAAGTATGCAAATTAAGGGCATCAAGGAAAGCCAGGCTGACAGTGCTGTGCATAGTAAGTGAGAAGCACTGGTGGTAATTAAGGAGGCTTTTTGGAAGCTGACCTTTTAACTTTGAACAGATCTGTTGGTTAAAGAGAGAGTTTCTGCTGGGTGCTGTGGCGCATGCCTGGAATCCCAGCAGCTCGGAAGGCTGAGGCAGGAGGATCAAGAGTTCAAAGCCAGACTCAACAAAAGCAAGGCACTAAGCAACTCAGTGAGACCTTGTCTCTAAATAAAATATAAAATAGGGCTGGGGATGGGGCTCAGTGGTCAAGTGCCACTGAGTTCAATCCCTGGTATCCAAAAAAAAAAAAAAAAAAAAAAAGAGAGAGAGAGAGAGATTCTGTGGCTGCCTCTGGTTTGGTTGGAATGCATTGGTGGAGGTAGGAGACAGTTAAATGTCATGATGGTGACAGACTGGGCAGTGGCATGGGCACAGGAGGTACTGCCCCCTCTGGGTTCCTATATGTAGTGAAGGGACACACTAGAGGTGACACTTATACTTCAGTTTTGTGGTTTTTTTTTTAAATGATGTGTATGTGTGTGTGTGTGTGCGTGTGTCTATTGTTGTTATCTATTTATTTGTTTATGTGGTGATGGGGATTGAACCCAGGGCCTCATGAATGCTAGGCAAGTGCTTTACCACTTAGCTATCTCCCCAGCTCTATATTTCAGTTTTTTAATACATTCTGTAACTTCCAAAGAACAGGGTGTGTGTATGAGTATTTTTAACTATTGAGTTTCACAAGTCAACAGAAGTGGTGCTCGATTTAAATTTCTGCTCTTCCCTCTCTGTTGTGTTTTCATTTAAGGGAGTGTAGTGGTCATGCTTTCCATTCGGTTTTTCTGTTTGGGCAGGTGTATGTTGAAATCATCAGAGTGCAACATCAAGAAAGAAGCACGGTCTGGGAGCAGGATTGCTGGGGGTGAACCTTGGCCATTGGCCCACAGTCCGGCTCCTAATGTGCTCTTACGCCCTTGGGTTAGAGTCAGCTCACCTGCCAACAACAGGTCTGGGCTTGGCGAGCGAGCTCAGTGTCAGTGGTTGCTGATTTATTGAGGAAACCTAGAGTGAGCCTGAATTTCCCATCGCACATCAATTTCTCCTTTCCTTTCTGCTCAATTTGCCTACAGTTCCCGCTTCCACAGGTGAGGGTGGATGTTCTACTCAGAGGCATCACCGCGAGCCTTCTGTTCTCTTTAGCTAAACAGCCCCAGCAATTGATTTCCTTGCCATTAGGAAAATGCCTGTATTTTAGGATGCACCACAGTACATGGGTGTTATTTCTCTGCCTCCTCTCCAAGGAAATACATGCTGAAGTAAGTTTTGTGGTTTTGTGCACACCCAGTAGCACTGCTGAAAGCCAGGCTCTTGCCAGCCTTGTCGTGGCAGCGATTGCAGGAAGAGAGGAGCAGAATAGGTTTTGCCAGTGCACTTGGCATTGCAGAGGGCTTGCGCTGACTTTCCAGCACTGTGACAGGCCTGGCTAAGAACCATTTCCTAACAGGCTGTGCTCTCTCCTCCTAGGCGTGGGCTGATGCCTTTCGGAGCAGTCCTGACCTCACCGGTGTTGTGCACATCTATGAGGAGCTGAAGAGGAAGGGGGTCGAATTTCCCATGGCAGACTTGGATGCGCTGTCTCCCATCCATACACCCCAGCGGGTAAGCGTCCAGCTGGCATTTTCTAGAACGATGGACTGTAGAACAGGGGAGCCAAGCCGCTGCCACCACCCTTCTGCCACTGCCTTTGAATTATTCAGCTTGTCATCATGCTTTCTTAAAGCTCCAGGGCATTTCTTTTTAATAACAAGGGGAATGCAGAAGTGAGACAGCTGGTTTACTGGTGATTAAGTGGCAGCAGTGTCCCCCCCTGGTTTTCACACTGACTGTGGAGGAATATAATAGAGGGATCAGTTCAGGCGTTTTCATGGAAATGGCTGCTTGGGCGGAGCCATCCTGTGAGGGTCATTAGCACCTGCTCTGCCAAGGCCTGTAGAAGGTGTTATGGGAATCTGTCCTCTTTCCTGTCAGCACCAAAGCACCTCAGAGCGGTACAGCAGGGTGACTTTACTCTTACTCCAGCAAAGAGCAGTGTTTACTTTTTTCAACTGTGTAAATCAAATGTTTTATTTTCCTTTTCTTTTAATATGGTGCTAGCAGTTGAACCCAGGGCGTCATGCATGCTAAGTACACTCTCTACACCGAAGTCCCAGAGTGTCCCCAGCCCAATTAGATGGATCTCAAATGTATTTTGATCTATGAGCCTTCAACATCAGTCTAGAAATCTTTGAATTCCAGCAGCTGTGGGATGCAGAGCCCAGGAATGGTCTGTGTCTGAGCATCCCACCGACACTCTCAGATGCCAGCAGTGGACGGGGCAGCTCTGCACTTCAGAATTAAGAGCATGCAGATGTACAACTGTAATGCCCCCAAAAAACATGGAAAGAAGTCACGCACATGATGCCAGTCATGGTTTCACAGGGAATCTGATCCTGTTATTGACTGGGAACCAGCTCCTAGCTCAAGGAGAGAGCCTGAAAAGCTCCAGGTCTGGAGAAGC
Organism: Marmota monax; assembly: GCF_021218885.2. Classification (NCBI taxonomy): domain Eukaryota; kingdom Metazoa; phylum Chordata; class Mammalia; order Rodentia; family Sciuridae; genus Marmota; species Marmota monax. The sequence goes on from NW_026693329.1 coordinate 84,422, forward strand.
ACCAGTCATAGCACATTTGGCCTTGCTGGCCCTCATCTGCTCATGTCTTCAAGGAGGACAGTGTGCTATGTGTGTGTCTCTTGTGAACATATGCAGTAATGTTCACAAGGTTATTTGAGATGCCCTACCTCTATGGACAGAACAGTCCATCCCCACATGCTTTGAAGGAAAGCACAAGGCATTATTCTCATTATGATCCCTCCAAACCACTTACTATGCTTAGTGGAATAAACATAACCTGCTTTATTCTTCTAATAATGACACAGAACAGTGTTGTTCCTATAATTACAAAGAACATTCAGTAAATTGCATAATTGCTATTTATATTAATCTACTTGTAAAGGCCAAAACGTAATCTTATGGTTCCAAATAAAGATTCATGATTAGCAAAACTTAATAACAGCCCTCCTTCCACTTGGATCCCAAGGTGGTCTTAACAATGGAACTATGACCAGAATGCTCATGGAGCATTCTCCACAGCCTCTTGGAGTTACACTGGTTGTCTGCTAGGGACAAGGACAGGAGACCTTGTGAGGAGTGTGGAGGGAGGAGCCACCACTGGTGGCTTCACTGCCCAGATGGTAAAATCGGGTGGGCTCTGTGAACTCTGATAGAAAGCACAGCCCAGGCTGGGGGAGGTGCCTGGTCTGGCCACACAGGCAGCCCAACAAAACGGAGGACTTTTTTGTTGCCATGCCAGAGTGTCCCAGAAGTAGATCCAGCCTCGACCATGCCCAGGTCCCAGTCGCAGCAGAGGACCAATGCCAGCTCCTATTCCTCGCCTCCTCCTGCTTCCTACTCCGCTCCCCAGGCCCCGGCTCTCAGTGTGACTGGTCCCATCACGGCCAATTCAGAACAGGTACTTGTGTGCTTCTGGGCCATAAACAAGCCAGCTGATGACCCTCCTTCACCTTCCCAGCATATAGAAGCCTACCCAGGCCAGGGAGTGCCCTGGGTGTGGGGCACAAAGATGGAAGGACCCAAGACCTGGGGGAGATGACTGCAAGACGATCATAATAGAGTGTGGTCACACCATGGTGAGGAGCAGAGCCCAGTGCTCTGGTGTACCAGGGTTGAGCAGTCCCTGGAAGAGAGCCCAGGAGCTGAGGCAGTGAGGACCCTGGAACAGGCATGGGGCTTTGTCAGGTGAGGCCCTGCTCAGGCGGTAGCATCAGTGCATGCAAAACACAAAGGATTGGGAATCATTGGGAAATGGCTGATGTGGGTGTTGGACCCAGGTAGAGGAAGAAATCGTTGCATAAAGTGAGGCCAAAAGCAGAGGAATGCAGTTGAGTTGTGAATGAACTTGTCTGTCACACAAAGAGGTTTACGTCAGTCCCATAGGAAATGTCAGCCATCAGAGAAGAAGGTGCCGGTGGGGGCAGAGTCCAAAGTCAGGGAGGCCTCCAGAAGCACTCTGTTTGCTTTATCCCAAACACTGCCCCATTCCCTGGATTACGTTCTGATAAGCTGATGCAGTTTTACCCCAAACCACTATTTTTAGATGCATTGTTAAGACTGGTCTTCAGATGAATCTATAGAATTTCCATTAAAATTTAAGAATTAAGAGTTAAAATTTAAGAATTCTTAAGCTTTGAAAAAATGATCTCAAATGTTTGTACTTCAGAATCCTTATTTCCTCATTGTGACACGTAGTTATTATGAAACCTCACTGAAATAGAGGAGTCAGGGGATTGTGTGTAGGTGACACCAGTGTTGACATCAGTGGGGCTTTACTGCTTGTGGGCCTGGGTCACTGAGTGCCACTCCTCCTCTTTACACACATGAGGTCTTCCCTAAAATGGAAGCCCTGGGGCAGAAGGCTTTGGCTCTAGGCGCTGCCTCCATGGGCAGAACTGTCACTGTGTGCTTTGAGGGAAGGCAGAATGTGTTTGAAGTTGGATAGTCTCTGAGTCCCTTGGCTCACTGACCTTCAGTGCAGCAGGTGCTGGGTCGGGCTTTCCAGTGCCAGAACAGCCAAGAGGACGGTCTGGAGAGAGGGAGAGGGCCCGGGTGCATGGCACCAGTTGCCGCCAGGGGGCATGGAAGCGAGACAGAAGGCTGGTGCCCAGCCTGACCTAGAGACCCCAAGGCTTCAGTGTGGTCACCAGGTAGCATGCCTGGGCCTCCCTGCCCAGAAACCTCTTCATGGCCAAGGCATTGAAGCCATCCATCAGGCGAGCCAGGCAACAAGAGCCTCTCAGGACTTGGACCATCTCTCTCTGACGGATTGAGGTCTCCCGTCCTTGTCCCTGTGCTAAGGGTACAGAACTCAACCACCACACAGCCCTGAGAAGTTAAGGGTCTGCTGAGAGAGCCCACTTGCCCAGGAGAGGCTGAAGGAGGCTGGGAGTGGCCGTTTCCACCTCAGGGCAGGCAAGAGAGAGCAGAAAAGGGCTGACTGAGGAGAGGAGGTGTCGCTTGATCAGAGTCCCAGTGCAGATGAGCACAGGAGTGGAGCCCACATGTGGGGCAGAGAGAGTACGTGTGTGCCCATTTGCTGGATGGGCAGCGCAGCGACCCATGGGGTCTGGGGTTAGGCCTTTCCCTAGACCCAGAGAGTCGGGTCCATCTCTGGGTGGTAGAGCCCTAAGCTTGCTGAATCTTTCGGAGCTCCTTCTACTGTCCCGACAGTTCTCTGTCTAGTGTGTGTTGGTCTTCCATCAGCAATAGACAGGTCTATGGAAATTTTTCCAGGATATCTCACTGTGGACAAGGAAGGTCCTTGTGGCTTCCACAGATGCCTCGAAGGGGTTTAGAGAAACTCAGGGCTGGAGACCCAGAAGAGGCGGTTTATGTGGTCTACTGTGTCTCTGCTGGAGAGTGTGCGGGGCCTCTGCCTAGGGGTGCTAATGGGTGGGAGATTTTTCAAGGTCAGGTTACCAGGTAGGGAGCTGGGTGTGGGGGAATGCCCCCTATGATTTTTCTCTTGCTCCTCCTCTTATCATTGCCACACCAGAAAAGTGTTCTTAGCACTGGAAGGCCTCCCAGAGAATCGTAGCTTTTAGATGATGACACTCAAGGGGCAGAGCCTGTAACCGTGAGGTCCTGTGGGGAGAGTGCTGAGACCGCAAGCTTGGTTCTTCAGTTTTTTCTGCCCCAGTTCCCGTCACTGCACACTGCTCTTCAGTTAGCGTCACAGGCAGAGAGGCACCTGTGACTGACCGTTGGTGACCAGGGCCTCTGGGACAGCCTTGCTCCCGCATTCAGTTCTTCTGAGCTGCCAAGCTGCCGTCCCCTCCCAGGCAGCCAGAGGGAAAAGAGAAGGCAGATCCTAGAGCATACACTCAGAATGACGTGGGTGTCGTGGTGGATGGGACCATCCCCATCCTGTGGGGCTGGCTGGTTCGGATCTTCCAAGCGCAGATCACTGACCTCCCCTTGGCTCCTTCCTCCCTGCCACACTACAGATTGCCAGGCTGCGGAGTGAGCTGGACGTTGTCCGGGGAAACACAAAAGTCATGTCGGAGATGTTAACAGAGATGGTCCCTGGACAGGAAGATTCATCAGACCTGGAGCTGCTTCAGGTGAGGAGAACCCCGTTTTGTGGAGTTGCAGGGCTGAGCACAGGGTCACAGCCTGTGGGGGCAGCACCACTGCTGCACGCTGTGGCAGGACCCCTCTTGGGGACGTCACAACCGTGAGTTTGGACAGTTTGGTAGCATTGTTGTCAGGAAGGATTAAGTCCTTGGGGGCTCATAGCCTCGTGCTCTCCTAGGGACAGATAGAGACCACTACCACCTTATTTTTTATTTTCCTTAATTATATGTTGTCCTGATTAGAAAGTGCCAATTGTAGAGTACATGTCCATCAAACGAAAAAGAAAGTCAAGAACAAAATAATTTTCTGTAACCCACACATCCACAATAACCACTGTTGACTTTTTGTTGTATTTCCTTTCAGGGTGTTTGCTGTGTTTATTTTAAATCTAGTTGAGATGATGCTATGTGTCCCAGTCTGTGTGTGCCTTTGCTGCCTGTTGTCAGATCACGGACATTGTGTAGCGGGGCCCATTGTGTAGCCATGACAGCACGTAGGGCCCTTCCCCCACCCCCACCCTGAGTCAGGAATTCCTGAGACTGGAGTGAACTTGAAGCTCCTGTTCTCTTCCCAAATGCTGAGGCCCAGGCTCACATCATGATTTCCAAGGAGCTGCTGTACCTGGCCTCCCAACTCTGATCACCCTTCAAAAATTTTTTTTCCAATAGTGGGGATCAAATGCAGAGCCTCATGCATGCCAAGAAAGTGCTGTGCCACTGAGCCAAACCCCGAGCCTACACTACAAACCTCGGACATGGCAAGAAAGGGCCCTTGAGCAAGCTCGCCTGCCGTCCCATCCTTGGACTAGAAGCAGGAGCCCCTTTTGGATCTATTTCCCAGGCCAACCAGGCCCAAAGCCAGTGACCATACTAGCCTCAGATGACTCTGACATTTGTAGAAAATGGCAGCAACACTGCCCTCAGGAGCAATGACCTTCTAGAGAGGTGGAGAAAGGATACTGTGAACTACAAATGCCAGGTCTTTATAGCAGGTTGCAAGACATGGAAGTAGACAGGTCAGGAGCCAGCCTGACTGGGCAACCTGGTGTGAGTGGCTCTCACTGCACCTGCTGCTTCTGTTTCTGGTTGGTACTCAGTCATCAGCCTTGGCTCCTGAGTACCACACCTCCCACCCTGCTATTGGCACACACTGACTCCCTGGGCAGCTTGACTCTCGTGGCCTTACCCTTTGGGACAGCACATTCCTGGTGGCTTAACCTTGTCCCAGGCTACTTCTTGGAGTGCCCAGTCCCCATTCCAGACCATCAGCTCCTGTGAGGGTGAGGGTGGGTGGAGCCCTGCACTAGGACCAGCTCAGAGCACAGCCCCAGGGCCGCAAACAGGCAGGAGCTATAGTCCCTGCTCTGGAAGACTTCACAATAGAAGGACAGCTTTCCTCCATGTAACCTGGACACCAAGCTGCTCTTGAAGCTAAGAAGCGTACCCTTGACCTAGCCCTAGTGAGGAGCTCAAGCAGCCCCTAGTTTCCAGACCTATTCCTGACACCTGACTGTTCGGCTCAGCGGGATCAACTATCCATGTGTCACACTCCATGGGACTTGCCTCCCTTTAATGCATTGTCATTGGCCTCCATCCCCAGCCTACAGGAAGGCAGCTGCCAGGCATTACCCAGATGCACAGGAATCTGAGGGCCGTTCAGAAACCAAGAGGGCCTCTTGAGGCAGCTTTGTGCTGTGTCAGCGTCGGAATTCCTGCTGACAGGGGGGTTTGCTCTGGACAGAACTGAGCTCCTGGCAGCAGGCGGTGTGTTGAACAAAGCCAAGATGCTTCCAGACAGCCAGAGCAGACCCAGACAGCAGGAATACTCTGTGTGTGTGTGCGCGTGCACTCATGTGCACGTGCATGCATGCTAGTATGTGTGTGTGCGTGTGTCTCTGTGTGTGTGTCTGTGTGGTTTTTGTTGTTGTTGTTGTTTTTTAAACAAGCCCTTCAGCCAAGACAAACAGAACCTAATCTCCTGGCATCAGCTCACAGTTTTCAAAAATAGGTTGCTTCCCATGACGTTTTCTTTTCCTCTGTTTTGTTCCAACTCTGAGCCTCCCAGCCCTCACTGCTGTCGTATAAATCAAACAGAAAAAGGCCAATTCTGGGGGCCTGTGGGAGGCTGTCCTTTCGGCATGGGAGATGTGAGAGTGGGCAGGATCGTGTGAACATATTCAGTGCTCCTGGCTGGTGGCCACGTGCCTGACATCCTCCCTCTTCTTCCCTGGCTGTCAGAAGCCAGCAGGCAGGAGCTCCCAAGGGTCGGTGCAGCACGGAACAGTGAGCCTTCCACATGGGAAAATGCCACAGACTGCTCGGAAAGCCCTGGGATCAGAATCTGTCCCAGACCCCTCAGTCAAGCTGGAGGACATCCAAAGTGCTCAGAGCAGCCGCAGCCAGAGCTCAGAGTGCTGGCCAGGGCCGTGGAAATAAACACATTTGTCACCAGCCCTGATCTCCCCACCAACAGAAGCTGCTCCTGATTCAAGTGTAAATTGATGTCTAGAAAGTAGAGGGAGTGGGAAGAGAGGTCATCCGGAGGGTCAGCCCTGGGGTGCTCTGGTGTGGCCAATCGTAATTGTGGGCAGGTTATATCCTGATTTTTCCTGTGCCTGGCACAGTTCTCTGGCGTACCCTCCTACAGCCCAGCAAGAACAGCAGGGAAGCTGGTGAGCAATTTGCCTGAGGACTGGTGGGCAGGTGGCTGGTATCTAAAGAAAGGCTGAGTCCACTCTGGACCCCTGTTTGGTCAGGTTAGCATGAACCCGAGAAAAAGGGAAGCAGGATGCCTGGAGTGGGAACACAGCAACGCCTCTCAGGCCGGTTGTTGACCCCTCCACTCCTTGAGCTGAGAGAGACCTTCTGGGCTGTTAGTCCAACTCCACACTTGTGCTCAGGCTTCCTCTCCAGCATTTGTCCTAGTGCCTGCTGTTTGGGGTTTCCCCCCCCCCACATCCCTAATTACAGGCTGTTCCCACAGACCCTGAAAGCACTTTATTTTTAGATAGAGGTCTTGGTTAGACTTTGGAAATAGCACAAGGTGGAGAGAACATGGTTTACAGATCACTGGGTGCATATCCTCATCTTCCCACTGATGAGCCAAGTGATACCAGGCAAGTCTCCAGCCCTCTCTCCATCTGCTTCTCCCTTGGTGGCCTGAAGTGATTGCATTTACTTACCATGCAGGTGTGTGGCACTGGGCTGGGCTCAGGCAAGTCCTCCACAGGTTGTCACTTCTATGACCACTGTTAGAAAGCTCTTCTGCTTTCTCGAGCTCAAATCTGTTTTTCTGAGGCTTCGACCCTGGTCTGTCCTAGACAACAGAACAAAATGAATTCCTTTCTACATGGTGGGTCCTTGAGTATTACAAGATTGCCATGGGCCCTGCCCACTGCCCAGTCTCTTCATGGAACAGGTGTGGCTCTTGATAGCTCACCTTATTGATGAGCAGGCAACTCATCAATGTCACAAGTCAGAAATTGTCAAAAGGAGAGCTTCCATCATATAAAACCCTTCCCAATCTGTGGGGCTGTTGAGCCACATCCTCCTAATCCTGTGCATGGACCCTTGAGTGTAGGCCCAAAATGTGAAACAGCATCTGTCCCTGCTAAAGCACATGCCTTTATCTGGAGCTGAGTGCCACTTCCTAGGATCTCAAAAGATCCGATTCCATCATCTGGTGCCCTCTCCCTCTTAATTTAGGCTTTTGAGCTTTGCTTTCAATTAATAATAACTTTTAATTCATCCAATGGTGTAAAAAATGGACGTTCTTCAATGGCCATTCATCAGACAACAAAAGAAGCTGACTCCAAATTTGTTCCTTTAAGTAGCAGATGGTATATCTCTCCTTGCTTCTTGCATCTGATTTCAACAAAGAATGGCCAAAACCATTTTCTCTAGAGAAATCTGGTTTATTCTGCATGTTGCGCTTCATTATTTCCCCTTTCTTGCTAACAGACTTTTTTCTCCCTCCCAGTGCCCTTGTGGCAACAGAACAGGCTTTTAGGATCTTCTTCCATGCTTCTGGGAACTGAGAGAGGGTCCAGAGGAAACAACAAGGATGATTAAAAGACTTTTGTGAGGTGGGGCTGGGACTGTCCCTTGAAGAAAAGAAAAAGACCTGAAATTAATTAATTCAACAGAAAAGAGAAGATATTTAATAAGGTCTTCTGATAGATGGAATACTTTTGCCTAAGTGACCAGCTGTCCTCCCTCTCTGTTGAGAACCAGAAATAGGAAGCTGAAGCTGTAATCTGTGACACTGGGGGGATTCCTGTCCAGCTTTCCAGCTCCTGTGTAGTTGAAAGGGTGTCCTGGGCTTGCTATGAGCTCTTGAGTACCTTAGACCAAGAAGAAGTCACTCTGTCTGGTGCTTTAGAGGTGGAGGGAGATGGGGAAGTCTGAAACTGAGCATGCCATAGGGCTGGCTTGGATGACACTGGGGAGGCCATGTGGGTGGCCATCTGGTGTGGTGGTGACAGAAAATCTTTTTTTTTTTTAAGTACTGGGCATGAACTCAGGGGTACTATACCACTGAGCTACACCCCCACACCCCTGACCTTTTTCTGTTTTCTATTTTCATTAGGGTCTTGCTAAATTGCCGAGGTTGACCTTGAATTTGCATCCTCCTGCCTCATCTTCCCCTAGTAGCTGATATTACAGTTGTGCACCACGGTGCCCAGCTTTTCTTCCTTTCTGAAACAGTAACTTAAAATGCTTTAAAGCCAAGAATGGTAACTTTCTCTGTACCGAGACCCCTAGAGACCCTGTGGACCTATCTCTGGGTGAAAGGCTGGGAAAAGCCGTTGGGATGCCCCTCTAGGACGGAAGCCTGTGAGGCTCTGCCAGAGGCGTGAGGACCATCTCTGCTGCCACCCCGCAGGAAGTAGTGGGGACGAGGCAGCAAAAGTGAGGCTATAGTGGATGTTTCTGGCACTTAGCATCCATGAAATCTCTACAGTCTATACCTTTGGGTCTCATTCTTCCTCCAAGCTGAGGTCATAATGTTAGTGCCTCAGTAATCCTCTAGCACTTTCCAAACAGTATTTGAAAGTAATGGAACCCTTTCCTCCACAAATAAAATTCTACAGAGAATGACAATGTTTAAAATACATAAAAGCAGAGTTGCCCTGGCTGCCCTAGGGCAATGCAGTGACATTCTGTGGCACTTCCCCCTTGTTACACATGTATGCAGCCCCCTTATTTTATGCAGGGAGAGCATCAGGGCCGTGGATTGCTTATCTGCTCATGGCCACTTGCTGCCTGCTGCTTGGTCTCAGTACCCAGCTGGAACGCTATGGGAGAGAGAGAGATGAGCCCTTGTCTTCTCTCATTCAGCTCTCTTGGTGCTTGAGGGTTTGTAGTCACATTTTAGAGACATTCCCTGAAGCTTGCTGAAGAGTCTGGTTTGGCATCTCTCTGAATCCAGGGGAACACCCCAGGCCTGCTCTTGTCCTGAGACTCCCACAGTTCAGGGTAGTGGTAGGGCTGGTTATCACTTGGAGGCTGGAGGCTCTCCCAGAAGAGCTCTGATGTCGTCTGGCTTGGCAGCTGCAGTTAAGGTGTGTTTATAATGCTGTGAGAAAATGATGAGAATCAGTGGCTGGGGGTCCCGGAATTGAGGGTAGACTACAAGTGGTAGTATGTTTACTTTGCTGTATGTTTGAAGTTTTGCATGATGAGATACTGGGGTGGGGAAACACCCTAAGGTCTTGAAGGATGAGTGGAAGTGATGGAAAAGAAAGTAAGAGATATTACAAGCAGCAGGCTGACTTCTCAGCAGCCCCTGAGCTGCATGGTGAGTGCCTGAGGCCACCTGCTGTCTTGGAAAGTCTAAGGGGTTAGAGGTATGTTGGGGTTGGTTTCTGATACCCCAAGGTTCTGGAGAACCTTAAAGCTATTTCCCATAATGTTCCTCCCAACACTTCTCTGACTTGTAGGTCTTATGCCTTATAGTGACAAGTGATGGGCTTTCTTCCTTCCCCTGCCGCAACCAAGTGTAGCCAGGGCTTGTTGCTTTACCCAAGCACCAGACAAGGGCCATGTTTGCCTGCCCTGAGCTTATGTGGTAGGATCTGTCTTCACTGGAAGACTCTTAGGAATGATTGCCTAAGGCAGGAGTCTTGGGAAAGCCAACACTGGGAGTCTATTTAGAGAAAAATCTGAAAAGATTCAGATACTGGCTTTCTTTCCCCAGTGACCAAGAGAGTCTGACAGCACCATTCTGGCTGAGGGTAGAACCAAGACAAACGGCAACATTGCCATGGTCAGAGAGTCAGGGCTCAGCAAGATGACCAGATCCAGGGTTGAGGAATCTCCAAGGAAGCTTGTTATCAATGTGAAACCAAACTCATGAGCACCCAGCTGCACATATCCAGGTTCTTTCTGCCTTGAAAAATATGACTGTACTCAGGTGATTCTGGGTCCATCCACGTGGTCAGGTCTTCTTCCCCAGCTGTCCCCATTCTTAGGAAAGGAGCCCTGGGACTGAGCACCAGGAGGAGAGAAAGACAAAGCAACCCATTAAGGTCCCCCCTGTTCCTACCTGAAGGGTAGGCCCAGCGTAGGCCTTGTAGCAGTGAAATCAGAAATACTGTCTGAGGGCTGGGGTATAGCTCAGTTGGCAGAGTGCTTGCTTCACATGCACAAGGCCCTGGGTTCGATCCCCAGCACCACAAACAAAAAAAAAAAAAAGAAAGAAATGTTGTCTGATGCCATGGACTGCATGTGGACTGCATGTGGGCTGAGGGGATGTGGCCTGCCTGCCTGCCTGCCTTCCTGGGAGCTAGGAAGAATGACATGGAGCCTTGGTCTAGAGTGGGAGGCTGACGAGAACCCAGCAGTGGCAACCCTGAGGCAGGCGCTGTGTTGCCAGGTCCTGGGGAGCCTGCAGAAGGACTGCCTGGGATTCCCTACTTTGCTCATTTGACCACCTCAGTGACCCAATTCAGCAGATGCCCCTTGGACGTCTTCACTGTGCACGACTCAGTGCTCAGCTTAAGGACATCCACGGGTGAATATATGACAGCGTTCCACTCAAGAAGGTCATGATCTGGTAGGAAGGAGCCCTGGCCCAGGCAGCCAGATGGTGTGACGAAAGCAGGAGCTAAGCAGAGATTGCTTTTGCCTGCTGCAAATGGATCAGTTACTTCTGCCAGACACATTTTCAAACTGAGGTAATTCTGAGACTGAGCTGCAGGAAGGGAAACTTCATTCCTTAACTCACTGACTCATCAGCTGCCTCCAGCGTCCAGGTAGGTAAGGACGGCATCCTGGCCCTCCCTTCACCCTGTTGGGATTTGGAGCTTTGTCCGCAGGCAGCTCATGTAGTCAGGGAAGTTGAGGAGCCAGCCTGACAGGCCTGGCACTGATCTCATCTGTAGCGTCCTCAGTCTGGCATACAAGAGGGCAGGGGCCTGGAAGGTATTTGAGGGGGCTTCCCAAACAAGTTTAAGTGAGAGTGTTAGTGAGGTGGCTGTTCTGGGGCAGGGAAGGCTCACAGAAGCCAGGCCATAAAGTACAAGGCTCTGTCCTCAGGGGACATTGCTTCCAAAGGTTGAGAGGCTCCTGTGGTGACTGGTGGTGTGTGATTATCATCTTTGGCCTATGGGAGTTGGTGGAGCTTCCAAGACCTCTACACAGTGACAGTTGTGCCACCGCACAGCACCTATATGGTCATAAAATATACTTATGCCATTGCTGGTAGTATGAATAAACTGATGTCATCCTTTTTGGAGAGCCTCTGACTATTACCAGTCAGTATTCTAAAAGACCATACGTACTACTTAATTCAAAAATTCCCCTCCTGAGGAACTCTGCCTGTGGAAGTGCAGTAAGTGTGTGAACATGTATGTGTGCAAGTATTCACTGCTACATTATTTGGGTTAGCCAAACAAAGAGAGAACACACACAAGTCACATGCCCAACATGGCAGAATGATAAGCTACATTACAGTGCACACACAAAGGATTGAGTCATTCTGTACCCAATGATGAGGGAAATGGGTCTGAAATATTTTGTTGAAGGGAAAAAGCAAGCCACAAAGAATCACATTTTTGCAAGCACATATGATTGTGTGTGTGTGTGTGTGTGTGTGTGTTTTCCTTCATTGCTGGGGATAGAACCCAGGGCCTTGTTCATGTTAGGCAAGCACTGTACCACTGAGCTACAACCTCAGCCCCTAAGAATTGCATTTTTATATTTTAAAAATGATGTACTCATATTCACACAACAACTGTCTGTACATGTGGACACTTGTTCATGCACTGGAAAAGCACCCGTTTCCTGGGGTGGGAGGGGCAGACGGTGAGGAGGGAGCTTTTTCCTTTGCATTCTGCACACGTCTGGTTTTATGAACAAGCATGTACTCCTTCTGTGACTTTTAAGAATCAGTACAAATCTTTTCAAAGGCAATAGAACGTGACAAAAAGCGTTCCCAGCAGGCTCTGCAGAGGTGCCTGTGTTCCCTAGGAGCTGAACAGGACCTGCCGGGCCATGCAGCACCGCATCGTGGAGCTCATCTCCCGCGTGTCCAACGAGGAAGTCACCGAGGAATTGCTGCATGTCAATGATGACCTCAACAATGTCTTCCTCCGCTATGAGAGGTGGGAGCCAGAGTCCTTTTTGTTTCTTTTTTTCTCTTGAAAAGATTGTTGCCATAACAGAGGGATATCTTTGATAAACAAAGGGGAGAGAGACATACACAGACAGAGAGATTAGAGTTGGAAAATACTCATCAGAGATGCTAATTTGTTCCCCTGGATGACAGAGAAAATGCTTCTTGTTCTCCTGGGAACAAGCAGCAGGAAGTTGACGTGCAGAATTCACTTTGCCCTTTATAAGCCTCAGGCTGCTCTGCCTCCCCGCATGACCTGCCTCAGGGAGGACCAGGACTGGGGGGTCTGGGCCTGGAGTTTCTGCACCTGCTCCTTTGATGATCCTTTGAGTTTGAAAAGGATTAAAGGGGAAAAAAACCTCTGCTAAGAAAAAGGATTTCCTCTTTCCCATCTTGTAAAAAGAAAAAGAGCTTTCTTTTTGTAAATGTCAGCGTGTCTAGAGTGTTCCGGAGAAGCAGGCAGGGTGTAAGTGCCAGATTGCTGCTGCTGCTGCTGCTTAAGGAAACACACGCATTCTTTTCAGTTCTTTCTGCAGCCAAATCACTTTTAGGCTTCAAGTAACAAACTTGAAAATTCCTTTCCTTTTCCAAAGACTTCCTCAGGACAACGTCCAAAACATATTTGGACTGGTTTCAAGTAGGAGGTGCAGTTCTCATCTCTACATCATGATGGATGCACCGTGGGCTCTCCTGAATGAGCCAGTGGAGGACCAGAAAGGACCTCTGTCAGGCCAGCCTTCTCCCATTAAAGATCAGGCTCAAGAAGGCAGAGCAGGGCTGGGGTTGTGGCTCAGTGGTAGAGCGCCTGCCTAGCATGTGTGAGGCACTGGGTTCGATCCCCAGCACCACATAAAAATAGATAAATTATTAAAGTTATGTCCATCTAAAACTAAAAAAATATTTTAAAAATAAAAAATAAATAAATAAAAGAAGCAGGACAGTAGCATGAGTTCCCTGGAGACTTGTTCTGGCCCTTCTGTCAGCTGATCATGGCTTACTATGTGGACTGGTCAGGAGGACAAATGGATCTGGTACCCATTAGGGTCAGGGGAACAAATGTTGCATTTGCATTACCTCTAGGGGCTCAGAGATTGATGTGGTGGTTGTCACTTTCTTGGGTTTCTTCAACTTCTGATGGTGGCAGTAAGGATAGATGTTCCTGTGCCCATCTAAAAGGTGAAGACTCCTCTGCAGTAGGATTGTGTGGCCACCCAACAGACCCCTTGTCTACCAATCAAAGAATAGGAGCAGATCCAAGGCACCCTCACTTTTACCCTGAAACCCCCTTGTCTTGCCATACGGTCTCAGTTTCCCTATGCTAAATGAGCTTGATTCTTTTTTTTTAAGAAATTTGTTCTTTTTTTTGGTTTTTATTTTATTTTATTTTATTTAGTTGTAGATGGACATAATACCTTTTATTTTATTTGTTTATTTTTATGTGGTGCCAGGGATCGCACCCAGTGCCTCACACATGCTAGGCAAGCGCTCTACTACTGGCCACAACCCCAGCCCCGAGCTTGGGTTTTGACCTGTTTGAGTCATTTAAACTCTAGCTAGAATAGAATAACCGGAACTGGTGTGGGCCTTGTCATCTACACCAGTCCCAGTGTTGCAGAGGACTCGGAGGTGCTACCTCAGGCCACTGGCCCTGAGATGCCATCATGGTTAGACTGTAGGTCCCTTGAAGAGAGTGTGGGAAAGATAATACCCCATGATTAAGAGTGTTTCAGATATATTAATATCTCTGTTCTCCTTTTAGAACTCTACTGGAAAAAAAATTTTTTTTAATCTGCAGTCGATACACATGGCCCAGCCAGATCATTCCTCCTGGGAATTCCTTGTCACCAAGTACTGACCTACCAAGTTGGCAGCAAACATGAAGCAGTGCAGCTCCCTAAATCCCAGTTTCTCAAGTCCCATCTATAGAAAGTCTCTGGGCTACCTCTTGGCCTATGGTGTTAGGAGCTTTTAAATATGGTGTTGGACAGGACCTATTGTTCCCCCCACACACATACACACATCCCAGCTGCTCTTGCAGTCCCACCTGGTACGAAGATGACTTGGGTGTGGCAGAAGGGAAATGTTCTGCAGTTGTCCACAGGCAAGCCCCATCTGTGGCCATCTGCTGATGGTGCAGAAGAGACTGGCCCTGGAAGGGCCAGCCCACCCTGCCCTCCTGGCACTCTGGGTGGTTGGCCTAAACCTCCCTACAGCTTCTGGCAAGCCCTTTCACCAGGCCTTGGCTATGGCCCTGTGCCCATGCCTCACTACCTCCTTTCTCCAGAGATGAAGGTGGGGGTAACTGAGCCTCAGGAGCAGGAGTAGAGAGGGGTCTGCAGTTAGGGCCTGGCTCTGTAGATGGGCATGCGGCATGATGCCTCTAGGGAAAGTGGTTGACCCCAGGGGCCAGAATCAGGGAACCTGTGGGAGAGGCAGAGAAGTTCATCCTCCTGGGAGGTAGGAGCTCCACACAGAGGAAGGTGTATATGTGGAGTCTACTCTGCTGTCCCCAAATGGGACTGCCTGGTCCCCTCCCTGGAGCCTCATCCTCTGCTGAGTACCCAGCACTCTTCACAGGACCATGAGCATGGCAGGCCACACAAGGCCCCTCCTTCCTTACTTCTCCTTTCCCTTCCTTGTTAGGTTCCAGCGATACAGGTCGGGCCGATCAGTTCAGAATGCCAGCAATGGAGTAAGTGTGCCTTTAGACGTCCCTGTACTTGTGAGGCTGTCCCCCTCACACAGACCTGTCCCAGTTGGGCCTGGCTTCTAGGTTTTCTAACTGGGAATAAAATGTCTGCTTGATGGCAGATGGAGCAGGGCTGGAAGGCACCCTTGAGGAGAGGGTGGCAAGAAAGCCCACGTCCAGAGCTCCCAGGCAGTCACCATCCTGTGACTCAGTACTGCCTCCTTCTAGTTGGGGAGCAGGGGAGGCCAGTGTGGGGCTCACTGACAGCCTGGGCCCACTGTGATTCTGAAGGTGGGTGAGGGGAGCCCCCTTGCTCCTGTGGTAAAAACACGGGTCCTGGGTTTGTTTGTTTTTTTTTTTTTTTCTTCCCCCAGTACTGGGGATTGAGCCCAGGGGCAGTTTACCGCTAAGCTCCATCCCCAGTGTTTTGTTTTGTTTTAATTTTTTTTTTTTAATTTTTACTTTGAGACAGGGTCTCACCAAGTTGCTTAGGGCCTTGCTACGTTGCTGAGGCTGGCCTTGAACTTGTGATCCTCCTGCCTCAGCTTCCTGTGCCACTGGGTTTACAGGCCTGTACCACTGCATCCAGCTAGGTCCTGGCTTTTACCTTGGCTCTCAGCCCAGGGAATGGAGGCCTCACCGCCAACCTCAATGTCCCAACAGGTGCTGAATGAAGTGACTGAAGATAACTTGATAGACCTGGGCCCTGGCTCTCCTGCTGTGATGAGCCCAGTGGTGGGGAGCACGGCACCCCCATCTTCCCTCTCCTCCCAGCTCGCAGGCTTGGGTGAGTGTTGCACAGCCGTGTAAAGAGGCTGCCTACAGCCATTTGGCCTCCTTTACAAGCTATGTCTTTCTCTGTATTGGAAGGCCAGAAGAGAACCTTTTGAAGAATCCAGAAAGATGTATTTCTGAGTCCTAGCCAAAGTGTACCCCTTTCAATTTATAACTTTTTTTCCTAAATTTGAAGTTTAAACCTGTGTTGGAAAGCAAAGTTGAGGAACGTCTACGCTTCAGCATAACTAGGCCAAGGCTGGCAAATTGGTTTCAGTTCATTGACTGCTTGGAACACAGGTTTAATACTAGAGCCACTTCAGGGCCTAAGAGATGACTGACTGACTGAAGATGTCTGCAATGGGCTGAGAAGTAGGAGGTGGTGGTGGCACTGACACATTTGCTCTCCTTGAGTTATACATTAGATGAAAGTGTTCTGTTTTCTAAAACTTGCTAGAAACTCCCCTCTTTTCCATAGTAAATGTGTGTATATAACTCTAGATGCTTTGTTTATACTAGATGATACCAATTTATAACAAAGTTATAATATTGACATAATTAATAAGCATAACACTCAAAATTCTTCTACCTTGCTTTTCTGTTTTCTTTTATGGGGAATATTTCTCTACCTTCAATTCTTTTCAATTGAATTAAACTTATTTAATGGCCTATCACTTGCAGCAGGTCTAGCGTCTCGATATTTCTGTATCTGTAGCCATTCCAATATTTTCTATATCTGTCTCTATTGTAACAGGTATCTCTGCCTTCAGTCTGTCCAACTATAGGCACCAGATTTAATACCTAACATTCAAAATGGATTCTGCTGCCTCCCTTCTTAAAAAGTGTCCATCATTTCCCCAATCACCCTTTACTGGGCATTTGAGGCTTGTTCTGCCCGTCTCTCACCTGTCCCCCAGCCTCCTCCTCTACCCCTCTTTCCCACAAGTGCAGACACTTCACAAAGTCTCACCTTCTCCTTCTCCCCCTACTGCAGCCCTGCTCATCCTCTAAGACCCACCCTTACGTTGGTTTTGAGTGCCTCTCACTATCTCAAACCAAGCACTTGGGCTTTCTGTCCCTTTCCCATCTACTGGTTGAGCTTCTTGAGGCCAGGACCAAGTCAGGTCCTATTAGGTCCCCTTGAGATCTGGCTTTCGACCTGTGGGGACCTAAGAAATACCTGCCAAATGAGTAACTAGTCCAGATCCCTACTGAATAAATAAGGAGCACTCTGAGAAGGGCGCTAGCTGGGTCACTGCAGTCTCGCCACCAGCAGTCTCCCTGCTGTTCATGACACCTCCTTCCTCCTTGAGCAGCCTGGGTGTAAGTGCAGCCCTCGATCCTCCTGCACATGACTTACTGGCAGTGCTAAGAACAGTCCCATCCCCCCACAAACCCTTCTCCTGGCCCTCTGGCTTTGAGGCCCCCTCAGGTCCATAGTCCACATGCTGTTCTCATCTGCCTCTTGTTTGTTTTGTTGTCATAGACTTGGGGACAGAGAGCGTCAGTGGCACCCTCAGTTCACTCCAGCAGTGTAACCCTCGTGACGGCTTTGACATGTTTGCCCAGACTAGAGGGAACTCCTTGGCAGAGCAACGCAAGACGTACGTGGGGCCCCTTCCAGTGGCTCTCCAAAGATGTCAGGGGGTGAGGGGGAGCTGACCCAGGCCTGATCACAGGCCAACACAAAGAAGCCTTTTGTGTACCAGATTCGAGACTGCCAGGAACTTTAAAATATAGCCGTGGGGACTTGGCATTCACCGCAGATACTGGTGAATGCCAGCACCCCCCACTCTCTCCGGCCCTTGGGGTTGACTGTAGTGTCATTTCTCCTGTCAGTCACAGAAGTCTACTCTTCTTTCTTGCAGACACCATCTCCCCCAGCTGTCTCAAGGGAAGCCTGGACACAGGAGGGGACAGCCAGGCCGGGACCAAAACGGTTCCTAGCAGGGAGATTTAACTGCCTAAAAAAAGCCATCAGGGCAGAGTCTTCTCCGACAGCAGCTCTGGCAAGAATGAGCCATATGGAATTGGGGGAGTTGGTTCCAAAATAGACAACCCCCTGCATCTCAGGGAGGCAGGGAACATGCTTTGAGCCTTCTTTTTAGCTTAAAGGCAGACTGCTGCTTATAAAATAAGAGCTAATATTGCTTTGTCTCTACCTAGCCCCTCCTGAGGAGTTTTAGAGCACTCTGACATCCTGCCACTAAGCTTCAGAGAGGCCCCAGTGTTATTCAGGAGAAGGATGTTGAAATGCACAGTCTTCCAGGTCCCAGAGGAGTTTATGAGCTGGAGCTAAGCTTGCTCACTCCAGCTGCAGGGAGTCGGACATGAACCCTCAACCTCTGCTCAAAGCCAGGGTCACACCTGAGGAAGGTGCTGTGGGATGGAAAGTGATTGAAGATCACCGCCCTGCCTCCACAACTCCTGGGGGAACTCACTGTGCTTGTGCTACTTCATCCCCAGGGTCACCTATGAGGATCCCCAGGCTGTCGGAGGACTCGCTTCTGCACTAGACAGTCGGAAACAGAGCTCAGAAGTGGTAGGTCTTCAACTCTGTTTTTCTGTCCAGCCTTCTAGAGGGAAAGTTGACATTTTGGTAAAGCTGGATGATCAATTCAGCAGAAATTGGCTTGTGTAAATAGCAGGGACGCACTGGGGGAGAGACCCAAGGAACCTGTGTGCCACCAGGCAGTGCCTCATTAGTGTTTCCTCGCCCTGTGAAGTGACGCTCCCATTATACTCATGATACTGAAGAGGAAACAGGCCCAGGGAGGTGGGAGATGAGCCAAAGGACACCCAGAGTGCGGGCTGCACATAGCCATCCCCATCCTAGGAATGTCCGACTCCAGAGCCTGTTCCTTCTACTGAGGTGACCCAAGTGCTTGGAGTACAGGCCTCTCCCTTCGTGTTATGGTTCCTGGGGTGGGAGATGTGCTGCCAAAATAACGGCCCTTTTGTGGAAGGTAAATACTAATCTAGGCCACCCCTCTGGTGACCACTGGTAGCTACCCTGGACAAGCAGTGCTAGCATTTGAGGTTCAGGAATTAAATGGAGAACTAGAGGGTCAGGAATGTTTGGGAGGGTTTCCAGGAAAGCTCTGGGTTTGGGAGGAGCAGAGCCGGAGACAGAGGAGGCACTTTGAAGTGCAGCATAACATTTGCATGAGCCCTGTAAGATTTCAGATTACTGAAGGGGAAAGGATTTATGTCTAATGCTTCTCCAGAGATTTTTCTCTTTTGAGCCTGGCTAAGAAATGTGTGTGAATGCATGCCATTTACAGGGAGAGGAAGGAGGAGGGCTCTTGGGACATCTGCCTATAACAGCTGGAACTCCTGTCAGGGTCCCCAGCTGGGCTAAAAGGGGGCAGTGCCCACCCATCCACTGGACAGCAAGGTTTGCAAAAGGCTCTTTGCTTCTCAAGTGCCAGTTCTTAGCCTCCTGCAACCGCTGTCCAAATGGGCCCAGTCAGGCAGCATGGCAGCTGCCTGGCATCTATATTTGTCCCTTAGGGGAAGGGATTCCTCCCAGCTGGCCCAGCCAACTTTATCTGAAGACATGTGTCCCTCTGCACTGGCCACAAGGGGGCGAAGAAGAGCCAGCTGGCTGCCTCAGATTCTCAACACCCTTCCCTCTCACAGAAGCCACCCAACCCTTAAGATACCCCCAATCCATGCAGTGGTGGTGGTTCTTTCTCAGTTCCCCTCACATCCTCCTAACCTAATCCAGGCAGGGCACTAGAAAACCAGGCTGGAGGCCTTTTGTCATCCTTCCTGGGTGGGGGGCGGGGGGGTGCCTCCCTGTCTGACCATGCCTGTTTCCTCAGCTCTAGTTCCAGGGCCTGCCCAGTCCATGGCAGCAAGCGTCCTGCACACCCCTGCTTTTAGCAATTCCCTGGGCCTGAGTCTGAGTCCAGAAGATGGGGGTGACTCCCCACCCTCTTGCCCTTCACCCTCTGGGTGTGCGGGGCTTGGACCGACTCCCTGTTTTCAAAGGTCTTGATGACTCACGCCTTTTCCACGTGGTGGTAGGCAGACTGCTTTTCATGCTTACTGCTCACTGGGGCAAGGCTCAGCCTCAGTGACAGGGCAGCAGGGCACATGTTGGCACTGTGTGTTCACACACATCACCGCAGGCTACCTTGTCCCATCCTAGGCCATGTTGTCTTAGAAATAAAAACTGGGCCAAGGGAGAAATGCAGAACACAATGAAGATGGGAAGAATGTTGTGCAGCCATGCCACCATAAGTAAGACCTCATCATTCAGTGTCTCCCTTTAAATGTTTTTATCATTTAAAAAAGGCAGTAGGGCTCACAGGGATTTTCCAAGTGCCCAGGAGTAGTTGGCATGAGTATTTGTAATCCTGTTGGGATTCATGGCTACTAAACTTTTCTTTTCTCTTCCAGGCAGGTAAGAGGGACATGCCAGAGATGGGGATTGGGGGTATCAGGTCATATTTCCTTATATGACAATCAAATCTGAGCAGTGACTTTCCTGTTTCCATAATATGTACTGTGACTTCTTTATCTGACTTCTTTATCATGGGGCTTGCCATGACTTTTCTTTCTGGGACTTTTCTGTCCTCGGCCCAGCAGAGAGGGAAAGGTGGGGACTCTGACCTGGAGCCCATAGACAGCTGGCTCATGACCCAAGGAATGGTGAGGAGCCACAACTGAGCCGAGTCCGCTGTCCACCCCAGCCCTTTACCTGTGTAACAGTCAATGCCTTCCTCTTGCCACCTGCAGGCCCCTTGTGATCCAACAGGACAGGGCCATGCTCGCTCCTTCAGACGGGGGTGCCAAATTTCCCCTCCTGTCTTTGTCTAATCTCCTTAGACCACAGACCTCCAGTCCCAGAAGTACCTTCTCTGGTTCTCTGCTGAGGCCCATGTCCCTGGGCCTTCTGGGTCTGTGACAGTAGCAGGAGTGAGGGGAGGGCTTTTCCTTCCTTTGTCTCTGGAGCTCTTGGCAGTATTCATTTTTCCAAGATGAGCACAAGTCACCGTGGACTTTGCTTAGGAGGAGCTGGTTCTGAAGGAGCAGACCTGATGCATCTGGCCCTTCAGAGAAGGCCCTGCTAGAGTCTAGCGCCTGGAAATCTGGCAGGCCTAGATTCGGTGGACTTGTATGATATAGTTATTTACGTCCTCCAAGTTTCCCCAAAGAACTTGAGACCTCACACAGAAATGCACCCAGTGGAACAGAGTGAAAAGAAAATAACGTTATGGGGAGCTTAATATAAAAACAGTTAGGCTGGGTACAGTGGCACATGCCTGTAATCTCAGCAACTCAGGAGGCTGAGGCAGGAGGATAATAAGTTCAACGCCAGCCTCAGCATCTTAGTGAGGCTCATCTCTAAATAAAAAATGAAAAGTGCTGGGGATGAAGCTCAGGGGTAGAGTGCCCCTGAGTTCAATCTCCAGTACAAAAAATAAATAAACACCGTTCTCATGTAGTAGAGCTTTTCTGGGGCATGGAGAGAGGGTGACCTCATTTCAGGCCACTTGCCTCAGTGTGACCATTTCACTTCCAATATAGTGGCTAAAGCTGGGTCCATGTGGTGGGGCCAGAGGAGAGAAGGTAGAGAAGGAAAGCTGGTTGGCGTGGGGAAGGTGCATGGCCACCCTGTGCAACAGGCCAGCCTTTCACCAGGGGAGGGGCCCAGACAGGATCAGCAGGTTCCAGATTGCAGGCAGCGTGGAATATCTGCCTGAGCATAGACTTGGGCCAGGCAGGAGGCCACAAAGAGCCATGGGTGTGAGCTTGGGCTGTGATGTGTGCACAGCCACCATCCACTCCTTCCCTGAGTGAGTAGGCAATTCCTGCATCAACCTCCAAGGCCATTCCTAGAGATGGGCTGGTCTGGCCTCATTTGCTTCTTTAGGGACAGGCTGAGCTCTGGGTCACATGGGGGCCCAGGCTTCCTAGAAGACCATATCTATTCCATTGTCCAAATTGGGAAGATCGAGCTCATGTGCCCTTGTGCCTACTAATCCTGCAAAAAAGGATACTGCCCTCCCAAACTACCCTGACTATGTCCTTGGCAGCTGGCCGTGGTGCCTGCCTCTGCCCTGTCCCCATATAGAGCTCCAGTTTCTGACTTCCCAGAAGCAAACCCAACTAACAGCTAACCTGGTGTCTTACCTGCCTGCCTGCAGTTATTTTTTTCCCTTTAAAACAATGTATATTAATTGCTTTGCCTTATTCCACATAGTGTAGAAACTCTGAGTCTTTCCAAACCTTCTAAGTACAAATTCTTTACATGGAAACTTTTTGTACTATTGAGTTTGACTCGAGGCTTTTCTGACTATTCCTCCCATTCCTTTTGGTTGCAGTGTTGTGGGGAGAGTCTCACAGCTCCTCTGGAAGTAGCACACCTGAGCTGCAGACTTGCTCCTGTTGCATTGAAAGTTGGGTGGGTAGGTCTCTTTGTGGTCTTGGGACTATGAGAAGCTGCAAAGGAGAGCCTCACCAGGGCCTCTCTCTCCTGGGACTTCAGGTGTAGGGATTTCCAACAAAAAAGTTAGTTAACCATGCCAGATTCATTGCCAGTTGAAAAGAAATGAGCTCTGGCATGAGCCAGGGCTCCCTCCCCTTTCCCCTGCCCCTGGGTCCTTGCATCTTTCTGCTTTGCCTGGCTGGTGATCAGCTAGGGATGTCTCCCATTTGCAGCTTGTAGCCAGGAAGATGCCCTGGTGTGAATAAATATAAGTCAGAGCAAGTCCAGAAGCAGGTTAGTTAAAAAGAGACTGCTGTTGCAGAAGCCTACCTTGGGATTGGAGCCCTCAAGGCTCCTCCCACTCAGGACAGATGATCAGTAGCCCTGGGAGACCCCCAGATACAGCACACCAGAGGTTACAGAGTGCTGACTGTAGCTAAGCAGTTGGGAACACCTCTCCTCCTTCTCTGACTCCTAAAGAAGAGCTGCCTCTTCCTTCAGCTCCAGATGAGAGTTAGCCCACACAGGACAGCCCGTCCACTGTTCAGATTCAAACCTCCTGCCCTGGCACCCCAGATGCCTTTTCTCTTCAGACTCTGAAGACTGGCAGGACTGGCATAAGCAGTGCCTTGGCCCTGCCAGCCCAGCCTGCCAGTCCTCACAGGGGTTAGCTTAACAAAGGTCTTGGTCTCTGTGGGAGGATGTCCTGGGGTAGCTCCTTTGGTTTTTTTTTTTTTTTCTTTTTCTTTTCTGTGTAGTCTTTCCTTCCTCTCTGTCTCCCTTGTTTAGTGCACGCTCTTCTTCAGACCCCTTGGATCAGACCAAGAAGATGCTAAAACCATGGCCTTTTAAGAGCTAACAGTCTTCTTAGGGACCTCCTGGGCCAGCCCCCCATTTGACAGATGGTGAGGCCTCCCAGGGACCTGGTGACATGAGTGAAGCCACAGGGCAGAGACACAGAATCCCCTAAGACTTGGTGCAGTGCTTCTTCCCTCGTCATACCCCCGCCACACACACACACCAGCCTTATGTCGGCAGCTTCCTCTCCCTGTCAACCTCTGGAGTTCATATTTTCTTGACAGTATACTGTTTAGTCTGGGGGCGATAGCACCTACAGGACCTTGGCCCTGTTGGAGTACTGGAGCTGCTTAGTTTAGATAGCTAATGTTTTGCTTCCAAACACAAAGTCAACCCCTGCCTTACATTAAGTAATCTCACTGATAAACAACACCTGGCCCCTCGGTGCTTCATGCTCTGAGGCCCAGTGCCTTTCACTGTACAGTCATTCCTGATAATCCAACCTCCCTGGATGTCTGAATTAGAAAATAAAAGGCCAATCTGGAATGTAGGAGTTCCCGAGTCATGAGTGTTGAAAACCAAGTACCACCTGGCAGTCACCCTATTTCTCAGGTGAAGCAGCTGAGGCCATGCTTTGCCCAAGCCCTTACTTTGACCTCCCCACCCAAACTTCTGAGTCTTCTTAGGACAGAATAAGCCAGGTATGGTGGCACATGCATGTAATCCCAGCAACTCTATAGGTTGAGGTAGGAGGATCGCAAATTCAAGGCCAGCCTCAGCAACTTAGTGAGACCCTAAGCAGCTTAGGGAGACCCTGTCTCAAAAACTAAAAAGGGCTAGAGTTGTGGCTCAGTGGTTAAGTGCCCCTGGTTCCATACCTGGTACAAAAAGAAAAAAAGAAAAGGCTGAAGAAACAGGTCCAAAGAGACTCCCCCGACCAGATACCAGAAAGGTCTGCAGCCCAGCTGGGAGCCCAGCCCTACCTGCTGCCCACACTTTCCTGCTCAGGCTCCTAGGATTTGGTCTGGAGGCCACCATTCTATAGACACACATCTGACTCCCTCAGACATATCTAGAAAAGGAAACAGCAGGATCCCCATGATCCAGCTTGTGAGGAATTTTTTTTTAAGGGATGAGGAATTTCTCAGATGTCAGCATTTATTTTCTGAGTGTACTGGCTCTCAAAATTAATCCTCAAAGAAAATTGTAACATGACCCAAAGCTCAATGGATTTATTTTTACTGGTCTAGGAATAGAACCCAGGGCCTCACGTGTGCGGAGACAGGTGTTGTACCACTGAGCTACACCCCCTGCTCTCTATGTTTTACTAGTAGTAACAACAATAACAACAAAAACAACAAAAACTATAAGAAAAAATATTTTAGGCCAATGACTTTTTTTTTTTTTTTTTGGCAGTGCTAAGAATTGAACCCAGGGGTACTCTACCACTGTACTATGTCCCCAGCCCTTTTTATTTCTTATTTTGAGACAGGTTCTTGCTGAATTGCCCAGGCTGGCCTCAAACTTGAGATCCTCCTACCTCAGCCTCCTGAGTTGCTGGGATTATAGACAAGTGCCACTATACCCAGCTAGGCCCATGACTCTAAATGGCTTTTTCCAAGCTTTGGCAAAATATTGAAAAGTTTCAGTGGTAGAATGTTTGCCTAGCTTTAGGTATGAGGCCCTGGGTTCCATTCTCAGCACAAGGAAGGAAGAAAATGAAAAAAAGCTCAGTCCATGAAGCCTCAGTTTCTTCTAGGTGGATTGAGGCTAGATACATATATAAAAGTGCCCGTGTGTGCTCTGGTAGCTGTTGTAGGTTGATTTTCTCTTTGGGGAAGCTGCTGACTTTACTGGGGACTTGGCATGGCATGTGTCCTCCCCGAGCCAGATATTCTGACTTACAGGCATCCAGATCATGAAAATTTGGCATCTCCTGTTCCAGGAACATATCAAGGCAGAAGGCCTACCAGCCAGCGTCACATTGCAGGTGGCACCTGCTGGGCCCTGCTGCTCTTTGATGGGGAAGGTGGGTGCCCACCTTAGGCATTCATGCCCCCACCCCAAGTGAGTAATCACATGTTTTCTGTCCCTAGGATTCATGTCAGGGTGGTAAGAATGCTCTGGAATTTTTTCAGTTCAACAATCTGAAGTCCCCAAGTAAGTCTAAGGACCAACATGGCAACATAGAGAGAAACTCCCTACTGTGGTCAGAGGTTAGCTCTTGCCTTTCTGAAGATGCTCATGGGGTCAGCCAGGCTCACTGGGGGAGGGAGTGAAGCACTCCCATGACATTGCAGACACCTGCTCAGTATGTACCCAGCTCCCCAAAAGGCAACAGGTATCAGCCTCTGGGACTGGAATTGTCACATCAGAGCTAGTGATACAAGTTCTTTATTCTTTTCCTTTGCTATGTTAGTTTTTAGACTTGGTTAATGCTGAAGCAGTCCTCCTATTGCTTATTTTAACTTTATTCTAACTCTGGATCATGACATTGGGGTGTAGCCAGCTGTAGACATAGTGCTGATGTTTTTTTTCTAAAAAGAGTGAGCTGGCAAATGAGCCCCCTGGAGAGTACTGCCCAGGCCCAGGGAGATAAGGAGGCAGGTTACCCTGATTAAGGGTCATCACCCCACTTGTCTAGGCTGGGAGCCAATGTTTATGAACGTGGCTTCTAGGGGGTTAAAGGTTACCTTCTTCTTATCACATCATACCTGACAACAACTTTAATATTTTTAGCCACACATATTTTTCAGAATCTGCCCTTAGTGCCCTTGGCCTGGGTGGCCCAGGCCTACTGACTGCTCGGGCACCTGTGAGGTTTCTTGGGGAGCTCTGTCACCTCCCTGGCACCCTGGCTGCTCTGCTCCCCAGTCCTCAGCAAGCTTCTTTTCATTGACTACTGAAGCACAGACAGCCATTGAAAGCTATGAAGAAAGGATGAGACTAAAGGAAGCTGTTGAGTTCAGGGCTGCTATGTGATTTCTTTTCCCCATAAAGAGACACAAAGAAGACTAAAGCTCCATGGTCCCTTTTGTCATCAAAGCTCTGGCTTGGACTGTATTTCTGTTGGTTGCAAAGCATGCTTACTTCTGTCAACCAGGCCGCATCTAGGCTGACGGAGCACACGCCCCCCTGCTCTCCCTTTCCACTCAGGAATGCACCCAGATGCATTCGGCAACACATTTCACGGCGTAGATGGCACCCCAGGTGTCTCCTGGGACAGAACTGCCCTGCCCTGCGTCCTGCTCCAGTCAGGCTGCCACACACCTCCCTGTGGCATCAGGAACCCACTCCTGGCTCCACAAGTCACTCCCTGGATCAGGCTTGACGGAGAGCAGTCATTTCTCCTGCAGTTACAGCCAGTTAGTTCAGAATCAACCTGCAGCACCAGCGCGTTCCTGAGATCACAAGGTGCTCTGCATTCCAAGTCCAAGAGCCCCTACCACTGAAGGGCACACACCCGTAGTCAAAAAGTTATCCATTTCAAGAACGCGTACTGCCACCTTCCCTGCCGCTGGCCCCTGCCAGTCAGCCCTGCTTCTTATAATTTGCCACCTCATTGCTTTCCTCACCTGCCATTTCATATGTGGCTGCCCTGTGCTGCCCGTGCGTGCCATGCCAGTTGTGTTTTTTTTTTCCTCGTGTATGTTTTGGTTTTGTTTGGGGTTGCTTTGACGATTTACTTTGTTCCGGTGTTCTGTCTTCTCTCGCCTGGCTGTGTGGGGCTGCCTGCCCCGCTGCTTGCCGCCTCCATAGATCCCCGTTGCGCAGCCCTCTGTTATGGACGACATTGAGGTGTGGCTCAGGACGGACCTGGTGAGACTCGACTTTTTATTTTGTGTGTGGGGTGTGGCCAGACAGAGGCTCTTCTGAGGACAGGCCTCAGGGGCTGCGCCACCATCAGGGTGGGTGGAGGAGGGAGGTCAGGGTACACGGGGTGCTGTAGCCCCCACTCATCTCAGCTTAGCTTGCTCTCCAACATAACCTAGGCCAGGGTGGCACCTACAGCCAGCACCAGGCCTGGGCAGCCGCCGCGATAGGTAGCAGCTCAGGGCACAGTCCTGCAGTGTGAACAGGTTCCCAGCTGGCACACTACCCCGACATGAGAACAGCCGGCTCCTGGCAGGCACTTGTCTCCTCCCCAGTTTTTTTTTCAATTTCGAAAATGTGTGCATGCTGAGGGGAGTTTTTGTTTTTGTTTTTGTTTTTTTAACACTTTTTAGTCGTAGGTGGACACAATATCTTTATTTCATATATTTTTATGTGGTGCTGAGGATTGAACCCAGTGCCTCACACATGCTAGGCAAGCACTCCACCCCTGAACCCCAACCCCAGCCCTGAGGGGAGTTTTGAGGGAGTATTTTTTGTTTTGTTTTGGGGATTTTCCTTTTTATTATTATTTTTCATTATTATTTTTATTTTGGCAGTATTGGGTTGGGATTCGTGGCCTTGTACATGCTAAACATACATTGTATCTCTAAGCTATGCCCCAGCCCTCATTTCTTTTTCTTTTTTTTTTTTTTTTTTTTTTTTTGTGTGTGTGTGGTGCTGGGGATTGAACCCAGGGCCTTGGGCATGCAAGGCAAGCCATCTACCCACTGAGCTATATCCCCAGCCCTTTTTAATTTTTTTTCTTAAATTATGAAATATGCACACAGATGAATAGGGTCGTTTTAAAATGACAATCATCCCCCTTCCAGATATCTTCTAGAATTTTGGATTTAAAAGAACCCCTCCCCCAATTAGGGCTGCAGCTGTAGCTCAGGGGTAGAACACTGGCCTAGCACATGTGAGGCACTGGATTCAATCCTCAGCACCACATTAAAATAAATAAAATAAAGGTACTGTGTCCACCTACAGCTAAAAATATAAATAAATAAATAAATAAATGACAAGAACCCCTCCCCCAAAAGCCATTGTCTCCAACCTATGAAACAGAGTGAGAAGCTGAGGTTGTTGTGAATCTGAAAGTGGTAACAGATCCCTCCCTTTGTTCCCTACAAAGCTCTTTCCTCCTCAGCAGCCCTGGGAAGTGCCTTTCCCAGGGTCATGGGCTGGCAGGACTCTGGTAGACCTGGAGACCTTATCTCTTCCTCCTGGCTGTCTCCTTGTTGGGGGATCTTCTCCCCAGAGCAGCATAACCCCTTCGCTGCTTTAATCTCAGGGTCAGCCTGGTGGCCGTGGCTGATGACTCAGCCACCTCCTACAGGAGGACAGCAGGCCTCAGATTGAGGTTCTCACTGCTTCCTCCCTGGGAGGCCAGGCTTTCCAAGACACTGCCAAGGGAGGCAGCCACCCAGGCCAGGGGAGGAAGAAGAGGCCCCACAACATCTTTCTGAAGGGGATGCCTGGGAAAGAAATACCTTCCCTCACAGAAACAAAGAAGGAAGGGCTAAGGCCCTTACAAGGGGGACCCCCAGGTCCAGAGAGGGGAAGGGACCTGTCCAGCAAGGCTACAGAACAGGTCAGTGGCAGGAATGGGAAAGGACCCAGGCCTCCTAACCCAGGGTAGGGTTCTCACTCTTCATTGGCCTCCTTCCTGATGAGGCCCTAGCATGTGCAGTGTTCTCCAGACACAATCAAGTGTGATGTGCTTCCGTTTTCATGTGTGCACAGCCTCCACGGCCCCTTCAGAGCCAGCAGCTGGGATGGGACCTGGGCCGTGGGGAGAGGGTTGTGCAATCCCCAGGAGGTTTCAGGACACTTTGCAGGGGATAGCCTCCACGGCCACAGCACCTCCTGAGTGCCAGGCCGGGGGCTATCCAGGCTCTGTGCAGCTTCCAGCTGTTGGTATGGACAGGGCCTTCCTAGAACCCCTGCACTGGCAGCGGGTACCCTGTGTAGAGGGGCACATATGGGGACTCCAGTGCACCTCCTGCTCAGTCTCCTGTGGCCACCCCTGTCTCTCCCCAGAGCCTAAAGGATGTCAGTGGGTGGGGCCTGCCCTTCTTGTCCCAGGCCAGGACCCATCCTGCACCAGTTTTGGATTTTTCTTTCTGGCCCTTCTGGAAAATCAAAACCTACAATTTATTTAACTTTTTGGTTTTGCATTTTTTTTTTTAATGCTTCTTCAGAAAGAGCAGTATTTTGCTATTATAGAAATCTGGAAACAGGGAAATCAGAAAGTTTCCCTTGGGCTGCCCTGGGCAGTACTCTCCTGGGTTTGGCTACAGGTGGGCAGAGGTGGCTGGGCAGTCAAAGTGGGGACCACCAAGCCCTAATGCTGCTCTCTCTGCTCTTCCCACAGAAGGGCGATGACCTGGAAGAGGGAGTCACAAGTGAAGGTAGGCCCAGCCAGTGGCCTTGCAACCCCCTATCCTCTGTTGTTCCTGCCCCAGGCTCTGGCACAATCACCATGAGCCTCTGTTGTCAGAGTCCCTGTGCGTGCCAGGCCCTGAGCCACTGCCTGCATGGGGGCTTGGTCCAGTCCAGTCTCATGCAGATGCAGAGAGTGTCATTTTCCCCATCTTTAAGGGAAACAGAGATCAGGAAGAACATGACTTTCAGAAGGTCACAGGGCTGGTGAACAGTGGGCACAACCCTCCTGGGGCACAACCCAGTCCATGCCCCTCTTGCCCCTGCTCCTGTGGTCAGATGGCCCAGGCAGAGCACCTCAAAGACCTGCCCTCTGTGCTGGGTGACCCCCTTCCCTAGTGGCTCTTTAGCCCCTTCCTGTTTCTGGTGAGGTAGGGCAGGTGTTCTCTGCCAAGTCTAAGGAGGAGTTTACTGATTCTGCCTGCCCTGCCCCCAGTGCCGATGGAGGTGAGGATTAGGAGGGTAGGTGCTCTGCGCTGTTTTCCAGCTCACAGGCCTTCAGGGAGTCCTCTCCCCATCTTTCCCCACAGTGCAATGCATGTAGCCCTTCCCACCCCTACTTGTCTTACAGAAGGCAGAGGGGGAAACAGGTAAGGGAGTGGGGAGGATCCCTGGGGCTGGTCCCTAGAAGCACCCATGCTCTGGCTGTTCCTCCTACTGTCCCCCTTCCCTCCCAGCTGGTGGCCCCACAGTGTCGTGCAGGCTGAAGCTGGGAGGCATTGGGGTGCAGGTGGGGAGACACCTACAGGGAGAAGTGGAATGAACTCTAGGGAACAGGTGGGCTATACCCTCCACCAACCCAGGCCCTTGCCTTGGTTTGTATTACAGAATTTGATAAGTTCCTGGAAGAAAGAGCCAAAGCTGCTGAGATGGTTCCTGACCTCCCCTCACCCCCCGTGGAGGCCCCCACCCCAGCCTCAAACCCTTCTGGCCGGAAGAAGCCAGAGCGGTCAGAGGATGCCCTCTTCGCCCTGTGAGCTGTTCTGCAGTTTGCCTCCACCATGGCAGGTTACCGCTTGCTCCCCCAGTGGACCCTGGGCACTGGCCACTCCTCCCCACCCCTGACCCGCTCCTTTGCACACCCGTGTCTCCATGGAAACACCACTGTTTGTTCCCAGGCATCCCCTAGTCAGGGCCAGCTTTCACCACTCTTTCTCCAAGTGGTGGGACAGAGGCTGCAGTGAGGCCCTGCTCCCCGCCTACCAGGCTTCCCTAACTGGCTGTGTGTTCTCCCAGGAAGAGCCAGTGGCCTGGCCCCAGTGGGGGAAGCCCCCATGACACTGTTCCTGAGCAGATCCCATGGACTGTCTCCCCATCACCTGCCCATGGAGAAGAGGGTCAGGCTTCCGCCTGCCACATGTGCCCTGCCTCTGCATGGCCCGGTGGCTTCCCTCAGGCATGCTGCCCCCTCTTCCAGAAAGGGCTTTGTGCCACTGCTTCTGGAAGAGCAGGGCTCAGTTGGTTGTACTTACAGGCTCAGTCTCTGTCCTTTGACTGTATGTCACCTTGTGGCACCTTGGCACTTTAGAGCAGGTCTATGGGGCACCCACATGTGGCTTTCATGCCCTTGACCCTCTCTCCATCAATCACCTGTTGGCCCAGGCCTTGTGCCCCAGCTGGCTGAGCAGCTGAGCTTGGCTCTAACTGGCCCCAGAAGGACCTGTGGCTCAAAGTCAGGAGGGCAACATGCAACCTGTACAAATGGCCATGTGGCACGCTGATCAGGTAGCATTACCATAAACCAGACCCCCACTCCGCATATCCTGCACACTCACACCCACATACTTTGGCTCCGGGGTGTGCAGGAGGCTCTTGTAGGAGGCACTGCTCTGACTGCTTGGAAGTTACGTGGGTTTTCTACACTCCATGCTTGGGGCTCTGGCCTGGCCTGTAGTGACCTCCACACCCTCCCTCCAGAGCCATCAGCAGACAGCACTGCACAGTGCCTGGAGGTTCCACATGACCCAGTGGCCAGAATAACATGAAGGTCCCTGGCATGGGCCTCGGCCTCCTCCCCAAGCTGTCCTGACAGGCTGACTTCCTCCCACTGCACATGTCCCCCCGGCCACTAATTTGCAGTCTCTCCCAAACAGACCTTGAAAGCTGACAGCCTGGGGCTAAGCAAATGGGGGCTGGTGACACCTGCTCCTGTCCTGTGCCCTTGCTGGTGTGTCCCTTGGCCATGAACTCACAGCACTACCCAAGCCCTGGTCCCGCTGACAACCTTTCCTTCCCATCTGACAGGATGGCCCAGAGGATGCACCTATCACCGCCAGAGCACCAGCCCCAGCAGGGAAAGGAGGCCAGCTGCACAGGCACAGGGACAGTGACCAGGCTCTGGGAAGCATTTAGGGCCAGGTCTGCAGTAAGGGCCCTGCTGAGTACTAGCAGGAATAGCCCCACCCCAGAACCCCATGCTCAGCCTAGTTCTGTGGAGACACCCAGGAAGCCCCTCCTCAGAGCTCCCAGCCCTCTCCTCCTTGGAGCCCATGTCCCTCTTCTACTCTCTGCTCCCTGGCCATCGGTCAGCACACGCCCCTCGCAGCACCTCTCAAGGGCAGAGCTCCTGAGGCCTGCTTATGTATAAAACTTCAAAAGGAGGCTGGCTTGGGTCAAGCTAAAGAGAAGGTAACTGGGGTGGCCCAGAGGTCTCAGCTCTTTGGAACAGTCTGGGGGTCAGAGCCCACCTTGGCCAGCCTGCCGGAGCCACAGGTGATGGCAGCCAGGTCCAGCAGCCTCCTACCTTGAGGAGGGTGTAGAGAGAAAGAGGGAGCTCTTTTTGAAGTGAGTGAGGCTAAGATAGATGCCATCCTGGGGTCCCCAGCAAAGTCCTATGTCCAAAGCTGTCCCCCAAATCCAGCTCCAGCTGGTTGGTACAGGTTGGAGAGGTTTGGCAGCCCTGTGGCAGCAGCTGGTGAAGGACCCCTGTGGGCCAGCAGGAGTCCTCTATCCTGCAGACAAAGGTCCCCTGCCTTTGTGGCCTGGAGCTGGTGACTCAGAGATCTCCCGCTCCTGCATCCTGTCAGGAGGCAGCCTGTCCCTCCTGTAAGCAGAGGGGACACAGGCCTGAGGCCTGCCCTGGGAGCGTGTACAGGCGGGTGCCCTGAAGGACGCACTGCTCAGCTCTTGCAGGGGTGTTATCTGAGACCTCTGGCTCCCACTTACCCTGCCATCTGGGGAGCACAGTCCTGAGGCCACCTGCTTAGGGCAGGGAGCAGAGCCCTGGTGGGAACGCTGGACCCTAGCAAGCCACCAGCCTCCAGAAGTGTTAGAAATCACAGATACAGTATGTACTTAATTACACTAAATTATTGCTGGGATTCCTCATAAGCACTAATTATACCTGATTATAGGTTAAAATATTTATTTTGTCAAAATATTTTCTTGGGGATGTGTTTAACCTTTTTTTGTGCTTATTGTGTGCTGAGATGTGAAGACTAACTGTTTCCTCCTGCCTACCTTTTTGGCCAGCGGGCAACAGTAAATGGCACTATATGCAGTTTGACCCCCATGTGGCAGGCTCTGGCCTGCCTGCTGCAGAGTGGTCCCTGCCCAGGCACACAGCAGCTGGACTGTGGCCAGACTGAGAATGACCAACTTGTTTATCAATAGTCGTGGGACACGGGGTTTCAGAAGTGAAAGGGCTTGTTGTCAGCCCAGGCCAGAGGGAAAAATGATTGTCTATGTCTGTCCTCCCGTCTGTCTGTCAGCCCCTCTGTGAGTGACCGTGCCTTGGCTCACTGTCCTTCCCTCTCTCCCACCCAGTGGTCCTGGGGCCTGTGCTGTTACTGCAGCCCCTTAGGAGGTGAGAATTGGGCACCCCGTAGTGTTCTCAGCTCAGAGTGATGGCCAGGGCTCTGCAGGCCCGGCTGTAGTGCTCCTGTCCCTCCTCCCTTCCTGCCTTCCTCCATACCCCACTCCTGTCCCTCCTCCCTGTCACTGCAAATGCCCCTCCAACTGGAGCCCAGGGTGGTTCTGGATGGTTCAGGGTGGGCCATGGGCCTCCTAGGAGCCAGATCAACCCCCTGGCAGCTGGGGAAGAGCCCCAGGGAGAAGTGCTTACTCTTAGCCTCTTGCACTACCAGATGGGGCCTGCGAGACTCCATGGTCTGTTGTCAGCCTGCTGATGAGATATCTGGGCTTCTCCTCCTGCTCAGCCACACAGGGAAACAGCCACTCTCCCTCACCCAAGGAATGTTCCCACCCCAAAGATGCTCGGGCCCTGTAGTACCTGCCTTTCCCAGGCCCGTCTCCAGCCCTGCTGTCCATGGGGATCCAGGCCAGGCTCCCCTGTGGCCACCAGACTCCGGAGCAGCTGTCAACCGCTGCATCATGACTGATTTTGTCACAGTGTCCCAAATCTCCAGGTTCTCCTGGAGAATGGGGGATGGATCTTTATTTCCTGAAGTTTGCACTTAATTTGTGACTGTTCCAGAAGAGGAATGTGTTGAGTCCTTTGTCCCCTCGTTCCAGAAGTCTGGTGTTCTTGTCACTGTCCTGTGTTTCTGTGGGCAGAGCTGGTTCTGGAGGGTGGGTCAGTGATCGAATGTCTCAGAGGGACACTGGAGCATCCACCTGCCCCACTGGCTCTCCTTCCAGATACCATCTCTCTAGTTTGGGTTCTTGCATGTAAAGTAATCCACAATAAATAAATACTTGAACAAACTGTTCCTGGGTGGCCTCTGTGGCGTTTGCTCTGACTGTCTGGGGGGCCTGCCAGGTCAGACCACCTGCCTTTCATCAGAGGCTGCCACAGGGCTGTGCTGGGGGAGCAGCCAGGAATGCCCTGTCCCTCTTCCCTGCTGCCCAGCTGCTGGGCCACGAAAATCCCTAAGCACTAAGCACAGATAGCCACTGATGGTAGCAGCCACAAAGCCGTCACAGCCTGCCTGAGAACTCTAGGGCCAGGTGCTATAGGTCTTCCTGTGTCTTACCCCAGGTCCCAGAGTTGCACAGGGAGGCCAGTCACCCCTGCCCAGAGCAAGCAGGCTGGAGGCACACCCTGAGCCCACCTCAGCTGGGCTCCGCTTTTGGTCAGGTATCAGAATCTTCGGCAGAGCCTATGCCCAGCACTGAATTGAAGAGCCACTGCTCCAGGGCAGACAGATCTTTCTTCCCCTCACCTCTTTTTTTTTTTTTTAAATAACAGCTTTATTGAGATAAAACTGACATCACCAGCTAAGTGCACTGTTTACTTGGGAGATACTTGGGAGGCTGAGGCAGGAGGATCACAAGTTTGAGACTAGCCTCTGCAACTGAGCAAGACCATCTTTTGAAATATAAAAATAAATAAATAAATAAAAGGGCTGGGGGACGTAATTCAGCAGTAGAGAACCCCTGGATTCAACCCCTAGTTCCATAAAAAAATACCTAAAATTAAATTAAAAATCATCACTATTTACCCACTTAAAAGTGTACAATTGAGTAGTTTGGGGTATGGGCACAGGGCACAGGGTTGTACGGCCATCACCACAGTCATGCACTATGGCCCTGAAAGAGGCCTGAACAATGTCCCTGCCTGTGGAGAGCAGGTCAGACCTGAGACACTACCCTGGACTTGCCAGGATACCCGGTCAACTCGTGCTTTCAGCCAATGTCCCTGATAGCCTGTTCTTTGCCAGGTTGGTGCTGAAGGGGAGGGAGGAAAAGGGAGGGTGGCTCCAGTCCTGCCCTTGGGGAGCTGGGTTCCCAGAATCAAGGACAATCTGTAGCTCAGAAGCCCTAGAGTCCTCTCCCAGGGTCTGCAGGGAGGTAAGGCTGTGCCCTCTGGGAGTAGCTGAGCCCCAGAACACTCAGCTGCCAAAGAGCCGCTTCAGTCCGTAGGCCAACAGCAAGAAGGGGAGGGCACTCATGCAACTGACTCCGCTGACCAGCCTCCTGGGAGGGACTCCATGATCCCTGGTGAGCATTCACTAAAGTGAATTTCCCCAAATACAGTAGTAGCTATTCCTAAAAAAGAGGGGCAGCGGCACATGCGGCTCAGGAGGCTGAGACAAGAGGATCACGGGTTCCATGCTACCCTCAGCACCTTAGCGAGGCACTTTACAACTCATAGAGACCCTGTCTATATATAAAATATGAAAGAAGGCTGGGGATGTGGATCAGTGGTAAAACGCCCGTGGGTTCAATCTTCAATGCCAAAAAAGGGGCGGGGGGTTATGTGGAAATGTTTAGCAGCATTAGGGCTTCTTTGTCCATGATGAAGGGAGTTTGCAGGCCAAATTTCTCAGAAATTAAATATGGGATCTTTTTTGGTCGTGGCAGAAATTGGTTAATTAGAAAATTTACTGGTTTAAGTAACTGAATATCAGCTTCAGGAATAGCTGAATCCAGGTGCTTATGGATTTGATCAGGAATCTGCCTCTCTGTGTGTCTTGGCTCTGCTTTCTCTGGGTTGGCTCTTCTCTGTGGCTGACTGTAGGCTCCCTGCAGCTGGAGGCGGACATCCTACTGGCAGAAGATGCTTCTTTCCCAATAGTTCCCATAAAAGTCCAAGAACTGACCCTGAAAATCAGGTTGTTAGCAGAAAAAGGATGAAATCTGGGTAGGCGTGAACAGTACATGGTCACTGTGGTGTCAATGGAGAGGGCCAGAGGCGGGAGTGATGTTCCTGGGGACACAGACTTGGACAGAGACAAACTTCTGGACTCATCTCTCAGTGCTCCCTCCTCAGTCCTCAGTTGCTTCCAGTCATGTCATTGGAGCCCTGAGAGGACAGGAGCTGCTTTCCCACTATAGATTCCCTCTCCAGAAATCTGGAAGGGAGCAGTGCAGGTGCACTGGTATCCTGCAGTAGCTCATGGCCATCTGCCCACTCGTCTCTGCCTGAGCACCTGAGAAGGGAATCGTTGCCCATTCACCTCTTTTCCAAGAAAAGGGTCTTTGTCTGACTGGAAGGAATGGCACACGCCTGTAATCCCCAGCCACTCAGGAGGCTAAGGCAGGAGGATCTCAAATTTGAGGCCAGCTTGGGCAACTTAGCGAGACCCTGTCTCAAAAACTAAAAAAGGGCTGGGGATGCAGCTCAGTGGTAGAGTGCCTCTGGGCTCCATCCCCAGTACTCCAAGAAAAAGTCTTTAGAAGGGAGACAGAACCCAGACATGTTGGATAGGCATGACTCACCCGGAGAGTCTATCCAGGTATTTCAGAGGGAACCCTGTTGGAGCTTTCTGGGTGGCCCACAAATGCCCTGTCTAGGGCCTCTGAGGCCATGCCCTCATCATCTCAGGAAGCAAAACCTCTACTTTCTGCACCAGGGAGTCAGTCTGGGATATTTCTGGAAGTGGAGTGGACTCCATGTCTGGGGCCATCTCCTCCTCACTCTAAGGCTGCTACTCTAAAAGCAGCTTGCCTGGGGTGCTGGGTAAATCACTGTTCCTCTCTGGTCTTCACTATCCTGTCTGTAAAATGGGGTTGTGGGCCAGAAATTCAGTGCCTACTTTCATTTATAAATGAGAAAGTGGGCTGGGTGTGACACCAGGAAATGGTAGGGACCATGGGAAAAGAGCTGGTTCATGAGGCAGCTAACTGTCAAGTCCAAGGCTGACCCACAGTTCCACTAAAGAAAGAAAGGGCAGCAATCCAGCTACGAGGTGAAATTTCCTTCTTTTGACAATTCAAAGTCATAACCCACTTATGACTGTATTTGACTGATGGGGGTCAGATGATGCCTGAGGTCCTGTGCCTTCCTGCCACCAACTAGACCCACACTATTCTGTGACTCCCCTTCAATATGCACTTGGCCTTTCCCCAAACAGCCAGGTAGCCCCAAGGAATAGGGATCCCATCCCTCCTCTCAGTCTGTGAACCTCACCCTCACTGTGCAATAGGCTTTGGGGCTCAACCAGCTCTTTTGTGGCTCTATCAAGTGGCTAGAAGTGCCCACCAGGCTGGGAATGTGGCTCAAGCGGTAGCACACTCGCCTGGCATGTGTGCGGCCCGGGGTTCGATCCTCAGCACCACATACAAACAAAAATGTTGTGTCCGCCAAAAACTAAAAAATAAATATTAAAAAAAAATTTTTTAAAAAAGAAGTGCCCACCAACGGTCCAAGCCTCCATGGGTAAAGGTGGCCGTGGAGGCTGAGAGGACTAGAAATCATTTGTCCAGCTCACTGAAGAGGCCAACTGGAATGAAGCCACATCTAGGACCAGAATCATCCATGTCATGGTCATCGGGCTCTATGATATACAGATGGAGAGATGGAAGGAGGAGAACTCTGGTCTCTCTTCTCATTGCCTAGAGATGGGGACATAACCCAGGCACATCCTAGTTCAGCTCTTGCAGCAATGTCAATAATGGGGCCAGGCAGAGTGGCAGGGGCTGAAGGAGCAGTCTTACTAGCCTAGTAAACCCTCAAAGGCGCGGGCCCCTCCAAATCGAACCTGCTGTAGGCACCTGGGGCATGGCTCCGCACCACTGACCCTATGGGCTCTGCCCACGCTCAATACCTGGCAGGTGCCCCAAAGGATTGGGAACCCATAGCAGCTGCCTTCCAGTTGGTACGACCCTCGGGAACGAAGTGGGTCCCAGTTGATAAAACCAAGGTCAGGCAAGGGATCGGACTGGGTTACCTGGGAGGAACCCCACGCTCCCTGCACGCCCGCACAGTCCGGACAGCAAAAGGCCGCCGGGGCCGTCCAGGGTCAGCTCGCTCGGGAGCCCAAGATGCGCACCTGGCTTCAGTCCCAGCCAGGTGTCAAGCGGAGAACGCCCAGCCAGCCAGAGACGGCCCTTCCCCGCCCCCGGGTCCAACGCACACGGCGCATGTGACCCAGGGCCCGGCTCCCGGGAGGACGCGCTGACGCCGCGTCACCCCATTCCGGGCCGAGCGCCCCATTGGCTGCGGCGGCCAGCGGGGGCGGGGCTCGCCTGGCTCCGCGCCCCTACTCCCTGGTCTGCAGCCGCTGACCTGCCCTGGCCGCGTGTGCCTCAAGCCTGGCTTTCCGACTATCCCGGGTCCTGGCAAAATCAGGGCAACAGCTGGGAGGCCCTGGGCAAGTCGCTTCACTTCCTTGTGCCTCAGTTACCTCATCTGTAAAATGGGATGGGGACAGTCCTCTTCAGGCTGTTGGGGGGAATGAACGGGTTAATACAAGGAATGTATTTGCACGCTATAAGTATGCTCAATGGCTCAGTGATTATAGACCGTGGTCAAACCTGCCGGCTGAGAGCACTTGTTCACCAGACTGGGACCCCGCCCACTCCTGGGTACACCAGGGCAGAAAAGTTTGTGCCCTAAGCGCCAAGGCTCAGAACTCCCCAGCCAAGAATGGCCTGAGGATCCTATTTAGAAGTCTAGGGATCCTTGGGGAGAAACCACCCAGACAAGCAGGTTCCCCTGAAGAACTGGAGCCTCTAGCCTGACTCGTGTATTGCTGGTTGCCTCGGTGATCCTAGGCTATGGGGCAAAGATTTGTTTTGGTGGCAAAGACTCCCTCACCCTCTATAGGGGGCTTCAGCCAAGTTTCCATTTCAACTGGCTTTTCTAGTCTGGGGTGCAGGTTTTATGTTGACCTTGCCTTACCTTTTTCCCTCTCTTGAATTCCTGTAATTTTGAAGTCCATATTTATTGAGCTGTGCTCTTCACATATGTGCTAAACTCGTTATAAGAATAGTGAATTGAGAACATTGAAAGCAGATCTGTTGCAATGGATGCAGTCATGCAATCGATGACTCCAAAACCTTAGCTGCTTTGGCAAAGTGACAAATCTAAGCTAAAGACTCAGGAAAGTGAAGTGATCCCAGGTCATATAGCAAGCAGGTGAAAAACCAGATCAGCTGAGTGAATAAGGTGGTCTTGAACTTTACCCAGTATCCCCTACTCCCACCTCTTGGGAAGAACATTTGCATTTGCAGGGAAGTTACCACCGAAGGAGAGAGGCGGGTGGAAGGATGGACTGAGAAGCCAACTGTGTTCCCTGTGTTCCCTAGCAGAGGCTCATCTTGAGCAGGGCTACTTGTAGATGTGGTTTGGAGACCCCCAGGGCTCCTGGCCATCCTGTTCTGGGTAATTTTCCATAGCAGCCATTTCCAGGAAAGGAACAAAGAGGATTGTGCATCCAGGCTGAGCCCCAGGGACTTGGGCCTCTCTGGCCACTCTTGGCCTACACACCCCACCCCCTTCTAAAATACAGCACTAATTTTGTCCAGACAGGCTGTATCTGGGGTTGGCCCAGCAATTGTCAGGATGGCTGTCTCATTGAGGCCTGGGGCTCCAAGCCCTTATTCTCCATGACTATTCCCCAACAAGTTACTCTCTGTTGCAAACCTCTGGAGGCTCACTTTCAGATACCTGAATTTCAGTTCTGGTTTATTTCAGTCTACCTTCTAGGGACCCCTTCCTCTCCCCTGCCTGGCCTGGCTCAGTCCCTGTCATAGGGCCCAGGGTTCACTTCCAGCCTTCTCCTCCACCAGGAGAACTTGCCCAGCCTGTCATGGTCCAGGATAACTGGGCTTAGGTCTAACACAGAGTCCATCTCTTCCTCATGGTGGTAGATCCCAGAAACATGTACCAAATCTGTAGTCAGACAATCCTGCAGGGTCCAACTTTGCTGCTCCCTAAGTAGCTGTGTGACCTTGGGCTGGTCACTTTCTCTAGGTCATCTGGGTACTGGCTTCTTCCTTCAGAAGCTGCTGGCCCTCAAGCCCAACCCCCTCTCCTGCCTCCATGGCTGGATCTGGTAGGAAACCAGATTAAGACAGGATGGGAAATTGTAGCCTCTACTAGGCTCTCCCTTTGATCACTCCCTTTCTCTGGAGGCCAGTCTTCTGGTTCCTGTGCTGATCTCACAGTCCTCCTCCACATCATCCCTAACCTCCAAGCCAGCCCCTGGAGAGGCATCTTTAGATCCCTGTTAGGAGGAAAGCAGAGGCACATAGTGGTGATGTAATTGGCCTGAAGCCACAAAGCAGGTCTGGAAGAGCCATGACTCGTACCTCAGATTAGAGTCTGTCTTGTTCTCAAGAGTCAAATACAGAAAGTGAGGTTTGTAGGGTCTCCCTTGCCCTCCGCAGTCCAGAGACCTCTGGGCCCTGTCCTGGGGCTTCCACTCAGCCCTTTCATTAGGTGCTAGAGGAACTGAGGCCCAGGCTAGGGTCTGCTCTGGAAATGGGCACGTCTGCCAAAGGCTGCTGTGCGGGAGGCTGGATTTACGGGATGACTGGGAGGCACTCTGAGAACAGGTTTATAGGGCAGTCTGGGGAGCAGGGGGGGTTCACCCGGCTCTCCCCAGGGGGCGAGGCCGTTACTGTTAGGGGCGGGGCCTCTCGCTAGCCCCGCCTCAGCCTCGCCCGCCCAGCGGAGCTGCTGCCGGGGAAACCCAGTTTCCGAGGAACTTTTCAAGGCCTCCGGGCCACCACCGAGGACAGGGCGGGACGCGAGAGCTCGGCGCTCCCAGGGACCGGCCAAGCGAGGCGGCGGGCCCCGGCGGGCCGCCCGGAGGAGGCAGCTGCGCCATGGACGGGCCATCTTTCGGCGAGACGGCTCTGGAGCAGGCTCTGGCCGAGCTCTGCGAGCTGGACACGACACTGCTGACCGACATGGAAGGTTCGTTAGGACAGGGGGAAGCACGGGCGGCACTCGGGCCTTGTCTCCCCGGCCCGCGCAGGGCGCTGCGGAGCGGGCGGCGGCTCGGTGCTGTGCACGCGGGGCTCTCTAACGTCTCTGGGCTGCGCTGTGGGCCTTGGGGTCCCGCCTTTCCGGCGTCCGCCATTGGTGTCTCGCGCAGCGCTTTGGGGTGCGGGCCCTCGGGGGCCACACCTCGCTGGGTCCCTTGGCGACTCGGGTCGGGACACGTGCGTCTCTAGGTGTCCGGGGTTCTGTACCGCGTCCCCAGTCCGGCGGCGGCGGAGGCTAGAGCTTGGGACCCGGGCGTCGCCGAAGCTCCGCCCCCGCCGTGACATCAGCGGGGGTTACTCACGGTCATTCCCTCCGGCCGAGAGTTCAGCTCGGCCCTGGAGCTCCTGCGCATGCGCATGGCGCTGTCTCTTGTCCTCCCCTCCCCTGAAGTACAGGTGTAGGATCGCAGTAGCTTCCGTGCAAATTATTGAGCATCTACAGAATACCATCCCGGCCTAGGCACTGAGGGCTGACAGATCCAGGCTGTCCCTCTTATTGGGGAGTACAAGAGTTCCCAAGGAAACCCACAGACGGGTATTTAGTTGCACTTCGGTGATGCAGGGGTGTGGCTACTTTGGGTCCAGCGGTCTGGAGAGGTCTCTTCCGACTGATTTGAGCCCTGGGACCAATGGGGAAGAATGTTTTCAGGCCAAGGCCAAGGCCAAGGCCAGGTCCCTGAGGAAGGACCTAAGTTTGAGGGTTAGTGGAGGGTTTGCCTACAGGGGATGAGCTGGCCCATTGAGGACCAGAGCAGAGCAGTGGTGCCCACTTGCACCCATTTTTAAATTTTTTTCAGTGCTGGAAAGAACTCAGGTTGTCCCCCCATGCCAGGCCAGGGCTCTATCACTGAGTCACACTCCAGCCTCTTAAACTGCATAAAACACTCTGGTGGTTATACCTAACGGTGGCAGCAGGTGCCAGTTAGGAGGCTGTGGCTTCCACTTTCTAGATGGTGAAAAATGAATCCCTCTGGGAGATTATCCTTCACGGTTGCTGTGCAGGAGTTTTAGAAACACCAGCTACTTGGCACTTCATTGAAGGGGAAGTTGAGACAAAAAGCACAAGCTGCCTGAATTCTCACAACCTGGATGGACATGTCCATGGAGACTGCGGCCACCCTGGGGTTGGCAAAACCAACCCAACTAAGCCACCCCAAATCCTGCCCTACTGACTCAGCTAGCAGTTCTGTAGCTCTGGGCCCAGTGGGCACAGCCCTAGAGTGCCAGTATGTGGGCATTGGGGTCCAGACTTGAGCCTGAAGACTACTTACTTCCTTTGCTCTCTTGCAAAAACCCTCTCACCTGCTAAGCCTTCCAGAAAAATGAGGGCGGGGGGGGGTGGCTGATGCTGAGGGGTGTTCAGGCCTCTGGTCCTTCACAAAGGCCTCTACCTTTCCCACTGACTCATGGACAGAGCCATGGTTGACTGAAGTAGGAGGATTGCAAGTTCAAAACCAGCCTCAGCAACGTAGCAAGGCTCTGAGGAACTCAGCGAGACCCTGTCTCTGAATAAAATATAAAAAAGGGCGGGCTCAATAGTTAAGCGCCCTGTATTCAATCCCCAGCACCAAAAAGAATAAAAAATAGGAAAAGAAGCATCATTGGTGTGAGCAGCCATTGTGGGTGACAACCAGGGCCCTTGTTGGGATGGGGCCCAAGTCTTCCACTCTACCAGAGGAGTTCTCAGTTTGCATTCACATTTTCTGTTTTTTCACCCTACGATACAACACATTGTTTTCCATTGTAGAAAAATTTGGAAGCACAGGTGAGCAAAAATAAAATAAAATCTCTCCTAAACCCACCACCCAGAGATAAACAGCTTACTGCTTGTGTGTGTGTGAAGATGGCTGCAAACTCTTCATCCACTTTTTAAAAACTTTATCGAGGTATAATTTACATATCATAAAAAGCAAAGAAAAAATAATAATTTATGTGCCGTTTTAGATGCATCAAGTGATTTTTAGTAAATTTACTGAGTTGTATAACCATCAGTAGTTGTAGAGTATTTTTATCACACTTGTAAGATCTGTTGTGCCTGTTTGTATTTCCCCCTCATTCTTCTCCCCAGCTGCAGACAACCATGACTCTATTTTATTTATTTATTTATTTTAAGTTTTAGGTGACCACAATATCTTTATTTTACATTTATGTGGTGCTGAGGATCAAACTCAGTGCCTCATGCAAGCCAGGTGAGCACTCTACCACTGAGCCACAACCCCAGCCCATATATATATATATATATATATATATATATATACACACACACACACACACATATATTTTTTTAATAAATTACAATAGAATCCATTGGTCACAGCAGATTGGAAGCCTCTTGGCTCACATCAATGGCCAGAGAACAATCAAGTTCCCTCATTTATCTGCGTGATCCCTTGTTGATGGACATCTAGATTCTGGATTATTTTGTTCCATAAACTGTGCTGCACCCTGAGGCCAATCTTTGCCCAGATCCATAGGATGATAGGATGAGACTCTGGGAGAACTGCTGGTTATAGGCCTGAATGGCGCTTTCCAAACTTCTACCAGGCTTAGAGCTGGTGTAGAGAGAGGTGGGTTGGGGGGTGTTAAGCCCAGGTGTCCTGAGGCATGAATGAGGAGCTTTTGGAGTCCCAGGAGGAGGAGTCCCACTGCCTCCAGCAGTGGGGAGAGGGGTGGGAGTGGGGTGTGTTGACTTGTGTGCTAGAAGTTTCCTCTTGTGGCTGGGCTGGAGGATCTTATGGACTGAGCACTTAGGCTCTGTGTTGATGATCTCATTGAATCCTCTCAACCGCCCCAATTGGGTAAACTTAGGATCTTTATCTTCCAGATGAAGGTCTTGAGGAACAGATAGGGCAAAATGACTTGCCCAAGGTCACAGGGTCTTATAGGCACAGCAGAGCCAGGATTCAGCCCCAGGCTCTGGGCTCCAGAGCTCCTGAGCTTTCAACTGCTGGGCTCCTAAGACAGAGTGGCCAGTTGGGGAATGTGCTCTACATTTTTTTCTGTGGTCCTGGGAGTGGGTCATAGAGGGGCTTGGAGTGGCTTTAGAGCCAAGAGACTGAAAACTGGCACGAGGGAGCCAGCTGAGGGCCCTGAGCCTCACCCAGCCCAGCCACCTGCCTCCTCCAAACCCTCTGTCATGTGAGTGGATTTTGGGGTGGGGCTGCCACCTGGAGGCCTCGTTTCTGTGGGTGATGGTGTGCTCTGGGTCTGAGCCCAGCCACTGCACCCTGACCTCAGGTGAGCTCCACCTTCTCCCTTCCTTGCTCCCTGCTTGGGGTCCCTGGTGGCTGGGGAAAGAGAAGGAAGGAGAGCAGCCCTTACACATGTTGAGGATTATTATTAAGCCTGTGGCAGGCCTCACCTCCCTGCTGAGGATTAATTTATCAGATCTTGCACAAGTTTAAAAGTGCAGAGGAGTTGAATGGAGACAGAATTGTGATTGGGGGCCAGGAAGGGGAACTAGGCCCAGCTGAGGAGTCTGAGGAGTCATTCTGGGGGC
Source organism: Marmota monax (assembly GCF_021218885.2). Lineage (NCBI taxonomy): Eukaryota > Metazoa > Chordata > Mammalia > Rodentia > Sciuridae > Marmota > Marmota monax. The sequence goes on from NW_026693329.1 coordinate 128,714, forward strand.
TGTGGGCAGCCCAAAGTCTTTGATGAGACTCATTCACTCTCTTGTCTGAATACCTTCATGTCTGCCCTGTCCCTCGGACCCCAGATATCTGCCAAGCTCTGATCAAGTGTGGCCTCCTGGTAGGCCCTCCTGGGTCTCATCTCAGCTCCCCCACCCCAGTGCCACCTCACCCCAAGTGAGCAGAGCTCTCCTTGGCCTGATGTCCCTCCCTCTGTGTCCAACCCCACCTCTGGGGGGCCTTGTTTCTAGCCTGTGTTTGACTGCTTTCTGGATCCAGACCCACCCTGGTGGAGAGGGCACACTGGAGGCCCCCTGCTGCCCACACCTCTCCCTAGGGTATCTCAACTTTCTTTCTAGTCCCACCAAGCACTAGCACTCCTTAGGAAACAACTCTAGGCTGCTTACTGCCCAGCTTTGGGCATAAATGTCCCCAGTGCCCCTCCAATAATGTTCTGCTGTCTCAGCATGGCATTCAAGATGTGCAAGATTTGCCAAGCCTGCCTCCCCCCATGACTTTGCCCACCCATTCAGAACCCACCTCTCAAGCCCACCCCTTCTCCCTCACCTCCATGTGCAGAGCCCTCAGGAGGAGAGCCTGAGAGGCTCTCTCTTCCCTTGCCTGTTTCTGCCTCTTGGTATCTGATCTACCTTTAATCCCAACATGGCCATGAACTGCTTTCTCTAGGGAAAGTATCCTGTCTTTCTGAACCACAGGGGCCTCCTTTGAAAAACAGGAAATGGTGGCTATCAAGTTTGCTGTCTCTCAGTCCCTGAGAGTTCAGTCCTAATTCCTCTGCAGCTGCAGGGCTGGGGGAGTGCAGAGGACCGTGCTGGGAATGGGCCCAAGGAGGCAGGTGGCCAGGTGACTGGGAGTTACCTCTTGCCCGACAGTTACTTAGCTGAACACAAACATCTCGAGTGACCTGGTCAGACCTGGTCAGCTCCAAGCAGGGGTTGCTGCCAGGTAGAGGCCTGAGATTTGGACTTTGCCTGCTGACAGGTATAGCCTGGGTTGGAAGTGTCTCTGGCCTTGTCTCCTGCCAGCCACATGCCCTGCATATGTGCTTTTTGACCCTGGGACTGGCAGGGACTTCACAGTCCTATCATCCTATGAGCCCTGCATTCGATGTACCCCACAGAGGTAGTTGGGGGTAGTGGGGACTTCTAAAACATGTCAGGGGCTCCTGGCAAGAGGGCAGGGAGCCTTAGAGCTGGCTCCAGCTATGGAGCCCTCTGGGTTCAGGGCTTGTTAGCAGTGGGCCAGGGTCGGGGGGCCTGTCCCCAATCCCAAAATTTTGTGACTTGGAGATTTTCCCCTAGATTTTTCCTCCCAACTGACCTCCCCCACAAGCTTTCTCCCAGCAAACCTTGCACCTCCAAGTTGTTCCTACCAGGCTCGGGGTGGAGCCCAAAGCTCTTCAAGTCCATCCTGCTATGTGACCTTGAGCAAGAGCCTTGATCAAGGTTCTTATCTCTGACCTTTATGTTCAAGGGGGAGAGTACTAGAAAATTTCTTGGACTTGTGAGGATCAGATGTGCTAATTTAGGTCAAAAGCATAAGTAGCGCGTGACACATAGTAGGCCCTCAACAGTGCCAGTTACTGTTGTTATTACCACCGTATAGAACACTTACTGGGGACTTTGATATATTTAGCTCAACAAATGTTAGCAACAGTTCTCCAAGGAGCCTGTGCTAGGAGTTTCCAGAGTGTTCCAGGCTATGGTTCCAGTTCTGAGCACTGGCCGTGGGTTGGTCCTGGCTCTCTGCATGAGACAGGTCTATTAGGCGTCCCCTACTACCAAGCAGGGACAAGCACCCTGTCCTTATCCATTGAAGGTGGAAGGAGATGGTGTCCCTGTGCACTGTGCAGGTAGGGATTCACTCTCAGCCCCTCCAGTTGCCAGCCTGGTGTGACCCAGGCCCAGTGGCAGCTGACCGGGAGTGGAGGGGATGTGCCACCGATAGGAGGCCAAGCCCCTGGATTGCTTCCCCGGAGGGCCAGCTGGGGAAGCTGAGGAAGCTTACTTCCTGTTGTGGGAAGTGGAGCAGATGTTTCTCCATCTCCCACCACAGTTGTTAGTTTCCTGGTTAAGTCACATTAAGGTGGCCTTGGAAATGCAAATGAAGTGCCTTTCAGGTTTCAGTCACACCACTCTGGTACTGAGCAGAGCACCTAAAAGTACATTAAAAACAATAAAACCTAGTGCTGGTGATGCTGAGTAAATAGATGACACTGCAGACATGGTTGTAAAGGGATTTATCTTTCTTTGTTTTTTTAAATATTTATTTTTTAGTTGTAGTTGGACACAATACCTTTATTTGCTTTTATGTGGTGCTGAGGATCGAACCCAGGGCCTCCTGCTTGCTAGGCGAGCACACTACCACTGAGCCACAACGCCAGCCCAAGGAATTTATCTTTCCTGGAAAGCAAAATGACTCTAAAATGACACACGCTGTCTTTGCTTCAGGTTTAAAACAACCCAAAAGGGAGAGGAAAAATTATAAGAAAGCCACAGCATTGCTATTGAGTCTAGGAATAATAATAAGGGAAGACCCCAGGTTGGGATAAAATCAGGGGCAGTTTGTGGGGTGGTCCCTTGAGTTTCAGTTCTGGAATGACAAGAATGTGTACTGCACCCCGCCCTCGATTGAGACCAACTGTCGAACCGGTGCTGAGTGACATCTTGCTTAATCACCATATTACAGCTTATATTAAGGATCACTGGTGTAGGTCAGGGACGAGCCCCTGGGGAAAGAGGACGGGTAACTGTTTTACAGGACAATATGGCCAGGTCCAGAGGAGGGGAGATTCTGAGGTGACATCTGAGTATGTTTTGAGGGAATTGGAATTTGCCAGGTGGACAGAGAATAATGGGAAGGGCATTCCTGGCAGAGGGGACCGCCTGGGCAGTGGCATTAAGGAACAAGATGGGTTCAGAGAGCAGGCAGGGAGAACGAGGCTCTGCAGGAGCTGGGCTCAGTGGGACCTCTTGGCCGGAGCCCGACTGCAGTCCACGCAAACCCAACAGGTATTCCTACTGTGCTCAGGCCTGTGCTGGGGAAGGCTGGGGTCACAGAACTGGTTCTGATATTGGCTCTGCCTTGAGGGAGCACAACAGAAACCTGGCTCTGAATTTGGCATGGGGAGGGGTGGGGACATTGGGTCCTGGGAGTGGGGAGTGATTAGGAAGGCCTCAGGGAGGAGGCCGTGCCCAGCCGACCCATAAAGAGCTCTGTGTTTTTCCCCTGGGTTCTTGCACTATGTACACACTTCCCAAGCTGGGACCAATGACAAGGCAGCTTGGGACAGAATCAGGCTGGAGCTGAGGTTCACTCCTGGCCCTGGCAGGCTAGGGCTGCAGAGTAGGCCTTGGGCTCAGCAGATCTGGGTTGAAGTCCCAGATCCCACCTTGGCAGCAGAGGGACCCCAGGCACCGAGTCTCTGAGCCTTGGTTTCCGTATCCATCAAGAGGCCTGTGACCAGGTGCACCAGGGCTCATCCCATTCCAAGAAGAACAGGCGCACACTTGTGCCCTTGGGGCATCTGTGAGCACACAAAGGGCAGCCTGTCCCCCTGTTGCATACATGTTGCATACAGCCAGAGGGTGCCAGCACCTGCTGATCTGAATGATCAGAAGGATCAAGGAGGGGCTGGTGGGAGCCGAAGGATTCTGGGCGGTTCAGGCAGGCGAAGCTGGTGCTCCCTGGAGTGATGGGCAAGTGCCATTTCCTCCCCAGCCCTGCAACCTCCATCGCCAGGCAGAGATGGCGTGCTCCAGGGTCCCGGGAGCCACCCACCCTGTGTTCTCCCCTGAAGGCGGTGCTCCTCGGACTGACACTATTTACACCATTTACCCTTCACAGAACCTTTGATCTGCATTGCATGGGACCATTTGCAAATCTCTGAGAATCAGTGTCTACGGCCTAGGTGAAAGAGCCAGACAAACCTGGGTTGGAATCCCGACTCCATGGCTGCCTCTCTTGCCCACCACTCCCTTCCCTGCAGCCATCCCATCAAGCTCGTGCCCACCTCAGGACCTTTACACGTGCTCTTTCTTCTCTCCAGGATGTCCTTCCTCCCTTCTGGCCTGGTTTCACTCAGGTTCCACTCAGATGCTCAGGCAGGCCTGAGCTGACCACCTCATTTACATGTCTGGGGTTCAGGGACTTGTGTGGGTTGGACAGATTGTAGAGTTCTGTGATAGTCAGAGCTGGGCTCTCTGCAGGTTCATGGATTGATTCACAGCATGAATAGGCCCGAGTCGTTAAAGCCTGTTCTTCCTTGGCCTTCAGAGGGAACTTGGAGGTAGAGCCAGGAGGGGTTCAGGTTTCCTGTTGGATCTTTTGAACTGTACCTTTACAAGCCAGCTTCCTGTAGGAGCTTGGTAGAATCTGGGCAGGAGAGGAGGGGAAAAGGAAGGCTCAGGCTTGGGGAGGGGCTTCACAAGCCTGGAAGATGGAGGATTCAGAGAGCATCTGGACCCACTGAGGCCTAGAACTGGGCCATCCCCCTTTCCCTCAGTTCAGAGAGTGTATAGAGACCAAAAGTGCTTCTCAGTGTCCACGGGCAGCCCAGAGCTCAGCTCCCCAGCAGCAGATGGTCCACAGTTTGGGCACCATGGGTGTGCCTTTTGAGACTTAACTGTCCTACTCCTAGGGAACTGGGACTTAACTGTCCTGCTGACCTGGGGTGAGACAAAAGAGGTACTCCCTTTAATGGGACACCTAGGTGTCCCACTTGCCTCACCCTAGTTTAGCCCTGTTAATTCCCCAGAAAAAAAGAATCTCGGTCAAATTGTTATAGAGCCTAGACTTGAATAATGCAAGGGTCAGACACTACTTGACTTTCCAGTTCTAGAGATTCCAGTTGGTGCAGAGGAAACCTTTGTTGAGGCCTTATTGGGTGGTGGGTGCTTTGCACACTTTGCTTTCCCAGAATCCTCATCCCTGGAGATTTGAAGAGTGGAGACAGGGCCTAGAGACTCAGAGAAAGGGAGTGACTTGCCTCAGGACACACAGCAAGTAGGGGCTGAAGGAAGAGCAGGCCCTAGCATATGGCTCCAGATCCCTCAATTGGCTACATCTTTAGAGGGAAGCTATGGGGCTGGCTCTCAAGTTTCCATCCTACTCTTACCTCTAGCCATCAGCATCTACAGAAATGGGCCAGCAAATCTGGCTCCAGGGAAGAGTGAGGTGGGGTCTAACCAGGCCACAAGTTCCAGGGGATGGCTGTACCTTTACAAGCCACCAGGTGCCTAAGGGAACCCAGACTCTGTGCCCTGATCCTGTAGCTTGCTTAGCTTAAGCTGTGCCCTCGGCTTGAAGACCAGCCCTTTGTACCAGGGTCGAATTCTTCCTCTTGGGAGCCTTCCCTGAGTCCTGCGCCTCAGGGGGTCAGTGAGCAACTGTCCTCTCTCTCCTTCCTCCTCAGTCCAGATAGGATGGGGGTGTCGACAGAGCAGGGAGGTGGCAGAAATAAGAAAGAAAAAGGGTGGAGAGGATGGGACTTTCTGGTGGCTCTAGTCCTCTGTCTCGGGTGAGTTTCAGATGGGCATTTGCCTGCGGGTCCTGCCACACTCTAGGATTTGAAACTGGGGAACAAAGTCATGAAGAGACCGAGTTGGGGGAGTCCACTTTTGGGAGACTCCTGCCTGGAACCCAGCCCCCTATGTCCTGCTGGGCTGGGACTCTTCCTCGACTTGTTCACCTGAGCTCAGGGCCTTTTTCAAGAGCAATGCTTTGTTTTTGTTGGGGGGTTGGGGGTTGGCAGTGGAGCAGGTGAGCACCCACAGGCTGACCAGAGAGGGAGGTAGAGGTGCCAGAAAAGACTTTTGTTGTCCTTGGAACCTCCCACGAGGCCATGAAGGAAGAACCTGGGAAAGTGGTGGGGGCAAGGTGTATGTGAATGAAACTGGGAAGAGAGATCTGGGGCCCCAAGAGACCCCAGCACCCCAACATGAGCTGCTGAGACACTGGGCTGGCCTGGCCAGGATTCCGCCCTCCCACGTTGCAGCAGAATGGGGACTGTCCTTGCAGTTTGAGGCTGTCAGGCTGCTAGCCAAGCTCTGGGTATTTGTCTGAGTGGTGTTGAACTTTTACCTTTGACAGAAGGGGACACAGGCTTAGGTACCACCCCGCTACAAACCCTCAGAGCCTGTCACCACTGCCTTTCTCACAAAGGGTCTCAGGGACTGGGTCCTGGTCTCCTAGGCCTATATGATGGTGAGTCAGTCAGTTTTGATACCTACTGGGGTCTGAGACCCAGAAGTGGTGTGCAGACATCACTGACTGCAGAGGGACGTCTGAGCTGGGAGTCAGTAGACCCTGGATTGTCAAATTTGGGGCAGGAGGTTCTCTTGCTTATTCTAAGCTGCAGTTTTCCCTAGGCGGTCTTCTGGATTGGGATCCTTAGACCCTTCCTTGAGGTGGGGGTTAGCCCCACACAGGGGCTGCCCCTGAAGGGAGAGGTTCCTGTACCCACTGCGGGTAACATCTGGGAGTCCTTGGTCTTAATTCAGAGCCACATATTCTCTCTCTTACTTTTGTCCTTCAAACCGGGAGATAAGCTTGCCCCATTTCCCTTGTCCCATTTCCCGGGGTAGTAAACTGAGGCTTGAGCGGTCCAGGCTCGCTCAGGGTGAGCTAGCAATTTGTAACCACAGAGCTCGGGGCGTTGCATCCCTGCCCGGTCCTCCCTTGCCCGACCCCCAGCTCCGCGGCACTTCTCGGAAGTGGTAATGGGAGGAGCGGGGAGCTAGTGAGGGGGATGACCGCTAGTAACCCCGGCGGACGCTGGCGCCGAGCGGGTTAAAGGCGGACGCCCGCGAGTAACCCCGGCCCCATTCAGCGCCGTGGGGTGAAACCCGAGCCCAGCCGCCGTCGGGGTGGGGCGGGGCCCTAGTGAGGCGGCGGCACTGCTGCTGATTGGTCGCTCGCGCTCACCCCATGCCCGGCCCGCGGCCCCGAGGAGGGCGGGACTGGGGGCGGGGCCTCTTTTGGGGGCGGGGCCTGAGGGCCGGTCGGGGCGGGGCTCTCTGAAGCTCTCAGCCGGCTTTAAAACTCCGCCGAGCCTTGACAGGTGAAGTCGTCGCGGGGACGCGGTCAGAGCCAACCGCCTGGACGCCCCGAGGGGGCGGGGGGCGCGCAATAAGGAGCCATGGATTGCACATTCGAAGGTATTTGTTGGAAGACCTCCGTTTCCTTTATCACATTGCCTCTGGCCTCCGCTGCCGGTCACCGTCTCGGGTTCTCACAGAGGGGGCGTGGAGGCCCCTTCCTCAGGGAGAGGGCGCACCAGTTCCCGGCTCACCGGGGGAAGATGGTAGACCACCCTCCAACCCCGTGAGTCCCCTCTGCAGCCCGAGGAGTGGGTTTGCTCAGAGATGCAACAGCAGGACGGTTACACTAATGGGGTTTAAGTGGCTTTCCCCGTATCTCCTTCTCCGGGCAGGGTCAGGAAGAGGCAAGCGGTAGGGCCAGTTGTCTTGTCTGCCAGGCAGTCCCACTATAAAAGCAAATGCTGTCTGTCCAGACTTCTTCCTCCTCATATAGACTTGTTGGGTCGCCCTGCTTCTTGTGAGGAGTAGAAAGTGGGAGTCCTGGACTGTCTACGATTGTCAATTTCTATTTGGGGAGACTGTTTCCCCCATTTATAAAGAGGGTCTCACCTGAAGTGGGCTGAGGAGGGGGAGTCCTGCAATGAGAAGTACGGTAGGACTTTATGATCTGCATAAATCTGAAGGGCCCACAAAGTGTTTCTTTTTGAGGATCCAGGGAAGCTGAGTCTGCCATGCCCTCTTTCTCTGTTGATGGCCTTAGACAGGTTCCCTCTTGGAGTGATGTTCTTGCCTTGGCATCTGTGGGTAGACAATGTTGTCTCCACTCTGCTGAGCAAAGCTTCAGGCAGTGTTGCCAAAAAGGGTTTAATCCTTTCTGTTGTACAGATGAGGAAACTGAGACGCAGTGAGAGGAGGGGAGTAGCCCAAGCCCTAACCAAGTGGTAGGCAGGTGGTCAGCAGAGATGATAGGCAGGGATGAAGCTCAGGGTGGGGGACTTGAATACTTTAGGACCCTGGGATTGTGCTTATGGATTCCCAAGAACCCTTTGATCCAGTAGGTGGCCTCCCTGAGTGGGTTAGAGGGCCCTGGGCTGAGCCAGTAAGGCTGCTAGTTGCCAGCTCGGGAAGAGGGCCCTTGGCCAGGCTGGGACTGAGGCAGGGAGTATGTCCCAGTCTGTACGAGGAGGAAGAAGTCTGGACAGACAGCATTTGCTTTTATAGAGGGGAAACCAAAGCCCTGAATGGCCAGACCTGGGTCTCGAGGCCACTTGGCTGCAGCGGGGCCTGGGTTTGTGCCCAGAACACACAAAGACACACTGGTTGGCTATGTGGCCAGCAGCTGGCTCAGGCCCAAGTCTCTGTCTGTTCAGCGGAGGAATGGGTTAGTGTTAGCAGCTTCCTTCTTTGGTACAGCAGGGAAAGGTGCAGAGGTTTGGCATTTTGTGAACCTGGGTTTGAATCCCCTGCATGCTCTTGGAATGCTTGTGGCCCTTATTGAACTTCGGTGTCATTTTTTGCTTCCAAGATAGGTGGGCTAAACTTCTGAGTAGGGGTAGAGGCCTTGGGGTCAGGTTGGTCTGGACTTAGTTTTGTTAGACTAGTAACTCTACTGTTCAGTTTCTGCATCTTTAGAAGGAAGCACCACATTCTACGCAATACCTTCTTGCAGCTGAATGTCAGGGGGATTATGAGTGCAGTTTAGCCCCATCAATGTGGGTGGCCCCAGTGTAGACCTGGATCTTGATTCAGGCCTACCCTTCTGGCCATTTCTGGACTCTTCTCGGCATGGGTGAGGACCCTGCTCTGACCTGGGCTTCTCTTGGAGGTCTGCCCTCTTGGTTGGCCCTCTCTGGAGATCCTAGGCTGTCCCAGGAGGAGTAGGCCGTGACTGCACAGCTGGGTCTGGGCACAGGCCATCTTGCCACCTTCTCAGGGGCTCCTTTCTCAGCACCTATATATTCCCCCTGCAAATTGAGAGGATGGGTATCATCACTTACCCCTCAGTAGTCTTAGATTCTGTGTCTAGAGGACCCTGCTGGGCAGCTTTGAGGAAAGAATCCAGAAATGGCCAGTAGGTGGGAATGGGGCCCACTGCAACTATATGAAGACCCTCTCTGTCCTGTACCCACTTGCCTTCTACCTCTGAGTCCTATGACCAGGTACCTTCCAAGAACTGGATCTGCTAGGGCTCTTGAGGCATGCCCTGTTTTCACAGACTGAGAAATACAGGCCCAAGTGGTGCTGGAACAAGTCTGTCCTGGGCCTATGGACCCCTTTTGTCTTGGGTGGAGTGGGCACTTCTTCACCAAGCTAGGTCCTGGAGTGTGTGGTAATGGAGGACTGCCTGGAAGGACAGGAGAGGCTGTCTGGAAAGGCTTGTCACCTGCTAGGCAATCACTTGGTGCCACTTCAAATCCACATTGTAGATGTGCAAGAATGTAGGGATTCAGAGGTGGCTGTCCCACGGAGATAGGAATGAAAGTTTACTGTGGTCTACATCAACCTATAGGAGCTTGGGGGTGTAGCAGTTCTTAGCCTGTGCCAGGTCCAGGGTTCAGTTCCCAGCACTAAGCCAAATAAAACAAACAAGACCCCCGCTAAAATACAGGCCATCCCTGGCTCCCCAGAAAGTTTGGTTCTGGGCAAGGTTTTTTTTTTTTTTTTCCCCCAGATGGGGTCTGGCTGTGTTGCCCAGATTGGCATCAAAATTCCTGGGCTCATGGGATCCTCTTGCCTCAACGTCCCAAATAACTGGGATAACAGGCATGTGCCACCACACTTGGCTTAGGCAGGGATTTTTGTCTTGTTCACGGTGCCTGTCATGGGGTAGGCTCTTGGTACCTGCTTATTGAATGATGAATGGATGAATGAATGAATGAACAAGCGTGGGCCCACGGTGTGCGATGGACTGAGTATATTGTCAGACGATCAGGCAAACATGGGGCTGTGGTAGGGGGTCAGACCATGAAAGGCGTAATCTCAGATCTGACCCCAGCTCAATCCAGACGAGTGGTGGGGCAGGGTAGGGAGCCTCGTGGTGTCCACCCTGTCTAGTGTTATTAGGGCTGTTGGACACACATGCTGGATCAGATGTCGCTGAACACGTGTCTGAGAGATGGCTGTTTGTCCGAGAGTGCTGGCTTGTGTAGGTGGCTCCTGTTGCTGTGGATTTACCCCCACACGAACAGCTGTGGGTGATCAGGGAGCAGACAAACAGGCCCTGCTCAGGTCCAGTCTCCACTCATATGCTCTTCTCTCTTCCCCAGACATGCTCCAGCTCATCAACAACCAAGACAGCGACTTCCCTGGCCTGTTTGATCCACCCTATGCTGGGGGTGGGGCAGGGGACACAGAGCCTGCCAGCCCCAGTGCCAGTTCCCCAGGCAGCTTGTCTCCGTCTCCTGCCTCACTGAGCTCCCCTCTGGAAGCCTTCCTGGGGGACCCTAAGGCGGCATCCCCACCTTTGTCCCCTCCCCAGTCTGCACCCACCCCCTTGAACATGTACCCATCTGTGTCCCCCTTCTCCCCTGGACCTGGTATCAAAGAAGAGCCAGTGCCACTAACCATCCTGCAGCCCCCTACCCCACAACCCCTGTCGGGGACCCTCCTGCCCCAGAGTTTTGCATCCTCAGCCCCCCCACAGTTCAACTCAGCCCCTGTGTTGGGTTACTCCAACCTTCCTGGAAGCTTCTCAGCAGGTAAGGGGGGTGTATGGAGGGAGGGGACATTGGGGACAAGGCTGCCAGGAACACAGGAAGAAGTGTCAGTCATGGTCCTAGTGGAGGAATTTGCAGGTTCTAGAAGTTGAGTGTCCACTGTGCGGCCTGGGTCGCCCCATTGCTAGCGGCATTTCTCTGTCCTGGGTGCTGGGTGGAGTACTGCCTCCCACCAGAGGCCTGGCTGGCACATTTGCATCAGATCCTAGGCAGGGCCTGTCCCAATAGAAAATATGGGAATATTCCAGATAGGGACCATGACTCACTTGGGGCCATACGATGGCAGAGCTGAAGGGCAGGTTGAAAGTGGGTGAGGGCAGCCTTTGCCCGCAGCCCCAGGCTTTGTCTCTGCAGGGACCCCTCCTGGGAGCACCCAGCAGCCGCTGCCTGGCCTGCCACTGGCTTCCCCGCCAGGGGTCCCACCTGTCTCCTTGCATAGCCAGGTCCAGAGTACGGCCCCCCAGCAGCTGCTGACAGCCACAGCGGCCCCTGGAACGACCACTGTAACTTCACAGATCCAGCAGGTCCCGGTGAGGGGGTCTGGTCAAGCTGTGGGAAGGTGGTGGCCCTAGGCCCCTACACACAGCTTATGGCCCAGGCCTCTGCCACTCCAGGTCCTGCTGCAGCCCCACTTCATCAAGGCAGACTCCCTGCTCCTGACCACCATGAAGACAGATGTGGGGGCCACTGTGAAGGCTGCGGGTATCAGCTCCCTGGCCCCCAGCACAGCTGTACAGACGGCGCCCTTGCAGGTGGGCGGTCTGGACTGGGCAGAGGCTGCGGGGCGGGGGGGGGGGGGAGCCTGTGCACGTGCGTGTCCTCCTGGTAACCTGTGTCTGGCCTTGCAGACCCTGATGAGTGGTGGAACCATCCTGGCCACAGTCCCGCTGGTTGTGGACACTGACAAGCTGCCCATTAACCGGCTGGCAGCCGGCAGCAAGGCTGCGGGCTCAGCCCAGAGCCGTGGCGAGAAGCGCACAGCCCACAATGCCATCGAGAAGCGCTACCGCTCTTCCATCAATGACAAGATAGTGGAACTCAAGGACCTGGTGGTGGGCCCCGAGGCAAAGGTGCGGGCAGAGCCTGCAGAGGTTCAGGCTGGGGCAACCAGAGCCCTGTCTACTGGTTACACTTTACCGAGGGCCTCTGAGATAAAGTGCGTGGGAGGGTATGCTCGGCCTGGTTGTGTAGCAGTGAACAAGAGGGACAGAAATCCTGCCCAAAGGAACTGACATTCTAATAGGGAGACAGACATTTACCAAAATAGGTAAGTCAGTGTTCAAGGACCCCACATGGTGCCAGGAAAGAAAATAGGGCAGGAAGAATATGGTAAGAATTGCAAATCTAAATTGGGTGATCAGAGAAGGCCTTGGTAAGGTGATACATGAGCAAAGACCTGCGGTATGTGTTTTAGATATTAATCCTTATTTCTGCCTGGGAGGTAGAGGGAGGTAGGTACTATTGGGGAATATTTGCACAGGAACATTTTAGGCAGAAGGAATAAGTGCAGAGGTCCTGAGGCAACTGTGTGGCAAAGTAACTTTGTGCTCCCTTGCTAGGTTGCCCGCAACCAGACCTGACTAGCCAACTGTTTTCTCTCTCTTGCCCCCTAAAGCTGAATAAATCTGCTGTCTTGCGCAAGGCCATCGACTACATCCGCTTCTTACAACACAGCAACCAGAAACTCAAGCAGGAGAACCTAAGTCTGCGAACTGCTGCCCACAAGAGCAGTGAGTCCTGGCCTCCCCTCCCCTGCCTCTGGCCACACCCTGCCCAGGCTCTGGCCCTGCTTCCAGTAGGCCCTCCCCTCAGCCCTGGCCCCACTTTCAGTTCTGGCTGTGCAGTAACCAGCCCTGTCCCAGTTTCCCCGTTCCTTAGAACCTGGGCCATACCCCACCCCACCCTACGCCACCCTAGGTCCCTGAGCTCTGATGTGACATATTTGGTGTTCACCCCAGCTCTGTTCTTTCTGGCCAGCAGAATCACTAAAGGATCTGGTGTCCACTTGCAGCAGTAAAGGAAACACAGATGTGCCCATGGAGGGTGTGAAGACTGAACTGGTGGACACACTGACCCCACCACCTTCAGATGCCAGCTCACCCTCCCAGAGCAGCCCCTTGTCCCTTGGCAGCCGGGGTAGTGGCAGTGGTAGCAGCAGCAGTGACTCGGAGCCTGACAGCCCAGTCTTTGAGGACAGCCAGGTTGGGTCCTGCAACACTGCCCCTTGTCCTCTCCCGGGGATCTCTTCTGAGTCCTAGGGCTGGATCAGGGAGAGGCCCCTAAAGGAGCTGACCTGCCAGTTCATAGACAGAAAAACAGGCCCAGATCCCTGTGGGGCCCCGACTCCTCCTGTAGCCCTGTGTTCCCCAGGGCTGTCCAGCTGCGTCCTCACCTCCTGCCCTCCACCTCCAGGTGAAGCCAGAACAGCTGTCATCTCCCCATAGCCTGGGCATGCTGGACCGCTCCCGCCTGGCCCTGTGCACACTTGTCTTCCTTTGTCTGTCCTGTAACCCCCTGGCCTCCCTGCTGGGTGGCTGGACGCTTCCTGGCCCCTCGGATACTGTGGGTATCCACCACAGTTCTGGGCGCAGCATGCTGGGCACCGAGGGCAGAGGTAGGACAGGCCAGCCCGGGGATATTTGGGAGGGACTTTTGGGTTGTAGACCCGTGGCTGTGGACTGGGGTCTCTGGATTCCCTGGGAGCCCAGCCCTTCCTTCTGTCCACAGATGTCCCTGACTGGGCCCAGTGGCTGCTGCCCCCTGTGGTCTGGCTGGTCAATGGGCTAGTGGTGCTGGCCTTCTTGGCATTTCTCTTTGTCTGTGGGGAGCCGGTGACACGGCCCCACTCTGGCCCTGCTGTGAACTTCTGGAGACATCGCAAGCAGGCTGACCTGGACTTGGCCCGGGTAAGGGACTAGCTGGGGAGAGAGTGGGCAGGGCAGCATCAGGGCCTGCAGGCTAGGAGGTGCTGAGCAAGCCCCTGGCTCCCTGATTTCTGTGTGCACCATGAATCTGCCCCGTTCTTCACTCTTGCTCTCCTCCAGACTCTCACTGACTCCTGGGTCCTAGACAGAATGAGACCCTCGGAGGCCACATCATTTTTCACCTGGAAACTCCTTGTTCCCAGGGGGACTTCACCCAGGCTGCTCAGCAGCTGTGGCTGGCCTTGCAGGCACTGGGCAGGCCCCTGCCCACCTCCCACCTGGACCTGGCCTGCAGCCTGCTCTGGAACCTCATTCGCCACCTGCTGCAGCGACTCTGGGTGGGCCGCTGGCTGGCCGGCCATGCTGGGGGCCTGAGAAGGGACTGTACCTTGAGGGCGGACGCATGTACCAGCGCCCGAGATGCAGCCCTCGTCTACCATAAGCTGCACCAGCTGCACACCATGGGTATGACTGGGCGTGGAGCTGGGCAGAGGGGCGCCACCGTGCTGCCTCACGTGGCCTCCTGGCCTCATGCCCCACCTGCTTTCCAGGGAAGTACACGGGTGGGCACCTGGCTGCCACCAACCTGGCACTGAGTGCTCTGAACCTGGCAGAGTGTGCGGGGGATGCTGTGTCCATGGCAACGCTGGCGGAGATCTATGTGGCAGCTGCCCTGAGGGTCAAGACCAGTCTGCCCAGGGTCCTGCACTTTCTGACAGTGAGTGGGTGGTAGGCTGGTGGGGACGGGGCTGGGGGCTTGTCTTTGCAGCTCTTTCCCGTGGTTCCTGGGCATGGGGCTGCACAGAAGGTGGCAGCTGGTTACGAGGTGGGCTCTAGGCCCAGCTGGGGTCTCAACAGGGGTCTGGGTTTGAGTCCCTGCCTGGCGCCAGTGTGACAGCCCAGCTCCCCTCCCCCACAGCGCTTCTTCCTGAGTAGCGCCCGCCAGGCCTGCCTGGCACAGAGTGGCTCAGTGCCTCTTGCCATGCAGTGGCTCTGCCACCCCGTGGGCCACCGTTTCTTCGTGGATGGGGACTGGGCCGTGCGCAGTGCCCCGCGGGAAAGCCTGTACAGCTTGGCCGGGAACCCAGGTGCTCTCTCACCCCTGCCCCTGTCCCTCATCCTGTGCCTTATCCCCCATTCCTGTCCCTCATTATCCCCTGCATCTCTGGATGTCCTCCCCCCAGATTACCCCCCTATGTGGGTTGTAACTGTAGGGCTGTGGGGACTCAAGGCCTGGCTGGTCCTCTGTTCCAGTTGAGGCTCTTCAGAAGCAACATATGGGTCAGAGGGATGACAGTTGATTTGAGAGGCGACCCCGGGCCACCTCGTTGTGGAGTGAGGAAGTGAGACAGGGAAGGGGTGGCGCCTTTGAAGCCAGTGTGCAGGGGCTAGGCCGTTTTCCACCTGCCTATGGTAAGGGCCACTCCTAGGACCAAAGCTGGCACTTGCCATGGGAACGGGGTGGACCCCGCCCATTCAGGAAGAAGGCCTTGGTGGATGTAAAGTGGGGGGTGGGCTCCTCACTCACCCCCTCTTACCCACAGTGGACCCCCTGGCCCAGATGACACAGCTTTTCCGTGAACATCTCCTGGAGCGTGCACTGAACTCTGTGGCCCAGCCCAGCCCCAACCCCAGCCCCGGGTCAGCTGATGGGGACAGGTAAGTGTCCCTGTGCCTCCAGATATCACCAACATGTAGTCCGGGAATGACCATGTCTAGGGATCTGTGTGGATTACCAGAGCTGGGACTATTGTTCACTTGCTGGGTGCCCCCCGAGCCTGTGTTGGTCTCGTTTTCCCCACCAGCCAGGCAGAATGTGGCCCTTGGTAGAGCCATGGGGTCAGGCTGTCCTCAGGTAGGCATGTAGGACCAGCAGTCCCACAGGACTCCCAGGACCCCTGCCATCTGTTCTAACAGCCAGTCTTCTCCTGCCACAGGGAATTCTCAGATGCCCTCGGATACCTGCAGCTGCTGACCAGTTGTTCTGATGCTGCTGGGGCTCCTGCGTGCAGCTTCTCCATCAGCTCTAGCATGGCTGCCACCACCGGTGAGCCTGAGACCCCTGCCCCGGACTCCCTGCTCAGCCCAGACACTGTGGCTGAAGGTTCAGGGCACCCCTCCATCCTCTGCAGGCACAGACCCCGTGGCCAAGTGGTGGGGCTCACTGACGGCGGTGGTGATTCACTGGCTGCGGCGGGATGAGGAGGCAGCTGAGCGGCTCTACCCCTTGGTGGAGCATCTGCCCCGTGCCCTGCAGGAGACCGAGTATGTGCCAGGCCAGATTCTCCCTGCCCCGCACCCCCCCCCCCCGCCTCCCTTCCTGGCCCCTCAGCACTGTACTTGCACCCGCCTTTGCTCTGTGTGGTCAGGGTCACTGTGCTTTCTTTCCCCTAAGTCCAGAGTCAGGGCAGATGGGTGGGCCTTCACTGACTGGCACTCTTCTGCTCTGGCCCCCACAGGAAACCCCTGCCCAAGGCGGCACTGCACTCCTTCAAGGCTGCCCGGGCTGTGTTGGGTCGTGGAAAGGCAGAGTCTGGCCCAGCCAACCTGGCCATCTGTGAGAAGGCCAGCGGGTACCTGAGGGACAGCCTGGCCACCACACCAACTGGCAGCTCCATTGACAAGGTGAGGGGTGGGCTGGGGGCCTGCTGGTCTGGGTCACTGCCTTCTCCTCCCCAGTCATTTGGGGTTCGCCCAAGGAGCTCAGGATTGGGGGCCTTGGAGACTTTGCTTTGGGCTACAGTTTAAGTCTAGGGAAGAGTGACTCTCCCTGTCTGGGCTGAATCTCCATGCCCAGGAAGGGTGTGGGGCAGCCTGGCCGGGCTCCCTGGAGGGCTGCTCCTGGGGTGGGTGGTGACGTGGGGGCCTGGAGAGGCTGTGGCCCCACATGCATTGCGCGTGTATGGCGGGTGCAGTGCCTCAGCAGTGCAGCCCGGAGCTGGCCCCTGGTGCGCTGGCCCCAGCCTCCCTCCCGGAGCTGGAGCCCTCTCATGACCCTGCCTTCCCTACCTGCCACCCCCAGGCCATGCAGCTGCTCCTGTGTGACCTGCTCCTGGTGGTCCGCACTAGCCTGTGGAGGCAGCAGCAGCCCCCAACTTCAGCACAGGTGGCTCAGGGTGCTGGCAGCGGGCCCCAGGCCTCTGCCCTCGAGCTACGTG
Organism: Marmota monax; assembly: GCF_021218885.2. Taxonomy (NCBI): domain Eukaryota; kingdom Metazoa; phylum Chordata; class Mammalia; order Rodentia; family Sciuridae; genus Marmota; species Marmota monax. Next base: position 145,571 of record NW_026693329.1, read on the forward strand.
GCTTCCAAAGGGACCTGAGCAGCCTGAGGTGTCTGGCACAGAGCTTCCGTCCTGCCATGAGGAGGGTGAGTGCCTGTGGGCCCCCCACCTCACAGTGAGGACATGAAGCAACAGTTGCCAGGAGGGAGAGAGCAGGGACGAACTTCAACTCTCCTGCCCCTCCCAGGTGTTCTTACACGAGGCCACAGCCCGGCTGATGGCAGGGGCCAGCCCTACCCGAACACACCAACTCTTGGACCGCAGTCTGAGGAGGCGGGCAGGTCCTGGTGGCAAAGGTGAGGGTGGCTCACCTTACAGAGATGTGGGGGCCCTGGCTCAGCATGCAGCCCTCTCCACTACCCCTTTCCTCGCCCAGGTGGGAAGGGCTCAGATGGGGTGTGACGGATATTGGGGATGACTGCATGTGGGTGGGCGTGAGAGTGTGTGTGTGTGTGGGGGGGGGCTGAAATCCACTGGAGGTGACACCATTTGCGGTATACAATGCATTTGTGACTTTGAGTCTGTGTTCTACTGGGAAAGTAGTCACGGGCTCCATATCTGTTCCTCTGACCGTGGGCAGAGGAGAACCTTCGTGACTTGTGGGGCTGGTCCTCGACCGCCCCGCCCACAGGGTGGAACAGTAAGATAGCCCCGCCCCTGATGCAGCCCTGTGTGTGCAGGCGCGGCGGGGGAGCTGGACCCGCGGCCCACGCGGCGGGAGCACGCAGAAGCTCTGCTACTGGCCTCCTGCTACCTGCCGCCCGGCTTCCTCTCGGCGCCGGGGCAGCGCGTGGGCATGCTGACCGAGGCGGCTCGCACGCTTGAGAAGCTGGGCGATCACCGGCTTCTGCACGACTGCCAGCAGATGCTCATGCGCCTGGGTGGTGGGACTACAGTTACCTCCAGCTAGACCTCCTGCGTGGCGTCCTCCACGGTCTCAGTGTCCCGGTCTCCACGGCTCACCCGCGGCTGCTCCGTCCCTGAGGGGTGGGAAGCGGGAGGCGCAACCTACCACCAAAGCCCGCTCCTCAACTTGACAAGCGGCCGTCAGGATGGTGCTGACCTCTGGTGGCCGATCGGGGAATTACAGGAGCCGAACCGCCCGCGTTCCCCCCACCGCCCTTGCTCTGCAGGCACCTTAGTGGCTTTTTTCCTCGCTTTTCTAGAGGGAGGAGGGGGTACCTTTCTTTGAGCTGAGGGGGGCCCTTCCCCAAGGTGCCTCTTTCCCTTCTGGGGGAGACTTGTACATAGTGTAGATGGGTGGGCCCGGGTGGGCCAGCCTCCTTGCCTCGGAGGCTCATGAGCTACTTTTGCAAACTTTATTTTCGTAGGTTAAGTTTTGTACAGAGAATAAAAAATGACGTTATTTATAACCTTGGTTTTGTTCCTTTGGGGATGAATATGTGTGCTGGACATGCTGACCACACACCTTAGGGCCTTTTTCTTCAGCACCAATGCCAAGGTCTCCCATCCTCCACCCCTCATAGGACAGTATTTACCCCCTCCTGACCTTATGACCCCTAGCTGACCTATCCCACTGATCTTGGGCCAAATGTTCGTCTGTATTCAGTTAGGGCCTTGATGGTTTCAGTTGTCCCTGAAACTCCTGGCCCTGACTCGGTCTGGGGTGACTTGGAAAGACAGTGTCCTCCAGGGCCTGTTTGACAGGAGCTATAACTTGGGCCTCCCAGTATGTCTGGAGTGTCTCAGCTCCCTCACCTCCTCCTATCTGTCCTCGGAGAAACCCTGTATCAGTCAGAATCTGAGGTCACATAGGCAGGTGAGGCCATCTGAGGGTGTCTCCTGTTCTCCAGAAATGGGCTGAATCCCTGATCACCCCCGCACCTAAAGTCTGGTCCCGAATCCCAGCAGAATCTGGTCAGAATCCATGGGCTGCAGACTTCCAAAACAATCTTGTATCTTTATTGACTTTTTTTTTTTTTTCTGAATGCAATGACTGTTTTTTTACTCTTAAGGAAAATAAACATCTTTTAGAAACAGCTCGATACACACAATCTTCAGTGTGAAGCAATATACTAATAAGAACACTAGTCGTCTTAACATTTACAGTCTTCATATATATTATATATATGTATATGTATACATATATATACACTATATAACGAGGCCAGATATAATACACACGTTTACCATTTTACAGTCATATGTACAGGAAGTTGCTAGGGCGGCCCCTGGCTGGGGCTGCGTCAGGCCTATTGAAGCGTGGACAGAGCTGAGGTGAGGACACGGACAGACAGGCGGACGGACTGGCAGGGACTGGCCCAAGCCGGTGGTGGCTGCGTGGGGAAGGGGCATCGCGGTAGACTCCCCTACTCGGCAAGGGCCCGGCTGGGGCTCTGCTGCAGGGCGCACGACGCACGGCGGCGACACACAGGAGAAGCGAGCATGTTCCCAACATATATACATTCTATGTAACATATATATAGAGGGGTACACAGGTTTTGTACACGAATCTAGCGCTGTCCCTACTCCCGTACTGAGTGGGCGCTGTGGTCCCTGAAGACCGTGGTGGCGCACAGGGACAATCGCGCATCCGCCGGAGGTACGCTCATGCTCGGATCGGATCTCCTTTCTTGCTGCGTTCCTAGGCTGGGCTCCAAGGGTGGGGTGGAGGATTGGAAAGGGGACGAACAGAAGATGCCCCAGTCCCGCCCACACCCGGGGAGCCCACATCCCCTGAGCATAGGCCCCCGATTACCCCGGCTTGGCCGGAACCGCAGGGAAGCTTTGGCAAAGGGTGGGTGGGAAGGGGCGCTGGGACGCATTCCGACTGGTTGGTTTCGAAGCCCCTTGCCCCCTCCCCCGCTGGCCGGGCCCCCTCCAGAAAGGCTCCGGTTTCCCCTGCCTCGTCCATGGAGCTAGGAGCCGCCCTCGGCCCCTTGCAGGGTCGTCTGGATCTCCTCTCCCGACCCCAGGGCGCCCAGCTGCAGGCCACGACCGACCGACTGCGGTGACGGCAGCACCCACGAGGAATGTGTGCCACGTCGTCTTGGAACTTCCGGGAGGGGGAAGTGTCCCCAGCCCAAAGCCGTCTCCCACCCCCGCCAGAGGCTGGGTGGGCCGAGAAGTCTGGCCGCTCCGCGGGCTCCCTCTCCAAGCCTGGCCCCAGGGGTGTGGGCAAAAAAAAAAAAAAAAAAAACGCCCTGTGCCGTCCGGTTCCGGGAGCAGGCGGCTCCGGAACAGGTTTTCTTCCCAACCCGGGGCCGCACGTCGGCGCCCTGGGCGGCCGGATCCAAGATCCGGGACGCGGATCAAGGATCGGCTCTGGACGCGCGCTGGGAGCAGCTCCAAGGCCCCAGGGCTGCGCAGGCTGCTTCTCTCCTTCGGAGGCGGGCGTCGGGCGGCTCCGGCGGCTTTTCCAGCCGTTGCGGTGGATTACAACGGCAGCCTCTGCAAAAGAAGAGCAGACGCCCGCCGTCCATTACTGTGGGCCGGGGAGAGGAGGAAGGGGCCGATTCCTTCCAAGCCGCAGGCCCCGCCCTCGGTGGGACCCCGCCCGCTCACCGGGTGGGCGCCCCTAGGGTCTCTTTCGGTGTCAGGGAGCGGGAGTCCCCCCTCTGGCTTTTCCTTTCTTCTGACCACCTTCACCTGAGTGCCCTCCGTCCAGTCCTGTGCCCTCTCTTTGCCCCCTATCTTGAGAGGGCTTTATGGCAGCTCCCCTAGGGATGTCCCTTACGGGCTCGCTTGGTGGACAAAGCAGTAGCCTATGCAGATCTGCCTCAAGGCCCGCAGGGGCCCTGGCGACAGGTGAGGGGAAGCTGAACTGGGTCCTGGCTGGACTTGGTGGGGGCTGGGTCTCCTGAGGGTCTGCAGGTCAGGGCAGGGGCTGGTAAAGGCCATCATTGATGGAGTGGGGCTCCTTGTGATCACCTACCTTATGTTTGGGACATTTCAAAGAAAAGTTCTCTTCGATGAATACACAACCTGTAACCAAAGAGAAGTTTTGGTGGTTAGACAGGGTGGGGTCTGCCAGGCCCCAGCTTGCAGGAGCTCTTTTCAAAGAGTGACCTAAGTCCTGCTTAAATCCTCCATAATCACAGTTCCACCACAGAACAGGCTGGGGGGGGGGGCCCTCTGCTCCTTCCTGCTTTGTTCTTTGTCCTCACCTCACCTGCTCCACCTGGAACTGTTTCCCCCCCATCCTGTTTCCGCATGGCTGGCTCCTTGACTAAAGCAGAACCTGCCCTCCGCAATCCCCTGAGATGTGTGCCCAGCCCCTAGAAGAGCCTAGGAAAGACTCAATCACTGATGGCTTCGGTGGTCACCTACAGCATGTCCGTCGTGGGGATGGTGAAGAGAGCATATATCAATACCCGCCCCCCCCCCCCACACACACACACATGGCACACAGTAGGTGCTCAAAATGCAGGGGCTTGTTCCCGTGGGAACAATGGAAGATGAGAATGAGGTGCACATAGGATCCTGGTGAACACTCCAACCACAGACGAGCCAGAGGACAGCAGAGTTTGGCCAGCCCAGCTCTGCCAGGCTGTGCCTGTATCTCCACGAGTCCTCCGCTCCCTGCCTGCTGCCATCTATGGACACCCCGGCTTTTCCCTGAGCACCCCCACCTATCACCCCCCGGGGTCCTGAGCTCATCTCTCCTCTCTCAGCCTCACTGGCCAGAGGGGCACCCTGCCCCAGCACAATCTTCCAGTTCACACTGGAGGGTGGCATCATCACAGGGTGGGGACCGGGAGGCAGGGCAGGAAGGGGACAGATCTGCAGCTCCAAAGCAGAACTGTAGGCCTTTTGAAGGCGTCTCCCCTTCCTTTCCCTGCCCAACCCCTGCCAGAAGCTATGAGGGCCCCCCACCCCCCACCTTTGAACTCCCTGTGAGATTCCATGATCTAGAGCCACAGCTGGGGCAACTCAGCAACTTTCCTTTTCTGGTTCTGGGACAAAGTGAGACATTCCATAGAGCCTGGGCTAGAAGTCCAGGCTCGCCTGCTGACCACATGGCAGCCCTCTGGATCAGCTCTGGGTACGTGGGCCAAGTGCCTGGGTCACCAGAAGCCAGGGGTAGGAGGCCACTTCTAAATCAGGGCTTTCAGCAACCCCAGCATCTCCCATGCCAGGTGTGGGAGGGGAGTGGTTGGGAAGGGCCAGGTATCGACATCGTGTCCCTCGTCTGGTGTCTTGGATCTGGATGACCAGGTGGCCCTGGGGCTGACTGAGATTTGGTGGGTTTGGACAGGACACCATGGTGCAGTGGCCTCTGCCTGCTCTTGGGAGTCAATACGGGTCTCCAGAGAGAGGATCCTTAATACGGACGGGAAGGGGGCAGGGTTAGTGGGCCAGGGCAGGAAGGCTGGGTGGCAGCTGGCACCCCGCAGTCTGAGAGCCTGACTGGAGAGCCCCTGCTGACCCCCCAGGTAGATTGCTCTTCTCAACCTGCTGCTGCCTGGTCACCACCAACAGCCCTCCCTGCTTCTTGGAGTTCAGTCCTTCCAAACCTTTTCTGGCTGCTGAGCCCGTTTCCCAGAGGTCCCCTCCTCCTCCTCTGCCAGGTCTTCATAGGTGGCATCTCCCCACACACTATGCCCTCCAGGGCTCTAATGAACCCCTACCTGCTCAGGTGGAGTCTCCATCCTGAGCCCAGCTGGGGGCTTTGCAAAAGTGACCTGTCCAAAGCAGAACTGCTCTTTATGGCTGCCAACACGACCTTGATCCCCCACTCTGTACCCAGGTCCTTTGCAGCCCGTGCCATGGAGAAGTGGCATGCCTGTCCCCACCCTCAGAATCTGGGTTGCACCTAGATTGCTTTGGCCAACAGAATACACTGAAGCCCAGAGCCCAGGCTGGGAGAGGCCGTGTGACCTCCAATCTTTCAGGCCCCTGCTGTCTTGGAGGACAAGACCACGTGCATCATGTGGAGCCTAAAAGGGCTGGGCCAGCAGCTGGGGCCTCCCTGGAGCATCCTTCCCCAGCAGAGCCTGCCAGGGTGAGTACCTACGTAGCAGTAATTAATACCTTCTCTCATATGCTCATCCTGCTCAGACTGGTTTCTCCCTCCCCATGGGGAAGCTGGACATCAGGCCGACACCTCCCTCTCCCTCATCTCTCCCAAAGTCCTGTGGCTTCTGTGCCAACATAGCCTCTGAGCTAGATAGCTCTACTGTACCAGGCCACTCTCTCCTGCTTGGACTGTTGCAGTAGTTCATCAGCCAGCCCTGATCATCCTTTTCCCCCCAGACACTTCCCTGTCTCATTCTCTGTAGAGATTCCTGTCATTTGGGGACTCGGTTTCTAAGATTTCCTTTGAAACATATGTTCTCTGACTCAAAGCCTGGTATAGGGAGTCCTACGGCTAACCAGCTACAGCCCACCTTTCCTGATGTTTTGAGGCCTGGCTCAAATATCACTTCCTCCTAGAAGTCTTCCTGGATTCCCTCCCAGCTCAGACAGGAAGAGCCTCTCCCACGTCCACTCTCTCTTCCTCATCTGGTCTCCATAACTGCCGGTAAAAACTATGGCTCTCCTCTCTGTCCTACTTCAAGGTGAGCCCCCTGGGGAGGCTGGACAGTTCTGGGGTAGGAGAAAGAGCACAGGATGTGGAGTGGGAAAGCCGGGCCATCACACGGGGCGTCTGACAGTGTCATGGTGTGGTGCCAGGAGTTAGACAGCTCATCTGGAGACGGTGCAGGGACCTGACGGGCAGAGGGTGCTCAACAGGTCACTACAGGGGTACCGGGCTCAGGGAGCCTACCCATGTGCCATGTGGCTGGGTAGCGTGGATGGAGTCCACGTTCAAATCTGGCTCTGAGTGAGAGGGTAGAGCCACCGAGAGCCCGCACCTGTGGCTCAGCTCTAGCAAGTCCCCTCCTGCTGGGCACCAGCCGCTCAGCCCCCTGCTGAAAAATTGTCACCAAAGTCCTGTGGGTGCTCCCTGGGGTGGGTTGGCTATAGGGCTGACACTGGTCAGGGACCCAGCAGGCAGGTGGGATACAGGCTGCGGTCACCTCTGCATGCGGTCAGGAGGAGGGGCACTGTGAGGATCTGCTGGGTGACATGAGCCCCTCCGGTGCCTGGGCTCTGCCCACGTCCAGACAGGGTCAGAGTCATTTCTCCCACTTCCAGGCCGGAGCTGGGAGGGATGCAAAGCGAGGGGACAGGGGTCACGGGCCCACCCTAGGACTGAGGTCACATTTCCTGGACGGTGTTCAGTATTTCACTCTCCTTCAGACAGCTCTGGGACAAAGAGACTATTAAAATCTTCCTTTTACAGATGGGGCAACCGAATGCAGAGACATCTGTGAGCTGCCCAAGGCCACACCTTCAGAAATGCCATCTGGAATCCCAGAGACTTGGGAGGCTGAGGCAGGAGGATCACGGGCTACAGGCCAGCCTCAGCAACGTAGCTAGACCCATCTCAAAACAAACACACAAAAGCCCCAAACCAAACCAATTAATGCCTCCAGAGTTTGAATCCAGGCCAAAGTTGGTCTTAAGTACCCTTACAATATTGCTGTCCCCCGTGACGGGCATTACACAGTGAACAGCTGCTTTCTTCGGATGAAATAAGGGATCTTTCTGAGCCTCAGTTTCCCCATGTGGTGGACGAGGTCTGGAGTTCCCGGGTCTCTCTGGTCTATGCAATCTATCCCTGTGCGCCTGGCAACTGTAGGTGCTCAATAAATGCCCATGGAACAAGTGGATAAAAGTAGGGAATTGGGGTAGAGGCCACTGAGGAGGCTAGGCCTGCCTCAAAACCCCAATGTCTTCTTCAAACCTTCCATGGGGCTTCCCCATGGCCAACTAGAGGTCGCCTGGCCTCAGTGTGTTGGAACCCCCCGTCCTCAGCTCATCTTTCTTGTTGCAGGATGATCTTTCCGCGGCCCCAACGCATCTTTCTTTCTGAGATCCCCACGGTCCCTTGCAATGGTGGCTCCTCAAATAGCCCTCCTGACTCTAATCCATGCTTGTCTTTCCTCGTTGCTCCGGGCAGGCCACCATTGGTGCGTTGCCCAGTTGTGGTCTTTATCTCCTAGTCTAGGAAGGACTCTGTCTAGGAAGGATGAGGAGGTAAAGAATTGCTGGGGCAGGAGAAGAGGGGACCCAAGGGGTGCAAAGAGCCCGGGTTGGAGGCCCTGTTCCCACGGTTGGCTCTTACCCGCATCGCTGGCACACGGGTAATGGTAGGAGTGGACACATCCTTTGTAGGAGCACCCGATGGTGGCCCCGGCTTCTTGGCAGCTGGAACATGTCTAGAGAGAGAGAGAGAGAGAAGCCGTGAGTCCCGTGCTCCCCGGGCTGACCCCACGCAGCCCACCCGCTTCCTCCAAAACCACCCTGGACCTCAGCATGAAGGAGGAGGCTTAGGTGGGGTGCAGATGCCCACACAGGCTGGTTCTCAGGCACCCTGGGCTGGCTTGCTGGGTGGGGACTTTCTTAGGCCTGTGAACTAGTCACCACTATGGCTGTGGGCACCAGCCAGCATTTGCCAAGTGCTTCCTGCAAGACCGGGCAGAGTGGGTCTTTGGCTGCTGGCTCCTAACAGCCCTTGAGGTGGGTGGCACTTATTAACTATACAGGTGGTGACACCAAAGTGTCCCTTGCACAGGCAAAAGCAAAAGCAATGAGCATTGCTGTCCACGCTCTCTGGTGGCAGCAGGAGTACCAGTGGCAGGACCAGGCGGTCACCCTCCCTAGGATGGACGAGGCAGCAGAAATGGAGACAGCATGCCACCTTGAGATGCTGACTTCACGTACGCCTGGTGCCACCCAGCATGCGCCTGGTCCCTTACAGTTCTCAGAAGTGTCTTCTGCTGAGCTTGGGGGGTTGCCCTGCTTGGTGCAGCTGTCCTGTGGCCAGGAGAGGATGGTAACCCCCAAGAAAGACCCCGGAGGAATCAAGCCAAACCCCGAGGCCTGGGGAGGAAAGTGGCGGGTCCAAAGTCACCCACATTCCTGAATCAGCCATCGTCGTCCACGGGGTGGGGGGGGATTGAGGCGCAGAAGGAAAGCCGAGAGCACTGTGGGCCCCTCCCAGAGGCCCGGCCTGCTTCCCAGCAGGCCTGGCTGGAAGCCCGGTCCAGCTTCTCCAGGTTCCCTGGGTAACCCGCCTGGCAGCACACGCTTCCGACTGAGCCCTGAGCCCCGCAGCCCGGTTGGGACACAGGCTCAGTCACCACCCCAAGACCAGCCCAACCTCTTTCCTGTCTCATCCGGGATGGCTTCCTGTGGAACTGGGGCCCAGCACGAGTGGGGACCCCAGGCCAGATGGAGACGGTCATCCTCAGTGGTCCCTGGGCCACCGTGGGGTTCCTCGGGCTGATGGCTTCTCTCCACTGTGGTCCCCAGCAACCCTTGAGGCGGCCATTGGACCGGCCACTTTAGACACGAAGAAACAAGTCCAGGATCCTGCTGAGGCCTCAGGTGCTTCTGACCCCAGCCACCCCCACAGGGGTGGCCCACGCCAGGCAACGTGGGCTCAGCCCTGGGACCCGCCTCTCTGCTCTGGCATGGCAGGGCCAGCCTCATCTGGGTAGGGGATGGGGTCCATGATGGTGGGGGAGGAGTCAACCCGCAGCCCCACAGCTCTGTTCTCCAGGGAGCACAGGGGGCGTCCATGGACGGGCAGGTGTAACAGGTGGGCGGGGACTCGGCAGTGCTCTGGGATCCGAAGACCCTCACTATCCAGCTAAGGGGGGGGGTCCAGCACTCTGGGGCTCCGAGGGCAGGTGGCTTCCTGCCGTTAGGAACTGGCCCTTGGCAAAGCTGTAATTTGCATCGGGACCAGTTTGATGCCCATGGAACGTGATGGGAAGGAACAGTGGGCTGTGGTGACCCTGCTCATTTTTCTGGGGAGGGTGGTTGCCTGGGGACCATGCCTCATGGACATGGGCTGTGATGAGCCCTCTGAGGCTCTGCTGGCTGGACAGCATGTCCAGGGACCTCTGCAGCAGGGAGACACCTTGAGTGACCAGCAAACACCTATGGTGTGTGTGATTCTCATTCTGGCCTCCGGGGCCGCGGCTGCCAGGCTGGCCCTGGAACATGGGGTGGGGGGGGACATGAGGATGGATTGGGTGGACTAGACCAGTCCAGCTGTGTGACAGTGGGGGACCTGACCCATGTCTGACACATGCGTCCCCCTCAGTGCAACAGGACCTTCTTTGTGTGCAGGTCAGTGAGCTGAGACACCAAAGGCACCAAAGGGAAGGGCCTGGGACAGGCGAGGGGCTTCACCCACTCTCTCAGGGACCCCTCCTCACCCAGGCCAGCCAGGGACATAGAGATAACCAGATCCCAGGCCTGGACCTCAGAAAGGCTTTGGACGTGAGCCTGGGGGCTGCACGGGAACACCAGCACTCCGGAGGCCAGTGTGGACGGGGTGGTTAGCAGGGCAGGGTGGCCGTCAGCTGGGGGGTGGCCATCCCAGGGCAGGGCTGTTGTTTTTTATTGATGGGTCAGAAATGACTTTATTTTTAGGTGGCTGCAGAGAAGCCAGGGATGAAAATGTCACTGAGAAGGGAAGAGAGAGGACCCAGGGCCCATGGCCTCGCCTGAGTGTGCAGGTGGGGGCCCTGGACAGCTGCATCCTGTCCGGGCCAGGCCTTCCTCAGTGGGGTGGACAGGACATCGGGGCACAGAGGTCGCCATCATCCCCATGGGCCGTGGGGGAGCCGGGAGCCTGGGAAACAGGTATGAGCAGCATTTGCAGTGGCCAGACAGCGCCCCGGCAGATGGGGTGGGGCGAAGGCCACCAGGGTGGTCAGCTCTGCTGGGTCACCAAATCATTCAGATACAGGAAGCCCATGACTCACAGGCCTCTGGCACCACCTGCAGCAGGATGGCAGGTGTGGAGGAGGCGGGGCTAGGAGGGGTGTGTCCACGGGGACAGTCCGGGGCCTAAGGCAGAGCACTGGGAGTGTCATTCCCCAGGAGCCTGGCGGGGCAACCTGGGGCCTCAAGTGTGTGAGGGACAGGGGCCCAGTCTCCATGGAAGGCAGCCTCACCAGGGGGGGACCAGAGAGCACGCTCTTGGGCACTCACTGCAAAGAGCCCTGTGCCCCTGGCAGACGGGAGCCGAGGAGCAGCAGCTGGTGGCCTGCGGTACTGGAAGGTAGGGTCATCCTATCAGTGACAGACACAGAGCCCTCGGGGTAGGTCGGGTGCCACCCTAGTGGTGACAGGTGTTGACTCAGAACACCCCACGGCCACTCCCTCGGGCAGGCACAGGGCGCCCACCCCGAGGATGAGGGTGCCCGGGCAGAGGTCGCGTCCATGGGGAGAGCAGGCAGCTCCTCAGTCTTGGTTCACAGAGCTCAGTGACCACAGTCCCCTGGGCCACCTCCCAGAGGGGAAGAGCCCTGTGCGGGGTGCCAGGCTGAGCCCGGGGGCAGCTCCTCCTGCAAGCCCAGCTAGGTGACCTGGAGGAGCGACTTGTGCGGGCGGGGGGGGGGGACCCTGGCGTTTAATTCTGGGGCCTCCCGCCCTCGTGGGCACCTCGGTCAGCAGGGTGGGGACTGGAAGAGGCCCGAGGAGAGGGCGCACTGCGGGGGTGCTGGCTGGGCAGACTGCAGGTAGGGCTGCGCGGGAGGCTTCCTGGGCAGTGGGTGAGTGCGTCCAGGTGTGCCCTGCGCCAGGGGTCTCGGGGTCTGTGGATAGTGCTGTGGCCGTGGGCCTTTTGACCCAAATGGCAGCCCTAGAGAGACAGGGGGCTCCCCAGCGGCTGCCTGCCCGCCTGCCTGTCCTTCCGAAACCCAAGCTGCCCACCCTGGCTGGGCTGGCCTCTTACCATGTCCACGGCCACCTTCATGGCCTCCTGCAGCCCAAAGAGCTTCCCGGCCACCAGGTAGACCCCGCCGGTCCACACGGCGCAGGCCTCGTGCACCCAGTGCTCCTGGGTGTCCCCGCCGGGCTCTGCAGGACCCTCTTTGCTGCACTCATGCTTGCGGCTCTTGTCGGCTGTGGCCACCTCCTCGCCCCCGTCCCCCCGACCATCACAGCAGTAGCAACTCTGCAGCCGCCGGGACAGGCCCCGGGCGCTGGTGCGCAGTGAGCCCTGCTTGGCCGGGTCCGCTGGGCCGTCAGGCCTGGAGGGCTTCCCGGCGGTGGTGGCGGCGGCAGCGGCGGCGGGAGCAGGGGCTGCACACTCGACTTTGAGTGTTCTCTCAAGGGGCAGCGAGGCCTCCTCACAGGTGCCTTCCGGCCGCACCTTCTCCTTGAGTTTTGGCTTCTTTTTGGGGAGGCAGTGTTCGGGGTAGTAGGGCCCACAGAGGTCCCCGAGGTCCTTGAAGTTGGCCGGGTTTTGGCAGAGGCAGCAGACAAGGCAAGAGGTACTCAGAGCCTTGGAAACCACAGGCCCCAGGTGCATTGTGGAGGAGAGGGGCAGCGAGGGCCGTGGCTGCAGGATGGAGCCCCCCGGGAGTGTGGTCAGGGAGGTCCCGGCCACATCCAAGGAGAAGGAGGAGGAAGATGAAGAGGAGGAGGTGGAGGAGGAAGGCTTCCTGTGGGGCTTGGGCTCATCCCCAGGGGAGTTGACAACAGTGCATACGGTGGTGAAGGCGTCTCGCTTCTCCACCCGCACGAAGGGTGAGAAGGCTGGGGTCCTGCTGTCGGCCCTCAGCCTCTTGCAAGAGGAAATGTACTTGAGGCGGATTTCAGGCTCGGCGGGATCCAGGGGCAGCACCTGCTGCTGCCTTCTCCGCTTGGCACGCCCCTTACAGGGTGAAGCGTTGGTGTTCTTGGCCCGGCCCCGGGTGAGGCGCTTCCGCTTGGAATAGCTGCTGTAGTTGGCGTGGCCCGGCTGCTTCTGTGCCCTTGTCTGGGGCTGGCAGGGCCGGCCCTCAGGGGGCTGGGAGGCCAGACCCAGCTCCTCGGTCTTTGGCTTCTTGCCTCCTCCACCAGAGTTGTCCTCGCTGCCCACCTGCGTGCTGCTGGCCCTGTCTCGGGGATTGAGGAGCACAGCCTGGCCAAGATAGGGCCGCTTCTCCAGGGGACCTTTGGAGAGCCCGAGGCCTCCGGCCCTGCCTTTCCGGCTCCTCTTCTTGGGTGCCAGCGTGGTCCCCCCAGGCTGCAGGGCCTCCGGGGACAGGAAGGCCTCAGTTTTGAAACAGTCGGTGGAGGACAGTTTCTTACTGTTCATGAGTTTACCTTTTAAGGACCTGTTGGTCGGATTTCTACACAACGGCTCCCCTCCCGAAGCCCCTGGGAACTTCTGTCCCGTGCCCACGCTGACCAGACCTTCTTCTGCCCCGGCCGGGCTGCCCCCAGCGCTCTTGAGCCCCCCGCGGTCCTTCTCGGGGAGGGCCGGGCTCAGGGGAGTCCCAGGGGGCGCCCCGGGCGCTTTGCATGCAAACTTCTTGAGGCTGGGGGAGGTGATCTTCTGCACAATGGCCTCCAGCTTCAGGCCCCGGCCTTTCCTGGGGGGCAGCACCTTGGTCTTCACGGTCCCCTGGAAGGCAGCCCGTGAGGCGAGCTTCATGCAGGCCTCGGGGGCCTCGGGGGGCGGGGGCTTTGTGGTGGGCTCCCCGCTGCCCTTGGGTTTGGCCTTCTTGGGAGAAGACATTCTCTTAAAGAGCGAGGGGGAGCCCTCAGCCCTGTCCTCCTTCCCGTCCCCCCCGCTGGCACTGATGCTGCTGCTGCTGCTGCTGCTGCGTAGGACCAAGTTCCTCTTCTTGGTGGGGACAGGCGCCAGGAAGGATGATTTCCGTTTGAGCGCGTGAAGGGGCCGGTCAGAAAGCTTGCCCCCTGTGCCAGGCTTGGGGACCCGTGCTCGCTGGCTCACTCTGCCCTCCTTCTGGGGACTGCCGGCGGCGGCGGCGGTGGCAGCAACCTTGAATGGGGCAGGCAGGTGGTTGTTGGCAAGGACCTTCTTGGTGGCCCGGCAGTTGGGGAGCCGGGTCTCTGAGGGTCGCCGCCGCTTGGCGTGGAAGACCTCTTGGGGTTTGGTGCGCGATCGGAGGATCATGGAGCGCTGGTCCTTGCCGGGCAGGCCGGGCGAGTCTGGCTCCTTGGTTTTGGAGCCCATGGGGCTGCTGTCTGAGGCCACGGGCAGGGCGGCCGGATTGCTGGGGCTGGACGCGGCCTTGGGCGAGGGCTTCCCCACCCGCTTGCCCGACTTGAAGGCGGCTCGCTGCTTGCCCCCCAGCTTGTCGGGGGGCGCGGGGGTGGTGGTCAGACCCGGGGGCCCGGGTGTGCGGGGCTCACTCAGGGCCGTGAGGGAGCGGGTGCACATTCTGGGGAGCCCTTCGGAGGGCCCCCTGCCTGGGGCCCCGGCCCCTTCCATCTGTCCCTGGGGGGGCCCGGTGCAGGACTCGGGGAGCAAGAGGTCTTTGGGTAACGCTGGTGCTCTGCACGGGGAGTCCTCAGCCTCGGGCAGCCCCCGGTGGACTCGCCGGCTCCGGAGGCTTTTGCCCCGTGGCACAGGCTCTTTCTTAGCAATGGGTGCCTCGGGCACGGCGGGCTTGTTGGGCTTCTGGGCCAGGGAGGCGTCCGAGGTGGTGGAATCCACCGGAGCCCGTTCCCCGTCGGGCCCTTCTTCGCCGGGCTTCATGTGGGACAGGGAGGACTCGAACCAGCTCTGGACCTTGGACTCGGCACCCACGGTGGGGCCCAGCAGGATGACAGACTCCCCGGATAGGTGGCAAGGGGAACCCCAGCCGGCCTTGGAGTCCAGCACCTCCTCCGCCTCCTCCTTGGTGCAGAGGAGGGGGGCCTTGGGTGACAGCGGGTCCTGCATGCCGGGCCTCTGCTCCGGGCTGCCCAGCAGCTCGCACAGGGAGGAGTACTCCTCGGCCTCCAGGTCCTCCTTCCTGCCGGTGGGTGGCAGCAGGGGCAGGTCCCCAAAGTCGGAGGCCGAGCAGCAGTGCCGGCTGTCCTCCAGCCACCGGTCGGCCTTGCCCACGTCGGGGCACTGCAGCAGGCCGCTGGCCTCCTCCTTCACCCCACCCGCCTCCTCCTGTTTGAAGTCCCCGGGCAGCGCAGCCGCCTTCTCCCCAGGGGGCCCCTCCTCCTGGAAGCCCAGGCAGGCCGAGGCCTCGTGGCCGTCCCCTTTGCCCACGCCGCCGTCCGAGGCCTTCCCGCCCTGCTCCAAGCCCTTGGTGAGCTCGCCAGGGTGCAGTCCCCAGCGGGGACAGGCATCCCCCAGGTTCTCCTCTGGCCAGGCAAAGGGGTTGGCGCCATCTGCCGAGCTGGACGTGGTCGTGGTGTCCGGGAAGCAGTCGAAAGCCGCTGCGGTGGGGTCCGGGGCGGCGGCCCCAAGGGTGGGTTTGGCGCCAAAGGAGAGGGGACCAGAGGTCTTCTTGGGGTCAGGGGCGGCGAAGGCCACCGAAGGGTCTTCAAACAGCCCCGGGCTGAAGTCCTTGGCATTGCTACTCTTGTCCAGCTGCAAGGAATCAGGCAGGGCCTCGGGCTCCCCGGGCCGTGGCCAAGCATTCTTGGCCACAGGGTCGAGGCAGGTGCTGTGGTTCTCCAGAGAGAAGGGTGGCTTGCTGGCGTCCTTGGCCAGCCCCGGGGTCTCCGGCCAGGCCTTCTCGGCTTTCTCACCGATGGCTTCTTGCAGCCCCAGGATCTCAGAGGCCAGGTCCTCCTGAGCCAGGGCACTGAGCAGCAGCCGCGGGCAGTCCCGCTCGCCGGCCACGAACTTGGAGAAGCTGTCCAGCGGCAGACTGCTATGCAGGCTCTGGAAGGAGTCGTCAGATTTGGTGGACATGTCGTCAGGGGAGGTCACAGAACAGGTGGACACGGATTCGGGCTTGGCCTTGGAGTTGCTGTTGACCCTCGCGGGGCTGCCGCGGGCCTGGCTGCAGTAGAGGAAGCCGCGCTCCAGCGGGTCCTCGGAGCCGCTCAGGTAGTCGGTCTCCTGTGGCTCTGCGTGGGTGGACTGCGGCGTGCTGCTCAGGGGCTCCGACAGGGGCGTCCCCGCTGGCTCCGCAGAGTACCCGCTGCCCTCGGGGCTGCAGTGCTGGCTCTTGTGCTGCTCCGGGGTCCTGGACACCAGGTTCTTGACCCCTTTCTTCTGCGGCACGGCGGCCTTGGACAGCAGAAGCTGCTGGACGGTGTTGGATATGTTCTCCACCTGGGAGGTCAGGGCCGTGAGGCTCTGCAGGCTGAGGTCTGACAGCAGGTTCTCCGGGATTTTGTCCTTCTGCAGGGGCTTGCAGTTGCTGGCCTGGGTGTCCACGGAGCTGGCGGCGTCTGTCGGGGAGGGATTGAGCAGGGGCATGAAGTGGCTGTGGTCGGTGATGCCCGCGGGGAAGGCCCCGGCGCTGAGTGGTTGCTGGTTGTAGGGGAAGTTCTCTAGGTTTGGCATGAGCGGGGACGGGGTGGAGCTGTAGGAAGGGGAGCGGCCCACCGAGCGGGCCGGGGAGTGGCTGGAGCTGGGGCTGAAGGTCTGGTAGTACTGCTCAGGGGTCCTGACGGCCGTGTCCGGCTGGCAGTAGCCCTGGCCTTGCTGTCCGTAGTGTTGGTATTTGGCGAGGTTTTGGTAATGGAGGGTCTCCTGGGCGTGGTGCCGGCTCTGAAGCGCTTGCTGCTGTGGCTGGTCGTAGCCGAGGCGGCCCGACGGGTAGGCGTGAAGGTTCTGGACCCGCTGTCCCGGGGCCAGGCTGGCGTTGGCGGTCAGTGGCCTGTCGTGGGGCTGGGCAGACGGTGCTGCTGTGCAACTCTTATAGGAGTGGGCCCCCTGTCCGCTGCCCTGGACGGACGAGGAGTAGGTGGACGAGGTGGGGAAGGACTGGGAGTGCTGGGGGAAGTGACCCCCCTGGGGAAAGGGCAGGGCCGAGGCGAGGTCATTCTGCAGTTTCTGCCTTTGGAGTTTGGGGTACGCCAGGGGCTGCTGGGGCTGGGGCAGCTGTGGCGGCGGGGGCTGTTGGACAGGCAGGGAGTGAGTCCGGAAGGGAAGCTGGGCACCCTGCTCTGGGTACTGCCTGCCGGGGGGCACGGCCGTCTTTTTGAGTAAGTTCTCATCGTACTTGCCCACCCCTCCTGGCAGGGGCTGTGGCTGGGGGGGTGGCGGCTGGGGGGCCCCCCAAGCCTGCAGGCCCTCCTCCCCAGAGTAGCGTCCCGGGTAGGGGTTGCTGTCCTGGAGGCCACCATAGCCGGGGAAAGACGGCCTCCCCTGCAGCGCCTGCTGGGAGGGCAGGGCCTTGCTACCTCGGTGGTACTTCTCGGCGGCCACCGCGGCCGCCGTGCTGGAGGGGGTGCTGGCGCCACCCTCGTAGCCCGGGTAAGGCTGCGGGTTATAATAGTCCTTGGCGAGCAGCCGCTGCCTGTCACAACTCAGCCCGGCCTGACTCGGCTGCCTGTAATTCTCCAGGCGAGTCGCTTCCTGCGAGGTCTGTGGGTAGCTCTGCTGTTTGCCATGGAAACCACACCTTTCTCGAAAAGACTGCATGACGCGGGCTGGCGATCTGTGGAAGAGAAAAGGGAGACAGGGAGGGGAGGGGTGGGGGGCAAGAGGGAGAGCGATTCAGATGGGCCACCACGTCCTTGTCCCTTGTCCCCCTCAGCCACCTCCCCCCCCCCACCCTTGCCCTGCAGCCCTGCCTGGCCGGGAAGTCTGCCCACCAGCTGTGCACATATTGACAACTTCTGCATCCAGGAGGTGCGCTCCATAATCCCCACTTCCACAGGGCCAGCAGCCTTCCTCGTCACAGACGGGCCACCACGGGCGCAGGGCGCGGGAGGTGCAAAACGGGGCTGCCTGAGCCAAGTCACCCGGGCAGGGGAGCGGCTACTCCACCCTCCCCGGGGCTGGCTCCTCCCCTCCGCCCCCCCCCCCCCACCACCACTCCCAGCTCTTCCAAGACAGCTCAAAATCATTTAGCAGAGCAATTCCGGCTCCTCACGTCCCCTGGGGCCCTCTGGATCCTGTAATCTTAGTCCCTAGGTGGCTGTACTCAAGCGTGACCCAGCAGCCATGCTGGGGACCCATGAGGATCTGTCCTACCCCGCCAGGGAGAGGCCGCTTGCCAAAGGTGCACACGCGCGGGCACACACACACACACACACTCTCACACACACACCTCCCCTATCACTGCCATGCCATCTGGAATCTGTCTGTTCCCTCTAGCAGACATCAACTGCGGGGTTGGGGGGGGGGCTGCCGAGCCACTGTAGATGTAAAACGTCCCCTCCTCTGACTCCTAGGAACGTAGGACAGCCGCACCTGCCTCCTGTTTTGGATATTATAGGTGCATAAACAGATTACGTGATCCAGGGTAAGGGAGAGCATGCTGATGAGGGACAGGGAAGCTGAGCTGAGCCCCTTGGCACGGGGGTGATGGGACCTGGTCCTTCAATGGCAGGGCCCCCTCTCGGCTTCCCCAGGTCAGGTGGCACGGGGGAGCAGCCCATCTGGTTATGATTTTAGGGGCTGGGGCCCAGGCAGGGGTCTAACCTACCCTAGAGCAGGATCCTGGGTTAGAAAATGATCCTCAAAGAACCTTTGAGGGCAGAGCAACAGGATTCACAATATGGGCTAGACGTGGGCGTCTAGGGCTAAAGGTTCCCCGCAGTTGACCGGCAGGTCTGGTGGCCCCAGAAGGCCCTCAAAGCTGGGGGGGTGGGGGGAATGGAAAGGAGAAACGCTAGCCACAAGCCCTGATCCCAAGGGTTGGGATTTACCCGGCACAATGATGGATGCAGGCCCAGAGTGGCCTCTGCCTGGCCTGGTGGCCCAGGCCCCCAGGAAGGGGACAGGGACTTTCCAGTTTTCCTTCCCACTAAACACTAAAAAAGAGGGGATGGCCTGCCTTGGGCTCCAAAGATTCCAGATCTGTTTTGAGGGATCAGAAAGGAATAAGGAAAGAGGTGGCCGGGCAAGAGGGACACGGAATAAACAGATGTGAGAAGGGGGGAGCTACAGGGTGAGAGGAAAGAGGTAGAGAGATGCGCGGGGCGGGGGGGGGGCACTTTTCCAAAAGGGTGGTCCAGCCCCAACTCTTCTTGTATGGGATCTGGGGACTGACCCAAGAAAGGGGACAGAGGAGGACCTCCATCCAGCTGAGAAGGCCACCAGACAGCCCCCCAGGAGCCCACTGGCACAATCTCAGGTCCATCTATCCCAGGGGCTTGGCCCAAAGCACCTCCTATATGTGGCTGCACTCAAGTGTGACCCAGCCATGCTGGGGGACCCATGAGGATCTGTCCTACCCCGCCAGAGTCAGACGGCCGGTCTCAGCTGCACACAGGGGGGGCCAGCATTCCCAAGAGAGCCCCTCCCTACCAAAGCCCCCTTGCCCTCTACTCCCCCACTCCCTGGAGTCACCACAGGTATGGAGCAAGGAGCTGTGTGCCCGCCCTGCTGACCCACTTCAGGCCCAGCCGAGGCGGCTTGGATAAAACACTCCAGGACGTGCCAACCCAGAGGAACTGGAGGAGGCTCTTGGCTTGGTGGCTCCCAGCCAGGTGGGCAGTCCTGTGCCTCCTACCCGGATCTCTGCAGAGAAGGGCGTAGCCACACTGCCACAGGGCTGCCCAGGGTGGAAGGGGGGGGTCAGCGGGCACCTTCCCGCACTGTCCATGCCCTAGGCCTGCAGGTGGCCGGCTCTGCTCAGGGTCTGGCTGCGGGGGTTCCTTCTGAGGAAGGCCAGCCCCGAGGCCAAGGGCATGCCGGCTCCCTGCCCGCCACGGGCACATGTTTATGAGCCCAGAATGCACAAACCCAGGACCGATTTGAAGGCTGCACCTCCCTCGTATATCTGCACAAATTACATTTCGGCTTTTATTAGTCCCAGATCACTCTCATTTCCTGCTGAGTTGTCCTGTGGATATCATTAACATTTCTACGGCTTTATTTTTTATTTTTTTTTTCTCCCTTTCACATTCTCCAAAACGCCTTACCAGAAACATTATTTAAAAAGGGGTGGGGGTGGGGGTGGGGGTGAGGGGTGGGCGTGGGGTGGGACGTGCCATTAGCTGTGTCCCCTCCCCAGCCTTCTCTGTCCACAGCTACCCCTCCCCGTTTAATCAGTCCAGCTGCTGCATCTTTTAATTTAGCCAAGCTGGATTACAGGCGGGTTTCCCAATGCACCCGAGCAGCTGGATTGTGGCGAAACATCTATCTCTAAGAAGAGACAGTTCAATTAAAATAGGAGAGGCCCAGTGCCTGATGGAAGATGCAACCCAAATGCTCGCCCAACACCTCCCTCCAGCCCCGGATCGGAGGAAGGGAGGTAGGAACAAAGGCCTCCTGGCCTCCCGACCGCCTCTCAGAGCCCTGAGAGGTCCTGACGACCTCCGTCAGGAGAAAATGGGGGCACTGCCTCTTTAAGAGCTGCCTTGGGCCTGCTCTGGGCTCTGTTGTTATTAATTATTGGGATTATGATTACTTTTCAAGAGCACTAGGAAAGGACACCAGGGGGACAGACCGTGGCTTGGGCAAGAGGGAGAAAGGGTCACACACACACACATACACAAGTCCTGGTCCAAAGCACCCCTGCCCTGTGGTCCCCTCCCCGCCCTGGCCTCTTCGCCACCTCTCTACGGTTCTTTTTTATTTTTTAATTTAATTTTTTTATTTTCATTTGTTACATAGGACAGCAGAGTGCATGACAGTTCGTATCACACACACACACACACACACACCCAGAGAGCACAACTTTTCACATCTCTGGTGGTAGACACAGTACAGTCACAGCATTCCCGTCTTCTCCAGTTCTTGCTGAGCTTGGAAGTCAGGCGGAGAGCAAGTCCCGAATACCTCTCACCACGAGACTCCTGAGCTCCTCATCCTTACAACCGCCTCGGAAGCGGGGCCTGCTGGGCTTGATGGGGCGGAAGCACAAGACCCCACAGCCCAGAACTGCGCCCAGGGCTCCAGCCCTCGAATGCAGTGTCCCAGGACTTCCCTCCTGCCCAGCAGCAGATCTCACCCCTTGAGAAAGCCATCTAGGCAACCATGAAATAGTGTCTGGAGGATGAGACTCACCTCAGACTTCCTCTGGGGTGAGACTAGCAGTCCTCAAAGGCCCTCCTGGCAACAGGGGAAGCCAGGGACATGGCCCTCCCCTCAGAGACCCTGGGACCTCAGCGGGGACCTCTGATAGCTGCAGAGTGACTCCTCTGCACAGGTTCCCCTCCCCCACGCTTTGGTTGTTCTCTCTTTTACAGAAAAACACGAGCTTCAGAGGGGCAAGTGACCTGCTTAGGACCTGACCCCAGTGATGCAGCAGTAGTGACCAGGCCCCTCGCCTGGACCCCACACCAAGAATTCCCATTTTGGAGCTGGGTGAAGTGGAGGGAAGGGCACACCTCAGCCTACCTGGCCCTCATCTTCCAGCAGCCAGAGGGAGGTCCACTAATGGGCAGTCATGGCCACTGACCACCTGCTGCACCATAGCAACCACTGTCCTCTGGGCAGCTGTACTAAGGGAGTCACTGGGTCCATAGCCTCTGAAGACTCCGGGGTTGGATCCCTGTCCAGGAAATGGGCACAGTGTGGGTCAGAGCTGTGGCACAGGAGGAGCCCGGTCAGGAGGGGACAGAAGAAAGTTTTCCCTGAGAGAAAGGAGGCCCTCTCCTCCCAGCAGCGGCTCTGAGATGCTGGCTCCACCCCCCCCCCCAGCTTACCCACGGTCCACCCCCCCCCAGCTTACCCATGGTCATTTTATGACCTGGTTTTCTGACTTGCAGCTGCAGGGAAAAAAACATTTAAAACCCAACCCACTCAAGGGCCTGAGAACCCAAGGAGAAAGGGGAATCTCTGGGGCTTCAGGAGGCCAGGGAGGGACTGAGGGGGTGTCCAGGGAGGGGTGGGGCAGGTGGAACCCCCTGGGGTCTCCCCATCTGTTGTGGGTGATGAGTAATATAAGACGGGACACCCGGATGGACATGATAAATCATTAGCCAGATTGGCTGCTGTCCTGGGGTAGGGGTCTATGCCGAGTCCCAAGGGCCTGGCTTCACTCAAGAGCTGACAGTGGGTGCCCCAGAGGTGTCTCGGACAGGTGAGGGCGGCTGGGCAAGGGGGACCGTCCTGGAACATAAGCCACCCGAGGACAAGACATCCCCCTCCCTAAAGCATGACCCCTCCAGGTGGGCAACACTTGGGCATGACATAACCCCTTCCTTCATTTAAGGTCCCCTGGCTCATGGGAAAACCCCACAGGGCCCTAGCATGCCTCTGTCTGCAGAGCCTGGGGGTCCTGAGCAGCAAGAGGCAAATGACACAGGGACAAGAAGAAGACAGCCCTCTCCAGAGCTCACGGTGGCAGCTGGGCTCCTGAGCTGAGCTGAGGGACCCCTGGCAAATGTGAGGGCTCAGAACTCTCCGGAGGAATTTTTCCAAGGGGAAGACTTCTGGCCTCTCCAGGTGTGTCTGGGACGCCCCCTGCCCCCATCTCCACAGCTCACCAACACTGTCCCTCTAAGGACCCAGCTCAGCAGCGGCTGAGATCTACCAAGACATCTGCCTGGGCTCTCCACCAGGAGTCTAACCCAGGAGGTTGTGGAGGCCAGGCAGGCCCCTCCTGCCGGCCAGCCCCGCCTTCCAGTGCAGTGCTGAGGGCCCCTGACATCTGAAGCGGCACCCCCCACCCCGTGCGCCATGATGCCTGTGCCCAGGTTGCGGCCAGTGACAGACGAGAGTCCCGGGCCATGGGGCACCCCCCGCCCCCCAGTTCAGGAGGTGAGGGGCAGCAGGAAGGGATCTGCCCCAGCTGCTGGCACTCAAGGGCCCTCCCGGGAGAGGCTGTCAGGAGGAGCGCTCACCTATCATGGGCTCTGTACTTATCAGTCTCTTGTGGACAATAATTTTTTTTTTTAGATCACTTTATTCACCACGGAACAAAAAGCATCACGTCTCTGTCAAAATAAAGAAAAGGGGGAGCATGGAGAGGGAGCCGACTGCTTGGATGCAAATGCCCCACCCACTCCAGACCTCTGTCCTTCCCACCCCCAGCCAGGCTGGTGCCACCAACTAAACCAAGGTCCCAGAACCGGCAAGCTCAAAGGGCAGGCCCAGAGTGGGGGCTCAGGGGACCCAGAGGGTGCTCCCAGTCTGCGCCATTCTTCTCTGTACCTGGAGCCGAGCCAGTGGGTTCCTGTGAATGCTGATTGACTTTTCGGACTTTGGCAAGCCGTTTCCCTTCCTGGGCCTCAGGGCCTTTGCACGGGCTATTCTCTCTGCTGGGAATCCCTTTCCCAGACAACTACGCAGCTCCCTAACCCTGCTCTAAGTCTGCGCATCTGTCACTGTCTCCAGTGGCCTTCCTTGAAATGATACCCCTTCCCCATATTTTTCTCCAAAGTATTTACTACTACCTTCTTTAAAATAAACTTTAACTTGCTTTATTACTGGTCTCTCCTGTTTAGTAGGAGAGTTGGATTTTTCACCTATTTTGTTCAGTTATATCCCCATTGCTCAGAACAATATTTATTGAATGATTCATGCTCCAAATGTCACATTAACCCTGTAAAAAAATATCCAGAGCAAGCAACAGGGTGGAGGGATAAAACAACTCTGGAGATGGGGGTGCACTTAAGTGATGTGGGCTCAGGGAGCTGGAGATCATAGTCCCAAATCAGGGGTGTGTGTGTGTGTGTGTGTGGTGGGGAAGGAGCCCCCCATCAGCCGAGCCGATTGCTTCCCTTGTGGAATGGAACCCAGGTGCCAGAAGGCCTGTTTTTTTCCTTTAAGCCAGAAATCAGGAATTTATAAAAAGGGATGTCTTTCATTTTAAAAAATGTAAAAAAGTTTATTTATTTGTATTTCTTTTGTGGTACTGGGGACTGAGCCCAGGGGACACTCTACCACAACCCTACATCCCCAGCCCTTTTATTTTTCGTTTTGAAACAGGGCCTCCCTAAGTTGTCCAGGTTCAGACTGGAACTTGCGATCCTTCTGCCTCAGCCTCCCCCATTGCTGGGGTTACAGGTTTGTGCCAAGGCCATCACATCTGCCTTTTTTTTTAAAATATTCCAGAGTTCAAGGGAACTTGGCTGCCGGCTATACCTGCTCCCAGGTGTCAATGCAGAGGGAGGGCTGCAGGCCTGAGCACTAGTAAAGGCAGAGGCCTTGTTGCGCTGGGGATGTGAGCACCGAGTGGGTGCTCAATGGAAAGGGATGAGAGCAGGCTCTGCACCCAGAATGTCACCTGGCCCTGGGGGGTCCAGGAGGACCCAGTTAAGCACTGGACTGGAGCAAGGCGAGTGCCCTGTACATGAGGAGGGCAGAGCTGGGCAGTCTTGGAGAGGAGGTGCAGAGGCCCACAGAGATGGTGAAGACCTTTATAGCATTCTACGCCAGACACGGGCGAGGCCCCGCCCCCCACTCTCCTGGGTCCTCCCCCCCCCCAGCTCCTCGGTGACACTCATCACAGCGGTAATTACATAATTAATGCTACAATGAGCTGTTTCCCACGCACCTCCCTCACTGGAATGTCGACTGATGAGGGTAGGGGCTTTCTGTTCCGTCCTAAGTTCTAAGCCCAGAAACTGGTCCCCAGAGTTACTGCCTATCAAATATTGTTAGGATGCATGGGGACCTGTCCGCCTCTGTGCTACCTCACCACAGCCACAGGAGGAGGTCCGGAGAGAGGTCTGATGAGGGGACTGGAGGCCAGGACGCATCCAACAGCCAGCCAGCCAGGAAGGAAAGGGGAAGTGCCCGCGCCTTCTCTCCCCCACAGCCCTCTATCGTCTGGACTCATTGGCTTGTGGAGTCTGGTCGGGGACCCAGCTGGGCGCTGAGGACACACAGGAAGATGCAGCATGCCCATGCTCTCCTGAGGTGGACACACGGTCCACAGCTTCCAGATGGAGTGACACCCAGGGGACTGTGGAGAGGCCAGAGGACTTACCTACTCAAAAGAGGGGTGAAGCCACAGCCCGAAATGGCTGGGAGGTGGCAAAGAGCAAGTGGGTCACCGCAGTTACCTCCCACCTCTGCCAAATTCTCTACCCCCCACCCCCAAGCTCAGGTGGTCCTGCCACTGCGGCCACTTGTCACTGTCCTCTATCTTTAGGGCACCAATCCCTGACAATCTTGCCCAGCCAGTCACCTGCTGCCGGGGCGCAGTTCCCTGGCTGTCCCTCTCCTGTAAGCGTTTGGGGCACCCTGGCCTGTCGCCCAGGTCACAGAGAGGTGCCGGGCTTGTTTCAGATGCACTGCGGTCCTTATTCCTCTCAGTCACCAAGACCAGCAGAGAAGAGCAGGGAGCCCTTAGAAGCCACTTTCTGCAGAGCACCATCTTCAAGTCTTCCCCTCATTTTTTCACAGAGGGATTAATGGATGCCCAGAGAGGGTCAGCATCTTGTCCAGGAGGCCCAGCCGGGCTGAATTCCTCTGTAGCTGGCCTGTCAGTCAAACCCAAAAGAGAGAACAGGGCCTTCCTCCTCAACTCCCCGCCCGTTTCCCACAGCAGTCACGGAATGTGCTGTCTTCCCCCCAGCTTGGGTGGAACTACCCCTCCATTCCCTGCCTCCGACACCCCCTCGCTGCAGCATCCTGACAGCCAGGGAGGCGCAGCAGCAGCAGCAGCAGCGTGCCAGCCCTCCCAGCCCCGGTTCCACCTGGGGGAGCCGGGGAATTGGTGCCCCCTCCCTCCTCCCAACCCCCAGGAGAGGAAGCCGCCTGTCAGGCCGCCACGGCGTGTCAAATCCTCTTGCTGCCTAATTGTGAGACGGCGGCGTTTAAAGAAACGCTGTTCTGGCCGCCTGCCACACCGCGAACTGCTTGGTATAATTTTATTATTAAGGAGAGAGAAAAAAGAGGGAGGGGATTGGAAAGGGGTGGGGGAGAGAAGGAGAGAGAGAGAGAGAGGGAGGGAGAAAAGAGAGGAGAGAGAGAGAGAGGAAATAGCTCAGTCCCAGTCAGCTGGTGGAGTGTTCTGCTCAATGTGAAAGTGGGGACAGCTTTCCAGTTGGCAAGCTGACTTCGTTAATTGCGCATTCAGTCTCTACTTAGGGTAATTGCAACGAAGCGGGGCCCGGCTCTGACAATTAGGGTCTGCGACTAAGCCATTAACCCTTTCCTCCACCGCCCCCTCGATCGATGCCATGACACCCTTGCAAGGAAAAGGGAGGGCTACCGGGCGCCCCACCACCACCACCACAGGGCCCATTCCCGGACTGGGGTCCAGCAGCACCCCACCGGAGACGCGGACTGCGGCCGGGGCGTGCGCCCAGCGCTGGCAGGGTTAATGCGGAGCCTGCTAAGGCCAAGCGAGGGGCTGGGAGCGGCGCGGGGTGTGTGTGGGGGCCGTTTGCAACCCCACCGCCCCTCTGCAACAGATGTTTCAGCTGTGTAAGACAAAGGCAGAGCGCCTGCCGCTGCCGGGAGAAAATCCGCAGGACTCCCTCCGGGGCAGGTAAAATTTCACCTTCTATTTGTGTTCCCCACCACCACCCTCACACCCCCGCCCGCCCGCCCGCCCTCGCCTTGTTTCCCCCGGCCTCTGCGCCAATCCGGAAAGCGCCACCAAAGACACCGCGCCGCCTCCTCCGCAGCCCAACCCGCTGACCCCAGCAAGGTCACGGCGACCTCGGGCTCCGCCAGCAGCGCGCCAGCCCGCCCGTCCTCCGCCAGCGAAGGGCGCCCCCCCCCCCACTACCACCACCACCACCACGCGCCCAGTCCCCTCCTGGGGCGCCCCCCGTCCCTGATCCAAGGTAACTGCAAACATCGGGAGAGGAAGGGGGCGCTGTACTCGCCACGAGGTGCAAGAGACCCCGGACGCTCGCCGCCTGCCTCCCGCCTGCGCGGAGACCCCGGGGGGCTGTGCCCCCCCCCCAGACCCCATCATTCATCTCCCTGATTCCCGCTGTAGCCTCCCTCGGAAGTCAGCCGAGTGAAGCAGCTGTTCCTTGCACACTCCACTTGACCAAAGATGATGATAAATGAGGCCGGGGCTGCGTCGGGGACGCGGCGGCGGCGGCGGCGGCGGCGGCGAGGGGCGCGCAGGGCGGGGCGTGCAGCCCACAGCCCCCTCCCCACGCCTCGGGAAGGGCGAGGACGCGAAGGACAGAGGCCGAGGGGCAAAAATCAAAGGCCCGAGCTTCCGTCCCCGCACCTCGCTCGGACCCGGCACCCGGCGGAGAGGTGCGCCCCGACTGCCGGGGCCCCAAGGTGGAGACCTTTCCCTCCAGACAGGCACCGCAGCCCGGTCCCCGCCCCTGCCCTTCCCCCTCGCTCCCCACCCCTTCCCCTAATGCCTGGGCCCCCTCTGCGCCTAGCCTCCAGCCCCCACCCGCCTTGCCTCAAACCTATTAACGCTCGTAAATAATGAATAATGGAGCGCTTCCCTCCAGCCACGCAAGGCTGCGGGCGGGGGCCGCTGCCAGATGCGCCCGGTCCTGGGGAGGGGGCGCCCACCGGCCGGGTGCTGAGGGGGGCCGGGGCGCGCGGCCCCACACACGTGCAGCCGCGGCGCGCAGGCGGGCACCCCGCCCGGCAGCGGAGGAGGGGGAATCCCGCTCTGCCCTCCCCAACGCCACCTCCCCTGGAGTCCTCTGGCACCGAACGAGGCGAGAGAGCGCGCGCGAGCTTCCCAGCCGGAGAGGGTTATTTTTAACCTGCCCCCCTTTCTATATCTGCCTCTCGGGTTTGCGCGCCCGCCCGCCCGCTCCACCAGCCGAGGACGCGGGCTCCTCACCTCGCTCGGCGGCTCCGGACTCTGAGCGCCTCCCCCGGCCCGCGGCCCCCGCCCGTGCGCGGGCATCGCGCGGCTAAATCTCAGCCTGGAAAGGACCGATTAGGAGCCGCGTGCCTTTCAGCGAAATATTGGAACCGGGTGGGATGGGGGCGGGGAGCCCGGCGCTCTCGTCCCCTCGCTTCCCTCTCTCCCTCCCACCCTGCGCGCAGAGTGGCTGCGAGAGGCGGCTCCTGCTCTCCCTCCCGCTAACAGGGGGCGGCCGGCCCGGGGCGCCGGGGGGGCCCCCCTTCGGTCTCAGCCTTCTCTCCCCAACGCCCACCCTTCTTGGGTCCTGTAGAAGCTGGAGCTCCCAAAGCGCGGACTCTCGGGCAGCGGCGGCGCCAAGTGGGGCGCAGCCGTCCCCCCATCTCTAACCCCCCCTCCCTGAGCCACTCCAAACACACACAGACGCATCATTTAAACAGCAGCGGGCTTGCCATACCAACAACTTCCAGGCAGAGCCCACCAGGGCGATATGTCCGTGCCAGGGGGGCCGGGAAGGTGCCAGGGGGCTGGGAAGGTGCCGAGGCGCACAGAAGGGCCTCATCCAAGGTAGTTTACTTCCTTCTGTCACTCTGCTCAGTCTCGCCCTCCGTGAGACCCCACCACCACCACCACCCCTGGCAAGCAGGCCCTGCACCCCAGGCCCCCCAGCTCAGACCCCACCCCCTTCCTCGGGGGAATCAGGCCGCAGGAAGTTCATGTCCTCTCCCATTACCCTGCTCTCCAGAAGGCCACCCACCCAAACCCCAGCCCTTCCCTCCAAAGGAGGTGGGCAGCAGAGGAGTGGCTGAGTCCAGAAAACCCCCCCTGGGGCTTTGACTGGATCCCTCAGTCGCTTTTGACATTTTCCAGACTGCTCCGTGCCCAATCCGGAAGACCCACGGGCTCGGGGCCCCGGGAGCTCCTCCCTCCCTGAAGGAGGTGGGGTAACCACGCTGCAGCAGAGGAGGGAAAGTGGAGGAAGTGGTGGGCCGAGAAGAAAGGAGGGCATTCCAGCTGCCAGGAGCTGCTGGCTTAGTGGCAGGAAAGAACACAGCCTCTTTGGGAACTTGAGATGGATCTCTCTCTGAGGCTTAGCTGGGCTGGGGCCTTGAGGGCTGGGGTTTGGGGTTGGGGATGGGGGGGGCCTCCAACCCAAGGGAGCTTCTGGGAGGAGGGGAGGGCTCAGGCAGAGAGGTCAGAAGCCTGGTGGTGGGCTGGGAGCATCTGGGGTGGAGGGGTGAGGATGCATGTGGAATACAGATGCAGGACAGCAGCTGTCCTGGGCTGGACTGGTGACACCCTTGGACTAGTGGCTTCAGCTCCAAGGGCCCAGCCTGAGTGGAGTGACGCAAGTCCCAGAGGGAAGAAAGAGGGGGACAGGGCTCCTAAGCACTGGCAGGGCCTGCCAATGGCTGACTGGGGGTTCTCAAGGGGCTCCTCACCCCAGCCAGCCAGACACTGGGCTCAGGGCCTCCCTGAGATCTGGAAAGTTCTTGGTTTCCCTCATTGCTGGATTCCTGTGTAACAGCAGCCCAAAGGCTTGATGCTGTCTGGCCCCTCCTATGTCCAAGTTGCCTTGGGAGACTTTACTTTCAGGCCACAAACTGCCCTTCAAGGAGGTGATGTCACACCTCTCTTTTCACAGATGTGGAAACTGGGCTCTAGAAGAAAAGGGGTCATTCCAAGCTGCAGCCTCTGGGGACCTAACCTGGGGGCCCCAGTCTGAGGGCCTTCAATGCATATAAATGCTGAGGACACAAGTTATGGACGGAGACATGTTTCCACCTTTGGAAGTTTCAGAAAACTGATTTTCTGGAGAGGAAAAAAAAGGGCAGAATTAGTGTGTTAGTGGGGATTGGAAAAAGAAGTCCCATGACCAATCACCATGGACGCCCCCCCCCCACACTTTGCCAAACTCCCTATGAGGTGTTCCCAAGAGGGGTTTTGGCTCTGGGGGGCTGCAGGTTCTCGACAGGAGGCTGCAGTCCACGTGGGTCTCATTTATTCATCTCTAGCCCAAATATAAATCTCACAGAGCCACATACCACTACTTTTCAAGCACGCCCAGCTAATGTGATGAATAAATTACAAATTCATTTAAGGACTGGTGGCTTTGGGCAGTTATATCCTTCTCTCTGCTCAACAACAGACTAATAGCTCCAATTTTTATATTAAAGGGTTCTCCATCTTTAGATGACGGCTGGGCCCCACAGTGTCCCCTTGGTGGCCCTCATCACCAAAAAGGGCAATCTCCCATTTCTGGCATGCTTTGGCTGCAGCTCCAAATATACCCCCCCGCACCCCGACCCCGTGGATCCTGGCCAGCCCTCGCCAGGCACGTAGCCTGGTGCCCCAGAAGCCCCAGTTTTTGGGGACAGTGAGCCACCAGCCGCCACTGCTCCTTGGGCAATTGATTTAACTGCCTGAGAAGCTTTCCTCGGGACGGAAAATATTTGTCTTTGGTTTTCAGCTGCTGTCTGAGTGGACACCTGGCTGATTTCCCTGTCTCCAAACAGCCATGAAACGTGGAGGTGTTTAAGAGTAAAAATGAGGCGAGGGTAACCGTCGGATCCGGCGTCTGGCTGTCCTGAACCACGCTCTCATTTCCCTCTCGGGGTGAATGCAATACTTTCTACTCCTATTCTGTGTACCGGTTCCCTCGTTCCCTGGCCTTACCTCCAACTGCACCAGACCCTTCTAGAACTCCTTCTCCCTGGCTTCCAGGCAGTCAGCATCTGGGGTGGGGGTGGGGGGAGGTCCTCTTCCAGTTGTACATAGCTGACTTGGCCTGACCCCCAGAACTGCCTTGTTCTAGAAACTCGTAGGAGAATCCTTGGCTGGTTCAGCAGCATGGAGAATACCAAGCCTCTTCTCCAGGGAATGGGGTGCTCTAGAGAGAGGTCTCATTTACAAGGGCCAGGCCAGCTCATTCTGAGAGCTCACAGGTGGGGGGATGGAGGGTTAACTTTGAGGGTGAGGGATGTCATCATGTCCCCATGTCCACACTGACTAGGCCCTGATGCTGGACAACTCTAGCTTCAAATCCTAGTCCTGCACATCTCTCTGCTGGGTGACCTTGGGCAATTGACTTAACTGCTCTGTGCTTCCTTCGTTGCAAAGTCCTCCCAGCATCAAACTTGCATGTGAGGTCTGTCCAACAGAGTAGCGGCCTGTTCCCCCAGGGTAGACAGGTGTCTTCCCTGTGTCCCTCAAACACTAACGTACATCTGAGGTGTGGTGAGGGAGGGCTTGAGGTTCTCACAAGTTCCAGGCCCGTGCAGCTGGCATGTGGGAGATGCACCTGGCAAAGTGAAAGCTCAGTCCTAGGGGACCCTGGGTTCTGCTGCGTCCTGGCAGCTGGGCTCGTGGAGGGGATATGGGGGTCTGTTCTGTCAGAAAACGGTCCTCAGGAACCTCAGGACCAGGCTTTATCTCAGAGCCGGGTTTCCGCAGTGGCCTGGGCAAACTTGGGTGCCCTTAGACTTGGTATCTGATTCCCTTGGTACAGAGGGAAGCTGGGGGTAAGCTGGTCTCACCCTTTGCCCTCGATGGTTTTCTGCACCCCTCTTCCCTTGATCCTTTCCTGAGATCTGAGATCTGAGCATCAGCTCTAGAGGCTGGGTCCCCACCCCATCCCTGGCTGGAGTCCTGAAGGTAACAGACTCACCCAGACTAAAAAAATAAATGATAGCCAGTTCTCCTGTGGTGCCTTCCTGGGCTGAGGAGCATCCTAAGCATTTAGCTCTGCTATTCTTCTCTTCCTTGCAAGAAGCCAGTGGGGTGAGGGGAGGGCCTCTTCCTGATGTACAGAGCTAACTTGGCCTGACCCCAGAACTGGCCTTGTTCTGGAAACCGGTAGGAGAATCCTTGGCTGGTTCCGCAGCATGGAGAATGAGTTGGGTAGCATTATTTTCCTGGAGTCTGACACAGGTGGAAGCTGAACTTGGGGCTCTTTTGCAACCTGGCCTGTTTGGCCAACCCCTAGGTCGAGTCACCCCAGAGAGGCCTAGTAGCCCTTGGATATTTCATAAGGGAAATAAATGACCCATTTGGTTTCCTTGACATTCAGCAGGTGCAGACAGAGTGCACTGTATTAGCCTAGTTGGGGAGGGCATGGGGAAAGGATGCCCTGGTGTAGTGGAGGAGGGGAGAGGTTAACTTAGCCACTTTGGAGAGCTTTCCGGCAATATGGCCCAAATAAAAACTCCGCATGCCATCTGACCCAGGCCCAAATGCGTCTGCACAAGGCCGATGGCCGCAGCGTCATCTGCAGCAGCAAGAGACTGGAGATCCCCTAAATGTCCATCTGGGGGTTGGGGGGGGAGATGGGGGAAATACATCTGGGAAATTCCATATGGGGGGGTTTAAAGAGAGGGAGGAAGGGTTTGGGGTGTAGTTCAGTGGTGAAGCGTTTTGCCTAGCAAGTTCAAGTCCCCAGTCCCAAAACTGGGGAGAAAAAGTGTGCATAGCGTGTATAAAAAAAGGCAGTG
Organism: Marmota monax; assembly: GCF_021218885.2. Taxonomy (NCBI): domain Eukaryota; kingdom Metazoa; phylum Chordata; class Mammalia; order Rodentia; family Sciuridae; genus Marmota; species Marmota monax. The sequence continues at coordinate 177,630 of NW_026693329.1, forward strand.
TAGACCCAGGAGCTGCGGTGCATGCCCGTAATCCCAGCACTTGGGAGGCCGAGGCAGGAGGATTGCAAGTTCAAAGCCAGCCTCAGCAACTTAGCGAGGCCCTTAGCAACCTAGCAAGACCCTGTCTCTAAATAAAATACAACAAAGGGCTGGGGATGTGGCCAAGTGGTTGAGCGCCCCTGGGTTCAATCCTCGGTACCAAAAGAAAAAGAAAAAAAGACGATATATTTGGTTATTAAGTTTCCTTTGACCCTGAACGTGTAATACCTGCTAAGAGATTTAAAAACTGATCCAAGAACAAATATCCACCCTTTGGCTGGGTCTGGTGGTGCACACCTGTAATCCCAGCTACTTGGGAGTCTGGGGCAGGAGGATGGCAAGTTTGAGGTCAGCCTCTGCAATTTAGATACTGTCTCAAAAAAAAAAAAAGAATTAAAAATATTGGGTATGTAGCTCAGTGGTACAGCGCACCACTGGGTTCAATCTTAAGTATTAAAAAAAATTAAAATTCATCCTTTGGGCTACATGAAGTTGAAGAATAAGCCTCCTGTCAGTCAGGTCTAGCCTGTGTGTTGCCCTATGGGCTGGTGGCAGGCTAGTGGGCCAGCCTCGGATACTCCTCAGCAGAATGGGATGAGGCCCAGTGGCCAACACAAGCCAGCTCCTGTGTGTCCCACAGTGGGCATAATAAGGATTATCCTCCCAATTTGTAACGAGGACAGCACAGCCTTAGCTAACAGCAGCAAGAAACTAACCTGGGTGGGTGTGGCTAGCATCAGGGCAAAGGACAAAGCCCAGAGCCAACGCTCAAAGGAACTTAGTTTTACATATTACCTTACTCTCTTTTCCTTTTGGTGGTACTGGAGATTGAACCCAGAGATGCTCCATCATTGAGCTATATCCCCAGCCCCTTTTATTTATTTATTTATTTTTAAAATTTTGAGACAGGTTCTCCCTCAGTGGCTGAGGCTGGCCTCCAACTCGTGATCCTCCTGCCTCAGCCTCCCAAGTTGCTGGAATTGCAGGTGTGCACCACCCGCCTGGCTCTTCCTCTCTATTTCCACCAGCAATACCTTTCCTTCCATCATCTGAACAAAGCGACACGTGTTATAGAGTGTAAAAGCAGAAGTCATTCTAGGTTTTTGTGAGCCCCAAGACAAGGAGGTTCCCGACCAGGTCCAAATTGTCACTTGGACACAGTGCGGACACACTGCAGAGCCCTGGGACCTTGGGCAGGTGTCCTGTCCCCTCAGAGGTGCCGTGGGGATGAGCCGAGATAATATATGCAAAGTTGTTAGAGCAATCTTGGGCAGAGTGGGTGGTGCCAAGGAGTTAGCCATCCTTTTAAAAAGGTAAATATTGCTACATAGTTTTTTTTCTTTTTCTTTCTTTTTTTTTTAATAATGTGGGGAAAGGTCAGGAAAATCCCTGCTTGGTCCTTACTAGCTGTGGAGGTGGGGCCAGGAAAGCAGGAGCCCCTTGGAAGTGACAGAAACCTGGCTCCGGCCCCAGGGGCCCAAGGAGCAGCTGGTCACTGCCCAGGTGGGCGGACATACCGTCCTGGCACGGAGGTCTGGCGGGCAATGGCCCGAGCAGGGTCCAGCCGTCTGTGTTCCCTGGCTGGCACTTTGGATGGAACCGACTTGGCTGACTGGCTGGAAGCCCCTGCGGCCCCAGGGACCGTGGAAGCAGCATTCAGAAAGCTCTCTCTGTTCCGCCCTGGCTTTTTCCAGAGCGGAGTCTCCTGAGTCTTTGGAAAGAACATCAAGTACCCAAGGCCCTGATGCTGGCTTGCTGTGTGACCTCAGGTGAGTCACTCCACGTCTCTGGGCCTCTGTTTCCTTAACCCACCAAAGAGCCTATGACAGGGCTAAGCAATGAAAACACAGACACAGAAAGGCCCTGTCCTCACCGGGTTCACAGCCAGTTCCCACCCGGGCCTTCAGGTGCTAGGCCCTACCCTAAGAAGCAGTCTGTACATTATAAACCACCTGACAGATGAAGCAGCACAGGCACTGAGACTAGTTAAGATCCTTGTCGAAAAAATACACAGCTTCTGAGTGGCAGAAGCACCCTGTCAGGTAAATACAGAGAGGCGTCATATAATTATTATAATTGGTGGCTGTCCGTTCGGGCCTCAGGTTTGCAGGATTCAAATTCACTTTCCAAAAGTAGCTTTGGCCATGGGAGAAAGGCCCAGTGTAGCCCTAGTGAGGGTCTGTCCCCGGTGGCAGGAGCTGGGGGCAGAAGCACCTCTCTTTAGGTGGTAGGATTTTTTTTTTTTTGGTACCAGGGATCGAACTCAGGGGCACTCAACCCCCAAGACCCATCCTCAGCCCTATTTTGTATTTTATTTAGAGACAGGGTCTCCCTGAGTTGCTCAGCACCTCGCCATTGCTGAGGCTGGCTGTGTACCACCTGGCTCAGGTGGGGGGACTTTAAGCCCTCTCTGGGGCATCCTCTGTATCCTCAGGGGAAGTGGCTTCTCCCCGTCCCCGTGGTACAGACAGCGCACCCCAGGCCCGGGCGGCAAAGGGAATTTCCTGGTGAGAAGCCGTATTTGGACTTGAACGTGGCCCATCTCTGCTACTCAGAACGGATCTTGGGTGCAAAGAGCTAAACTCGCTGCATCCCTGGGCTGTTGAACTCGGGGCCAGCTGCCTGGTGGGCCTCTCTGCCTCCACTCCTGCGCCCCTGGAGCCTCTGCACCAGCCAAAGTAGCTGAAGGACCAGTGTCCAGGCAGGGCACTGAGGCCCACTGAGCGTAGAAATGCCTGAGGCTCAGAACCCCACGGCTCCGCACCTCCAGGGTCCCCGCAGCCCACGCCCCATCCATCCACCCACCTGCACATCCACCGCCACGCCCACCCAAGTCTAGCTTAGCAGTCTGGGTGGAGCCCAGCAAGCTCAACACCCTTAGGAGACGGGTTGCATGTCTGAGGCCCAGAGAGGGCAAGGGGGCCACACAGCATGGGTACTGAGAGGACACCCCGTCCGTCTCCAGCCTATTGCAGGGGGTGGTGGGGACCCAGAGAATGTGACATCCGAGGCCTGCGCGGCTGTGGCCTCCCTCTGGCTGGGACCTCCTTGGCATCGCTCTCAGGGTGTCAGTGGGAACACCCGCTCCCGGCGCGGTGATGAAAGGCGGGCACTGGGGACTTGGAAGGGAGTGAGGTTCCCATGGGAAAGGGATGGCTCTGTGTGCCAGCCCCCTACAGGCTGGCTTTGATGGCCGATCAACCCCAGCCGGCTCCTTGGGCACCTGCCCCTCACGAGGAAACAAAGGCGGCGGCGGGTGGTGGCCGTGGACGTGTGCAAACATGCTCAGGGAAACCCGGGGCAGCCCAGCCGAGTTTCCTCCTTCCCCGACCTCCGCTCTGTCTTTATCCCGTGCCCTGCTTTTAGACACCTGCCCTCGTCACGGACCCGATGGGCCCCAGGTCCACAAAAAAAACCCTCTGGGGCTCCTGGAGATCTTGTCTCCCAAACTTTGCTGAGAGGTCACCCGCTCATTGTCTCTCATCGGCCTCAAAAGAACAGCAAATCAAGCTTTTGGTCCACGTGCACGAGCCAGGGAGCCGTGGGCCACCTGTCTGTGGAACCCGAGTGGATGGATGGATGGATGGGTGGATGGGTGGGTGGATGAATGGAATTCCAGCCCTCTGCAGGGACATTGCTGTTTTTGTTACCTAGGCAAGACACGATTTCCCTGAGGTTTGTAAGAACATGGCATGTGGTTCCTCGGACCCCATGGGTCCCTGTTGCCGTCCCCTTCATGCTATCAGGCTGGGAGACTTAGGGGGCACAGCCCTGTCCAGGCCAAACAGCATGGGGGCACCAGAGCCCAGGACCCTGTCTTTCATGCCACACCATCCAGGCCTGCCACAGCTCCCCCAGGTGCCCCCTAGGACGTTCCCACAAGCTCTGAGTGTCCCTGATCCCCAGGGTCCTTGGGAGCCTCCTTGGTGGGGGGGCCGAAGGACAGGAGAGGTGCAGCCAGCCCCGGCTCCCAGCCTGCCTGGCAGCTCAGCCGCTCCTGGGAGCGGAGCGCGGGGTGTTTGTCATCTGCCAGGACAGTGGGATGGTTTAAGGTGAAATTTAAGCCCATTAGTGCTTGGCTAATGACATCAGCGGCCACTGCGAAATGGAGATGGCAGGGTGTGTGACCGCCCATGAATCGTCTGGGCTGGCGCCGCCTCCCTCCCCGGGACTCACCTCCCGCCCCTCTCTGCCAGTCCCCCACCACCCCACCGGCCCCTCTTGCTACTGGTGGGGCCTGGCCTCTGCCCCAGCCAGGCCTCGAGGCCTGGCCTCCGGGGTCAGTGTGTGGCCGGTGGGGGAGGGGTGCGCGGGGGCTCGGCCAGCCAGGGCGTGAGAAAGGAATTGGCCAGGGAGCCCAAGCGTGGAGGCAGCAGCTTTCTTAATCTCCCTTCTTTTATAACTTCTGTCTTTTTTATGCACACGCAAGGATCCCAGCTCAGCGCCGGCAGCTCTTCCCCGGCTGAGCCGTCTGCCTGCAGCTAATGCCTGACAGCTCTGTTTATGTCCGCCCATAATTCTCCAGCTTTATGTTTTTTTTTTCGGGGCCATTAAGCTCCCAGCCACAGGCTCCTTCCCCTGCCCCCGCCTGCCTTTGTCCTTGAGGCCCAGCTGCCCCACCGCCCTTTAGGAGATAGTGCTTGTCCCCTCTGGGCAGGTGGACGAGGACCTTGTCCTGAGACCTCGCTCAGGATGTCCCCTGTGGGTAGGGACTTCTGGTCCCAGGCCCACCTGACGCCAACTCCCTCAGTCTGCCGTGACCCTTCCCCGTAGCTCCAGACCTACGGCCCCTGTATCTCCGGCCTCCCCAGGTCTCCGCGGCTCCCCAGCCCTTCCTCTCCTGGGTCCCCCAACCCACCTTCCCAACAGCAGGTCCAAACGGTCATTCTGCCCTTTCCCTTGAATCTGCATGGATCCCTCTTGGGGTTCCGAAAGCCCCGTCTCGTGGAGCCCTCGTCCTCCCCCCCTGGATGAGCCTGGTTTCCTGCCAGGCTGCCCCACCGGTAACATGGGGCGATCATCTTGGGGACACAGGCTGGGGACAGGGGTGAGTGGAGTGTCCACAGTTGGTCCCCTAAAAGCTGACATGGAATGTTGATAGATCAGCCTTGATCTATCCCCCTCTCCTTTGGGGTGGGACAGCCCTATCTGTCCACTTCTCCTCTGGGGCCCAGCACTTCCTGGCTTGGGGGGGGTGACCCAGAGGAGGAGGACTGGCCCCCTGCTGATGCCTAACCTGGGGGTCCACGCGGAGGTGGCTCTGCCTTCTCCCTGCCCCTGCCCAGCACATGTGGCCTAAGTGCCACCATCTTCTGTGGATGCCACTCTGGCTCCTCAAGTCCCCTTTACTGTGGTCTCATCTCTTCCAACTTGGCACCATCCCCTGGGCCCTCTGGACACTCCGTGGCCTGGTCCTCGATTCTCTCCTGTTTATGGATGGATGTGGGATGTCCAAGCTGGCCTCCCCTGCCCGCCGGGGCCCCAGAGCAGAGGAGAGGCCTCCCACTGGAGCTTCTAGAGCCGGCTCGGGCCACCCACCCCAGGGGGAATGTCCTCTCCCTTGCACTCGGAGGCCCGAGCTCTCTGGCTCAGCTTCAGTCGGTTCCAACCTGAGTCGTCTTGTGTCTTCCCAGCGTGTCTGGCCGCAGCGCAGCGGGGCGCGCTCTGCCCTGCCCACTCCGCCTGGCACTCCAAGCGGAGGACTTCCTGAACGCGACAGTCTCGCCGTTGCCTGGCAGCCCCTGGGACCGGCAGGGCCCTGTCTGCTTCTAGCACACGGGGTTCCCACAGGGTCATGTTCTGAACGGGGACTCACCCAGTTCTGCCTGCACCCCCACAAATAGCCCTGGAGCGTCTCTGCGTGTGCCAGGCCAGGCTGTCCTGGGGACCTGGGTGAGCAGTCCCATCGTTAAGAGCAGGGAGAGCCCGTAACCGTGGTGCCTGCCTGTAACTGCAGCAGCTAGGGAGGCTGAGGCAGGAGGATCCTAAGTTGAAGGCTAGCCTCAGTTTGACCATATCTCACAATTAAAAAAATCAAAAGGCCTGGAGGTTTAGCTCAGGGGTAGGGGACCTACCTGCCTAGCCTGTGTGATGCCCTGGCTTTAATCCTCAGTACTGGGGGTGAAAAAAAGAAGGGGTGGGGAAGCTTCATCATTTGCTGAACCAAACTTTCACTGCAAAATGTTTCTCTTTACTCAAGAAGTCTTAAAAACCCTGAGGCAGGGACAGTAGTGTTTGCAACAAGCACAGGGTTTCTCTGAATGTGGGCCCTGGGCAGCTACCCCAGTTATAGCCCATAAAGACCACCATGGCTAGAGGAGGTCACAGGAGCACCTGCTGGTCCTTGGCAGTGTTCCCCAGGTCCTGGACATTCAACAGGTGATGCTCACATCATACCTACGACTAATAGACAATACCAGGTACCCAGGTATCAGTAATCCCAATAGTAACAATGGTCCTCCTTGCTGAATATCGATTATGTGCCAAGCACTATGCATCCGTCAAGTCAATCGATGACACAACCAACCAACCACAAACATGTTCCGAGCACCCACACGGAGCCACACCAACAGTGGGAGGGTTGGTCCCCTGTGTACCCTGCTGCAAAAATCACAGATTTTCCTGAGAGCAAAAGATTGGAACAGTGAGACCCCTGGTGGGAACCTGAGAAACCACCCTCCATCTCTTGCAGAGATTGAGGCTCAGAAAGGGCTACTGACCCTTGTAAAATCACACAGCACAGCCGGCCCTCCAAATCCCAGCCCCCCAGCAGCCTTTCCATTTCTGGGCAAATGCTCATGATCATAACAACAACAAAAAAGTCCAGATGCAAAAGCAGACGTTCAACTCCATCACAATTTTGTTAAACGGGGTAGAAACGTTCAAAAAAATCAGTGTCTTGTCTTCTCGTTAGTGTGTGTGTGTCTCGGGTGGGTGTGTGCTGGGGATTGGACCCCCCTGGGTGGATGGAGCACAGGCTGGGCAAGCTCTCTACCACTGACCTCCACCCCAGCCATCCAGTCAGGTTTTTAAAAAGGTCAGCAGCTCTGAGTTTCCTAGAATGAATGTGGACAACGAGTTGGTAGAAACCAAATTCTGGTTAATAGAGAGTTGCCATAGATACCATGTGGGGATCAGACATTCGCCAAGACCCAGAACACCATGCTTGAAGCCTGCTCTGGTCCACGACTCCCTTCCCTTCTTTTATTTGCAGATCCAGAAGGTTCCTTAGGGCCTGGGGGACCTGGGGTTCCCTCCCTGAAGGGAAGTCAGCTCTCTGGACTGTGTGGGCCCTGCAGAAGGTCTCCACACAGGGCTTCGCGGGTAGGGCCAGGGGTCTCAGGGCTCTCCCTTCTTAGTCCCTCGGGCAGGGAGGTGGCATGTTAGGAAGCCATGTCCCAGTGTGTACTACTGACCTCTTGCCCAGCCCGGTACCCTGGCCCTCTGTAGTCTCCACCTCCCTCTGTCCTTCCCTGGACACCCCAGTCCCAAAGGGTTCATCCGACTTCCTGGTCCCTGGGCCCAGCACGGGGTACGGTGGTGTCCAGGGGATCCATCAACAGTCCCCTCGGCCCACTCTGGAGGTGGGCTGGGCCGAGGTCCCCCCCAGCACAGCCGCCCCCCCATGCTGACGCCTGGCATTCCGCAGACAGCTCCAAGCCACCTCCTACCCAGAGAGCCCCCTGGGTCTCTGGCCTGAGAAGAGATGACAGCTCCTTAATAGAAGCAGGCCCCGGACGCCGTGTCTGAGTGACACCACACCCGGCTGAGAGGCGGCGGCTCGCATCAAAGCCTCATTTTTCTCCTTCCTCTTAGGCACTGAAACCATTTACATAAAGAGCCCTGCATGTGTCTGCGACCAAGATGCATTTCTTCCAGCATCTCCCCCCCACCCCGGCTTCCCCAGACGCCGCCTGTCAGAGCCTGGCCCAGTTCTCCAGCAATGGGGGGAGTGGGGGTTACTCAGGGACCACCCATGCCTGGGTCACCCCAGACACAAGGCTGGAGGAGGCCAGCCAAAATAACAACTGGGCCTCAATTTATTTGTTTTCTCTTTTTGTGGTGCTGGGGATAGAACCCAGGGCCCTGACGCGTGCCAAGCCAGCGCTCTTACCACTGAGCCCCATCAGCAGCCCTCCATCATTTAAGATAGAACTCCTCAAGGGCACGGGGGACAGTGGCATGCATCCTACCAGCCGAGCCTGAGGGTCTCGGCCAAGCCCCGGATCTGGTCTCAGTTGCAAGCTGCAGCTTGGTGGCCCCAGCGTCAAGTTCACGTGGAAGGTCCGGTTGAGCAGAGGCTGCAGGACTGTCTCCAAAGCACGCTTGGAAGCTGCCAGGTCTTTCCCAGTGACGAAGCCCAAGTTGACAGCCACCGTGGACTCTTTGGCTCATTCCAGGTGGCTGCCAATCAGTCCTGTTCTCCAACAGCGGCAGCCCGAAGTCACACTGCTCTCTGGGCCTTACTTTGGGCAAAGGGATATCTTCGGTTGGCTCCTCTTTTAAGAAATACCAAGAGTAGAACAGGGAGAACCTCACCATCCCTGGCAGCCAAGGGCACCGAGACCCTTTGTCCTGTGTGCCTGGAAGCCGGGAGCTCAGCAGGGACCAGCCCCCAGTCCAAGGGCCCAAGACTCCCTGGCCCAAGGTCCCCCTCGGGACTTATGGAAAGGCCTCCGTCTTCCCGGATTCAGACTCGGGAGGGTATTCCTCACACCGGCTCTTGGATGCGAACTGTATGCCTTCGCATTTTATAGTCACTCTTGCCTGTGTGCTAGAATGTGCTAGAATGTCACCGTGTGAGTCACCCAGGAAGGCCTACGTGCTTCCATTTGGGGCTGCACACTCCACAGTGATCCCCCCGAGTCCAGTGGTGTGTCCAAGTCCTTCAGTGTGTCTAAGTCAGTCTCCGTAAACAACAACAAAAAAATGCCACCAGGGTGATTCCACTTCCAAGCACGCACCGGATGGGAATGCCACACACAGGCACCAAAGAACGTGTTCTAGAACTTTCCGTGGCAGGTTGATTCATAAGATCCTCAGACTGTAACCTCCCATCCCAATAAATGTCCCTCAGAAGGAGAATGGATAAACACACCTGGTGGCAGCGAAGTTCTGCCTTATCCGTGGTTTCTCCTCTCCCCACGATTTTAGTTCCCTATGGCTGACCCCAGTCCAAAAGTATCAAAGGGAAAATTCCAGAAGTAAATTTGATTTAGGAATTTAAAAATAATTTTTATTAGAGCAACATGGTTGCAGTTTTAGGCTTAGGTATTGCACGTTTCTTCCTGGGCTTAATTTATGAATTAAACTCGTATCGTAGGTAATGGGTGTGTAAGAAAAATATAGCGAATGTAGGGTGTGTGGCTCTATTTGTTCAGCCATATCCTGGGGGTCTTCAGTGTGTCCCCTTCCTATGAGGGGAATGTTTAGCACACACACATATATATATATATATAAAACTGTGTTAGCTTTCTGTTCCTAAACAAATATCCGAAATATAATCAACTTATAAAGGACAATGCAGCCACCCAATTCTCTTGGCTTCTCTCTCTTTTTCCTTTTAATATATTTTTTAAAGCAGGTCTTTTAAAAAATATATATATTTATTTTTAGTTGTAGTAGGACACGGTACCTTTATTTCACTTATTTCTATGTGGTGCTGAGGATCGAACCCAGGGTCCCGCCCGTGCCAGGGGAGCGCGCTACCACTGAGCCATAACCCCAGCCCCGGCCATTCACTTATGATTCATGCTCTTCTCTGTATGCAAGTCCATGAAAAGTCAAAAAGCAAAATGGGCAGAGGCTGCAGCTCAGCAGTAGAGTTTAGCATGCACCAAGCCCCAGGTTCAATCCCCTAAAAAATGACAAACACAGAATTCTCCTCTACTTAATCCCTTCCAAGGCTCCTTGCTTTGCTCAGAGTAAAGTATAGAACCCCCACTTGGTCCATATGGTCAATATCAAGTTTTTCCTCTTCTATTTAGCCAATAGCAGCATGCCTGTTTCCACTCCCCAAAGAATATAGAATATGGCCCTCTTTGATGGATATAATTCGAGGAGGTGACATGTTCTGCTTCAGGGAGGAAGTTCTATGCACCTGTATGTCTGTCTGTTGCTCTTTGTGACAGGCAGGCACTTGAGATGGCTGTTGTTCCATATGCTTGTGCTCCTGAGCAACTTCAGTGAATAATCTTCCATGTCCCCAAACAGACACATAGCATAAGTAAGGGATAAACCCTGAGCAAAGACGCTGGTGTTTGGGGGATATTTGTTATGCAGCACACCTCAGCCCATCCTGACTCGTACAACTGGCCTTTAAGGCTTTTCGGTGCCTGGTCCCTGACAACATTCTTGCTTTGCAAAAAAAAAAAAAAAAAAAAAAAAAAAGACACATTCTGGCAGTAGGTTTGGTGGCTTCTATATTCTGGGCTTGCTGAGATCTCATACCTGTTCCTGAGCTGCACCTGAGTGTGTGTGTGTGGTGTCTTGGGCCTCTATACCTGAACCCAGCATATGACCCCTTCTCCCTGCCTGTCCAGTCTTCTCCTGCTGCTCTCAGTGGCTTCTAGAGGGCAGGGCGTGCGTACAGCAGTCCATCATCAGATTTCATAGAACAAGCAAGAAAGGGAGTGAGACGCACAATGCTCTTGACCTCCAGCTCCTTGGGAAGTGACGTCCAGGGCAGCCCCTACCCTTGATCACAAAGCTTTGCGCAGCCTGGGAGGCCATGGGTGCCTGGTCTATCCCCCAGGATCCCTCCCAACAGTCTCTGCAGCCCCTGGGGGGACTCTGCTGCTCTCCCGGGCTCCGCACGGCCAGCACGCTCAGCAAGCACAACCCAACTTGGACCTGTTGTTCCTTCTCGTTTTTCTTGTTTGGTTTTCGGTACTAGGGATGGAGCCCAGTATGTCTTAACCACTGAGCTACAACCCCAGTCCTTTTCTTTTTTTCTTAATTTTGAGGCAAGGGTCTTGCTAAATTGCTGAGGTCTCCACACGTCGCCCGGGCTGGCCTTGAATTTGTGATCCTCCTGCCTCAGCCTCCTGAGTCGCGGGGATGACAGGTGTGCACCACGGTCCGCGACTCTCGCTCCCAGCCTTTCTAAGGGTGGTCCTTCCCACTGTCTTGCTGGCTCAGGGGAATGCAGGGGAGGACCTGGGATGCTCCCTGGGAACCTGGGCCCTTTATTAACCTGTTTCAGATCATGTGAGTTGTGATCCCAGGGAAGGTCCTTTTTATCCAAGAAGGCCTCCCCATGGGTTCCACGAGTCTGGGGCTCAGCCCTGGCCTTGGAGCCTCAGCTACAAACGCTGGCCCTGGGGACCTCCAGGAGCAGGAGGGTTTCCCACAGCCCTCTGCCAGTCCTGGGCCAACCCTGTGGGTAGGAGCCTCGTGGCACGTCAAGGGATGAGCTGGCACAGGTCCCCCCCAGTGCCTCGTGTCCTGGGCACTCTTGGTTCTCCATCTGCCCTTCCCCACCACCGAGCAGGACTGGGTGGGAGCAAGGTCACAGCTGGGCGGGCTCTGAGCAAGCCACCTGCTCAGGTCACATGGGGAAAAGCCATGCTGGGAGCTCTCCTGCTACGGGGGGGGGGGTAGAAAACATCCCCTGGGGTCCAAGTGAACCCCTTAGCTCAGCCCATGCTGTGCTAGGGGAAGGAGACCCCTCCCCAGGTTCATCTCCCACCCTTTCCTGCGTGGACTCCAGCCACCACGCTGGCTCCTCAGATACCCTGGGCCTTTGCACACGCCCTTCTCTCTGTCTGGGCCACCCTTCCCTGGCATCCTCTAGTCACGAAAAAGCCACCTCCTCCAGGAAGCCCTCCAGACTGCATTGCCTAAGGAGCCCCACCAACGCAGCTCTTCCCACTCTCCCAAATCGCCCAACTTGGTGCATTTATTTAACTACTTGCTTTTGGTCTTCCTGTCCCACTGGATGTCAACTCCGAGGGGGTGGGGGATGACCACCCCATCTTGGAGCAGGGGCAGGGGCAGGCCAAGTTCAGGCTCAGGAATTCCCAGTGAGGCCTGCAGGTCCCTGAGCTCTGGGAGTCCTTCTGTCCCCTTCCACCTGCGGGTCCCCCTCCTCCATCATTGGCCTCTTTCTCGCTCACCTCTAACCCTGGGGCGGCCATCACCCAGGAGACAATGCCCCCCGGGCCTGGTGTTCGTAACCATCCTCCCAGTCCCCACGTCCCACGCCCAGCCAACACCAGTGCCCTGCTCCTCCTGCTGGGTACACCCTGGGCGGGAGCCTGGCACGCGGGGACTCAGCTCCTCTCCGTCTCCCCGTGACTCTACAACAGACGCCCGTCCTGGGTTCCTTCCGCCACCTCCATCCCCTGCCCCGTCCACTGTGACCCTGGTTACTCCAGAGCCGTCTGCGTCCCCGTGAGCTCACCTGCCCTGGGCACTGGGAAAAAGGTCACAGCGGCCGGGCGCAGAGGCTCACCTCCATAATCCCGGTGACTTGGGAGGCTGAGGTAGGAGGACTGTATTTGAGTGTAGGCTGGGCAACTTAGCAAGACCCTGCCCCAAAAAATTAAAAAAAAAATAAAATAAAAATATAAAGGGCTGGGGATATAGTTCAGGAGTGGGATACCTCTGGGTTCCATCCTGTAGGAAAAAAAATAGACAAGCCACTACCATTTGCTGGCTTGGAGTGTGCCAGGCGCCGTGTGGAGGTATTCACACGTGGGTTACCTCATTCAACCTTCAAGTTGACCCTGCGCCATCATCATTACCCGTCGGTGTAGAGATCAGCACATGGAGCCCAGAGAGGACAAGGAATTTGCTGGAGGTCACACAGCCAGAGAATGGAGGAGCCGGAACTTGAACTCAAGTCCAGTCATCTGACTTGCAAACACAGGGCTTTCAACTGCAAGGACTGTCTACTGCCCAGCACACACCATTCTAGAAGGTCCTGGGATCTCTGGTGCCGTGGGCTGCCTGCTGAGCTGACTGCCCCAACTGCCGTCACCTACCGCTACTCCCTGTTGCTGGTATACTCCCTGCCATAAATCAATCCTCAAAAAAAAAAAAAAAAAAAAAAGAATTTTTTTTCCCTTGCTGGGGATCAAACCCAAGGACATGCCAGCAGAGTGCTCTGCCATGGAGCTATGTCACCACTACCCTCAAATTCTTTGGCCAAGAGGTAGGGGCTTCTCCCTGGAGACTTTCTCAGCGTGAGACAGAGCCACAGGGGCTGGGCATTTAGTTTTCCTTCTCCCAAGCCAGGCAGCACTGTACCCTCTAACCTGGGTGTCGGGGGGAGCTCAGATACCTTGCACCCAGGTGCTCAACCCTGTCTGGGTTCCAGTGGCTGAGTCGACAGGTAGGAATTTATTTCACTTATGCAACATCCCACGACCTGCCTCCTCCAGGAAGCCCTCCCTGACCATCAGGAGCCTTTAATAAGCAGAGAGCTCCCCCCTTGAAGCACCCCCGAGGGTTCATCAACCTCTTCTCGCTCCCCTTCAGAGACAAAGCCTTTGCTTCTTTCCCCCTGTGCTGCTCTGGGCTGCCCCTGGGTGCCGGATCCGGGCCTTGTGTGGAGCGCGGCACAGACGGAGAGGAGAGGCCTCTGCCCTCCACAGCAGGCCCCTACATTCCAGATCAGCTGGGAGCCCTCTGGGCAGCTTGGCCCTGGCAGACCTCACCTCAGAATGTGTGAGCATGTGGGAACTCTTCCCAGTGAATTAAGAAAAGCGGGTCACCAAAGGGTATATGAGAAAGAATATGATGTCACTTCTGCTTTAAAAAAAATATGTACCCCTGCCTGCTTCTGCAGCACTGGGGCCCCGAACCTGGCCAGCACATGGGGGGGGGGGGCGGGATCCCAGGGGGCCTGACTTCCTTGAGACCTCTGTCTCTGTGCCGGATTGTCTGCAGTCAACGTACATGACTTGGTCACTGGGGAGAGGTCGGCCAGCGGAGGCCTCCATGGCTGGCAGAAGTCCATGAGGGGTTTGAATCCTGCTTTTTGGAGCTTTAGAGAGCGAACATGAGAAGACTGCTGGACTCCCTCATTCAGACCCTTGCCAGCCCCGGGATCTGCTAAATGTGGGGCTATGCATACAGCAGGAACATAATAACAGCACCTAGGCCGGTATTCTCCATGTTGACGCTCCTCTCCACACCCAAACCTGACTTTGTTCCTTTCCAGTATAAAACCTTTCATGACTCCCTAGTGGTCCCCAAATAATGCCCCCCACTTGCTTGGCACTAAAGGGCCAGCAGGCAACCTGACTTCTGCTCCCTCCTCCAGCCTCCAAAACAGGTCAGCCTGCAACCCACCAGCAGCCCAGGGCCGCTTCATACCCCTGGGCCTTTGCACATTCTAGTTCCTTTGTCCAGAACAGACAGACTCCCCTAATGTATCCCTCAAAACTCGGCCCAGGCATCAGCCCCCCCCGCCGGGTGGTGGGCCCTCTATTTCCTCATAGATTCCTGACACCCACATGGATTGTCAGGCTCACTGAAATTAGGGGTTGATTCGTCTGTCTGTCTCCCACCAAACCGGACGCGACAGGGACTGGGCCTCTCTCTTGTCTTTGTTTGAAATCCCTGGTGCCCAGATCCCGCCTGCAGACAAACAGGCACTCAGGAACGTCTAGCTGACAGGTGGGTGAGTCCATAAACAACATCTGCACAGCCCTTTACAGTGCAAGAAGCCTTTTCCCGTCCTCCATCTCACGGGCCTCATTTTACCGTCAGCGTTGGTTGGGGACCCCATTCTGCCCACAGTGGCTGCATGGGGGAGCGGCGGCCTGGAGGCTTCAGCACCCTTCCTCCCTGACCAGGAGCCGGGGTCTGCCAGGAGTCTCCAGCAGGGCTTGGCAAAAGCAACTGGGACCCCTTTGGCAATAGGAAGCCAGCCACCTCCCCTGCTAAGGAGTTCTTCCCCGTAGAGAGAGAGAGAGGCTGGCAGGTGCCCAGGTGGTGGCCCGGCGGGTACGGCTTGGTGTCAGGCCTGCCATCCCGCCCGGATCTGCCGGGGATGCGGCTGGCTGGAGAGGCAGCTTCCCCAGCAAGTCCTGGTAACAGTTGCTATGTAAAACGCTCCGAGGGGGAATTTACTGTCAGTGTTAATAATAGATGAAGGTTTCAGAATTTTTGATGCCTTACGTTCTAAGCCGTTTGATTTATAATGTCTCTGGAAAGGGAGAGATGAGGGTGGGGGCAACGGAGAGGCCTGGAGGCAGGAGCTGGGAGCTCACCCCCTGCACCTTGGGCAGACGGGGGAAACCAAGGCCTGGCACAGCCCAGCCATGGGGCTGCAGGGGGGAGCTCCGGATGCCAGGATCCGCTGAGGCTTCAGATGCCCCTTGCAGCCCCTTGCTCCAAGGAAGGGGAAACCAAGTCCCGGCCCCTCCCGCCCCAGCGCCTGGGGTTGTTTTGATGGATTACTGCTTCTCCTTTTAGCGGGAGCAGGTGTATCTCAAGTAGTCTCCGGAAGCGGCGTTGATGGGAGCCTGCGGCAGGGGCTGTGTGGGGCTGATTACAGGCACGACGGAGGCAGAGTGCAAGCCCCAACTTCCCTTCTGCTTGGCTGCAAGTGGCTGGCTGTTGCTGGGGCGAGGGGGATGGGGATCCTCCGTGCAGAGTGGGGGGGCCGCGATGGGCTGGAGGCAGGACTGTTGGCCTGGGGTCCCCCCACCCCCAGAAGGCCACAAAGCACAGGGACATAAAGGAAGAGTGTGGGCGAGATGGGGAATGGCCTGGCAGCAGCAGGGCATGGGGGCCAGGCAGCCCAGGTCCCAGGGTGGCCAGCCTGTCCCCAACCCCTGCATGGATGGAGATCCCTTGCTGGAGGTTCATCACGTCGTGCAGATCTGCAGGAAAGGGGCCTCCCTCTTGGCTCTTGCGCCCTGACCTACTCCAAGCCTCTGCCTGGGGGGCTCCCCCAACCTGGGGCTCTCCTGCCCCTCACGTGAGCTTTGGCCTCCAGCCAGGCTCCGAAAACCCTTCCCACCTCGGCAGCCCTGGGAGGTCTTTGGACCAGAGAACAGGCGTGGGACAGGGACCCCGACACCCAGCCTTGGCCCCTCGGCTCCACATTCTGCACACCACAAATGGGGAGCCCTTGCTTTACGCTCAGTCTAGGAGCTCTCCCTGACCCCCTCTCCAAGCCTAGAGGACCCCCTACCTCTCCCTGGACCTCCCTTCGCTCCTCTGCCAATCCGAGGTGGCAGGCCTGGCCCGAGGGGCTGAGGTGAAGTGCACACAGGGCCCAGTGCTCAGCACAGCCAGGTGCATGCACGCAAGCCCATGACGGACACCCTGTGGGCATTCAAGAGTGGACCCATAAGCTGACGGCCTGTGGGCACGTTGCTACTCATGGCAAGTTATGAGCAGAGTGCCGTGCCTAGGGGGAGCCCTTCACCCCACTGCACAGGCGAGAAGACTGAGACCAGCACCTCCTGCTGGGCCAACTCTATCCCGCCCCACCGTAGACCCCGCCCCATCGTAGACCCCGCCCCACCTTAGTACTGGCCACTGGTTAGCTTTTGTTGGGGACCTCCCACGCAAGCATAGGCATCACACATGGAAGGGCATTTGTCCATTTGCTCATGCCATGCCCTGAGCATCCAGGCCAGTTCGGCACACAGGACACTAGGAGGCATCCTGGAGGCTGAAGGGACCCAAGCTCGTGAGAGTGCGCTCTGTGTGTCCCTCCCAAGAGGGCTGAGGTGGGGCAGCGGGGGCGGCAGAGGGACAGGCGCTGTAGCGGCTCGCCCCCTCCCCTCCTGTCTCCCTGATCAGGTCACCGTTGATTCCCATGAACCGGTCACTCGTTCATTCATGCTGTGGCCAGGCATCCTGGACACCCCCTGCCAGGCCCAGTGAGGGGCGCGTAAGTTTCCAACTTCCAGGCTCCAGACCTCTGGCCCTGAGGAGCCGGGGCAAACAGATGACTTTAAGTGACCTCAAGCCACCAGGGAGGCTGTCTGGCTCCCCCTGGCCCTCTGCAGTGCCTGGAACTCAGGACAGGACTGGGTGTGCATCGAGGGCTGCGCTGGTCCCAGGTCAGCGGTGAACAACGTTTTGCTCAACTGATGACCAGGGAGAGCGACCCAGCCCTGCAGGACGCGAGGCGGGGGCCATGCAGCACGTGTGTCCCGAGGGGGTGCTGGCTGCCAGGAGAGAAGCTGTCCTTGATCAGCGAGCCCCTGTCCTTGATCAGGGAAGGGGCTGGGGGCTCCCCCTTTTCTGGCTCAGGGAAGCACCTTTCCATGGGGACCCTGGCAGATGGTCACCAAGAAATGGCCTCAGGGGTCTTGGGTGATTTCAGGGCCCTCAAAGCTCAAGGGGTCCCTAAGGAGGCAGTGTCCAGCCTACAGGTGGGAAGGTCACAGCTCCCCTGAGGGGCTGGGTGTCCGGTGGAAGGACACCTCGGTGTGGAGGTCTCTGTCCAGCTCTGCCACCCGTGTCCTGCTCGGGTGCCTCTCTCCAGGCCCTGCTGCCCTTCAGTCAGGCCGAGCTGGGACAGGTCAAGGAGGGTGGCCACTGCAGTCTTGGCAAACAGGAAATGCCATCTCGCCCCAGCGAGATGCCAGTGCCCGAGGCTCTCCTGGAGTCCATCTGAGCCCCTCTTCTCTGCCCCAGCCCTGTCCTGACCCCAAGGCAAAGCTGTTAGAGCCTGGAGCCCCCTCAGCCGGCCACATCCATTCAGCCAAGCTGTGTTCTACACTGTGTGCTGGACCCTGTCTGAGGACCCAGTCCAGGGCTGGGGTGCGGCCAGACTCCTGGGGTGCAGTGCAAACGAGGTGGCAGCCCTGTGACAGGAGACCCAGGATATGAGGCCAGAAGACCTCTAATCAGCCCCAAGTTCAAGAAGGCTTCCAAGAGGAGGTGGCCAACACTGGCCAACCGCGTGAGGTGAGTGTTATGGGGACTGCTTCCTCTCTGCCTCCTCAGCCTCCTCTTTGTCCTACGCCCAAACCTCTGTCCATCAGTTCTCC
Organism: Marmota monax; assembly: GCF_021218885.2. Taxonomy (NCBI): domain Eukaryota; kingdom Metazoa; phylum Chordata; class Mammalia; order Rodentia; family Sciuridae; genus Marmota; species Marmota monax. The sequence continues at coordinate 195,635 of NW_026693329.1, forward strand.
CTGGACAGGGGGTCCTTCTTCACTCCACATCTCCCACCCGCTCAGAGCCTCAGCTTTCTTTCAGGACAGTCCCCCAACCATCAAAGTCCTGGGCCCTGGGAGCCCTGGCAGCCAAACATCAGTGAGCAGGGGCGGCCAGGTCAGTCTTTATAGCTTTAATAACAGACTTTACAGAAGGCCAGCTCCGCTCTGGCATGCGCATAATTTCTGGAACATCATCAGTGCCACTAACCGGAGTTGTCATGAGGCAGGTGGGGAGGTGCCACATGATGCCTTTGTACAAAACAGAAAAAGACACCCCAGGTACCAAGCTGCATGGATAGCGTGGTCAGTGGCTGGATTTCTGCCGGAAACACTTGTGCAGTGTACAACCTGTACAGCCAGACTCTTTAGCCCTAGATTCAGGTCAGCATGGATAGGTCAGCCTTGCTTTTCAGACCACCCAGCCCAGGTGTGAGAATTTCCTGAGATCAAAAGCAAAATCCAGGTGTGTGGGCACAAGTATGTGTTTCCGAAAAGGATTGGGACCTTTTTCCAACTTCCAAAGTGTCCAGTCGCTCCAGTATGGACTTGATTTTGGACCTAGAGTCTGGGATGAAGAGTAGTAGAGGGGACTTGCTGGAGCATGGAGAAGGCGTGAGGGACACAAAAACCTGTCATTTCATTCTTCAGATGGTAGACTTAAGAATCAGAGTATCAACCCAGGCGTGGTAGCCCATGCCTGTAATTCCAACAATTGAAGAGGCCGAGGCAGGAGGATCGCGAGTTCAAAGCCAGCCTCAGCAACTCAGCAAGACCCTGTCTAATAAAATATAAAAAGGGGCTGAGGATGTGGCTCAGTGGTTAAGCACCCCTGGGTCCAATCCCCAGTACCAAAAAGGAAAAAAAAAAAAAAGAGTATCAAAACCACACAGGGGCTAGGGCTGAGACTCATTGGTAGAGCACCCGCCTCGCACGTGTGGGGCACTGGGTTCGATCCTCAGCACCACATAGATATAAATAAAAATATTGTGTCCACCTACCACTAAAAAAAAATATTTTAAAAAAAGCCACACAGGCAGGTTGAAAAAAGGCAGATTTGTGAGAATCACCTTTAAGATTGATCATTTGGGGGATGGTTGAGCTCAGGAATCTGTCCCAGCACAAACTCCAAGGTTGTTCATAATGCTTGCTAAGATCACAAGGCTCTGATCTCATTGGTTAAACACACCAGCTTCGCTCTACATTCATACACTAGCTTTACTGTATGTTGCACTTTTACTGTTCTTTTGGGGGTGTGTATATACCCCAGAGCCCATTAAAACCCCCAAAGGGGTGTCCATGTGTAGCTATACAACCCACTTTGTGACTTGTGTTCCCTGGAGAGTCGTGGGCATACCACCATCACTGACTGTGAATTTCCTTGTTGCTCTCCCTCCTCCCCGACACCATCCAGCCAGAACGAGGCAGAAGAGATGTTCCATAAAGACACTGGACCTTCAGGTCTGGCCCCAACTGGTGCTGAATGGTCCTCACTGCAGGTCTCTCCAGCCTGTTTCTGTGACCATGCTTTCCTCTTGGGGCAGGGCCAGCCCACTAGGCTCCTCCTCTGGCCAGTACAGTGGACTATTCACCAAGGACACACACCAAACCAGGCTCATCTGGCCTGGGGTGCAGGCCAGACACTCAGCCCATTCCCCGGCCATGAAGACAAGCCTGGCTGTGTGTGGATGTGAAAGCACATCTGTCTCCCTTCCTTCCAAGTCCCAGTGCCCAGCTTGGGGTCCACCAAAGAAGCTGTGGGGTAGCCAGATGAATGAATGGATGCATTCAACAATATGAATTAAGCACCTACTGTGTGCAGGTCCACAGACAAGTGGTGCCCTGGTAATGCTCAGTCTGGTTGGGGAGGAGGATGCCCAGAAAAGACACAGATAAACCAGAGACAAGTGCTAAGGAGAGGAGGGTAGGTGGTCTACACGGAGGGCTTCGGAAAAAGGACTTTTTTAAAACAAAGTGTTCAGGTACATGCCAGGCGCAGTGGCACACGACTGTAATCCCGGCGGCTTGGGAGACTGAAGCAGGAGGATGGAGAGTTCAAAGCCAGCCTCAGCAAAAGGGAGGCACTAAGCAACTCAGTGAGATCCTGCCTCTAAATAAAATACAACATAGGGCTGGGGATGTGGCTCAGTGTTCGAGTGCCCCCTAGTTCAATCCCTGGTACCCCCTCCAAAGTGTCCAGGAACAGAAAAGGGCATACAAAGGCCCTGTGGTAGGAAGGGGAGGGAGAAGCTAGCCTGGATCCTGGGGACAGACTGGCAGGGGCCAACCAATAAGGGCCAGAATGAAGACTAGGGGCTCAGACTCTGAGGGGCAAAAGAGAAACAATGAAGAGAGGAATCCCCAGGGCGTGAAGCATCCTTTTTGTTGGGGGATGACCATCAAGAAGCATTTGCCCTGATCAATCAGGCTCCTGGGGAGGTTGTTCTGGAAGCCCCGCCCCTTTCCAGCCGCGCCCTCATCAATCACCAGCTGCGCACCAGTAGGCGATAAGCCCCACCCTGGTGACCCGCCCACATGAGTTAACCACGCCCACTCCACAGCTCACCTCGCCCCGCCCCTCCGCAGAGTGACTACCAATCAGAAGCGGCGGCCCGGGCTGGGGGCGGGGGGTTGGGGGCACTGAGCCACATCCCCAGCCTGGGTAAGCACAAAAGGCAGGAAATACAACAAGTCACGGGCACGTAACCATGGCTACCTGCGCCCTTGCACCGCCCAGCTCTCAGCCAAGGACCCCACCGCTGGGGAGGCGGGGATCCGAGGCTATCCTTACTCCACCACGTGGCTGCAAGGTCCTCGGCCTCCTCTCCCTCCTCTGTGAAATGGGGTCACACTTTGCCGGGGGCTGAATTCACTCAATTACTTTAACGTTAATTGAGCACCTACTGTGTTCAGGGACTAGAGCTCTGTCATTTAATAAGACCAAAAAAAAAAAAAAAAAAAAAAATCCTGCTCTCCTTGTGGCTTACATGGAGGAAGATGGGGAAATATGCGAGGAAAGGGGACAGACGATAAGCAAAAATATAAGTCAGTAAATGGCACAGGGCGTTGGGAACAGAGAATTAGCTATGTGGCTATCTGTGGGAGGAGCTTGGTCCTCAAGGGAAGAGAGGTCTGAAGTGACACGCCAAAAAGAAATGGGTCTCTCTGGGGCTTGTCCCAGCAGGTACTCAGCTCCAGTCCCTATTTGACACTTCTCCACCTTTTGGTCTAGCCTTTCCAAACTTCTCTTCCCTCCTCTTTTTCCCATGGCTCCTCCCTACTCTACCAGTTTGAGCTGAGATGAACCAAGTAAGCTGAGACGTTCCTGAGTGGGTCAGAAGGACCTCAGACCTGGGTCACCTGCCAAGGCAATGACCTGGCTCTGGGGGCTGAGGCAGAGACCAGAGCTGAGAAGCTGGCTCTCAGCCTCAGCACAGCCCTCCCCTCTGGCAGGCACGCCCTGGATCTGACAGACTCCCATCTGAACCTGCAAAGGCCAGTCAGATACACATCCCTGGGAAGCCTGAGCTACCTGGCTGGGTGGGAGCGCCACTCCCGGAGCTCCCCGGCATGCTGACCCCATCAGAGCCCTGAACACACACCCATTCCAGCTTTCTTGCAGAGGGCAGCTGTTAAGTAGCAGAAAGGCCAACAGGAGAGCAATCGTCAATCACTAGGGGCCAGAAGGACAAAACTGGCAGTTGACAGCTACTGTTTTTGTCTCTATATGCATGCTCCTCTTCTTCCTGTGTCATGGATGAAAAGAGAACAGAGGCCCTCCAAAAATGGGCAGCTGAAATGATGGAGAGTGCTGAGCCCTGGGCCAGGCCCTCAGAGAGATGGACTCTACTACCCCCGGCTCCTAGCAAGCAAAACCCAGATACGAGCCAGGGCCAAGGAAGTCTGTGACTTCAGCTCAGCCCACATATAGGTCATTTTTTTCTGGACACTCACCTGCCTCTTCAAATGACCATAATGTTTTGTGCAGAGAGTCAGGGCTGAGGGTCTCAGCCTTTGGTTGAAGCATGTCCAGACACCAGTGGTGCATTTCCAGAATCTACTGTGTCCTTCACTGGCCGCCGGCTTCCTCATTTGTTAAGGGCTGTTGTGAGCAAACTGCTTAGAACAGGCATGGCGGTAGGACCTGGCTCTGGTGATCAGAAAGACTGACAGTTGCTGGGCACGGTGGCCCATGCCTGTGATCTCAGTGACTCAGGACTCTGAGGCAGGAAGATCATAAGTTCAAGGCCTGCCTGGGCAACTTAGCAAGACCCTGTCTCAAAAAAATAAAAAAAGACTGAGGTTGTAACTCTTTGGCAAAGTGCCCCTGAATTCAATCCTCAGTACCAAACAGGAAAAAAAAAAGAAATTAAGACCACGCCTTAGAGCACGGCTGGACTACATTTCCCAACCTCCTTTGCAGTTGGACATAATCACATGACTGAACTCCAAAAGGTAGAATGTGAATGGGAGCAGGACCCTGCACAATGGGACCAAGGAACAAACTTTCCACCAACCAGAAGCACTTGGCCACCTGACATGGGAAAAATAGACATCTAGAAATATCGGGGTCTGTTTGTTACTGAAGCTAGGCACTACCCTCAGTAGTACCAACGTTCCCTCCCCCCTTCTTTTATTCATTCCTTCAACAAGTATGTGGGGAAGCCTTGTAGAAGCTGCATGCCCTTCAAAGGCGGCCAGGGATACAGAGAGGGGCAATAAAAGGTGGTGGTGAGGCTGGGGGTGTGTAGCTCAGTGGTAGAGCACTTGACTAGCATATGCAAGGCCCTGGGTTCAGTGCCTAGCATAACCGAAAAAAAGAAAGGGAAAGGCCATTGGCCATCTTTAGTAAATATGGGCATGGGACAGAAAGGCGCCCCAGGAAGAGATCTAAGGACAAGAGAGAAATGAAAGGAAGAGAGAGAGAGATGTCTAGGCAGAGACCAGCAGATGTGAAAGTAGGAGGGAACATCGTCCACTTCCTGGAACAAAAGGGGGTTAGGATGAGGCCAGAGTGGCCTATATCCATCCTGGCCCCTTTCCGGGCCTCAGTTTCCTTATCTTTAAAATGGGAACGATGCCAATAACACCCTCTTCCAGGGCATCTCTGGATCTCAGAGAAGACACTACACGCTGCAAGCACAGTGCTCCTGAATAGATGCTCATTCACTCCTGTGGTGACCAAGAGTGGGTAGAGTTCCATGCCTATCTCTGCCTGATGCCTGGGCATTGCAGGGAGGATGTCAGCTCAGGAGGTGAGGAGGGCTGTCTCTGGGACTCAGGAGGCAGGAGCGGGGAGGGAGAGCTGCTGCTATTAGGGCTGCTGCCACGCAGGGTAAATATCAAGGATCATCTCCAGCCGGAAGAGCTATTAGGCAGCAGCCCTCGGAAGCACTGGCTCTCAGGGGAGGCGGGCAGGACTGTCCCTGGAGGCAGCTTGGGAGAGCTGGTGCTAAGAGCGGGAACTCTGTGCTGACGGGCAGATGCTGGCCTCCATTCAGCCTCTTTCTGGACAGGGACAGTAGAGATAGGCCCTGGCAGGGAGGGAGGGAGGGAGGGAGGGAGGGAGGGGAGGTCCAGGAAGCCCCTGTGGGCTGATGTGTTGTGCATCTTCCTGAGTCTTGATGCTAGCCTTGCTGCCATCTCCAGAGCAGGGACAGATGTATCCGATATGGGAGGTATGCTTGTTGCCAGGTGCTTAAAAGGGCTCAGGCAGGCAGAGGGGTATCCCTCCAGGAGCTGGATTCCCCCCAGTGAACTGCAGTAGGAACACGTCACCCCCTCTTCCTACACACCTGCAGCGGCTCCCTTGCTCCCAGACAGCCATTCTAGGCTCTCCATGACCCAAGCCCGCCGCTGCTCACTACAGTGCAATAGGCCACACTGCCGCTGCCCCCTGCAGCCGTGCTTGGCAATCGCCGCTTCTTCTACCAGGTACGCCAGCCTCACCTCCCACCCCCTACATATTTTCTATCATCTTTAAAGAACCACCTGGATCATGACTGAGTCACGGAGGTGGCCAAGCCACCTCCCCTCTCAGATCCTCAGCTTAACTCACTGGTAATGCACTGAAGCTACCTCCTCCTTCACATGGTTCTTAGTGTAAGGAAACATGACAATGGATGTCAAAAGTCCCCGCAGAGCATGGTCCACAGGGTAGATATTTACAAAGCAGGCCTGCACTGGGGGTGTAGTGCCTGCCTAGCATGCCCGAGGCCCTGGGTTCCATCCCCAGTGAGAAATTAAAAAAAAATAAGAAACACCCAAAGATTTCTACCCAGTGTCTTGGAGTAGCACCTCCTCCAGGAAGCCTTCCCTAGCCAGCCATGCCCTGTTGCTTGGGGCTAAGTGTCCTCCCATGGGTGCCTCAGCCTAGCTAGCATGGCAAGACAAAGGGTGACAATGACTTATTGGGGCATTTGCCCCACTCCTGTCCACACAAGCCCATGAAGATTTTTGATGGCAGGGACATTCTGCTGGTGCTTGGTCACATGGATAGTGTTAGATGAGGGAATGAAGAGGAATGTATGGCACAGGCCAGCCTCAGCTTTCTCATCTGTCCCAAGGGCCAAAAGCACAAGCCTGCTTTGTCCCTTGGAGGCAAGAGGTTGAGCATCTTGCAACGTCCCAGCTGAGGACCAGCTTGCCAAGATGGTCCGGCTAACTACCCTCCAGCTCTGCTCAGGGTGGTTCTGATCTTGGCTCAGGCCCCAGACTCCTCCCCAGGCTGCCACTCATGGGTGGGGACGGCTGGCCCCCCCTCCACATCCTTCAACCTCTGAAGTCACTGGTCAGCCAGCAGGCTAAGTGCCAAGTGGCTGCTAGAGGAAGGGATTATAAAACTTCCCAGGCAGCCCTGGGGGGTTAGGGAAGTGATGTGTGTGTGGGTCCAGGAGCTGTCTCCGTCTCTTCTAGAAATCTCAGGGGTACTATGCATTTATCCTAAACGAGGTGGCATTGACACAAATCCACCAGTGCCCCTACTCTGGGCTGGAAGGCTGTCAGCTTGGAGGCCCTGCTGGCTCTCCAACCCCCCCCCCCACCAACCCAAAGCTCAGATAGGCAGTTATGGATGTCTTTGATTAATAAGAAATGGGTGCAATGAATTAATCATTACGTAATAAATGCAGTTTGTTTGGCAGCCATATCTTTCAAAAACATGACTGAAGTGTGTGCACATTTTTGAGAAAGGGAAAGAGAAATAACGGAAGGGTTCCTCCATAATTACACACAGCACTTTGGGACAGGCTATGACTTTTTCCCTAGGAGCCCCCCATACTTGAAGGGAGGCAGTGACAGTCAGGGACATCTTAAAAGGAGGGGGGATAGCAGGATCCCCCAGCAGGAGTCTAGGGAGGAACCCGGAGGAGTGGTGGCTGGTCTTAACCACCTTTTGGGACAGGCTCTGGGCTCAGCACCCAGTCTCCACCTCCTGCCCAGCACCGGGGCCTCGGATTCTCTGCCCGCCTCTCTAAAAAAGAACTGAACAGATGTTTTCTCGAATCAGGAGAATAACGCTGGCTCCCAGATGGGCTGCGTGCGGAAGCCCGTCTTCTCCCTCCCTCCCTCCCTTTGTGACAAGGTCTTTCTTTCCGGGGAGCAGCTGAACACCAGAGGTGGTGGGTGGGGGCAGAGTGGCGCCCCCGGAGGGGCTCTGCCAGGCGCGGGGATCGGGGATCGCTGCATCCCTGGAGGAGGACTCTGCTGCACAAAGGCCCGTGGTGGCTCTAGGGCTGACAGGTGCTGCTAGGAGGGGGCCACGGTGGGTGGCGGCCCCGGAGGGCAGAGTCTCCCCCGGCTGGAAGCGGTCTCGAGCCCTGAGTGACGCCTCCCCGCGGTCGGTCGGTCACCCCTGGGCTCTCCGGGTCAAGTCAACATGACGCACGGGTCCCTGTCCCCAGGGGTCGCCGGGCTCCGCCCCCCGCCCGCGCCAATCGCGGCTCCCCTCCCAGGCCCGAGCCCGCCCCCTTCCTGCGGCCACGTCTTCTGTCGCCGGGCCGCGATCCGGTGCCAGCTCCCGCCCGCCCTGGACGCCGCCTAGGTGCCCTCGCTCGCCCTGCTGCAGAGACGAGCCACTTCCCAGCTCCGCCACCTGCAGAACAAAACTGGACCCAGCGCCCCGTGGAGGGGGGGGGGGGGTGGTGCTTCCTACAGTGGCTGATCCTGGGGAGTCCCAAACACTTCCATTCCTCTGGATGCTTCCCATTGGCTCATTAAAGCCATTTCTGGTCCCTTCCCTACGCCTACTCTGCCCCTTTGTGTGTACCTCCTCCACCTCCTCCACCTTAGGCCGGCTCCCCATCCAAGGGTAATTGATCAGTGTAGGGGGTGTCTCCCCAAAGCGACTGTAAGCGACCTTTGCAGGCAGAATTCAGGTTAATGCATTTCTCAAGGTTCAGCACACAGTAGGTGCTCGATAAGAGATTTAAATATCAGTAAATACACATACACAAAAATCGAAAGACTCACCTTAAACTCTAGTAAAGAAATGACCTCCAGGGAAGCCTAGAGAGGGACTTTAAATTATGTATGTCCTCTCTATATAGTTTTTTTCCCTTTTTTATATATAACTACCTTTTATTTTGTAAATTTTAAAAAAATTAATGAAAACCACACCCAGATTGCCCCTGAAAATGGCCCCCAGGAACTAGTTCTGAGCAAGGCCATATCTGCTCTGATTGCTAACTCTCACAGCTACCCTGAAGGTGCTCCCATGGTTGGGTCCACTTTATAGAACAACAAATAGAGGCTGAGCACTCAAGAGCTATCTAGGGCAGATGGGACAGCAATAGCACCCTAGGGAAACCGGAATCCCATGCTATTTGATGGCCACTGAATCTTCTCCAACCATGCTGGATGTAAGGCAAAGTAGGGTGATCTTGGAAATGCCACAGGAACCCCAAAGTCAAGTGTGTTCCAAACCTGTGCCTTCTCCAGTGTCCCCAGATGCCACTAATCATCCCTCAGGCCTGCATACAGTCTCTTAAGCATTTACAATATGCCCAGAACTGTGCAGAAGCCACAGTTGGGGGGAGGAGCTATCCAAACTGGAATGTTATCTCCAAGGAGACAGCACCCTTGCTGGTCTCCCCTTCCCCATCTCTCCCTGCCCTGAGCCTGTCTACTCTCCCTCCACCCAGCCTAAAATGTCCCCGGCTCTATTCTGCCCTGTGCTGGTTCCCACTTGGGCTGGTACCAGTGGTACCTGATTGCTTTGTTACGATTCAGATTCCTGGGCCACCCCCCACCCTAACTTGAGATTCAGCAGGCCCCAAGAAAGGAGCTGTGTACAGGACACATTTCTGCATGCAGCTTCCCATACCAGACCAGACAAGCCTGGAGCATGGGGGAGGAGGGGGGGCTGCCTCCCACTGAGGTCAAAAGGCAGCCCCAGAGAAAACACTTGTGTGTGAGACCTGCCATACTATATGCTCTGGCATTTATGGTGGCATAAACCACTCTGATGGAGCCTGTGTGCTAACAGTGATCTCCTGGGAGGGAGGGGGACAGTTGGGCTCCTAGATACTGGATCTCAGTTCACCCTTCCAGAACACTGTGGTCCTGTACCCTTGGGGGCCTGACACGCTGAAGAGTACAAGGTATGTTCAGGACTTGGACCTGAGCGTGGAAGTGGGCAGATTCCTCTCAAATCACAAAGGCTACGTTTTTTAAGTGCTCACTTGAAGTAATCTGCCTACATGATTTTGTTTAAAACTGGGAACTAAAGGCAGGGCCCCTCTGCAGCTCCCAGGTCTGGCTACATCTGGGACACTCCCACAGACGACTGGGGGATGACTGAGACTATCACCAATGTGTGTGAAAGGGGCGGGAGGAATCAAACCCCAAACCAGGTGAGAAATGCAGAGGATTCCTGATACCTGGAAGAAGATCTAAAAGACAGGCCCTCAACCTTGACTCTGAGGGACTTCAGGCGTGGAGCTGCATGAACTTCTGACCTCACATGCTTCTGTTTTCCCTTTCCTTTTTTAAACAAAGAATGCATGATTTAAAAAAATAAAAAATAAAAAAAAAATAAAAAGAGTCTGATATGATTTGGGGCAGTTTCCAGTGAATTCAATTCCAGGGCGGGGGGGGGGGGGGCCCGGGCACAGGGTTGGTAAGTCCTTCCAGATTGGTGTTTTCAGAGTCTGGAGATCATCCATTTATTCATTCAACCAAGATCCCACCCTCTGAGCAACCTTCCAGCTACCCCAGGCCTCGGCAATAAGAATCCATTCATTCATTCCACAAATATTTATTAAGTGTCTGTTGTCAGCCTGGGGGGGGGGGGGCTCTGTGAGTCCAGTCTCTGTGGTACACCTAGAAGCATGGCTTGCTGTTGTGCTGGAGGGTGGATGGGCCAGAGTGAGGAGCCCAGGGCAAAGCCACGTGGCACTGCCTGGTATCTTCTGAATGCCTCCGTGTCCCTGCCCCTTGGCCTCCTCCCCTAAACAGATCACCTGTGGCTACAGGAGCCTACCTTCTTCCCACCCCAGAGCCAGTAGGCACCCAAGACAGGAATTATGGTTTGCACAAGACACAAGTGACATGAGGCTGGTGACTGCCTTTGCTGCAAATGTAATTCCTTTTTATTAGAAAATTTAAGGGTACGACCAGCTTTGCCAACAGCCAAAAGAGCTGAAATGTGCTTTCCTAAGATATGCGGTGTCTGATAAAACGGATTTACGCATCTGCCTCATTTTCCACCTGCCTCTCCCCTGGGCCAGCGTCGCCTCCATTCATTCCCCGCCCTTCCACTGGCACTGAAGCAATGGCCATGAGCTTGGCCTTGGTCACCAGGCCCAGCACCCCGGATGTGGGAGCGGTGCTTTTGTCTCCTTCACGCAGAGCACCCGGTTTTTAAGCCCTTTTAAAATGACCTCGGGGATCCTCTGGCTTCGCTGGAGATGCAAACACTGCCTGTGGCCTCCGCTAAGCTGAGGGTGTCAGGAGGGGAAGGGCAAGAACAATAAAAGACTGAGCTCCCGGAGATACAAGCTCATCCGTGTGGAGACCCGGGAGCAGGCGGTTCCAGACGGAGCCGGTGGAGGGAGGAGGCCAGGGCACAGAGCTGAGGACGAGGACGTGTCCCTCACCGCTTACACAAAAAGCAACTATTCAAAACCACCCAGGGAGTTCTCTCTTATTGAAAAGTCCTTGATTCTTCCCTTTCTGCTGCAGAACTCCTGAACAAGGGCCCCGTCTTATTAATGGGGTGATGGAGGGGCCCGGGAGGGAGGGTCCTCTTGCTCAGGAAGGTGGCTGAGCCCGCCCCGCGAGTCATTAGGAGCTGGTAACTAAGGTAACTCCAGAATCCGATTTTCTCCCCACTAATCTCTTTTTTTTCCTCTTTCCTTTTCTCGTTCTTTTTTCTTTTCTTCACCCCCCCTCCCTCTGCTGGTCAGATGCTACGTGCGTGGTTTAAAGGGGACCTGGGAGGGTGGGGGGTGATATGGGTGTATGCATGTGAACGTGTGTGTGCGTGTGCGTGTGCGTGCATGTGTTGTGCTGCATACTAAAATGGTGTCCCTATCCTGATGCTCGGATGGGGTGGGAGGCAGGTATCAGCTCAGGTACCTCGGGCCCCTGTCCTCCCTCTGCGTGGCCCCACCCACCCCTCCTGGCCTCCCCCTTCCCTGTTCAAGGGCAAATCCATTCCCTTCACTCCCTCCTTAAAGTAACAAAAGGCAAGATTGGGTTTCTTTCACCTGCTCTCATTGAAAGCTCTGCTTTGGCATGTCTAGCAGAGGCTGCTTTGTTCTGGAGGAAACCAAGACAGGATCTGGGGGTGGGAGAGGCTGCTACACGGGTGGGCAACAGGGTGGGGGTCAGAGATAAACACACACACACACACACACACACACAAAATCATCGCATTGTCCCACTAGGCATCTGATCCTGGAGCTGAGTTCTGGGGAGGTATGGCCAACAGGGCTTTGCGCTGAGACCAGGTTCAAATCCCAACCAGGGCCTCGGACCACCACCACTATGTGGCCTGGGGCAGATTCTTCCAGTCTCTCAGCCCAGTTTTCCTGCCTCACACACAGGGTGACCAGATGGGAAGGGCCTGTACCTGTAGAAAGCTCTGGCTCAACTGTTAATTCTTTCACCCGCCTGGTCATCTACAGGGCTTGGAGGGGACAAACCAGATTTCTATCAGAGTGGGAGCTATAGGAGGGGTGGGGACCCCAGCTGCGTCAGGGTGGTATTTCAAAGAGGTACACCTGGGACCTGAGGACCCCAGTGGCCACGCTGAGGGTTCTTTGGATGACAGGAAGAACTGGCAACCGACCCCTAGCTGGCTGGGGTCCTCCTAGAAGGGGACCTGGATCTTGGGAACAGCGTGGGGCAGGGAGGAGCCCTAAAGGCTTGTATTTTGGTCAACTCAATGCCACACAGATCCTTCTCCCTCCCTGGAATGTGGGGGTCCCCAGGGCCTCCCAAGGCTCTCGATGGTCACCAAGCCCAGCACCTGAGGCACGGGGACTGGCCCGTATCGGTGAGCAGCCCCCACCACCTGGGATGCTAATGTCTGATCCCTGGTTGTCCCCTTCAGCAGGAGTTCAGTCTGGCCTGTGATTCTCCTGGTGGTGGGGGGGGTGCAAAGGCAGCAGCATCTGGAGACTTCCAACCCTCCTCCCCAGTGGGGAGAGGGAGTGGCCTGCACCGGTGAGTCATGTCAGCTCAGATGGTGGCTGTGTGTGTGTGTGGGGGGGGGGGCAGGCAGCTGCTGCCCTGTCTGTGCCCAAGGTGATAAGGTCAGCCCCAGCAGCCGACTGGCTGGCTGAGCTGGCGCCTGAGACCCACCCCAGGCGGCCTCAGGTCATCCCCAACAGATCTAGATCCCCAGCCTGGCCACTACACAGGGAAGCCTACAGTTTCAAAATCCCCAAGAAAGTGGAGGCAGGGTAATGCAGAGGTCAGGGGAAGGGACAGGTGTTGGGTGTGCGGTGGGGATGGGAGATCTAGAGGTTGGACAGAACAGAGCATCTTCAGTCTGGCAAGCAGCAGGCCTTCCTGGTCCTAGAACTCCCTGCATCATCACCCACCTGTCCCTACATCCCCCCTCGGTCCCCTCCTCCTCCCAGTCAGGGTCAGGGCTGGGAAGCCAGTGGACTGCAAAGAGGATAGGACATTTTCAATTGCACCGAATCCTGGGGGCCTGATGTGTCCTGTCCTGTCCAGCCACCTCTGTCCCCCCACTCCCACTTGGAGGGCAACTAGAGCCACACATCCCCAACCACCACCAGCCGTGAATGTGTAGCCAGGAGTCTGCGGAGCTGCCGCCACAGGGCCTTGTTGAGCATGCATCCTTCAGAGAGCATTCAGAGGATCGGTGGCCTCCGGGGTGTGTGTGTGTGTGTGTGTGTGTGTGTGTGTGTGTGTGTGTGTGTGTGTGTGTGTGAGCCCATGTGTGTGGGGAGGTGGCTGCCTCCTGCTTCTCCCCACTCCCAGTTTTTACTCCCTTTGCCTCACCCAGGGGGGAAGAAAGAGTCTGAGCAGGGTGCTCCTGTCAACAGACATTTCCTGGATGCCAGGAAAATGCCATTTCAGAAATCACCCTGATGACCGCTCCTGCCCTTCCCCAAGTGCCTCCTGTGTACAGGGTGCTGGGCTGTCCAGGGCATGTGGGTTCACAACAACAGCTGAGCACTTTTCCGTTGGGTTCCAACAATTCCCACCAAGCAGACCTATTTCCCACATGGGGATGACTGAGACCCAGAGGCCCACAAGCAGCTTCTCAGGACTCCCGCAGGCCCTGGGGACCCAGGCTCGAGCACGGAGTTCCCTGGCCCGGGGCTGGGTCTGTCTGTGTCTGGACAAATGTGACCCGAGGCTGGCAGCCTCGGCACCACGGAGTCACCCTTCAGAGGAGAGGCAGGCTTAAGTCCATGGCTTCTCCCTGCTCCCCACTGGTCCTCAGGAGTCCTCTGCACCCCCCTTCTCCTGCAGACAGGCCAGGCAGGGCTCAGTGGGGCGGCAGAGACCACCCAGGTGGTGAGTGAGGAGGAGAGGGACAGAGTACGTGTGTGTGTGTGTGGTGACCCAGTGTGGTGAGTGTGTGTGTGTGTTGGGGGGGTGACCCAGCACCCAGCCCGGATGCTCCGCCCAGCCCAACCGCAGCCAGCCGGGAAAACAGGCTCCTCGCTGCCCCCCCCCCCAGCCTGGCCCAGCCCACCCAGCCAGCCGCCTCACCCAGCGCTGAACCAGGAACTGGGCCTGCAGCCATCGGCCATCATCACACTCTGCCTGAGTCACAGCCCCTCACCCCACCCCAGCCACCCTCCAGGTCCCCACCAGATGGAGAGGAGGTAGCGGTTCTCCCGGGACCCCACTTCCTCCTGCTACCCCAGCTCAGCACCCCCCCCCACCCCAGCTGCCCCCATTTCCACACCTGCCTCAGGTCCTTCCTCCCCACCTTCCTCCAAACTGTCAGGGATGGGAGGCCAACTCTTCTGAGCCCCCCTGAGAGCCCCCTGCCCCCATCGCCCTGAGCCACAGGCCTGGATACTGTACCCCATCACCAATGTCTAGGACACAGGAAGCCACCTGTCCCCCGGGGAATAGTGGCCAAGACACTGCCTCCCTCCTTCTGGGAGCAGGGGAGGGGACATTTCCCGCCGTCTCTACCTCCTCACATTTCCAAGGCTGGATCATTGAGGTTGAAATTTCAATTAACAAAGAAAAATAGTTACTCTGGGGCTCCAGAGTAGCTCAAGTGGAGACAGGTCTCAGTATCGCAGGAGTAGGTGGCTGGACACCCCCATAGTTAGGTTGGGTCCAAGCAGGGATGTGGACCTTTGCCCATGGTCAGTCCAATCCTTAGCCCTCACTCCAATCCTTCAGCCTGAGGGGTTATTACTCCAAAGTAGGGGATGTTGGGGGTCAGAGGGTCTGAAAAGGGAGCCTCGGCTAGCTCTGAAAAAACTGAACTTAATAAAAATCGAACCATTCTGTAGTCCCTGATGAGGATGGAGGCCCAGCAGGGTGGGGTAGGGACACTGAGAGGAGGATGGGTGGGGCTTGGGGATTCCTGTATAAGCCTGGGGGGACAGGATAACGGCAGCAGCTGACCTCTGCAAGGTCCCCAGAAGGCCTGCTCTGCCACTCACAGGAGTGAGCCAGGTAGCAGCCTACCTTTTGGGGTCAGAGCCATCTCCTGCAAAATAAAAGTCACAGAAGGGGACTCTTTGGGCCACATGAGACCCTCTCCTATCTGCTCCTCAAGAGACCTTCAAATAGCCAACCCTCACATTTCCAGAAAAGTCCATTCTCAATCCAAAAACATCCCTTCTCTCTGAGAATGACTTACTTCCTCTCCAAGAATGCTTCCTTCTAAGCAAGAAATCCTTCAACTCCAGAAGATTCCATCTCCAGAAACGTCTCCTATTATTTTCGAATATGATCCATCTCCAGAAATGCCGGCACTCTCCAGAAAGACTCCATCCTAACTCCAAGAATGTGTTCCACTTCCAGAAATGCCATAATCCCATCTCCAGAGATGTTGCATTTCAGCTCCAAAAATACCTCCTCTCCAGAAGTGCCCTATTTTATTTCCAGAAATACTCCAGCATCATCTTCAAAAATCACTCCACTTCCAGAGGCACTACAGTTTATCTCTAGAAAGATTTCCTTCTCAGAAATGTTACATTTCTGGCCATGCTCAGAATCTAGAAAGGCCTCCTCTTTACTTGAAAAAGAAAAAATAATAATAATCCTCTTTATCTCTAGACGTATTCTCATTTTATCTTCAAACATGCCCGTTTCATTGTTGGAAATGCCCCTCCTCCAGAAATGCTGACCATCTCATCTCTAGAAATGTCTCCAGAGTGCTACTGTTTCATTTCTAGAAACATCCCGTTTCTGGAAATATTCCAGATTGCTTGGAAATGCCCATGGCCAAGGTCTCCCTATCTGGCCCAGAGGCAGCAGAAACTCAAGAGACCCTCTTCCTTCAGGATCTCCCAGGAGAGGCTGTGCCGTGACCAGACCTCCTCCCTTGTTCCTTTGGTCCCTTGGGACCTCCTGACCCTTTGCTGGGTCTGTCCTTGTCTGAGGAACAAGGATGAAGTCAAGAGCTATGCTGCAGGTGCTGATGTCTCTGGTACGAGGGAGCATGAATGGGGAGGGCTGCTGGTGTCTGGGAACCTTCCGAATCTGTCCTGGGGGCAGGATGAGTGAGAGGGGTTGGGGTGGGGGGGAGAAATGAACCAAGATGGAGTTGGTGGAGATTTTGGCACAGCCTCCTCCCCATCAACACCAGCACTTGCCCAAGTGTACATAGTTACATTTCATGGTGACACTTACACAGGGCACAGAAATACCTGGTCCCACCTTTCAGAGCCACACACAACACAGACAGCATGGAAACACGGTACCCAACACCTGTGGCCACCCCCCCACGCCCACACAACACAGATTCACATACAAATCCACTCTCTTACTTCCCACACCTGCACCCAACCTCACCCCCATTTCCCAGGTCTCTCATGGGTCAAATTCTGGGGATACCAAGGAGCAGAGGCCCTCTGTCAGTCACACTCCCCAGCTAGTCTGGGTTGACAAGATGGGGCAGCCTTGGTACCAACTGGGGAAACTCATGGCCCAAGAAGTTAGAAAAGACTACAAAAGAGAAGAAGATGCACATTTGGTATCTGCTTGCATACCTACTAAGACGGGGTGCTCAACATGTTCTGGGGAGCCCAGGACCCAGAATCAGGCTCTGACATCTTTGCTTACACAGCCAAGCACCGCTCTCCAGACACATCCAGCCCTTCTCCTGCTGTAACTTCAGATTGAGACTCCTTGCTCCATGGCAGGTGGAGGAGACAAGGGGGCGGGCAGCTGTGCTGGAGGAGGAGACCAGGAGGTAGGTGAGTGCAGAATGGACCAGTACCAGCACACAAACTTATGTGTACGCACTCAGATGTGCCCCATGAATGTGCAAGGAGCTCACACGCAGACGCGCACACAGACATGCAGTTAAGCCTACACGGGTACACATGGGAGGAAGGTAATGAGACCCTGTCCTGCTCCAGATCTGTCCTACACCAGTGTCCCTGACGCCTCGGCAGGGGGAAATTCTCAGAGCCCTTAGGTGAGTGGGTGGGAGGAAAAGGGGCTCTGGCTCCACGATCTCCACTCCCAGAGGCATTGCTTAGCTCTGGTCTGCTCCCACAGGAGGATAATTACCATTTATTAAGACTCCCAATTTAGAACCAGCCTCAATTAACTGGAACCTCCCAAGCCCCCTTTTTTGATCCTTTGGGATCCAAGGGCAGACGTGAATAGAACTCGACTCTGCCCTTCAATGTGCCCTTAGCGTGGGCTCTTTGACGGACACCCCCAAGGAGCCAGCTCTTGCCTAGAAAAGGGGCGTTGACATCTGTCCCCCAAACATCCTTGGTCCATCACCCATCTTGGTCCAGGAGGGCCTCCCTCCTCTGGAACTGAGATCCTCACCCCAAAATGGGAGCAGAATAAAGAAAACCAGAATTGAACTTGAATCTGAATGAACACGGGGGGGGGGGGGGGGGGGGGCAGGTCGCTGGGCCGGGCCGTGGCGGTGGCTGAGCACCCCCAGTCTCTTGGCTCCTGGGAGAGTCTCCTGCATTGGTATTCTCTGTCCCTCCCAGCCCAAATGACACCAGCTCTCCTGGGACCCTTTTATCGCACGTGTTCGTTTCAGCAAAAGGTTATGTACGAGAACACCGAAATCCCTCCCGCATATTAACTAAAAAGAGCATTCTTAAAAATGCACAAGGAAAAAAAAAAAAAAGACCACCTCCGAGCCCATTTCTACAGGGGCTTAGCTCAGGTGGAGCGCTGGACTTGGGAGGGAGGGGTAGGAGTCCTTGTCAGAGTCTTGTCCTCACCGGCACCCAGCGCAGGTCACTTCACCTCTCTGAGCTCCAGTTTTCTGGTTTGCTACCAATGGGAACAAAAGCCCCCACAGGATGCCCTGTCAGGGATGCCGTGAGGGTCACATGATTGATTGCAATGAATGCATCATGTTCTAGAACAAGCAGAATCCCTTCAGAGTTGGTATTCAGGCTTTGCCAACCAAGTATTTGACAGGCAAAGGGAACATGGTATTGTCCCCGAGTATTCTGAGCCCTTTCCCACCTCCCACCTCCCGGTCAGTTGCCCCACCTGGGGTACCCACTCCTTTTATGGGGGGGGGGAGAATTCTTGGAAAACACCTTCAAAACCCGGTTTTCAATCAGGTCCTCGGCTGTGACTTTTAATCAACTTCAAAAACGTAATCTGCCTGCTGTTCAGGGAAACCTAGAGTAGTGGGGTCAGATCCGCGGTCAAAGCTGGGGACGGGGTGCTACCCTGCCACAGGTGGCAGCCCCTGTGCTCTGTCTAGGGTGCCCTTAGACTGGCAATGCCCTCTTGCTGGGTTTTTAAAAGAAAAGCAAAAAAAAGTAGATTTTTATGTGAAATTTGATGTTCTTTTTACTTGTGCTGGCCAAACAGCGCCCATCAGGGGACATCATCTCTTCAGCCTCAATTACTCTCTGTGGAAGACAGGTGGTCTACTTAGAGAAGGGGCTGGCCCTGTGTGGGAGGGAACGGCCTCTGGGTCAGGGCCACAGGGAGGACATGAAATACACTCAGGTGACAAACTGACCGGCCACTGGGCGGCAGGGGCCTCTTTGGGCCCTGCTCTGGGGATGATAACAGAGTCCAGTATGGGACAAGAGGAATGCAGGAGTCCCTGGCTTGAGAATGGACTCGGTGGGAATCTGTGGGATCAGTGAGGGAGGAAGAGCCTCACAAAGGTTAGTTCCATTTATGGTGGGGGGGGGGAGTCTGTTCTCCTAAGTCAATCACACTGTACAGCAGCTCAGCCCAAGGTCCTCGATGGCTGCTTCTTGGCCCATGGGATCTCAAACAAGAGTTTCTTGACCTCTTAAAAATCTGTTTCTTCACCTGAAAAGTGGGGATGGCAGGAACCCTTCTGCACAAGGAGGGTTTGAAGACTGGAAATTAAGGTTCTGGGGCTTGGCACCCCAGAGGACTCATGCGGAGGAAGCTTCGACCTCTCCTGGGCCCTTGCCCGGGCCCTGGGTGCTATTCCTCCCTCTATGCCAGGCTTTCTTTTAGGGAATTGCAATCTGCTGGGTTTTAATTACTGGTCCCAGAGGACCACCACCACCTCCTTCCCCAGCCGAGACTTAACAATCCCTCCCAGGGCTCCTGTTGCTACAGGGCTGGGCTGAGCTGCTCTGGGCTCAGGCAGGGGGTGTTGGAAGCAGGACCAGGCCCTGCCTCCTTCTGACTGGGCCCCCAGGAGGAAGTTCCTGTCCCATCCACACCCCACCTGTTAGACTCAAGAGTGCTCGGGGGAAAGGGGGGGCCTGGAGAAGAGCATGGGTAGCCTGAGATCACGCAGCCCCACCCAGGGCCCCTCCCATCCTCCTGGCTCCTGTCTTCAGTGGCCCCATGTGGCATAGCCACGTTCCCTGCCTGGAGGACCCTTCATGGCAGTGGAGGCCCCAGAGTCATTTCCAGCCTCCCTGCTCCCCTGGACCTGTAGAGTTGCTTACAGAACACACTCTCCATGCTGTTCATGCCCCAGGCCTTCGGGGTTGCTGGGAGCAGCAGCCAGCCTTCCTCCTGCACAAAACACTGCTGGACACAGATCCTTTCCTCCAGGATGCCCGCTGGACTCTCCCTGGGCAGGGCCTCTTGGTTAGACCCATGGAGGCTATCTGCAACTGCTGAAGGACTGAGGAAATAAAATGTGGCCTGTGACTCGAGGCATGGATCAGACAGATGCCCAGGAGTTCTGGCTCAGCACCCGCCACCCTGAGTCAGGAGCAGGGTCAGGCTGACCAGCCTCAACCTGGCCCAAACCCCCTCTGCCCCCACACATCCTCACTGCTGGGTGTGAATGTGCATGAGGCTGGTTGGCTTTGCACCTGACACTCAGTGGCTCTCTGGGCCTGCCTCCCCAGACACCATCTCCTATGGCCTCTCCTGGCCATGCAGGGGTGGGGGTGGGGGACTCAGGCCTGGCCACGCACGGTGGGGATGGCGCTCAGGCCTGACGCCCTGTCATATAAACCAACCCAGAATCAGGCCCCTGTGGCCAGCAGGTCCACAGCAGGACAGCACCAGCAAAGTGTCTCTCTCTGCCTCTGTCCCTCAAATCTCTTTGGCCATCAAAGCCTCGCCCTTGGCCCCTTCTTGATCCTGGGGAGGGCACTTCATCTGATCCCCCAGCCCCGCCAGGGCCTCACAGGCCTAAGCTGGGCAAGAGAGCTTTGCCACCCCTGCCCCACCTGCAGTGCAGGACTCTCGTGGAAAGCCCTGGGTAACAGCAATTAAGTCAGAGGCTGCACAACGGTGGCATGGGGTCCCAATGTGGCCTGTAGCTGTGTTGCTGAATGAGGTGACAGCATATAGAAACCAGGACATGTCATGGGAACATCTGACACCTGGTTCCTGAAAAAGTGGGTGACAGGCACCCTGGCTGCATTCCAGTGTGTCACCCTGGCTGAGCTGCCACAACCCAGGAGGTCCAAAGCAGGCTCCCGGCCCTCATCCACATCACATGCCCGGCTGTGCAGAGCATGGGAGGGGGGGTGTTGGTGGCCCCTGCATTATACAAACATGAGTCTTTCTGTGATCCCTCCTCCAAGGTAACATGTTTGCATTTTAAGCAGGGCCTTCAACGCTCTGACCCATGGCAGTGACAAATGGAGGCACTTCAGGCCCCAGGGAAGGCAGGTGAGGGAGAGTTAGAGGGATGGCAGATACCAAGGTCACAAAAAAACTCCTGAGAGGTGGGACCTAATGGATGACTGGGCCTCTGTGGGCTTCAGTGCCAAAGGGCTTTTAGTGACAAGAGTAGAAATCTGCCTACCCTCTCTCCCAGTTCTGCCCTCGGGGAAGAGGTGGACACTGATATTTCCCATTCTACCTGCCCCTCATGACACTACTTCCTGCTTTCAAACCTACTCCTTGGTCAACCTCCCTCTGAGAATGTGGGACCAGGTCCAGAAAACCTCACGAGGACTCCGTCCAGCAGGATCATTCTCCTCTTTTTCCCCAAACACTCTACCTTGGATGACATAACCCTGAGTGGGTCTGGTGAAGATACTAGCCCCACACGGGTTCATAGTGAGATGAGTCACCGGAACCCCTGATAGTCTCCTAGAAAGCACTGGATTGCTACATCTCCCTCCCCAGAAGCCAGCAAACTCAAAACCCCTGCGGCAGCCACACACACACATATCCTCAACGGGGCAAACAGACGCCCGAGCGAGCCCCTCTGGGCTACTTGAACCAACTTGACTCGGTTTTCCTTACTCTCTGACAGTCCCGTCAGGAAAAAGTTATGATCCTCAGTGCACAAAAGACAAGCTGAGGCTCAGAGAAGCAGAAAAAGCCCTTGCTTACGGCCAGAGATCTTGCTTCTGGGTAAGGCTGGGCACACAGAGGCAGCTCACCCGTTCACCTGAGTATCTGTCACTCCATGGATCTATCACCATTGTCCTTATAGGGTTGACGAGAGGTTAAGACAAGGTGGCAAGGCATAGTGTGACCAAGTCTGGACTTTTTCCAGACAGGACTTGGCAGACGTGCCCAGGAGTGTGGGTACAGGATACCCAGCAGGCCTCAGGGGCACCTGTGGCTGATCTGCAGAATCATCAACCAATATGGGGGGTGGGGTATGGGGAGGGAGGCTGGTGAAGATGACATGAGTCAGATCAGAGCCGTTCCAGGCCAGCGAGTCACCCGGTTCCCCACACACACACAAAAAAGGACATTGCAGCTGCCCAGTGTGGCTTAGATCTCAGAAAGGAACAATCTCAGAGGCCCTGGAAAATGAAAAGGCCTTGTGAGCCCTAACTTCCCAGGGGTCCTGCTGAGCTGGGGGATCCTGGTGGGAGTCTAGGGAAGGTTGGGGGCTAAGAATGGGCTGTAGGCTTTAAGGTCAGACAACTGGGTCCAGTCTGGCTGCAATACCTGAAGCATGTCCGTACTCCGGGACACTGGAACCGCACACACACACAGACAGGAAGGAAGGGTTCAAACAACAAGGCCTAGTGCTGGGCACCTAAGTGCAGACCCATGTGGCCGAGATGGCTGCCACCAGCCTCTAAGACCTCAGACTCCACCTGGAGAAGAGTCCTGAAAATTCAAAAGAGGAGCTCAAATCTGATTTGGGCAGATGGCCCTAAACACCCCGCTGCATCGTGCCCTCCGAGCCTCTGCCCCCCCTGTGAGCTGGGGGCTCACTCTGGCTGTGCCGTGTGGTGGCCCGGGCCCACCCTGCATCCTCTGGTGTCAGTCTCATTCTCTCCCCGACTGGGGGATGTGAGCAGGAATGGCTCAATCAGGATATAATCGTTTTTAATTAACGTGCGGATCATTTCACAGGCTGATCTCCTTGGAGACCACAAGGAAGATGGTCTTTTAAGATTTTCTTTTCCCTCCCCCAGCCCAACCTTCCCAGCCAAAGGCTGTCCCCTGTTTTAAGCCACCCAGCCGCAACCTTGAGAAGAGCACAAGAGCCTGGTGCCTAGATCTCTGTTGGGGCCATTAGGAGGGAAGAGTGTGCTCACACAGACACACACACACACATACACACACAAGCTTGGGGCACACCCCCCTGAAATGCACAAGCGGGATCCGAGATGCACCAGACACGTGCACGCACCCCCACGCAGAGGACAACGGGGAACACAACAGACTCGCCTAGACAAACACACAGGCAATGTAAGCACAGCACATGCCTGAGCTGGGAGACACAGACAGACCCCTTAAGAAATATACAAAAAAAAAAAAAAAAAAATTCAGAGGCACAAAGACATGCACATATGCACACACAGACATCCCCCCAAGACAGAGACACCCAGACACCACACACACACACACACACACACACACATACAGATGAGCACCTGCTTGCAGAGAGACACATCACAGAAATGTCCAAATACTGACACACGCATAGCAGGGTTTCTCCTAACCTTGACGGTTGGCAAGCCATCAGGGAAAGGAGCAAAAAAGACTCTGTCCTCAGATGGGGACTCAGAGCCACAATGACCCTTGCACCCCACAAATATCCCTAAGCTCCTGAATTGGAGTGCCCTGCCTCCTGTCCCACAGGGGACTCAGAGAACAGAGAAGCCACCACCCCTGGTCTTGTATGACACCCACTTAAGTCTGGTTCCTTCTGACCCTCAGATGCTGCTCATGTGTCTCCCAAACAGCTGCAGAGCCCAATCCACAGTGTCCAGTCCTGGCCAGCTCTGACGCGCCCCCCACCCCTGCTGGAAGTAATGTCACCCAGAGGAGGGGGGGATGGGGAGGGCATCTTTCTCTCTTCTTTACTTTGGCATAACTCTTCTCTTTTCCTACTTTCTCCTTCCCCCACTTTCTCCCTTCCAACATCTGAATCTCTGTCTACCTTTCTCCAAGTCCTCCTCTCCTTCCTTCCTTCTTCCCCAGGGGGCCTCAGGGGCCAATCACAGGCCTGAAGAAGAGTTCAAGATGCTCCCGGTCCTTCCCCACTCCCCCACACCACACACACAGGGTCTGTGCCAACACCTGCCCCCTGGCTCCTGAACAAGTAAACTGAGGCACAAGAGGCACCACCAGGGTCCCTTGGAAACTGCAGCCCCACCCCCATCTCACTGCATCTACTCTGGGTCCTCAGCTCTTCCCTCTGGAAACGGGGATGGCAAGGGCTGGGGATAGAGGTCAGGTAGAGCCCTTGCCTAACATGCATGCTGACCAGGCTTGATCCCCAGCTCCACTAAGAAGGGGGGGATGGAATGGCAAAGAAAAGGGAGCTTGAAAAGCGACAGGAAGCCCATGGGTGGCCCCAGGTCCAAGAACACAGACGTGTATATGACACAGAATGCCTTGGCACTGCTAAGAATCGGCTGGTGCTTTTGCTCCCTTGAGGTCTCAGTTGCCCTCTCTGTGAAATGGGCATGGTCCTACTAGAGGACCACCAGGGACCATTTGCAGAGGCAAAAAAAAAAAAAAAAATGGCAGATTAAGTAGCTGGTTCTTGGCTACTGCTGCACAGCCCAGTGACTGCTGTGTGACCTTGGGGACTCACTTCCCCTCTCTGAGTTCTGGTTTCCTCCTCGGTCAAAGGAGGGAAGTCGGACAGGTGATTTCATCGCCAATGCTCCTTTTTGGGCTCGGGTGGAAGTTTCTAGATTGTGGGGAAGGAAGAACGGTGTCCCACTTATCCTGGGGAAAAAAGAGAGGCGCTCTCCTTCCTGGCACTGCAGGCCCGTCAGAGCTGTGGGCACCAGCAGCCCAGCATTTTGAGGAAATCGTCTTAAGCATAAGGAAAGGCTCCCTCACAAAACACATCCACGACATCATTCGTCAGGAGCATCCAGAATGTTGAACAAAAGGGGAATATTAAGTAAATTATGGTACATCCACTCGACTGGAAAAGCCTGAAGACATTAGCCGTGGTGTTTATGAAGAGTTGGTTACAAAACAGGAAAAGGCTGGTGCTGTCAACAGCAAAAAAAAAAAAAAAAAAAAAAAAAAGCAGGATATACATGTGAATATAGGGAATGACGACACAGCCCTTAAAAAACCGACCAACCACCACGTCCAACTGGCCTGGGAAGACTCACATCAAAACGTTAGCGTCGCTGGGGCCCGCTAGGGCTGTCAATAACCCTTTTTGTTTGTTTCTCTCCATTTTTCAGGTTCTCTGGGAACCCCATTTTAAAACATACAAATCCAAAAAGACTTCTTTTTTCTAAACAATGACTAGATGCCTCCGATTGAGAAAACTTTCCTTTTTCATTCATCAATTCATTCATTCGTTACCAATCCATTCACTCCTGCCAAACACAGGACACCGTGAGTGTCCGCAGTGTGCATGGCCCTGGGGGGGCTCTGAGCGAAATGCTGTCACCTACAGGAAATGGAGATTACCATCCAGGAGAAGGGACGGTGGCATCAATAAACCCAGGCTAAAGGGCTTGTGCCCCAGGGCCAAGCAATGGGCAGCTATCAATCCTGCCTCCAGCCACCCTCCCCCAACTATCCCTCCACTGCTAGGGTCTCAGTCCAACCAAGGGGTCAGAAAGTTACCCTTAAGGGCCAGGCCTTCCAACGGTGGTGAGGGTAGGGGTAGGGAACTGAGCAAATATTAGCAAAGGAACCCATTGGCCCAGAAGCCTTCAGAGCCTAGTCAAAAGGTTGAAGGGGCTTCCCTCTTCCTCCACCTCACATTCCCCGTAACCCTTTCAGCTCCCAGTGGACTTGGCTGGTGACCCCCTTTTCCCTCTGGACCACAAGTCCACAGCCTGGCTGTGAGAGGCTCTCTGAGCTCTGATTTCCGCCTCCCCCAAAGTCCCCCAACAAGGAACCACCCAGCCAGGTCCTGTTTGGCTGCTGTGAAGGGGGGAATACAGGGTTTGGAATCTGCTCACTCCTGTCAGCCTGTGTCACACTGTTAGCATGTCAGAGGGTCCAACAATGTGTCCCTGCTGTGTGGGGGGCTGACAGATTTCTGGGGGAGGATTAACTCTTTCTATTCCTGGACTGAAGGAGAGAACAGGCTGAACACAGTCCAGCCCCCTGCCCTTCAGGATGACTCCCCACTCCCCCAGGAATCTTCTTTTTAGGTAGGAAGAAGACGGTTTTCACCAGCCTGGACTGAGAGCTTGAGGTCTCCGGACTTGGCTCCCCACCCCAGGAAAAAGAAAGGGGAGGAGTCCACCCATACCCCCTGGGCTGCCTGCCTGGGAATCCAATTAAGGTTGATTTTCATGAACCCCTCCCCCATGTCCAGCTAGCCCCACACCTCTACACCTCCCTCTCTCGTTCACCCCTAAAGAAGCAAAAGGATCTAGGAGATTTGAGTGCCAAGAAGGCTCTGATCCGGCAGACCCCCCCCCTTAAATCCGTGCCCCCCCCTTCACGACTGCGGTCCCCAGAAATTCTCTGACCTCACCCTCCCTTCCCATGACCCCAGTGGGAAAAAAAAAAAAAGTTGTTCCCACCACTGCCCTCCCCCTTCATCTGCCCACCCCCGAGGGAGGGGCACAGGCCTCCGGATCTCCGGGTCATCAGAACAGCCGTGTCTGCTGTGGATCGCAGGAGACAAACACTTCGTCACACAAGCACATCACCCTCGGGATCACCTCTCTAAACCCGCATTGTACAGGAGGGGAGGAGGCTGAGGTTAGAGGGGGCCCTCGACGTGCCCAGGGGCAACTGCCAATCGCCATGCCCTAGCGGGTCGAGAATCCACGACCCCCGGCAGCTCACCCCAGCCCCTCGCCTCCCCCGCGTGCCCCCAGCCCTGGCGCCATCCCACGTCAACGTCTCCAACCCAAACAAGACCCTTCCCAGAGTGTTCCCCCTCCCCCTGCCCGGGGTCCAGGGTCAACGGCCCCAGGAGGGACTGAGCCACGACCCCCTCCCCCCCCCCACGGCAGAGGCGCGAGATTTCATTGTCAGCCGGGCCACTCCGCCGAGAGCGAGACCGGGACGCAGGGCAGGGGGGCTCCGGGAAAGCTCTGTGCGGGCAATGGGGAGGGGTCTCCGAGGGAAGTGTTTGAAGCTGCTCTGTCCAGATCCGGAAGCCGCTGGGGGAGGGAGGAAGGTGGGGGTGGGGAAAGCGCGACCTTAAACACTTGAGGGCGGCAAGGAGGGGCCCCGGCGGCCGGAGGTAGCGCCGGGAGACGTCGGGGGCGCCGAGTCCCCCGGGAGGCCGCGCTCGCGGGAAGTTTCCCACCGGTTGCCCGGAGCAGGACCGGGTGCGCGGACCGCCCTCCCTGGCCCGAGCAGCTCCGGGGCGCAGATGGCGAACTTGAACAGAACTCCTTCCTTCTCCAGCATTCCTCACCTCCCATTCCGCGGCCACCAGCCCCGCCATCTCGGCCCCAAGCCTTCCGCCTGGGCCACTGTCGCCAAGACCGCTCACCAATGCATTGTGGAGGAAAAGGGAGGAGGGAATCCCCAGCACAACCAAACTGCGGCCAAAAAAATTTTTTTAAAAGGAAAAAAAGAAATTCCTTCTCCTGAGACCGATTCCCTTCACCAGCGTGGAAAACCCCAAATCAGGCAAATCCGCAACTCCAGCCAAGATCGCGGCGCGGCGGGAGGGGTGGCCGCGGCGGGTGGCGACCCTAGTCGGCAACCCAGGACTCGGGGCAGGTCTGAGCACGGCGGCGGGCCGAGGATTCGAGGAGCCCTCGCGCCCAGAACGGCCTACCGAGGACACAAAGCTCCGCCACCAACAATACCTGCGGGCTCCTCCTGGGTCTCCGGGGCGCCGGCGCTGCGCGTCTCGACGTCTCCCTTTCCACCGCCGTCTCTGTTCTCCTCTCGCGCGCGCTCTCCCCCTCTCCTCTTCCAGAACGCGGCGGCCAGATGAGGTCCTTGGGAGGAAAAAAATGTGAGCGCTCGCACGATTCCTTTCTCTCCGCCCGCCGCTCGCAGCGGCCGGGGGCTCGCTCCTCTCCCTCGCGCTCCCGCGCGCGCCGCGCCTCCCGCGCCCCGCGTTTCCTTCTCAGCAGCCCCTGCGAGCGCCCTCAGTAGCCATTATTCACGGGCCGCCGGGGGACAGGAGGTAATTAGAGACGGCCCCGTGGCCGCATCCACTCGGCGAGCGCGATGCGGTCGCGGGGCGCGCGCGGGGAGGGGCGCGCGACGAGGGGGCTTGGCTGCGCGCAGCCCGCGCCCCAGACGCGGGGGAGGGGAGGGGAGGGGGAGGGGCGGGGAACGAGAAGGCGGGGAGGAGTGGTGAGCTTGTAGAGGCAGCCGGAGGAGGGGGCGCCGGGGAGACGCTCCCGCGGCTCTCACCGCTGGGGCTCGGGGTCACCGGCTGCGAGGCTCCGAGGCGCTCAGGGACTGGGGGTGTGAGTGAGAGTGTGTGTGTGTGTGTGTGTGTACGCGCGCGCGCGCGCGCGTCAAAGAGCGAAGGGGAGGGACAGAACGCTTTAATATTTTTCAGTGACTTAGGAGCCCGCGGGTAAGCTTTTGGTTGTGCGTTGAGGTCCTTGTGTGGATCAGTGTGGCTGTAGATTTCTGGTTTACTCTGCGTGTGAATGTCACGGGCTTGCGGAGGGCGGGTTGGGGGCAGCTGGATACTAGCTTGTGAATGTGCTTCTGGGTCTCGGCGGGACTGAGTGATGCGGTGTCTGCGTGGAGTGGTGTGTTTGTGTGCAATTGTTTGTAGGGGGTAGTGTGGCTGCGTGGGTGGGACTGCGCCTGTGTGGGGTTGTGCATGTGTGTACGGGATTGTGCCTGCGTGGGGCCGGGGGAGCCTTGTGCCCGTGCGGGCTTGTTTGCGAGTGGGCTGACGGTTGTGTGGGGCTGTGGGCTGCGCATGGAGGGGCAGTGCGCCTGTGCGGTCTGTGGGCTGGCCAGAGGCAATGGTCTGTAGCCGCCGGCGGCCGTGGGGCTGTGTTCTCTGTGCGGGTTTGAGGCCTGGAGGGCGGGGGCTAGCCCTCGTGGCGTCGGGGATCGCACCGCCGCAGAAGAACCGCTTAAGGCGCGAACACGCTGCGCTGGGGTCAGGGCGCAGCGCGACGTGTAGTAACGGAGGAAGGGGAAGGCGGAGGGAAAGGGGGGGGGCTTCTTTCCGCGGCTCCCCTCGCCGCACCAGAGACGCAGCTCGGCGGAGATCCTGCCACTTCCCGGTTCCAAGGTCCTAGAGGCACAGGATTTGAGAGCCCCTGCCTGGCTGGGGAAGACGCCTACGGCCATGGGGACAGCAGGGAACGACTCCCGGAGAGCCCAGAAGCACGCGAGTAAGGCCACCCAGAGAGGCGGGTCGCAACCGGGAAAGAGCCAAGGACTAGGTCGAGACAAAGAAGACTGGGGGCCTTGGGGCTGTACTGCGGCCGAGGGGAGGCCTGCCCGCGCGCTAAGGGCCAGAGCGTGGTGTGGGGCGGCGGCGGTGGCGCGACCCCAGTTCGCCCGAGTACGGGGAGTCACTCCAGCGCCCCAGGGGCACATAATTACGTGCCCCGGGCGGGGCCGCGGCAAGCCGGATTCTGAGCGAGCTGGCGGTCACCTAGCCCCAGGGCTGTGATTGAGTGTTTCTCTAGCCCGCCCCTTTTTAGGCTGCTTGCGGCCCAAACAACCATTCATTCATCCATCCCTCCATTCATTCATTCATCCATCCATCCATCCATCCACTCATTCATCCATCCGTCCAACCACTCTTCTTTCCATCCATCCGATTATCCATGCCAAGGATCACACTGACAGGGCTCCCCCCCTACACACTTTTTCCCGTTGGTCAGACAGTCACATTCTCTTAGGTCCCTACTTCCACTTCTTCCTGCTTGGCAGGAGAGGAGCACACCCCAGGGCCTCTATCACTTCACACTTAGGGCTTGCACCCAAAATTGTGTGCCAGGTGGGTGTGGGTATCTTCCTCCTTGCCCTCCCTGAAGCCTGATGCTCAGTCCCCTCTGGCCTCCAGGTGGGTGTGGATACATATTGGTGCCTCCAGGTCACCGGTTGAGGACTGTAAGGGCCTGATGACACAGAGGCATCATCAGAACCCCAGTGAACTGAAAGTTACTCGGAAACCTGTCAAATAGGAACAGATTCCTGGGCTGTATCCCAGATAGAGTCCTCAGAATGCCCAGAGCCTCTGCCTGGGAATCAGCATTTTGCAGCCAGTTGTGGGGCACCACTGGCATGATGCATCTTACACCCTCCCCAGACCTTAGTGCTGCCCCCCAAGCAGCTGCCTAAGGAGCAAGCCTTTCTATCAGAAGTGAATCCCCAAAACCCAGGGCAGCCCCAGCTGCTCTCTGGACTCCCCATCTTTAAAACAGGGCTTCTTAATGTCCACCTTTAATTATTGGGACTGGGAACAAGGGCGACTGGGTCCTGAGGCTGCTGGGGGAGCCAAGAGAAGGCCCACTGTGGGCACCATTGAGCTTGGTGGCAGAAAACCCAAATCCCTGCTGGGGACCACCAACCCAGTCGTAGATGGACCCCTTAACCCCTGGCACATCCTGGATTAGCTGTCTGCCCTGGAGGGCATGGACAAACTTGCCTCCCTCCTGTCCGAGGGATCAGAGGGAGAAAGTCCTCCTGGTAGCTTATGGGACCCCCCCATCCAATCAGACCCCCAAGACCTCCCTGATCTCGTGGCCCACCCTTTCACCCTCACTCATTGTGGAACCCCTCGCTATTCCTTGAATTCAACAGGTACCTTCTCACCTCAGAACCTTTGCACATGTTGGTCCCCCATTGCCTGGAATCCTCTTCCCTGCTTTCTAAGGCACGGCAGAATTGACCTATTTGTGTATTTCATGGGTATTTTTTTGTTTGCTTCTTGGTGTCTCCACGGTGGGAATGGTGCGGGTTCCCATTTCTGTATCTTGCTGAAGCAAGCCCCGGTCCTGACTGGGACTGGGCTCCTCCTCTTTGAATTGACAGCCCCCTTAGAGAAAACTGGAGCCAGGACAAGGAGAACCTCACAGCCGGGACAGGTCACATGACTCACCTGAGTCCCTCCGAGTACCTTTCATGGATTCTGGGGCTGTGTCCTGGGGGTCTATGGGGATGAAATGGTAGTGGGGTGCCTTGTCACAGAGGAGAGCAGCGCCCTGCATCTAACTGTTCTGCAGGTCTCTCTTTTGCTCCCTAGAGCTTCTTGAGGTAGTCCTGTGGCAGAGAAGTCCAGAACCCAGAGGGCTGTCAAAGGTGGACGGATGGATACCCCTACCTGGCCAAGACCCTTCCATAAGTGTCACTGCAGAGGGGTCACAGGGCAGCATGGAAAAGCTGGGATCGGTCCATCCCTGAGAGGTGAAACCCAGGCTCATGCCAAGGACACAAGTAAAGACAATCCGATCCCACCTGACTGCAAGATTCAAGAGAGGCCTTGATCACCTCTGCCCAACATGGCACCTGGGAAGCTCAATATGTATTGATTAGATGAACAGACAGAGTGGCAACATCAAGATTCACACTCAGGTCTGCATGGCCCCCACACTTCTTCCTGTTCTATCAGACCCCATTAGCAGGATTCCACAGGGTCATGGTACAGCATCAGCACACAGCACAAATGAAATCAATAAGGAGGAAAAGACCAGCAGAGGAGACAGCATGGCGGGCAAGTGGGTGGGTTTTCTGCTCTCCCAGGATCTAACTCCAACTTCTACCATGTGGACCCTGCCCCAGGGGAGAGGGGATCCCTGCTGCTTGGCTCAGGAGAGATCTGTGGGGCATTTGGGGGCTGCTCGTAGGTCTCAAAAGGCCTTGCCGCTTCCTGGTGAGGCGGGGCTGTGCTCTGAAGGGTCCTGGTCTGGGCAGGTCTCCTTTTGTTTGCCCTTGAGCTCTGAATAGCTGCTTTCATGCAAAGTGCATTATCCACCAAGAGGGAAACTGTAGAGGAAGGGTAGGGGAGGTTGGGGGCACCAGAAGGAATGCAAACTGAGGATAAGGTTCACTGACAGGCCACCAGGGACATGGTTAGCCAGGGGGTCACCAGGTGGGCAAGGAGTGGGGAAGAGGACTATGGACTCCATCCCATACCAGATGCAAACTCAAATTCAAACTCAGTCCTGGGCTGGTAGCCTCAGTCTGCAAGTCTACAGGCCTGGAGGAATGTTTGGGGGGTCATAAGTGGGTCAGGTTTTTCCTTTATCATTTTTTTTGGGGGGGAGGGAGGTTTTATCAGGTATGTAACCAATTTATTGAATAGGGGTGGCAATTTCAAATTTCTATGTATCTTCCTCCTCCCCACCAGTCACCTGCTGCATTTCAGAGACTGGGTGACAGACAGGTACAGATGATTGACTTGCCCAACTCACCCACTTGGAGTGTGGCAGAATGATTCATCCATTGGGTTGGCAAATATTTACTGAGCACCTACTACATGCTAGGCAGCGTCCTTAATGTTGAGGATTCAGATCAAGGAAGGGGGCAATGCTTCCATTTTAGTCTTGGGACAGACAAGAAACAGATTGGATAAGGAAATGATGTCTAGTCCTGTGGTTCAGTCTAGCAATGCATCCTTAGGCCGTTTTGTCATTGTGTGAACATCATTGAGTGTCCTCACACAAAGTGAGACAGCTACCAATGACACTAGGAGATGTGATCTTATGGAACCCCTGTGGCATATGTGGTCTGTCACTGGCTAAAACATTATGCGGTGCATGACTATAGTATGTTACATGTAGGTGAGGCATGTTGTGGAAAAACAAATAAATAAAGCTAGGGAAGAAGGCTGGGAGCCTGGCAGGGCCGTGTCGACACTGGGTGGTCAGGGAACTCATATCTGACAACCAACTTGAAAGATTAAGGTAGGAAGAGTGTAAATACCTGGGGGAGGGGGGAGCTCTGTATGTGGAAGCAACCGTAAGGGCAAAGGCCCTGAGGCAGAGCTGGAGTGAGCAATGTGGCGAGTCAGAAGAAACTGGGGACAGAAAGGGGGCAAAAGGCCACACCCATGGGGCCCTGTATACCACTATAAAGACTAAATCTTTTACAGTAAATGAGACACGGAGTCTTTGTAGTGTTTTGAGCAGAGAAGTGACATGATTTCCCTTAGGTCCTCATAGCGCCCCCTGGCTACCATGAAGAGAATGGACACTTGAGCCAGAGCAGAAGCCAGAAGCCAGGAGGCCGGTGAGTGGCCCTCGACTGTGGTGGTGGTGGTGGGGGGGGGGTATTTAAAAGCCTTCATGCTAATCGGTTAACTTTCAACCGCCCAAGAGGCCCCATTTTTAGAGAATGCACCGGGAACTGGGCCCTGACGGGGTACACCGCGGGTGACCCTCCCCAGTCATCTTCCCACCGTGCAAACCTCAGTCCGCCCATTTCATGAGCATATTGACTTGGGCTCGTGGCTGCCAGACCTCCCTCTCCCACGGATCCAGTTCTGTCTCCCAGACCAATCAAGATCATCTATTGCGCAAATTTCTCCTTTGGCTCGTCCACTGCGTGCCAGGTGGTGTTGCTTGGACCACTGGGAGACTGCCTTCACGGGGCTGGCGGGGCAGGGGTGCATTTGACAATCACAGCCCCGTGCCTTTCTGTCCCCGTCAGAACACTCTGACGCCCCACGCTCCCTCGGGGAGCTGGGCTACCATGTGAAACTGAGCAGACGCCAAAAAAACATGTTTTTCTTTGAAGGCAAAGAACTTCATATTTCAGCTGGTGGAAGGCGGGGCGGTGGTGGGGAGCCATCAGGAGTATAAATATCCAAGTTCTCTAAGTTTTGGGCACATTTTCAAATAGCCTGTGTGCCCCTCCCCCGAGTCCCTCTTCCTCCCCAAACCCTAGGGGCTGGCAGTAGAAGTTGGAGGATAAGCCAGAATGCCCCGGGAGTAGGTTCATGGCGGAAAGGCCGCTCTGCTGTCCACCTCTCGCGCTGGGACACATCTCCATCTCTTCCCCGGACTGGGGTCCATCTGACAATGCTGGTGGCTGGGCCAGGACCAGTGCTCTTTCTGCTGCCTTTGATCTGAATGGTCTTTGATCTCCTCTGTCTGCGGTTTCTCTGCCACCTGTCTGTCCATCCTTCCTTACGAGCCAGTGGGAGGCCATCAGAGGAGGCCCATGAACCTCCAGGCTCACGCAGGACCGAGTGTGAGTCGAGGCCCTCCCCCTCCAGCCACCCGGGTGGGACCCTGCTCACGGGTCATGGGGTCTCCCTGCAGGTCTGTGGCCTCATCTCCACAGCCTCTATGGTGTCCTTCTCCAGGGTGACCAAGGCGGTCAGCCCTTCCTCTTGGGGTCTTGGGGGGGCCTCCCCTGGCACAGCATTCACCTCCCCTTCTCAGCCTCAGCATCTGAGTGAATTAGAAGTGGCAGGGTCCCGGTGCCATAGCAGGAGGCTGGCCAGGGGGTGAGGGGACAGAGAAGGCAAGATGGATGGGAGGTCGGGGGGTCAGTCTTACAAGGAGAGGAGTCTTACAGGATCTGCATTCTCTCTAGTCCTGAGTCCCGAGCACATCTTGTCCCTGGTTCTGATGACAGAACAGCTGGCCTGACCAGGGTTCTCTGTCACAGCCACAGAACAGCGAAGCCACACGCCTGCTTTGCCCCCTGCCCCGGTGCCCAGGGCCCAGATCCACCCCTGGGCCAAGTGGCTGAGGCCTAAAGGACTCTTTGCACCAACACAGACTGAACTCCAATCCCAGCCAGAGACTGACCCCCCCCACCCCGACCTCAGCCACAGACTGACCCTTCGCCACAGCAGCAGCAGCTACATTCCGATCCCTGACCCCAGTCCCAGCCCCAGGCTGACCCCTACTCTCTGCCATATGTGGACTTCTGACCCCCGGCCACAATGCCTCGTCACAGACTGACACCTGGCTGCTGACCCGGCCACAGCCTGATCACAGATGCTGGTGGAGGCCCACTGTGGTGATGATCTGGAGGACACATTCCACCAGGCCACCAGGGACTGTTTCAGGATGGCCAGGAGAGGCCCAGCTCAGCGCCACCCCATCCCAGTGACGCACTGTTAACCCTGCACCTGCCTGGTGCTGAGGCCACAGGGCTGGGGTGACCTTCACGGAGCCTGAAGCTTCTGACTCTTTCCTAAAGAAGAAGTCCAGCAGCACCAGGTGGGGGCAGCTGGCCAGGGGCCAGAGTGGCCCCTCAGCCAGGGTATGCAACCAGACACACACACACACACGCAGATACTCCAGTACAAGACACCTGGCTCAGACCTCAGTGTACACACACACACAGCACAACACACACATACACACATGCACAACACACACACACAAATAGTAAGCACAAAATCACACACGCGGGGCTGGGGTTGTGGCCCAGCGGTATAGAGTGCTCGCCTAGCATGTGCGAGGCCCTGGGTTCGATCCTCAGCACCACATAAAAATAAATAAATAAAATAAAGGTATTGGGTCCAACTACAATTAAAAAATAAATATTTTTTTAAAAATCAGACACGCACTCCCCCACCCAACCAGACACACACTCATGTGCAAAGGCCCCACCTCTGCCACTGGACAGGGCTCCCAGGACACCTGCTCCTCCTCACCTGGATAATCCTTCAGCCCCAGGTGCCCAAGAATAGAAATGATGGCACACCCCCACTCCGTCTCCTCCTGAAAGGAGCGCAGGAAAGCACCCAGGACTGAGTCCTGGTTGTGCCTCTGTGGGGCCTGAAGGCAGCCCCAGCCCTCTGTGGGGCTTCCTCTGCCTCAGAGAGAACCAGAGAGCCGGTGGGGTGTGCTCACTGCTGGAGGGCTACTGAGACCTGGGGGCCCACGTCACCTGCACACTGGGGCTGCCAGCCCGTGTATAAATATGCATCCTCCTGGGGACACACACACTCCACAGTCACACAGACACACAGAGATGTGCACATAGATATGTGACATACACACCTAGGGACATGCACAGACACACACATGCACACCTAGGTGTCAGTCACCTGCCTTCGCACATCTTTTGTTGCCTGACTCCAACGATGGGAGTCCCTAGGCTGTGGGGATCTCTGCATGGCTCAACCACTCCTCCAGTGACCCTCTGGCCCCTTTCCAAGTTCTCCATGGGACTTTGCCCAGCCTGGACATAATGGTGCCAGGGATGACGACCATGGGGCTCCTCCTGGTCCCAAGGTGAGGACCCCTGGCTTTATCTGAGTGGCAGCTACAGCTCCTTCTCTCCCTGGCGGGTGATGACATGCCTTTAAGTCTCTGGCAATGACTTAAGTCAGCTCCCTCCTTGCTAAGGGAGACCCAGGCCCCTGCCTCAGTCTGCCATCTGCAAAATGGGACGAGACTGGGCTGACCTGTTGTGTTCACTTTGACGCAGGAGGGCACAGAACAGTTAGGTAACCGGAGGACACAGACCTGAACACCTGGATGTTTAGGGGCAGCTCAGCCCCTCGGAGCCTCCACCTGCCTCGGACAGGGCTTCATCTACTCAGCTCTGGACGTGGGTCGGGGGGGGGGGGCGGTTAGGAAGGCAAGGACGTCCCAGCAGGAGCCGTGCTCAGAGCTCCATCAGCTTTCTGGGGACAGGGTGAGCCTAGGGACCATGTGAATGTCAAAGCCTGAATCTGCAGAGATGGGCTCTGGAAAGATGGAAGAGAAATTGCTGATCGAAGGCCTGGGGTTGTGGCTCAGTGGTAGGGCGCTCGCCTAGCATGCATGAGGCCCTGGGTTCGATCCTCAGCACCACAAACCAAAAAAAAAAAAAAAAAAAAAAATTGCTGATCGAAAAGGAACCTTGATTCGCCTGGGTGAGGCTGGGACTTGATCCCAAACACCAAAGATAAATAAATAAATAAATAAATAAATAGATTGGGTTAAGGAGTGTAGCTCAGTGCCCGAGCACTTGCCCAGCATGCACAAGGGCCCTGAGTTCCATCCCCAGCACAGCCCTGGATACCTAGAGAGTGTCCTGAGTGGAAAAGTGACCGCTTCCATCCTCCCCACCCCCTAACAGGACAGGTGCGGCTCCTGCTTGTCCCCCAGGGCCAGTCCCGGCACTGCCCCATCATGGCTGTTACCTGGGCACCTCTGCACCCCCTCTGGGCCCCCATTTCTGGAGCTGAGAAGAGGGATATTGCTTTGGGCCTGGCTCTCCTCGCAGCTGGCGATAGGAGAGGGGTGGAAAGCAGTTTTCCACACTGAAGCCCCAAAGGTGGAGGGCGAGGTTGCTGTCACCCCCCAACGTGGCCAAGAGCTGGAGAATCCTATCATCCCAGCACACCTGAGAGCAGGTCTGAGGCTCCTTCACCCTGTGAACTCACAGAGCCAAGGGCCAGGCCCAACCAACCACGAGTATTCGCTTCTGGTCCTGTTTCTGTCCACCTCTGAGGTGGAAAGGCTGATGGTGGAGTGTTTTTTAGACAATCCACAAAGCTCCTGCTATGGTTTGTAACCACCAACTCATACAGGACTCTAATCCCAGAGTCTTTATATTAGTAGCATTAAGAGGGTGGAAATTGCTGGGTGCCGTGGCACCCGCCTGTAAGCCCAGTGACTTGGGAGGCTGAGAAAGGAAGATCGCAAGTTCAAGGCCAACCTGGGCCACTGGGGGAGACCCTGTCTCAAAATAGAAAATGAAAAGGGATGGGGAGGTAGTTCAGTGGTATAGCACCCCTGGCTTCCAACCCCAGAGCCTCAATAACAAAACAAAGAGGGCAGAAACTTAATCCCACTATGGCGTTTAGAGGTGGGGTCTTGGGGAAGTGACTAGATTAGGTCATTGGAGTAGAGCCCCCCCCCCCCCGTAGCTTTATGAGGTGACGGAGAGGGACCACAGAGACACAGATACATATTCTCCCCAAGATATGATGCGGTCCCCAGGGGCTCTGCCAGAGCCTATGCCCTGCTATTTGAACCTTGGACCTCCAGAACCGTGAGCCAAAATAAACCTCTTCTCTTTATAAAGTAGTCTGCCCCTAGTGTTTCATTATAGTAACAGAAAACTGACTCACACAGCTCCCAAGACATGTGCCAAGAGACTCACGCCCAGATACTTCACGTCGCGTTTTGGAACCCCAGTTTTCCCCACCTTTAAAATGGGGGAGAATAGCAGGGCCTAAATCATGTTGAGGAGGTACTCAGAAGTCATCCTGGGGTTTGTCATGTTGTGAGCCCTTGAGAAACGTCAGTCCTGATGATTGTCACTTCCTCCTGGTCCGTGGAGAGGTAAGGCTTCAATCTCTGGGATTGAAGGATCACCTTCCAATTTCACAGTGATGATCTGAACATGGAACTGAGAAATCCTACTCACTTCTGCTGTCGGGTCAAGCTGAAGGCCACCCCCACTTTGACCCTCATGCCAAGTGACCACCACCATGTGCCCTGGGCTACGAGTGCTCCATCTCTTCATGACCTCCCGGAGGCCATGTGAGGGGCTCCTAGCTGCAGACCCAGAAACTGGGGTTCAGAGAGGGAGCTGAAGAAGGGTAGAAGCAACCGGAAGACAAGATTTCACCTCCATATAAGGAAGAGCTTGCTAACAGGCAGAGTTGCCCAGAAATGGAAGGGGTGAGCTGTGATGGGCGGTGGTGAGCGGCCTGGGACTGCAGGCATGCAAGGAGAAGGGGGCGGGCCGTGCGGGTGGGCGGCCGGGACACTGCCCAGGAGAGGACTGCTGGCATCTCTGGTCCTGTGACTTGACCCAAGGCCACGTGAGCAGGAATGGAATTCCAGAAGGTCAGCGCTGGGGGCCAGGGCGACTGCACTCCTGCTCCAAATCCCCACGTGAAAAGTGGGGGACTGGAGAGAGGCCAAGTCCCCTCCCCGGGTCACAAGAATTCCTTGTTTTGAGGCAAACACCTACCTTTAGAAAGGTGTAAAAAGACACAAAAATAGAAAGAAGACGGCGGTCCAGAATCATCCTCCACGCAAGACTCTCAATATTTCCTTGCTATCTTTTTGTGCGTGCCTCAAATTTGGCTAGAAATCCTAATGTGCTTCAAAATGATTTTTATTGAGATATGATTCACATAATATAAAAGTCTCCCTCTCAGCTGGGCACGGTGGTGCATGCCTGGAATCCTAGGGACGTGGGAGGCTGAGGCAGGTGAATCACAAGTTCGAGGGCAGCCTGGGCAGCTTAGCAAGTCACGGTCTCAAAGTAAAAAAAAAAAAAAAAAAAATGAAAAGAGCTGGGGGTGGGGCTCAGTGGTTTAGCAAGTATGAGTCCCCAGCGCTGCGTTAACAAACACCCCCTAAAGCGGACAATCCTGTGGTTTTTGGCACATCCACAGAGCCGTACAGCCAATACCATCATCTGATATTAGAACTTTTGACTCCCTCCCTAAGAGAAACCCCGCCCCATCAGCAGCTACCTTTTTCTTCCTGCTCCGGTCCCTGGCACCTACTCAGCGACTTCAGGATTTGCATGTTCTGGTCATTTCATAGGAACAAGGTCAGAGGCCCTTCTGCACCTGGCACTGGTGTAGTTTTAATATGCAACTTTCGAAACCTATTTTCACCTAGAATGACAAAGTCACCTTTTCCATATTGCCACCAAGATCGTTACGATAAATAGGCTGGACTCTTGCGTACGATGGAGAGATTTTTAATAGTTTCCGCAACTCTCTGGGTGACCACCAACAGCTCGCTGAGGCCCCACTGTTGCTGGGCCAGACCAGTTTGGTGGCCTCCTCCTTGGCCTCCCTGTCCCCGTTCTTGCCTGCGTTGGTCCTGAGGGCAGCCAGACGAGAGCCAAATGGAAGTCAGATCCCGTTCCTCCCTTATCCAGAACTCTTAATGGCTCTCATCTCCCAGAGGACTTTAAACCAAACTCCCCGCCACAAGTGGCAGTCCCCCGTGCAATCTGACCTCTACCCGCTAGGCACTGCCAGCGGCTGGGAAGGTCAGGATAAAGGGTTTCCATCCCTCACCTTCCTCAACTCACAAATGACACAAGTCCAAACTCAATGACTTCACCTTCTCCCACTCTCTCCTGGGCGCTGCTCTAACACGCCAAGTATAGCCCCACCCCAGGGCCTTTGCACTAGTCCTTGCTTCTGCCTGGAACACATCTCTCCTAGATATCTGCCCAGCACCCCAGCCACTCTCTATTCGGGTAGGTCGGCTGTCTTTTTCTTCCTAACACTCACTACCTGATATATCTGTTTGTTCACTGCCTTCTCTCCCTCTAAAATGGCAGCTCTGTGGCAGGTTGTCTTGTTCGCTGATAGATCCCCAGCACCTAGCCTGGGGTTGCAGCTGTGACTAGTTGGGCTGTTTCCAATAAAATCAGGAATGTAAAGAAGCAAATGGAAAACCCAGGCACCCCACACGGCAGACGTTACGCACTGACGGTGGACATGTGGTGTCATCGTGAAGTGAGCCAGCATCCTTACATCAGGAGAGGTCACATAAAAAAAAAAAATCCAAATTCCGGCTGCTCCAGAAAACCCGGCTCTGGTCATGTGGGGCCACACACCCTCGGGACCACCACCATCAGCAGGCATGGAGAGCCTGGGCCCGGGGCTCCCACCCATCATCCGTCCTGGGGTTGAAGGCCTTGTGTCCCCTGAGAGACACCCGAGTCGTGGTGTCCGTAGGACAGCTTTCTCTGGGGAGACCTCAGGTCTCCCCAACAGCTGCCGCCTGATATGCCAGAGCCGTATCAGCGCCCTGAAGGGCCCCAGCCACCAATGAGGGTTCTCCGTGTCTTTGTTCCACTCGGGGACCTTCCTGAGCACACCGAGCTCTCTCCATCCCTAAGTGCCCAGCCTCCACTTCATCTTGTGTCTTCCAAGGGCCCCACTTTCCCCTGAGGAGCCTTCGAGGTACCCCGGCATTGTACGTGTGCCTGGTGTGCCCTGCTTCCATCTGGACCCTGAGCTGGGGGGACTCTCCCTGCCCCCAGGCCCTGGCAGAGTGCAGTCTGGCACCTGGTGGGCCTGCAGGGACATTGCTACCCAGGAGCACCATGTGGGGGCAGCGGGAGGAGCTGAGGGTCTGATCTGGGTCACAACAGGTGCCCCCATGCCCTTGTCAGTCACCTCTCATGCACCAGGGGTCACAGGGGCACAAAGATGTAAAACCCAGTGGCGGGGCCGGGGGCGGGGGGGGGTTGCAATGGGAGACGGGTCCAGCCGGGCCACGGCAGCTGGGCCTGTGTGTGCTCAGGACCAGGACAGAGGGCTCCACGCTGGGACGCGTCCCACGTTCTCCCAAGGCCTCAGTCTCCCCACCCGCACTGAGTGCCCCCCTGATCAGCGGCGGCCTCTGAGGCCCCGCTGCCCAGCCCCGCCTCCCCATCCTGGAGAGGTTTTCCGGGTACTGCGGGCCCTGCCTTCCCATCCATCAGGATTTTGCTGCATTCCTGTGAGTCATTCTCCAAACAAACCGTGCGAGGGAGAGAAAGGAGCAGGAGAGGGGGAGGGGAGGCTGGGAAACAAACCCAACCCTACTTCCTCCCTCCCGCCTGCCCCCAGCGCCCCCTTCCATGCACTCATGGGGCTCCCAGGGAGAGCTCTGGAGTATGAGGCAGGTCAGCTCATGCTGTGGACTTGCTGTGTGACCTCGGGCAAGACCCTTGCTCTCTCTGGGTCTCTGGAGAAAACCACCCTGAAAGGTCCGCACCTACAGGATGGCCTGGGATTCTGAGAAGGCTCTCAGAAGCAGACGAGGCAAGGTGTTGTCCTGATGTTTCTGAAGTGCTCCCTTCCGGGCCTCAGTCTCCCCACCTTGGTAGGCACACCTGGAGACGCAGCTGGACACGGAGAGCCCAGATGTCCAAGTCACCTGTGCCAATCGCAAGGCTGGGGCCAGCCGGCAGGGCCTCCCACAAAAAGCCCTAGTCTCAGTGGCTGCTGTGTGGCCATTCCCTAGTGGCAGATGAAATGCCACCTTTGGCAATCTCTGACTCATAGGCCCAGGGGCCAGAGGATGAGGAGGGGCTCTGGGTAGACCCCAGGTCAGGGGTTGGGAGGGACCTCTCTTCACAGCAGCAGCCCTCAGCCACAGCTGTGTGTCCATGTTGTGTGTGTGTGGGGGGGCAGTCATGCATGCTGGAGAGCCGGACGGGTACCCCAGGAGGCTCTGGTCATGTGGCTTGGAGCCTGAATCATGGATCCGGAGGACGGGAAGTGTGTGTGTGTGTCTGTGGGACACTGTGTGTCAGCACGGGGTGAGGGGGGTGGGAGCCAGCTCTTCCTCCCCAGATGCTCCTTCCTGTGGCAAAGACTCTCTCTGAACTGTTTCTCTGAGAAGCAGGTTCCTGAGTCACCTTGGCTGCTGCCACCACCTCTAATGGCAGGAGGGGGTGGTGGGGGGCTAACCAACCGCCCATGGGGCCTCCCCGGCGTGCATGTGCGTCTCTGCCGCCGGAGCCCTGATGTGACGTGGTCGTGCGGTGAGGCCCGGGGCAGTGGGAAGTGTGTGTGAGCCTGGGTGAGAGGGATCTGGGAGGGTAGGAGAGGGGTGTGTGGGTGTCCATGAATTGACCACAAGTGGCAGGGGCGCGTGGGCGTGTCCACGTGGACCTGAATGAGTGTGTGGGTGTCGTCTCTGCTGCCAAGTGAGCTGGCACCCAGTGTGGTGTGTGCGTGCATGTGCGGTGGGCAAGAGAATTTCCTCCCCAAGAGCCAGGCTTGGCCACGTCCTTTTCCGAGCGCTCGAGTTCTCTCCCGGCTCCTCCGAGAGCGGGTTCAAGAGCCTGGGAGCTGCACCCAGTGGCCTGCACAGCACTTAGCCATGGGCCCCCTCATGGTTCAGAGCCAAGCTCGGGCCCTTGGCCCAGACAGATACCCTAACACACGGCACTTTGGACTTTGTTGGGGTTCACGAACCTGAGCAGGGGGGCCCCACTTCCACAAGGCCCAGCAGTTCCACGGACCTAGAAGCAGGCGCTTAGGGCCAGAGCCAGTCCTGAGGCCTAGGAGTGGAGGGGTGTGGAGGGCAGGCCTGGTGGTAGGGGCCTCTGGAGACAGGTGATAAGAAGGGAGTGGGGTCCTGGGCACCTGGGGCTGGGGGCACTTCGGAGTGTGAGAAAGCAGAGAGAGAATGAGAGGAGCCAGCTCTCTGAGTGTCCCTGCGATGGTGGACAACACAGTCACATGCTCAGAACCTGCTCTGGTACTGACCGGCCCTGGGTTTCCTGAGCTTCCCCAGCTGCCCCGGGAGGAGGAAGGACGCTACCCATCTTCAGAGGCTCTCAGCCAGGCCTGCAGCACTCAGGCCCTCCATCGGTGG
This sequence comes from Marmota monax, assembly GCF_021218885.2. Classification (NCBI taxonomy): domain Eukaryota; kingdom Metazoa; phylum Chordata; class Mammalia; order Rodentia; family Sciuridae; genus Marmota; species Marmota monax. Next base: position 238,294 of record NW_026693329.1, read on the forward strand.
TCCTGCTGCTGCCAGGGACTCGGGAGGAGTCCCAGGAGGACACTCCTCTCCTTCCCTTCTACTCTCTGGATCTGTCTTCCCACCTGTTCAAATGGGTTGGGGTGGGGGGGGGGCCCTGAGAGACCCGGCGGCCACCCCCGACTCATTTCTTGGGAGATAAAAGCTGGCCTGTGTGTGGCTGCGGTCTCTCGAGGACTCCACACCCACCCTGCACCTGAGGATAGGGCAGGCCCTCAAAGGACTCTGAGATAAATGTTCCCTTTGTGCTTGGATCAGAGGGTGGCAGGGGCCCTGATCACAGGGTTCAGCTCCGCGCCTCGGCAGTTGTAAAGTCGGAACATGCTGGGTGTTTCCAGAGAGCTTGAGCATTTGAGCACAGAGGAAGGGTGGACGGTCTCTGGTCTCTCCTGACTCCCAGGCCATTGCTCTGCGACGCTCGGCCGGTTAGCAGGGGAGTGTGGGCAGGAGGTGGCCAGCACGTAAGGACAGGTCCACAGAGAATCCCCAAGTCTCAGACACGGCACGGGAGCTGTCTGGGAATCCCAGGAGATATACCAGAGGGGGGACTCCCCTCGCCCTCCCATCAGGACTCAGCCTGGGATGCTAAGCTTTCGGGCTTCGAGAAGGGGGCTCGCCTGAGAGGGCGGCCCAGAGGGGAGGGCAGGAGATTGCCAAGGCCAGCTCCCATTCACTCAGTGGATGCCAATTAGCATTAGTGTCAGCAGAGAAAACAGGGGTGCGCCAAGTGACCAGCTTCCCACCATTCAAGGGCCCTCTCTCAGAAGGGCCACCCCCCGTTTTATCTTGAAATCCACATACACTTGGAGGGACCCAAAGAGGAAAAGGAGAAAGTGCGGGGTCACAGCGAAGTGAAGTGGCGGGGGGGGGGGGGATGGCAGATGGGACCTGAGAGACCCGGGGGACCCACTCCCTCATTTCTTGTAGGTGGACAGTGGGGGAGCCCAGCTATGTGGCTGCAGATTTGTAGGCCTGCCCAAGGACTCCAAGAGCTTTCTGTCCTTGAAGCCACATCAAGTCCCCAGGGGGGCTGTGATCTCCTAAGTCAGCTCAGAGATGACGGCCTCGGCTCAGCCTCTAGTAGCCCCATCTCACTGGGATTGAAAACCGCAAAAACCTTCTGGAAAATCTTTCCCCTCTAGCCACACTGCCCCCCTCGGTGTTCTGACCACCCCGGGAAGCACATTCCTGCCCCAGAGCCTTTGCACGGCTGTTCCCTCCACCAGCACCGCCCTTCAGCCATGCACGGGGCCCACTCAACTGCCTCAAGGGTTGGTTCTTCTTTGCTTTCTCAGTGCGGCCTCTTCCACCCCATGCCCCAATCTCAAACTTGCAAATGTCTGCCCCACTCTGAGAGAGGCTCGGCAATGTACTTGCTCAGTGCGCTCGCTCAACAGCTGCACAGGAGCAGGAGCTCCACCAGGCCAGAGAACACTGTCTGCTTATCCGTGGGCATCCACAGCCTGCCCCGCTCCCAGTAGGGCTCCGAGTGTTGTCACCCCCTCCGAGTGTTGCCACCCCCTCCAAGTCTAGGCCCCGTCCCCTGGTCAATGGCTTGCCTATGGATAAGGGCGGCGGTTCACAGTGTCCTTCACTGTTCAATCCGGGACATCTTCCTGGCTCCCTGGCACCCAGACTCTGCACTCATCCCTCAAACCTTCCCCTTCACTGCACAGAACACCCCATCCAGCCCCCTGCTCCCCTGAGCCCTCTCTTCTAGGCCCCCAGCCACCCCTCGCCCACCTTGGCCCCGTCTCCTACCTGGTCTTCCTCCCACCAACTGCTGGCCTCACATTCTGCCCGCCCGCACACACCATCCTCGTCATTCAACCCAGAGCCCGGGTGCCCCATGTCCCACGGGCCAAAGGCCAAAGTTCCCCTCCAGGCTGGCCATTACTGAGCCCCATCCCTGTTGGCTGGACCCAACTGCCCAGGGCCTCTTGACACCTCAGGGCCTTTTCTCAAACAGACCCTGGCAGCCAAAGGCCTCATCTTCCCTCCGCCCACTCTGAGAGCCTGATCTCCACCCTTGGCGTCCCCCAGGGAGGCAGCCCCATCCCTGGGCCACATGCTACTGTGCTACCGCTCTGCAGCATGACCTCCAGTTCCCCTGCTGGCCTGGAGCCTCCCTCGGGGCCTATGAAACAGAGACTCAACAGACTTTTTTTTTTTTAAAGAAATAATGACAGAAACAAATCAGTGAGCAGGTAAATCAATGAGTGAATGAGTTGAATAATTCTAGAAATAAGTCTACAGTCAAGTCCTGGGTTCGGGCAGGTCTCTGCGGCTCTCTAGTCTTCTATGTGGACCCCCCCCCCCGGGTGGGGGACAGGCTTGAGTGATGGGAGGGTGTACCAAGCAGGATGGGCTATGCTCCGTTACGGTAACGAGACCCCCAAATCTCAAGAGCTCAAAACAACACGACACATACATCAAGGCGGCAAGAGGCTCCTCCTCGCTGAGCAGTTGCTATCCCAACTTTGGGCTGCTAGAAGAAAAGACAGCATTGGCAACCCCACCCTGCCTATGAGAGGCTTTGGCTCAGAAGAACCACATATTACTTCTGCCCAGATGGCCTCAGCCAGGACTATTCTCATGACCCCACCCAAGCAGAAGATGCCACCATGGGCTTGGGAGGTGGAGGACCCGAGGTCTTGGGCCAACACTTCAAGTAACACCAAAGACAGTATGAGAGTGGAGGTCTCCTGAGTCTTGGAGGCTGGGCTGAAGATTTTAGACTGGGAGATGCATTTAATATTCACGGTAAACGCAGCTCCATGGCAGAGCACTTGCCCGGCACTGGTGAGGTCCTGGGTCCCATCTCTAGCATAAACAAATGAAAAAAACAGGGCTGGGGAGACAGCTCAGTGTAAAAATTACCCCTGCGTTCAATACCCAGCATCAGAAAAACAAAAACCAAACAAACAAAAACTCTTGGGTAATATTCTGTAGCCAGACTAGAAATGTCCCCATTTTGCAGTTGAGACAGCTGAAACCCAGCGGGGACGGATTCACCAAGGTCACCCAGCTTGTGAGAGGTTGGTCAAGGTCAGAACCAGGTCTGTGTGATTCCAGACTCTTAACACAGCCCACGGCCAGCACCAGCCAGCCCTTGGCTTCCTCTGTAGAAGCTGGCTGATGGTCAAGCACTGGCTAGACAGGTGTCCCCCGCAGGAGGTCATACAAAGCCTCCTGACTCTCCATGGTCCACTCCCAGGTATCCTATGCTAAAACTCCTGGAAATGATAAGACCAGTTCCAGATTTTGTTGAGAGAGAGAGAGAAACTGAGACCCAGAGGAAGAAGAGATGGGCCCCAGGTCACGTCATGGAGATAAGATCACAAGTCTCTTTCTTTCTTTTTTTTATATTTTATTAGTTGTTGAAGGACATTTATTTATTTACTTATTTATCTGTGGTGCTGAGAATCGAACGCAGCACCCCCCCCCCACACACACACACACACACCTGCTAGGGAAGTGCTCCACCACTGAGCCACAACCCCAGCCCCCAGGCTCTTTCTACCTTCAAGTCTCCAACTGCCCTGACAACAGTAGGTGCCCTGGGAAGCCTTGGTCTGAGCCAGAGCCCCTCCGAAGTTGGGTTGGCCAGGCATACACAACTCTACCAAGCAGCAGCCAGGGCAAGGTTGCAATGGGCCACCAAGGCAGCGTGCCAGGCCCTGGCCCATCGAGCTGATCATGCTCTTAAGAGCTGGGCAAGTTGGCTGGTTAGCAGGTGGTAGCTCATTGCTTCTAGGGACAGACCCACCAGGGAGGTGAAAGAAGTGTGGAATAGGGTAAGCGTCTCCACCAAGAATCCACACCCAGGATTTCCAAAAACAAAGGCCTTGGGGGCCCTCTGAGAAGCCGTGTGTGCAAGGGGAGGGCTGCAGAGAGTAGCATGGAACAAAGAAGAGAGGTCAGTGGAGTTTGAAAACAGACCCAGTTCTGTGACATTGACCTCTCTGAGCCTCCGTTTTCTCATCTGAAAATAGGAACCTGATCAAGATTATATATGATGTGCCCAGCACGGTGTTGCATGCCTATAATCGGAGAGACTCGGGAGGCTGGGACAGAAGGATCTCAAGTTTTGAGGGCAGCCTCAATAATTTAGGGAGACCCTGTCTCAAAAGAAAAAGGAAAAAAAATAAAAGCTCAGTGGTACACTGAGTTACTGGGTTCTATTGCCAGTATGAAAAAATAAATAAAAAGGTTACCAATGATGTACCCAGTAAGTACCTAGTGTCCTCAGCTCAACAAATAGTATGTGCTCAATAAATGTTGCAGTCGTATGATCCAGTAAGGATCATATTTGTTTGTCCACTCGGTCCCCCTACCTGAGCCCAAGAACCATGACCCTTCCTGAGCTACAGTGGGGCCCCTTGCTCCAACCACTACAAAAGGGATCTCATAGGGTCCCTCTCATGTACCTACGAGCTTCATCAGAAAGCAGGTCCCATCCCACAGTCAAATGCTGAGCCTGCATCCAGTCCCCAAGCAAGTGTGAACAGTCACTGTGGCCTGCTTCCCTCCAAGGACAGCTGTTGTGGATGTGGCAGGCTGAGACAGGAAGTGGATTGTCCCCAGCCTCCTGTCACCCCATCTCTGCCTGGAAGCCTTCAGTTCCTCGGTTCCCACGTTATCCCCCTGCCCACCTGGGGGTAGGGGTGGGAGGTGGGGGAGGAAGAGTGAGTGACAGCCATCTCCTTGCCTCTGAGTCCTCTGTATTCTTTACTGTTCCAGGCATCGAGTCCACAAGCATTTACTGAGCACCTACCACATGCAAAGTTCTGTACTTAACCACCATGAGAGAGAGACGAAAGTTGAAAGGACACGGCCACTCCTCCAGAGAGACCACAATCTAGCAGACGCTTTCTACCCGTTATTGATGCCATACGGCTCAGCGGTTACAAACAGGCTTTGAAGTCACACGGGCCCGGGGTTTGAAGCCCAACTCTGCCACCTGCCAGCTGGGTGCCTCGGCACACTGCTTCTCCCCCACTAGGCTCGTGTCTCCAACTGCAGAAGGATATGTTAACAGGATCTACCTCGTGGGTGGTGACAAGCTCCTGGGCACCAAGAGCTTCACACAGAGCCGGGCAAGGAGGAGGTGCACAGTTCATGTGAGCCACGCTGGTCACCTTGACGGGGGGGAGGGCAGGGCTCGAGGTGTGCCAATAAGAGACCTTCCTTCAGGTTTCCGCCACCTCATTAATCACAGCGGACTGTCTGCCCGGCTGTGATGCCACCTGACGCCCCTGGCAACCAGCCCATTCACCTCCATTTTGTCCGCAAGGACAGCTGGGGACGAGGACGGGGGTAGGGGTTCTAAGCTGGGGGTAGGCATGCCAACTTCTTTCCCAAGGCCAGGCATGTTGGGACCTCAGCCAGCCGTAAGATATCCACCTAGTAGGGCACACTGCCAAGAAGCTTATATAGGGACACCACTCCCCACCACACACACACACACACACACACACACACACACACACACACACAGAGTAGGTCCACAATAAGCATCCGTGGCCTGGAGTAGTGGTGGGGAGCCAGGGGGAGGCTAGGCTGTGTCCTGAGATAAGGTAGGTGACATAAGCTTAACTGCCATCTGAGGAGCCTGCGTTTGGCCTTCTTGGTAATAAGGAGCCACTAAAGGGGCTGGGGATATAGCTCGGAGGGTAGAGTGCTTGCCTTGCATGCACAAGGCCCTGGGTTCAATCCCCAGCACCACCAAGGAAAAAAAAAAAAAGCCCAGCAGTCGCTGAAGGTTGCTGGATAGCAGAGTAAACTCTGCCTACCTTTCCAGGCTCATGCCCTGCCTCCTTCAAGTGAGCTAAAGCATGCTATGATTGCTCCTTACCTCCCCATCCCAGTAGCAGCCAGTATTTTGCCCCAATCAGGACTCTGCTACATCCATTTCCCTACCTGGAATGCTTATCCCTCCTTGCAGGTAGACCTTAGAAGCCTCTCTGGATCTTCCCAGTCTGAGCTCAAACACGGTTCTCTGCTTCATCTAAGTGGGTTATTTGTGCATTAGAGCAAATGGGTTCCTTTCTAGGGTTGCCTCTTCCAGACTGGGATCCTGGAAGCACAGACCCCAACCGTGACTCCTCTCTGTGCCCCCAGCATCACCCGACAGAAGGCCGGGCCCCATAGGGACCTCCTAATGGGTGCTGCAATGTGCTTTAGGGTTTTGACTCTGAGATGGCACAGAGGAGATCAGGAGGTGAGGAAGGATGGGACTGGAAGGGCAGAAAGGGTGGGCCAGGTGCAAGGGAAAGAGGGGTGAGGAGGAGAGGACAAGGGGGACACTTTCCAGAAACCACATGAGCAGCTCACCTATTCCTGGTTCCCTTTTCCCTTCCCTCTGTAGAGAGAGGAGAGAATGAGGGAGAGGACGGGATGCAGCCCACCCCTGGGCTGAGGGTCCCTCCAGGGTGCACTTGGGGTAGGGCGGGGAAGTGCACTCCACTAGATCACAAGGGCTCCCACAGGCCCCAGGGTCCCCAGTCTGGGAAGAGGGCTCAGGACTGTACTGCAGTCCCCAACCCCATTGCCATCCCACAGGGAGCAGGCAGGAGACTGAGGAGACAGGACAGTCAGACCAGACTGCCCCAGTGACCTGATAATCCACCGGAAGGATGCATTCAGACAACCCTCACCTTAGGCTATCTGTCTCCGCCCAAGGAACCAGACCAATCCCAGGGGTCAGAGGCTCATCTTGTCGGAGGGGCAGGGGTTGTTTGGGGGGACTGAGGGAGGAGAAGGGCCTTTATTACAGAGGGCAGGAACAGCTTCATGGGGGTAGTAACGCAAAGATGGGGGGGGGTGAGATAACTTCTCTACAAGGTCACAGTACCCGCTCTCAAGGGCTCCAGGCACACGATATGCAAACCACAACTGTGTGCAGGTCAGAGTGGCACGGAGTCAGAGGGCAGTCGTGGGTCCCCAGGGGCCAAGCCAAAGATGGCTCGGGGGCAGGAGGCCCGGGGGCAGCTCTTGCCTCCAGCTGCTGGGAGGCAGCGCTGAGGTCGGGATTCGGTGGAGGCCGTGGCCTCGCGATCCGGTGGCGAGGTGGGACGCCGGATGGCGACAGCCCCAGCCTCCCCGGCCCCGCAAGGCGCTCGGGATGAGAGGGGCTGGGTTGCGGAGGCCCTGCTCGCAGCGCCCTCCCCGGCGGGCGTCGTTTTCCAGGTAATTAAGGCCGCTCGGGCCGGCGCGCAGCTGCTTCCGCGGCCGGCCGCGCCTCTGGCCCGGGCAGGTGCAATTAAACCCGCGCGTTCGCGGCCATTAAGCATTAATGCAGCTCATTAGCATAAGAACCAGAAGCCGCTTTGATGGCGGCGGGCCCCGCGGGGCAGCGTGCGAGCCCCAGGGCTGAGGGCGGCGCCCAGCTCCCCACCTGCGGGGCAGGCAGCCTGGGCTCGCAGCGCTTAGCCACCCCAAGCCAGGTCTGGGACCAGCCGCTCTGTTGGGAATCCCCAAGGCCAGGCTGGGGGACCAGAGGAGGGAGTGTGAACTTGACCCAGGGCGGCCCAGTCCGGGTCCCAGGAGCACGAGTCTGCAGGTGAGGGAGGAAGCCCAACCCAGAAGCCAGGGGCCGCTTTCAGAGAAACAGCTGGAAACCGAGGTGCCCCGCAGCTCACCCAGCACCCCCCAGCCTGCAGTTGGTTCACAACACTGAAAATAGTAGTAGCTTAAGCTATGCCAGTTCTAAAAGCACTTAGCCATATTCTCTTTATTCCTCCAACTACTCTAGAAGCTGGTGTGTAGTTTAACTCTTTCCATCCCACCTGACAGAGGAATAAACTCAGGTTGGGGAAGGAACACTTAAGATCTCATGACTGGTGAAAAGCCAGTGAGGATTTGAACTTGAGGCTGGGCTCAGAACCAGGAAGCCATCCTACCACGTGTGGCCTGCCAAGAGAGGTAACAGGGACAGGTGGAGGCTGTGGCCAAGTTGTGAGCTGGGCTTCCTACCCAGCAGACAGTAGCCAGTTCCACCAATCATGGCCTGGGGGAGGCAGGATGTAAGAATCCATACTGGGGTTGGGGTTGTGGCTCAGCAGTAAAGCAATCGCCTAGCATGTTGGAGGCCCTGGGGTCCATCCTCAGCATCACATAAAAATAAATAAATTTTAAAAAGGCATTGTGTCCAACTACAACTAAAAAATAAATATTAAAAAAAAGAAGCCAGATTGTAAATTGGATATTGGGAATTGCCTGAGATGACTTGCCAGCAAATCAATGGATCTGCTCCCCCCTCCAACAATAGGTGGACCTTCAAAATCAGCCCGTTGGCTGGAAGTGGCAGGAGGACCACCCTTTTGCCACGCTGGTCCAGCAAATAGCAGCATTCTTGATAATTAACAGGTGTTCAGAAAACACCAGTCAAGCAAACGAATGAACAAATGCATGAATAAATGCCTCTCTCACCAACGGGGGGGGGGGGGGGGGGGGCAGGTCGTCTGATTTCATCTTCCAGGCTTTCTGCGGCCCAGGGGGGTGGCTCCAGGAGAGCACAAGGGCTAAGAAGAAATGGCAGGTGGGGCCTGAGGCAGCAGTGCTGAGCTGTGCTGTGGCTCCGGGCGTCCCCCGGGGCAGTGCCTGGAGCATTCCAAAGTCAAGGTTGTTGCCGACAGACGTCTTGAAGGCCCCAGTGGGGGAGGGCCAAGAGCCCTGGAAAAGGAAGACTGCCTGGTTCTACTTGGCAGCGTTGGAGCAAGAAGGAAATGCCTTCCAGCTGAAAAGCCCAGAGAAGGTGGGCAGTTGCCCAGAACCACACAGCAGGAGTCAGGTCTCCTGCTCAGTCCTGGATGGTTCAACTTTTATCCTGTAACTGGATCAGCCTCCGGCCTAGGTCCAGGACTCCCTGTGCATCCTTCATGTCCTGTCTTAGCCTGTGATCAATAAGCATTCCCATACACAAATGCATGATGTGAATAACTGGACTCTTTGATTAATGTCTTCCCTCCAGTGCCCACACCTCCCCAAGGGCAGGGATTTTATCCATCCAGAACATGGTGCAGTTCACTGCCTGGCGCACAGTAGGCCTGCGAAGGTAGATGTGGGCCAGATGGGAGCACTGTTACTAGTCACCGTGCCAAGGAAAAATCTGGGCCTGGTGTGGGCTTTCCTGCCTCCTCGAGCCCCCCACCCCCCTTCTCCTTCTCACAGCTGGCTAAGGGGCCTCGACAGGCTTCAGTGCCTCCACAGCTGAACTGGCCTGGAGAATACAGGCAGGGGACGGCTTACCCCAGCTTCCCACCCTAAGGGCCAGCTGGTTGGCAAAACTATCTGTCCCAGGGGTCCCGGGCAGCCTCATTAGGGGAGTAGTGACAGACACATTAGCTGTTAAGAGATGGGGAGGGGGAAAGGGCTGTTAAAGCGCTGCCTGCCACTTCCCAGGTCACTGGGCCTCCTCTGGGTCAGGGGCTGGGCTTGGGGCGGGGGGGGGGGGGGGGGGGGGACAGAGACAATGCCCCAGTGCAGGACTGACACTGGAGTCCTAGAGCGGGGGTGTTCCCATCTGTCCTTGATGTTCTTGAGTTCTGCTTGGACTCGACTCAGTGACAAACCCCAGCCTTCTCAGTGCTTTGGCCATTCTGGTCCTGATGCCCTAAGTTGGCTATGAGCTGCCCTGAGGCTCATGTGTGGCAGAGGCCAAAGGGATTTGGGAATCCACCTGCTGTGTTACCAGAGCGGAAACAGAGGACCTGGAGTAGGAGCCATGCTCTGCATTAGGGTCCTGGCTTGGCCACTAACAAGCAGTTTTTAATCCTCTGGACCTCGATTTCTTCATCTGTGAAGTGTGGGCTTGAACTACCTTGACCCCAGAGCCCTCTGGTCTCTGCATCCCAGCCCTCCTGGAAAGTCAGGGATTGTCAGTGTCCCTTCAAGCCCCCAAAGCAGTCCTTCCTGTTATTCAGCCACACTGGGGTCACAGGGACAAGATTTGCTAGGCACCTCACTCGTCGTCGTCGTGCTCAGGGCGCAGTGGGAAAGCAGATGTCCTCAAAGAGCAACTCAGTCAGTGGCCACTGTCTGCCACTGATTTAGGAAAAAAAAAAAAAAAGCAGGTGCAGGGCTGGGGGTGTAGCTCAGGGGTAGAGCACTTGCCTAGCACCTGCCTAGCATGCACAGGCCCTGGGTTTAGTCCCCAGCACTCAAAAAGCAGGTGGAGAAATCCCATACCACCTTCCTCCATGAGCACAAAGGAACAGGGCCTCACGCCACAGGGCACACACGCACACAAACACACACAGATCCTCAGCCACATACACAAACCACTCACACATACACACAACTCGACACCGGTCCCAATCACAGACACATAAACCACCCAACAGCACTCCCCCTTACTCACATGAACACAAACTTACATATTACACACACACGAGAATACGCAACAACCCAACATGGGAAAACTCAGATACATGTGAACATATCAACCATACAAGAACCATCAATCCTGGCTGGGGTTGTAGCTCAGCGGTAGAGCGCTTGCCTTGCACATTGAGGCCCTGGATTCGATCCTCAGAACCATATAAAAATAAATAAATTATATATACACACACACACACACACACACACATATATATATATATCACCATCAATCCTTCCATGAATATGCACCTTCCCCCAAGCTGGCAAATACACACCACACACTCACAGGCCCCAAAGCCCACCAACTCAGCCATGCCCACCTTGTCATTTGGTTACATTCCACACACAGGCAGTGCCTAGACCAGATAAACAAACCACAGTCAGAGTATCAATCTCAGCCCCAACCTGGCTGCCTCCTAAAGACAGGTAAAGTGAACCAAGTTTAAAATATCTGATAAATGAATATTAAGAGAATATAATCCATAGGGATGTTGGCTGCAGGCTGACAGGTCTCCTTCACTTTTTCATTTCTGAGAGCACATAGTGGTGGTGGCAGGTGGTGACCTGGCACAGCATGGCACATCTGATGCCATACCCAATGCTTCTGTGCCAGGTAACAGGGCACGCTATGATTTTCCCATCCACTAAATCCAGCTGCCGCTCGAAACACAGGGCCCTGCACTCTCTTGTCTCTGCGACCTTTTTTCCTGAGCCTTGGATGCCTTTTAAATGCCAATCCGTCTCCAACAACTGTGATTTTTCAAGTCCTATTTCAGATAGGGTTTGGGTAGGTTAGAATTTAACTGTCTGGGAAAGGGGAAGAAGCGGGAGGTTAGCAGCAGGGATGGGTGGAGATGAGGGCAGCCTGTAACTAGGCCTGGGGGGCAGCTGGGCAGAGGGAAGCTGTGCCTGGTGCCAGGCCTGCATGCCTCAGAGAGGGTGAGAAGCCAAGGCAGCAGAAACCCACTCCTAGGAAGTCCAAGCAGAGAGTGAGTCACAGGACCAACCAGAGGCCTCTGGGTCTGAGTGTGGCTGGGCCAAAGAGGGCCCTGGATGAGGTCTGAGACCTCCCTGAAATTCCTGGGCCAGATTCAAACCCTTTTCCTGAGCCCAGATCTCCAGTGGAGGTCACAAGTCATGGAGGTCAGAAGTCTTGCAGGTCCCTGTGCTAATCAGGTGGCCTCCTGGGTCCCCAGCAAGCAGGACCTTTGACCCAAGAGGCTTATTAGAGGTTAGTGGCAATGGGGAAGGTGTCCTTAGGGTTGGAGTATCTTTGGGTAGGGAGAGGATAAACCAAGTCAAAAAGGGACCACCCAGTCCACAAATCACCCCTGGAAATCTCTTTTCTAAAGCTCCCCCAAGAACATGGTTCCAATTCTCTCACGTCTCCCATAGACTGACAGGACAAAGGGGTGTCATATGGTATTAAGGGAGAAAAGCAGGCCATAAATTGGTACACAAAGGAGAAGCAGCATTCTTAAATGAACAAAAACCGTGAAACAATGGAGACAACTGTGGTTACCTTTAGAGACAGAGTATGGGTGAATTTTTTCCTTCTAACTTGTCATATTTTCCAAAAGCTCTATAATAAGCCTGTCCTCCTTTTATAGTGAGAAAAAAGCTATTAAAATCACCAAGTGCCTTACAAAACCAAATATATAGCACGACTCCATATTTTATGTTTATTATACCTATTAAAATTGTTTATCATTATAGACAGAAAATATGTCTCCATCGGTTACAACCCGGTGGAGGATTACAGGGAATTTTTACTTATTTGTGCTGTTTTTAATTTTTTTTAAGAGACACAGTCTCTCTATGTTGTTCCAGTTGGCCTGGAACTCCTGGGCTCAAGCCATCCTCCTGCCTCAGCCTCCAAAGTAGCTGCGACTACAGGTGGGGGCCCCAGGCCCCAATCTTGTTCTATTTTTGTACTTCTCTAAAATCAACATATTAATTATCTGATGAACTCATTAAAAACAAAATGCTTAAGACTGGGAAGGATCATAAAGAACTCTTTGATATCAAGTCTAAGTCGCTCCAGGTGCAACTGAAGCCCACTCTCATCCTCCTGGTCCATTGGCCCCTGAGGCCAGAGAAAAATCAAAAGTGGACAGCTGCTCAAGTCACACGGCCTTCCTGCCAAGACCCAAAGTTCGGCCTTAAATTTAGCTGCCTGCTCAGAACAGGTAGGAGGGGACTGAGGTCAGCTGAGTGGGTGCCTCTTAAGAGACCAGGGGAAAGAAAGCATTCCTGCAGTGAGCAGTTGGGGACTCAAGACCCAAGAAAGCCTGGGGGGGCGGGGGGGGGGCGGGGAGAGGGCAGTGTTGGCAGGAGGGCAGGGCTGGGTTGGCAGCAAAGTTCCGGAAGAGGCTGCCCCCAGGGTAGGCGGGGTGCCGGGGCTCAGAAGGTAGGAATGTGCCTCCTGGCCAGACAACCCGACAACTGCCAAGTAGGGGAGGCCAGTGCTCCTGGGCTGGCCAGAGGCCAGCTGGGGTTGCTGGTCCAGTCTGGACAAGGGGGGGGGGGGCGCCCTCCTGGGTCCCTCCTCTCTTTGGGCCTAGGGCAGGGAGGGGGCCCTAAATGGCCCGCGGGCGGTTCCAGGGGAAAGGCAGAGCTGGAGGTCCAGGGCCTGCAGCTGAGAGGCTGCGTGGCCCCCACTTTCCACGGGGGTGGGCGTGGGGTGTTCTTCCTCTCCAGTCTCCTGACCTCCGGAAACCGCTCTCCGAGGAGGCCAACCTGCACATGATCCTGCTTCTCCTCCCCAAACACCCGGGGAGGAGGCGTGGAGGCCCGGAGAGGCGCGTGCCCGACACGGCGGCCCCACAAACGCCGCCTCAGCTCAGGGCCTAGTGCCGCCGCCTCCGGCTCCGCGTTCCCGGAAAGAGGCCCGGCTCCGGCAGGGGGCGGGGCCGCGGCGGCCCCACCCCCGGGCCGCGGAGCATGCCGGGCCCGGCGCTGCCATGGCGACGCGAGCGGCCCGCCCGCCCCGCCCCCCGCGCAGCCGCGGAGCCCCGGGGCTCCCGGGCCCCTCCGGGCTTCGCGGCTCCGGCCGGGGTTCGTCGGAAGCCGCTGTCGCCGCCGCCTCCGAGGAGGCCCCGGCGCGATCAAGATGGTGGGCGTCGCGGGCGGGGCGGACAGGAAGCTCGGGCGTGTGCCCTCCCGCCGCCGCCTCTCGAGGTCGGGGAGAGGAGAGGAAATGGCCCCGGCGGCTATCGCGGGGCTGCCTGCGTGTCTGGCCTGACAGCTTCTATCGGAGCCTTCCCCCCCCCCCCGCCCGGCTCGGGCCCGCCCAGTGCCCAACGAGATGCGCTGGGGGCTGCCCTCACGGGGATCCAAACTGTGACACCCCTCCCTCAAAGACACCCTCACTCCCTCGTCTTTGGGTTCTGCCTGCTCCGGGGTGGCACAATGGTTTCCCAGGGCTGGGGGCCGCCCTCTGCCCACAAACCCCCGCATCTGAAATGGCACAGCGAACCTGCTTCCCCCCCAGCAGGGCTGCCTCCCGTGTCAAAGCCCCCGAAGTGCCCCCAGCTCTGCGTTGAAGTCCTGCCCTTCCAGGAGATCCCGCAAGGCTGGAGTCCCCGCAGGGAGACCATGATTCCCTTTTAATCGTGTGTCTTCCCAGCAACAACAGGGAGCGAGGTTGGGATGGGAGCCGCTGACACTGACTGGGCCTGCCAGAGTCCTGCTGTGGGCAAACAAGCCCAGATCTGTTCAGGAGTGAAGTAGCAGAGCTGAGGCCTCGCCAAGCTGTGACTCCAGACGCCTGTCCACACGTAGTGGCACTCCCTGCTCCCTGCCTGCCCAGCCTGGGCTGGTCCAGACGCCTATCTCAGGCCCAGAGCAATGGCCTGGCCTATCCCCTCCTCCCCCCTCCCGCCTACCACAGGCCTGGCTTCCCTTCTGAGCCGCCAATCTGCAGCCACACAAAGCCCTGTTTGTTTGCTTTCTCTGCTGCTCCCCCTGGATCTGATGTCTTTCTCCACTACCTGCCGGCTGGGCTTCCTTTCCAAGCCGCCTTCCCAGCCAGCTGAAGGGAAGGAGGGGCGGCCATTGCAGCAAACCCTGCCTCATGGCCACCCCATCTTTCCTGGAATCCACCTCCCCAGTGCAAAGGGCTCCTAGCCTGGGTGGCCTGATCAACAACAACAATGGCTCTAGAGCCCCTTCACTGTGTCTCAGAATGTAGGGTGCCAGCTGGGTGGAGCAGGAGAGATGCCTGGGGCAGGGGGAGGGAAACAGAGAGGCCCAGCCAGCCACCCCTCTCCTTTTGTGAGCAAGGCTTGTTTTGTTTGTCAATCAGGAAGACTGCCCTTGCCTTCCCAGCAACCCACAGGCTACCAGGAGATAAGGAGATGAATGGGACCAGGAGGGCCTCATTGGAGGAGGCAGAGGAATGATGCATGGGTTTCATGGCTCTCATTCACCCCTCACCCTTTTGGGGGACTCCCAGATGTCCCGGGCAGTGAGTGAGGGCTCATAAGCTGCACTGGGAGCCTCACATGGTGAGTACACTCTCTGTGGCCACTCTGGGCAGATACCTGGATCCATCCCCCTGCATCCAGAGTGTGGCAGATGTGGGAACCCACTGGGGTAATTTGGAAAGCCATACATAGTCAGGCTGAGCTGAAACAGGCCTTTCACAGACCAAGAAAAATAAACACCCACATTCCACACCACCTTCTCTACCTGCAGGCTGCCCTCTCTCCCCGTTCAAATAAAGAAACCCAACACTGATACAGCACAGAGATAGGCAATCTGGCCTGACTCCCTCCACTCGGGCGCTTTTATTACACCCTGCCAGGCTGGGTGGCCCAGGGCAGGTCCTCACTTCCTGGGGGGCCTCCCTCTTCCCCTTCCATGCCAAGTTTAACCCTTGCAATCACTCCAGAATGAAGGCAGGATTGTACCCAGGGAAGAGGAAACACACAGGAGGCTCCAAGTGGGAAAGCCACAGGAACAAAAAGTGCCAGTCATAATTCAAGCTTATGGCTTTCTGACTCCAAGCCTTAAAAACTTTCCACCTGCTAAGTCCTATTTCTTGGCCAGTGATTATCTCCCTAATGGATGAATGACTACTATGAGGAAGGGAGTGAATAGCAGACAGGGACAGCTTTGGAGCCCCATAGATTTGATCTCCAATCCTAGTTTTTCACTTAGTTGCTATGTGACCTCGGGCGGGTCACTTAACCTCTCTGAGCTTTAGTTTCCTTGATAATCCATATACAGCCTCTAATAAGGTTTAGAGAGGACCACCCAATGCCTGGCACAGCACAGCAGGCACTCAATAAATGATGGCTTTTCTCCATGCTGTCTTCTGGTATTGAAAGAGACAACCATTCATCTGTTAGAGGAACCAAGCCTCTCCCACTTTTGCTTCGACCAGCTGACCTTGCTGCCACACATCCCCCTGCTACCGTCTCTACCCCTCTGCAAAGCTGAGGCAGAGGCCGTGGGCTGCCAAGCTGAGCTCCCCAGGCTCCTGTACTGCCTGGGAGACCAAGGCCTTTCAGTTAAATTTGCCAGGGCAGGGGCCCCAGGGGACAGTGTCACCCCCAGGGAACAAAGCCAGCTCCATCCACATCCTGCTGGACTCAAGAAGAGAGAGTGACTCAATTAAGTCTGATTTGGCAAAACCTCTGTTTTTAGTGCTATTTCGGGCCACGGTGGGGATTTTCTGTTCTTGTCTCAAAGGTATCATAAACCAAATTCCTTCCTACCTCCTCCATCCCTGTGTTTGAAATGAAAATATTGTTCTTCCTTTTCTCTCTCTTTCTCTCGCTTCTCTCCCACCTATCAGAGAGAGGCAAATCAAAGGGCAGAAGCCAGGTCCCTGGCCCAAAGCAGCACTAGGCCTAGGGTCCTCCTACCCACCCACCAAGCTTCTGCTTGGTCCCCCAGAGCACAGCATGCTGGGAATTGTAGTTCTCTCAAACCAGAGGTGGGGAATGTTCCTCTCTCCTCTAACTTCTCACTTCTGGAGTGGCTTCCTGGGTCCCTGAGGCCTGTACCCCTCTTCCTGCACTCTCCCTTCTTAGCCCACAACACAATTATAATTAATCATGCAACTGTTGATTACTATGCAATATTTCTGTAATGTCTGATTGCCTACCAGACTGGACACTTCTAAAGGGCTCAGGGTCTGCTTGGCCATTATTGCTTCTCCAGGTAGGGATTCTTTTTTTTTTTTTTTTAAATACATATTTTTATTTGTAGATGGACACAATACCTTTTTATTTTATTTATTATTATGTGGTGCTGAGGATCGAACCCAGGGCCTCACATGTGCTTACCACTGGGCCACAACCCAGCTCCCCAAGTAGGGCTTTTTGAACCCTTTGCTCCATGGACATCTTGGGTCAGATGATTTGCTGTAGGGCCTGTCCTGTGCACTGTAGGATGTTGAGCAGCATCCCTGGCTTCTGTCACCCACTAGATGCCAGGAGCACCTCCCCAGTCAGGACAACCAAAAATGTTTCCAGACATGGCTCAGATGTCCCCTGGGAGACAAACTCACCTCCTATTGAGAACCACTGTTCCACAGCTGAGCAAAGTGCTCCCTGGAATGAGTGAAGGCAAGACTCTGCCCCTGTCTATCAGAACAGGTGATTTTCATTTTAACTCCTATCAGAATCATGTCCGAATTTCACTTTTCCAATTAGACCAGAAGCTCCCAGAAGATAGGCCCATGCTATCTCTTCTGTGTACTGGCACTGACCACTCATAACTGTATGCTAAAGGAATAACCAAGTGTCAGAGAGCATCAGACTGAAAGTCAGTACAGTTTCCCCACTTCCCTACCCGAAGCCTGGATTGCCAGGTGACTCTGCAAAGCTTCTCTGGGCCTCCATGTCTCTCTAGTTATTCTTTGTCTTATTGAACTAGAGGGGGGTTCAGAATTTCACATCTCCAAGGAGTTCCTTAAAAAAAAATCTTTCAGGTGGCTTTTCCTTTACATTTTAGAGAATTCTTATTATTACTATTAGGTGACAGTGATTAAGCACCCCACTATGTATCCACAGTAAGCACTATGCCTAACTGTTTTTAGAGGCCCTATCTCATTTGATCCTCTTAAAAATAAAACTGTGTAATAGATACTCTTTTTTATCATTTGAAAAATGAGGACATGGGCTCAGAGAGTTTGAGGGACCTGCCTAAGGACACACAAAGACCATCTGGTGTCCTCTAGCAACTGAGGATGTCTCAATCAGAAGATACTTCCAGCTTAGACACTGGATACTGAAATTCCTTAAAGTCTGCAGCCACCTGTTGCCAGGCAGGGTTAGACCTTTCTGGGTGCACGCAGTCTCACATGGCCTTCCAGTCATCAGGCTTCACAGGTGAAAGGACAGGAGCTCCAGGTCACCCCAGAGGGGCTGACCAAGGCTGGAGGGATGAGCGAGGAGTCTAGGAACTGGGAATCAGGCTGCTTTAGCAGGGACCTTACAGAGGGGCTGACACTCCTGGTGCCACCCCTGGCAGGGAAGGCTTGGCCAGAACCAACCTCCCGGGGCACGGTTCTGTGAGATCAGAGTAGCAATAAAACAATGAAGAGGAGTCATTCCTAGCACCTTTTTTTTTTTATGGTACTAGGGATGGAATCCAGAGGTGCTCTACCACTGAGCCACATCCCCAGACCTTTTTATTTATTTATTTATTTTATTTTGAGACAGGATCTCACTAGGTTGCCAAGGACTGCCTCAAACTCGCAATCCTCCTGCCTCAGCCTCTGGAGTCAATGGGATCACAGACACGTGCCACAGAACCTGGTTCTAACCCTTTCTAGGTACCAGACACTGTTGTACTTTATTTGTAGGAACTAAGATCTGTTAATTCTCCCAACAATCCCTATCAGGAAGGTATGGACACTTCCTCTCATTTTATAAATGAGGAAACTGAGTAAAGGAAATAACTCACTTGCTCAAGCTAATCAGTAACCGGATCTGCACCCAGACAGTCAGAGCTGCATTATCATCCCTGGCTGAATCCCCACCCTGGTGTACACTGAACACTCAGCATGTGATTTATGAATCAAGAATGAATAAGTGGCTACCCTGCCACTGAAGTCCCGAGTTGCTCGATGCTTTCTTGGGGTCCACTCCTACCATTCGGACAAAGTCCCTTTGGAAACAAACTCTAACCAGAAAAACCAATGATTCTCACCTGCCCGGTGTGCAGAAAGATCTACTTAGCTCATCGGCCTCCACCTCTAGCAGGGAAACAAGCACCAAAGCCCTCGTTCTGGCCAGTGTTACCGCAGGTAAGATTTAGAGATGAGAATAATCAGTGCAATTCCTTCCTCCTGCAAAGTTCTTTTGCAATAAAAATAGCAGCTCAGGGCTGGGGTTGCAGCTCAGTGGTGGAGCGCTTGCCTAGCATGCGTGGGCCCCTGGGTTCCATCCCCAGCACTGCAAATAAAATAAAATAAAAATAACAGCCCAACAATAACAGCCTAGCTGAGGGCTATGCATCAGCAACTAGGAGAGGCCTATTATTATGACCATTTTAAAGGGAGGGAAATGGAGCCCCCCACAGACCTGTGGTACTGGCATTTGAACCCAGGCCAGCTTGACCCAAAGCCTAGGGCCTCCTCATTTTCCAAGTCACAAAATATACCAACACCATCACCACTTTTAATGTTTGCAACATGCATGTTCCCATTTTTGATAGAAGAGGAGACTGGTATTCAGAGAGGGAAAATTAGCTTGTCCAAAGCAGCAGCTGGAACTCCAACTATTTCCTGATTCCAAATCTAGGGCTTGTTGCCCTATCCCAACTCTATCCCACCCTGCAGATGGACACAGTCTCCAGGAAAGGAACCCCAGGAGAAGGGCTGAGCCCCTCTGCACGTCCTCCCTTGAGCCCCCAGCCGGGGCCTGGAGGTGCACTGCAAATGTTTACTACCCCTGTTCCATCAGGGCCATCCCAGAAGTGGGTGTTTGGGCCAGTAGACCATTAGTCTGAGAGCAGCCCACACTACCTGGGTATAGAGGACAGTGGGGAGATGCCCTGACCAGCCCTGACTGCCCACCCCACAGCTCCTAACCAAATGGCTTCCACCAGCCTCATCCTAGGCCCCAGTGCCTCGATTCCCTTCTCACAGGACTCTCCCCTGCCTCTCCAAGGCATCCTCGATGACCCACACCTCCAAGTCAGACCACTCTGTAGAGAAGCTGGATGTGCGTTGCCCACCCAGCGTTTAGCCACAGAGGGCCTTAAAATTTGGACCACAAGCTTGCTCAGACATGGGCCCAGTGTGAGCACAGGAATGGCTGCTGAACGAACAAACGGATGAGTGAACAAAAACATCCAGTGTCACCTGAACCCTAAATCCTGGTGCACCTGGCTGTTTTCACCCTGGATTTCTGTGTGTGTGTGTGTGTGTGTGTGTGTAGCAGATTGCATCCAAGGGTGCTTTACCACTGGGCTACATCCCCAGTCCTCACTTCTTATTTTTTATTTTGAGACAGGGTCTTGCTAGGTTTGCCCAGGATGGCCTTGAACTTGCCTCTCAGACTCCAGAGCTGCTGGGATTACAGGCATGCACCACGGTGCTTGGATCTCCTGATTTTAGACAGATTAATCTGCAACAAGAACATCTCCCCCTCTTTTGGTGTCTCCCCCACCATTTCCAGCTCTCTCTCCTCTTTGCACAACCCCCCCCACCACCAAGCTGCCCTCCTTTCCCCCCTCCTGTCTCTCTGCCCCCAGGTTTTTCTCTTCTGCCCTGTCTCTCTCCCTCACCCATCTCTCTCACCACCACCACCACATACACACTTTTCAAACGGGTTCAGGAACCAGTAGAGCCAAATCTGCCCTTTGCCAGCCAGGCCCCAACCTGCACCTCTAGCCCTGCCTCCCCTGGTGTCACATTCCAACCTTGGATCCGCAGTGACCCACCAGGAACAGGGCACAGCTCAGCCTCAATCCCCGGAGAAACAGGATGAGCCAGTTTCTCCCAGCCCCCTTGGGGAGCGGCCTGGGGGGAGCTGGCCCAGCTCTCTTCACCCCGCCCCTCCCCTCCCCTCCCCTCGACAGCGTGACAGCACAGAATTCACATAGATCTTCAGGCCCCTGCTCAGGATCAAAGGGCCACCTGGAAGATTCTCACCCTCTCCAGCTCACCTGGCCCTTCTGCCAGGAAGCCTTTCTGAGTATCTAGGCCTCGCTCTTGGCGCTGGGCCGGGGAGGAAGGAGACTTGCTTTCAGGCCTAGATGCTCCCGCCTCGTGGGGAGGACATACTGACAGAATTGCCAATAATTCCGTGATAAACGCTGTGCCACTGGGATAGACAAAGGGGGGGATGACTCATCCCACCTTGGAGGTCAGAGGAGGAGGAAACAGGACATCTGTTTGGGTCTTGGGAGGCAGGGAGGAGGACGAAGGGCATCCAGGTGGAAGGAAGGGTCAGCACTCTGCACAGAGGCAGGCATGCACATGACTGCCCCTTGAAGGGAGGGTGGGTAGGGATGAGGACAGAGCCCTCCCTCCAGAGGCAGCAAGGGCCCCTGGAAGTATCTGCTACGGTTCAGAAAGATCACTCCAACAGCACCTGGGAAGGAGCAGGACGGAGGCAGAGAGGCCAGAGAGGAGGCCCTGGCAACAGGCCAGCCTCTCCAGTCGCCCTTCTTTTGGAGCCAAGTCCTCCCCTCTTGGCCACAGCACACAGGCCACGTAGGACCTCCCAGCCTTCCCAGACATGTTCAGTGCATTCCCACTGCCAGGAATGTCCCTCTCTTCTTCCCTCTCCATGCCTGGGTCAATGACTATAGCTCTGCCTTCCAAGAAACCCCACCTGCACAAAGCCCCTCAACTCTAGCTAAAGATTCAGCTGTTTTCTCGGTCTCAATCATCAGCCACTAGGCTGTGACCTTCTCAGGGGCAGGTGCAGGGATGCTTCATCCTGAACCCTGACATTTAACACAGGGCTTCAAAAACAGTGAGTCCCTGCTCCATCCGCTGGGGCTTGGCATCCAGGTGCCTGGTCCCATTGAGACCCTGCTCTGTGTACCTGATTTCCCCTTGCAGTCACCTCCTCCTCCCTGGGGAGCCACAAAAAGACAGCCATGCCACAGCTCAAGCAGCTGGTACAAGGCAAGAGGTACAAACCTGGGCCACCACAGACACAGAACAGTAATGAAGACAATGATAATGTAGGTAGTAGCAACCAGCATTTATTGGGAGAGGCTTCAGTCTAAACTTTAGAGATTAATCCGTTCAGTCTTCGCTTTGGTCCTGTGAGATCAGCACTGTGATTTTTTTGCCACCGTACAGATGGGGACACAGAGGCCCAGAGAAAGTAAATAACTTCTGTATGTGGTTGAGCCAGGAGGTGACCCAGAGCTTCACTCTGAAGCACCTCACCCCACAACTCCTCCCAGGCAATCAGAAAGGAAAAAGGAAGTTGCAGAATACGAGCTCGTGGTATGTTCTCATTTGGAGAAAAATAAAACTATATATTTGTACGTAGGAAACACTAGTACATTAGGTGAGTTACAAAAAGTATGGAAGGATACATTCAAACTCTTAACTGGAGTTAACCTGTGCCAAGAGGTCTTTTGCTCTATATACTTCTGGATTATTTGTATTTTTCACAATAAGGATTTATTGTGAAAAATGTTATTGGAGCAATGGAAAAAGAGAAAACAATTGTTAGGGTCTCCATTGCTGTTTGTTGAATGAATATGTGGCAGATCCACATTCTAGGCCTGTTTTTTATTTTTTATTTTTTTTTTACTGATGGATGACCCATTCGTGGATTGTGAAATCGCTGACTTAGTGGGTTGCAACCAGTAATTTTTTTTAATCAAAAGACAAGAGCAGAAGGTATCAGAGACAGGCACACATAGCAGAGGGGTTATTCACTAAACTTTTGTTTCCGTTATATGTTGTGGGTGTGACTGGCCCTACGACCTCAGATGTATTTCACACAATAGGTCACGGCAGGATCTTAAATACATTGGTCTAGGCTTGAAGATCTACAAAGGAGGAAGACAGGGCGCCCAGCATGCAAAAGCCTCATGGTCCAAGGGGAGTAAAGATGGTCGTGGAGCAGCTGAGTTCCCTCTCAGCAGAAGCCTGAGGGATGTGTGGCTGCTGGGGAAGGTCACATTTTGCCCAGTCCACAGTTGGCTTCTGGAACCTGGATGGCGCCCTGATACACTCCTCCTCTCCAAGCCTCTGACTGAGAGCTTTTGCCAGATTCTGATTGAGGCTGCCTTGAGACTAGACAGGCCTCATATACCCTCTGGGCTGTCAAGAGGGGAAGGGTGGGAAACTAGAAGATTCCTCTCCAGCCTCCAGATCTTGAGGGCCACATCCCAGGGAAGCCTATGGAAACGCAGCTGTGTTTGTGTCGGGAGGGGCCTCCACTGGGTCTGTCCCCACCCGGGGTGGGCCTGACCCGGGGCAGAAACGAGGTCTGTATGAGAATGGGTGGGGGAGCAGGCAGAAAGAGAAGCAGAACCCCCAGCCCAGGGTTTCCAACGCGCTGGCATCTCTACATCAGAGCTACCCAGCCCACCCCCACCTCCCCTCCCAGGACAACAGACAACTAAAAAAAGATGAAATAAAAAAGAAGTAATTCCCCTGCTCTGACGTCAGTGCGAGGACTTAACAGCCCGGCAGCGGCATGAAACTGGATTGCAACCAGATGTAATGCCCTTGAATTCTCAATACAACACTGCGTTGGACAAGAAATAAAGGGGGGTGAGGGGGATGCGCTTTGGGTGGGAGGGAACCGCGCAGGTCCCGCGTGGGTCCTTGCATCAAGGCCCGCTGAAGCCACCGAGAAGGCGCTGCGGGAGGGAGTGCGGCGTGCTGGGAAGCGCCGGCCCCGGGTCCGCCATTCAGGCGCGCAGCCTCCCCTCCCCCAGGCCCCCAATAGCGCATTGTTACACTCGGTTTTATCCATTCAGAGCCGGAGCCCCACCGCTCCTCTCAGCAATCCGGGGCTCCCGGAAGGAGGGCACCTCGCCGGCCCGCACTCCGCCCCCCCCCCGTGTCTTTTCGAGAAGGACCATGAGCCCCAAGAAGGGAAAAGGCTCGCTGGGAAAACGGGCGCCCCAGGAAGCAGGGGCCGCAGCGACCTCGGGCCCGGCTGCTGTTTCGCTTCCCCTCGGCCCGTCCTCGCACGCCCCAGTGGGACCAAAGCTCCAAATGTCACCCCCGCGTCCGGCCATCCCCTCGCCCGCCCCGGCCGCAGCTGGCCCCCAAGTCCTCGGCCCCGGTCTCCCGACTCCAAAGGGGCGGGGGGCTCAGACTTGAAAGGGGCTGTGGGGCTGCGGGCCCGACCCGCCGCGACGCAGTCTAGGGGACACTGTGCTCGCGTGTCCGGTGCTCCCGCTCGTGACGTCACCCCCGAAGGGGCCCCGAGCTCGAGGCCTGGCCGCGACCGAGCTCCCCAGGTCGTGGGGGCCGCTTCCTGCCCAGGCGTGGGGCCTGCTTACAGGCCCGGGCGGGGACGTCGCGGACAGCCGTGCGCGCCCCATCTCGCCACGCACGGCCATCACAGCCCCGGCTCCCACCCGCGTGGAACTCACCGACAAGTCAGCTCCCCGCCCCCCACCGGACGCACTCACAAAGCTCCCCTCCGCCCCTGGCGCTGTGTGACTGACCCCCACATCCCCACCCCACGCTGGGCAAACACCCGGTGCCTGGGTGCACGCAGAGCCCCCGGCCCCATTCGACCCTCACTCCCCGCGTCCCCTCGCCACCACTCGACCTCAGCCAGCCGCACAAATCCTTCTGAAGACCCTGCGCCGCGGCGCAGGGCGCCCCCACCCTGCAGCTCCCCAGACGGCCATCCGGTGACCTCGCGCACCCCCCCACGCCACACAAAGCAATGACCCCGCGGACCCCCGCATCGCCAACCCGCGCGCTTAATCGGTCCCCGAACCCGCCCAGACTCCTCACCCGGCTCGGGAATCCCAACGCCTCGCGCTGCCCTCGCCCCAGGGCAGCGTCCCCCCTCCCGCGTCCGGGCGCAAGCTGCTCACCTCGGCGCCCGCGCTCACTTCGGGGCCCTGCGTCTGGCGCTGCGACTTCGCGGCCCGGAGACCCGGGTGGCCATGGGGGGGTCAGGGCGCGTTGGCCCGGCCGGCCCGCGGCCAGGCAGGACGGAGGGTGGGCCGCGGCGCCCCCTCCTCGCGCCGGCTCTCGGGCCGCGGGCAGGGCGGCCTGCTCGGCTCGCCTCTAGCGCTCCAAGTCGCCTCTCGGAGCCCAGCCGCGGGCGGGGGCGGCGCCCGGGGGCGCAGGGAGCCGGCGGCGCGGGGAGCGGGCCCTGGCCGCGCACCCGGCCGGGCCTGCCTGGTGTCCGCGGGTGCCGCGGGGAAATGCGATCCCCTCCGCACAGGAAGAGCGGGCGGGCGAGCGGGCGGGCGGACGGCGCGCGGGGGGAGCAGGAGAGCGAGAGCGCGAGGAAAAAAGTTCCCGGGCGGCCTGGCTGCGCTCGCTCGCGGACCCGGGCGCCAGGTGGGTCGTGTGCGCCCCAACAGCACCCCCTGGCGGTCCGCGTGACCCACTGCGCGCCCCACCGCCCCACCGCACCCCCGCCACCCCACCCCTGATCTAGGGGGAGGGGGATTTGCAATGTGGTCCCAACGACCCTCAGGCTCGAAATCAGACCTGGGGATGCCACGGGAAAGGGGTCAGGGTAGAGCCGAGGATTTGGACTCACATCCTTCCATTCTCAGGCCACCCCACCACCAACCCTCACCTGTGACCATTTCTTTATAGTTGAGAAACACTCCTCAAAACTCCATAGATCAGACATAATTTTCTTTATTTGCTGGGCACCTGGGATCTTCTGGGTACTGAGGAATCAGTAGAAACAGTGTGCTCCCTACTACCATGGAGCTGGAATCCCAATGAGGAGAGACAAGCAGCAACCAATGTTTAGACACATAAAGAAGATAATTTTAAACCCGGTATGGTGACGCTACCTGTAATCCCAGCGACTCAGGAGGCTGAGGCAGGAGGATAGCAAGTTTGAGGCCAGCCGGGGCCATTTCAAAAGGGGAGGTCGGCTGGGGAGGTATCTCAGTGGTAAAGTGCCCCTGGGTTCAATTCCCGTACCAAAGAAAGAAATATAATTGTTAGAGAGCAGTAAGTGCTAGGAAGAAAATGAGCAGGTGAAGTGATGGATAAGGGCTACTACTTAGCTGGGAGAGGCCCCGTCTGAGCCAAGAACTGAACAGCAGCAAGCAGCTGCCATGGGTAGAGGCTGGGGGAAGAGCGTTCTTTGCAGAAGGAACAGCAAGAAGATCTGAGGCAGGACTAGGTTTGGTGAGTAGGGGACAAGAAGTGGAATTCAGACCTTAATGGAGGGCCAGGGCCTGCAGGGCTGTACAGGACCTGGTGTGAAATTGTTTGCAAGTGGCAAAGAAGCCATTGGCAGGTTTTAAGCGGAAGAATGTTGAATGAATCCAGGAATGAACGGATTAACTTATAGATCCCCTGAGCCATTGTGGCTCCAATGCTTTTATTCATGTCACCTCCGTGGAGCCCACCTCCACC
Source organism: Marmota monax (assembly GCF_021218885.2). NCBI lineage: Eukaryota > Metazoa > Chordata > Mammalia > Rodentia > Sciuridae > Marmota > Marmota monax. Next base: position 264,215 of record NW_026693329.1, read on the forward strand.
TAGGAAGAAAGCCTCCCGCCACACCCAGCCCCTTGGGCAGACTTGATCAACGGTCCCAGAGAAAACCTGTTCCATTTGTCCTTTGCTAGAGGTGGAGGCATCAGAGCTCCCCGCCCGCGCCGGGGTGACCTGGGACAAGTCTCAGACCTCAGTTATCTCATCCTGTGAATGAGGAAATGGTGTGGATGGGTGAAGTCACCTGTCTAGGTTTTCCAGCCATAGGAACCAAGTAACAGCTCTCCACCAGGCTCAGCCACCCAGGTCCCAGGGAGATCACAATGTGGATTGTGTTGTTTTCTGCACACATTCTGGGGGAGACAGATCTGGCTTCTAAATCTAGCTGAGTTGTGCCCAGCTGGGTACCAGTGGGAACTCACATTGTTGCCCAGATTGGTCTCAAACTCCTGGGCTCCAGCACTCCTTCTGCCTCACCTTCTGAGTACCTGGGACTACAAGGTTTTCTTTCTCTCTCTAGCTCTTTCTTTCTTTCATTGGGGATCAAATCCAGGGCCTTGCACATGCTAGGCAAGCGCTCTACCATGTATGTTTTTCATTTCTCAGCATCAAATGCATGAAATTGAGGATGCCAGCTCCCCTCCTCAGGGCTCAGTTAAAAAAAAAGAGGATCATAGAGCCCAACATGGTGGTGCCTTGCCTGTATTCCCAGCAACACTGGAGGCTGAGACAAGGGGATTGAAAGTTCCAGGCCAGCCTGGAACTTTAATTTTACCTGTCTCAAGGTAAAATAAAATTAAAAAAAAAGCAAGGATGTGGCTCAGTGGTAGAGCATACCTGATACAAAGAAAAATAAAAATAAAAAGCCACACACTGCCTGGCTTCTTTGAGGGCCATAGCTCAGGCCCTGTTTGAGGACGCTTTCCTAGATGTTAACAAAGGACTTGGAGGAGGTGGTATTTGAGCCAAGCCTTCAAGGTTGGCAGAGAAGGGAGCACCGGGTTCAGAAGAGTGTCCCCAAAGGACAAAATCTCATGCACAAAGGAGAAAGGGACATGGAGGCCAATGAAAAAAAAGGAGGTTATGTGTGGTCCAATTATTAGCAACCGCCACGTTTAAGCACCTACTGAGTAGTACCAGGTGCTTTCCATGTAGATAGGTTTTCTAGGGATGTTGCACAAATCACAAATTTAGTGGAGTCAAATATCATAAATCTGTTCTTGGCAATTCTGAGGACCAAATTCCACAACCAGCTTCATTGGGTGTAGTCTGGGTGCTGGGGGGGGCTGGCTTGTTCTAGAGGCTGTGGCGACAGTCTTTTCCTTCCCTTCTCTAAGATCGCCCAGGCTGGTCTAGAACTTTTGATCTCCTTGCCTCAGCCTCCAGTGTGGCTGAGAAATGAAGGCTTGCCTTTGCTTCTGGAGGCTGCCTGTATTTCTTGATGACCTCTTGATGACCCCTTGGTGACCTCTAGAAGCAAGAAAAGGCAAGAAAACAAATGTGTCCCTTGTCACAGCTAAAAATAAGAGAACATTGACAGATTCCAGGGGTTAGGAGCCAGATATCTTCGGTTGAGATTTTTGTTGTTCACTTATTTGTTTGTTTCACTTAATTTAGATGTAGTATTAGGGATTGAACCCAGTGATGCCCTTCCTGAACTACATTCTTTAAAAAAACAGTTATTTTTTTTTGTGGAAGTTTCAGAGGATGGCCCTCAACTTGCAATCCTCCTGCCTCAGCTTCCCAAGGTACTGGAACTGGGTATCTTTACGAGCTTACCACATCATGCATTCTCTGAATCCTCCCTCCTCACAACTCATTTCACAGTTAAGAAAATAGAGGCCTAAGTTGGGCATGCATGGTAGCACACACCTATAGTCCTGGCGATTTGGGAAACTGAGGCAGTAGGATCAGAGCAAGACCCTCATCTCAAAAAAAAAAAAAAAAAAACCCAGTCCAGTGGCACACACCTGTAATCCCAGCGACTCGGGGGGGCTGAGACAGGAGGATCACAAGTTCAAAGCCGGCCCCAGCCATTTAGCAAGGCTCCTAGCAATTTAATGAGATCCTGTTTCAAAATAAAAGATAAGAAAAAAAAAAAAGTCCTGGGGTTGTGGCTCAGTGGTTAAGCACCCCTGGGTTCAATCCCTGATATCAAAACAAACAAAAAAAGAGGCTGAGAGAGCTGAAGGACTGATCCAAAGCCCCCCATTTCATGCATATGTTTGTGGAGTTCCCACTTCAGGTCAGACTCTGAGGTCGATTCTGACTTGCAGTGTGAAAGTTACCTGTGCAAAGCGCCATAGTGCACAGGCACTCGGGGGAGGAGGTGATCTGGGGGCTGAGCTCTTAAGAATGACTTTCCCCCCTGCTTGCTTTGGCTGGGGTGGGGAGAGGGGCTTCTGAACGTAGGCAGAGCAGGGTGGCCGTGGACCTAACTGTCTGAGACTGCTCTGAATGATGTTCAGGCTGAGGATGGGGCAGGCTTCTTGGAAGAGAACCAGGAACTTATCAGGGATCACTGTCAGCAGAGCTGGCCCCAGGAGACTTCTGCTGCTGAGAACCTGCTTGTCATCCTTAGTTGGATGCAGGTAGGAGGGCGAGTGGGGGTGGGCACACTGTGCACCATAAAGACAGTAAAGACAGCCTCTCTGCAGAGGTCCCAAGGTCGAATCCAGGCTGTGTTTTGTTTTATGGTGCTGAGGACGGGACCCAGGGCTTCCAGAGCAGGCTAGCCAAGCACTCTACCTCTGAGCGACACCCCCAGTCCCCTGGGTTTATTTTGATTGGAAAGCAGAACAAAAAGTGAAAATCTTGGCCAGGTGCAGGATGGGGTCAGGGTGGGGTGCCTATAATCCCAGCAACTCAGGAGGCCAGAGGCCAGAGGATCTCAGGTTTGAGGCCAGCAGGAGAAATGTACTGAGACCCTGTCCCAAAATAAAAAAAGAAAAAGAACTAGGAATATAGCTCAGTGGTATAACTTGGTTTGCCACCTGAGTTCAAGCCCCCGTAACCAGAAAAAAAAGAAAAAGTGCAAAAAATGTTGGAGTTGAGATACCTTCAAGGAATTTAAATTCTTGGGGACCCTACCTCTCCCTATTGTTCTAGACCCACATTTAAGTCACCTGGCCATTCCCCCTTCCCCCAAGGCATTTGAGTTTGAGACGCCTCCCCCAGGGATCCTAAGACCAGCTTTGCACCTGTGTGGCCTTGAACTTCCCCTCAGTTTTCATGCGGGTCAAATGGAGGTAGGGTCAAATGGAGGTAATGTTTCCTGCCTGGAGGGGAGAGAGAGACAGCTGTCACGCAGGAAGGGAAGGGGATCTATCTAAAGATAGGGACTAGATTTATCACCGACTGTTCAGTAGAATGCAAAGGGCAAATATTGCAGCCAATTCTTCTCCAAGCTGGCTTCCTCCAGGAGGCAGACATTCCTGCTACAGTAGCCCCCCTTGCTCAGACAAGGTCACAGATGCAGGGAGGTGTAGTAACTTGCCCAAGATCTTACCCTTGAGCCTGGCAAAGTGGTGCATGCCTGATCCCAGCGATTGGGGAGACTGAGGCAGGAGGATCCCCAAGGTCAGTCTGGGCAACTTAGGAAGATCCTGGCTCAAAATTTTTTAAAAAAAGAGCTAGGTATGTAGCTCAGTGATAGAGCACGTGCCTATCATATGCAAGGTTCTGAGTTCAAACTCCAGCATCAAAGGAAAAAAGAAAAAAATATATATCACACACTTGTACCTGGAACAGGGATTCTCTCAGACTGATCTTGGGCAAGTGACTACACCTATGCTGCTGTCCCCTTCCCCTGGGACACAAGCTCCCGGATGGAGGTTCTGGGCTGCTCTTGACAGCCCTGGCAGAGCGTGGGATGTTCAGGAAGACTCCCACTAACCAGCGTGTAGCCAGAATCTATTTGGCTGTGTGTATTTCCGTTTTATTGCCTCCACTTTACAGAGGAGAAAATAGGGGCTCAGAGCGGGGAAGAACCCCCCTCTCAGAATTGGTGGCCTCTGTGCGCCAAGCTGCCAGACTCTGCTTCGTCAGTTTCAGAGGGAGGAGATGAAAATCAGAGGGAAATTCTTTTCCTGGCTCTGCCACTTGCCCACAGCATGTCCTGGGCACCTCCCCTCCTGTCCCCCTCCCTGAGCCTCTGGTTTCTCACTTGGGGAGTGTAACAGTGCCCACTCTCGGGTTATTTCAAAACACTTCAACGCTGTAATGCTGTTGTGTGTTTGCATTCCTGGGGATGGGACCCAGGGGCACTTGTCCCACTGAGCTACCTCCTCACCCTTTTTCTTTTGTATTTTGAAGACAGGGTGGTTGAACCAGCTGGCCTCCAACTTGTGATCCTCCTGCCTCAGCTTCCAAATTCCCTGGGATTACAGGTGTGTGTCACAGAACCCTGCAACAGTTCTGTAAGACCAACCATAACTGCTCTTCCCCCCACAAACTGGACTCTACTACTCTCAGATGAAGGCCAAGCTGTTTCTTCCCAAGGATTGTGACTGCTCAGGGCCCTGTAGCAGCTCATTTCAGGGGTGGGGACAGTGATAAGGGAGCCAAGCAAGAAGAGCCCCTTGGGCCTCAGACTCACGAGGCCTCTGACTTTCCTTCAGCAGAGAGGAGAGGGTGAGGAGGTGACAGTCCTGCTTTGCTCCAGGTGAGTTGGAGCAACATAGAGGGAGTTGGGGATCCTGTCCAGTTCCTGGAATGCCCATAAGGGGTCCCAGACCAGGGGCCCTAGGATCCTCCAAGGCCCATGCATCCACCCACCCACGCATCCATTTACTCATTTGTTGTTTGTTTATTTATTTATTTGTTCTTGGAATGAACCCAATTATGAACCCGGACTCTGCTTAGTCAGTTTCAGAGGGAAACGTTTCCTAGCTCTATCTCACATGGCCTAGGCAAGTGCTTTATCAGTGAGTTACACACAGAGCCTTACATGCAATTTTTGAGCCACCCTGTTGTAGGTCCCATCTTTAGCAATAAGGTGATACAGACCCCGTGACACAGCACCACAGCCTGGCAAGTGAGACAGACATCAAACCCTCTCTAGAGAAAGAGGTCACTTTGAGCCAGGTGTGGTGGCATGTGCTGGTAGTTCCAGCCACACGGGAGAGTAAGACAGGAGGGGCACCGGAACCCCAGTAGTTTGAGGCCGGCCTGAGCAACATAGCCAGACTCCATCTCAAAACAAACAAATGAAGCAAAAATCAAAGACCGCTCTGACCACGAATACCCTTGCCCTGACAACCAATATTTCTTAGTCATTGGGGTGGGGTTAATTTAACTTTTTTTTTTTTTTGAAAAATGAAATTAAAGGGGCTGGGGTTGTAGCTCAGCGGTAGAGCGCTCGCCTAGCACGTGCGAGACCCTGGATTCGATCCTCTGCACCACATAAAAATAAATAAAATAAAGGTCCAACTACAACTAAAAAATGAAATTAAAGCTCTGAAATACATAAATTTTTCTTTCAAGCAACTAAATTTAGGCTTGTGTGTTAATTCTTAAGATTCATGGGTTGATACTTAGAATGCAAAAGTTGTTTTTCCCCACAAAATTGCCTAATGATCCTTACTCAGCCCTCCCCAGGTCCTAACTTAACTCAAAGACTTCATTCTATCTTCCTGGGTTCTTTGGGCCTCTATGAGCTCTCTGACACTCAAATCATTTTCTTTTGGTTCTTTCTTTTTTTTTTTTTTTGGTGTGTGTGTGTGTGTGTGTGTGTTACTGCAGATGGAACCCAGGGTGCTCTACTACTGAACTATATACCCCCAGCCCTTTTTAAATTTTTATCTTGAGACAGGGTCTTGCTGAGTTGCTCAAGCTGGCCTCGAACTTGTGATCTTCCTGCCTCAGCCTCCCCACTGGATGGGATTCCAGGTGTGTGCCACTAGGCCAGGCTCAAACTTCATGGATTCCTGCAAATTTTGGCAAGACTTGAAGATTTCCTTTGTCAGTCATTTGCATGAACAAGGCTGACAGACAGAAAGGAAACTGATGGCAGAGATACTGGTGCTGAGCCGGGAAAGATGGCTGAGGGGGGACTAAGTTGGTGAATGGCCATAACAGTAGAACACATGCTCTTAGTTTTAACCATGTTCGCGTCCATCTCAGATAATAAATGCCCAGCAATGGGGACCCTGATGACCAGGATTAACTGTATCACTTCAGGAGATCTTAACATTTGGAATTACCTTAGGGAAGATAACATTCCATCCTGTCGAAGCCAATGTTCCCGTGGATCTCTGTATTAACTGTGTCCTACCTAATACGGCCATTTTCCTGTGGGGACACTTCTCTCCCACTTTCAGCCCATGGGGTTCAGGCTGGGTTGAAGGACCTCAGGGACACACATATGACTAGTTTGGCCAGTCAGACTGCTCCCATTTTTCAGCCACGGTGATTGGTTCAGGGACAGCCAACATGACCCAAGCCTTTTGGAAGTTTTGCTGGAACCACTGAACTTTGCTGGAACCTCTAGGAGTTCGTAAGATGGTCAGCTGTGGATCTGAGAATAAAGCCACATGGAGAGAAGCAGGTGGAGAGATACACTGAGGGTACCTGGATTCAGCTATGCCTGAAGCTCAAAACCCCCTGGACTTTTCAGCTATACAAGTTCATGCACTCACCTTTTGGTGTAAACCAGATTGCTTTGGTTTTTCGGTAGCTTGCCCCCAAAGAGAACTGAGACCATTTTACCTGGGGAAGAAAAATCTGGCCGATGCTGGACCCAGGGCCATGCACAGACTGACAACTGACTTTCCATTTTGCACTTTCTGGTATGTCTTGGCAGATCATTTTTGCCTGACAATGAGTAGAGTGCTCAGTGGTAGAGTGCTTGCCTTGCAGGTCCAGAGCCCCGGGTTTGATCCATAGCACCATCCTCAATACAAAGCAAACCCCATAACTAATTCATTAATTTAAAAAAAAAATCGAAATGAAGGGAAGAGGATTGTGACCCCTGATTCTAAAGATCTGAAGGACGCAGCTGGGCTCCCTCAAGAGAGAGAGAGCAAAGTAAGCTCCCCATCTCTGGGGCTCCTCCTTCTTCTCCTTCTCCTCCTCCCCCTCCTCCCCTGCCTCCTCCCTTTCCCCTCCTGGTCCTGGGGATGGAACCCCAGATTTTTTTTTTGTTATTACCAATAGCAAAAATAAAAGTATTCCCGCCCTCAGGAAATTTGCTACCGGAAGCAAGACAAACTCAGAATAATGACTCTCAGAGGAATGAACGTTAAGGTGCTTCTGGGTGCATTGCCAAGGAAGCCAGACCTGATCACCTGAGGAGGTCTGGGGGCATTCAGGAGGAGCCCACCTGAGCAAGGGTGCAGAGGGAGCAGGCCAACTGAACAGTGAGGGAAGGGCACATTGGGCAGAGGGAACAGCATGTGGGGATGCCCAGAGGAGTGGGAGAAGAGGCGTAAGGAGAGCTCTGTAAGTCATTCTGCAGGGATGGAGCGAGGAAGGGCGTGCGTGAGCCAGGCGTGATTTGGGGGGCATCAAGGAATGGGGTGGGGGGACAAATCCAGGAGTGATGTTCTGGAAGGAAACACTTGCTGAGGGAGCTGGGTTTGAGGTCCAAAGGGAAAAATCAAAAAGATCTCATGGGCTGGGGCTGGGGCTGGGGCTCAGCGGTAGCACACTTGCCTGGCATGTGTGAGGCACTGAGACACTTCCTGAGACAATAACGACAATGACAACCACTGCTAAGCACTGAGATTGAGCACTTACTGGATGCCGAGGAATGTAGAAAGTGCTTGAGCCACCTTCTCTGGTCTTCATCATGACCATCCAGAAGTGGGGGCGGGCAGAGCCAGTCGGTGCCAGGGCTGGGCACCCGGAGCTGGGAGAGGCTCGGGGACTCTGGGAGGGGGGTGAAATTGCCTTTAGAGAAGCAAGATGAAAAGCTGTTTGGGGATTGCTTTTGTAAGACTTTTCTAGTATTAACCAAAGAAGGAAAGAAAATACATGCTTTATTAGTAGCTAAGCGCTTTTATTTTCAACACTGGTGATAACAACAACAACAACAATAAAAATCTGTAGGGCCCCAAAGCATGGCCATTCCACCCTCTGTTTAGAAAAGACCTCTGCAGACCTCTGTGTCCCTTGGGACCCTGCTCCTGGAGCAAGGCTCCAGCAGGGGACGGCCTGTGGCCAGGAGCTTGGCTGCAAGGGGAGGTCTCATTCCTGAGCTGACGGTGGCGGATGCAGGTCTGATCACAGAATCCTCTTTCATATCCTCTTTTTTTCTTTTCTTTTCTTTCTTCTTCAATTTTTTTTTCTTTTTTCTCTGATACTGAACCCAGGGCCGTGCCCAGGCTGACGACTGGCCTTCCATTTTGTACTCTCTGGTATGTCTTGGCAAATCATTTTTGCAGAACAGTTTTCCAATGAGTTCCACCTATTTCCCTTCCTTTCTGTTCGGGGTTATTTTTATTTTTATCTATTTATTTTGCAGTGCTGAGATGGAACCCAGGGCCTTGCACAGGCTGGGCCAGTGTCCCACAGCTGAGCCACCCTCCAACTCTATGCACTTTACTTTACTTTCCCAGAGTTTTGCTGTCACCAAGGCTTCTTAAGACCCCAGCGAGGAGGGGTCCTGTATCAGTGTCATCTTCCTGACAGGAGCCGAGGCCGGGCAGGATGGACGTTTCCTGTGGCTCTAGTTACCCCAGACTTTGTAGCTGAAAACGGCACACGTTCACTCTTAGAGTTCAGGAGGTCCAGGGTCCGAGTCCAGCATGGGCAGTGCTGTTGTCGCTGGAGGCCCTGGGGGAGAATCCCTGACGCTGCTTTTCACAGACTCTGTGGCCCTTGTGGTCCTGGGCTCCAGAGCCCCCACTCACTTCCTGGCCACCTCTTTTATTCCCATCGCACATGTGTGTCCTCTTACAAGGACCCTTAGGATTGCGCTTAGGACCCTGTTTTCTGTGACTAAAATACGTGACGAGAACAACTTCGAGGAGGAAACATTTATTTGGGGTCTCCCAGACATAAGGTACAGGGTAGCCCAAGCCCCGGGTGGGAAAGCAAGGGTACTGTGGGACAGAGGTCCAACAGCAGGTTGTGGAGGGAGAGAGGGGACAGGGGACTTGGACCCCCACAGGACATTGCTGTCCATGGCCAGCACACAGGAGGCCAATGCTCATGGCCATGGAGGGTAGGTGGGTCACCTGTTCCTCCCTCTCCCTCCTCACCCCTGCACTCCCTCAAAGAATAAAGCAAAAAAAGGAGACTGGTGGGTCACTAGGGATCTGATGATGGTCCTTCCTGTGACTACAGTGTTTCGAAGGTTCCAGGCAATGGGTCCAACTATTTGTGTCTGTTTCTCATTTAATCTTTAGGTTCCACAATCCTTCATATGCCCATTCTATAAATATAACAAATACAATAGACTATAAATGCTATTATATTATAAATATAATATATGAATACAAATATGCTATACAAATGTAATATACTATAAATATGATAAATAAGCCAAATAAATATATACCTAATAAACCACAGAGTGAGGTTTATTTTATTTTTTAATATTTATTCTTAGGTTTTAAATGGACACAATATCCTTATTTTACATCGATATGGTGCTGAGGATCGAACCCAGAGCCTCATGCATGCTTAGGTGAGCACGCTACCAGTGAGCCACAACCCCAGCCCATTATTTTTTTAATTAAGGATCTATCCTCCCTTTTTTAAAAAATATTTTATTTTTTAGTTTTAGGTGGACGCAATATCTTTATTTTTTTATGGGGTGCTGAGGATCGAACCCAGAGCCTCACGCATGCCAGGCGAGCACACTACCCCTTGAGCCACATCCCCAGCCCCAAGACTGAGGTTTATTAACAGTGACCGGTATTTCTTGAGCAAGGGCCCTAAGCCAAGCTCTGTGCCTGTGCTCTGTGCTTGACAGGTAGGGGCGGTACTGTCACCAGTCTCTAAGGAGGAGCAGTCTTGTGATAGCACAGTGAGTAACTCCTGAACATTGAGGTACAACTGGGCAGGAAGCTGGCGTTGGGCACTGGAGCTGCAGGTGACTGGGAGCCGAGGGCTGGTAAGGTCACTGCGAGCTGCTGGGGTCTGAGTGGCCCCTGGCCATTCCCTCTTAGTCTAGAACCAGCCACCAGCCACCAGCAGGTAGGTGTACAGACCATGTCCCTCCGCTGGGCAGCATGGGTGGGCTGTGAAGTAGGGGTGCAGAGAGGGTGGGGGAATTGGGGCAGCATGGGGGTGGGGGTACAGGGTGGGGAGGGGAGGGAGTAAAGGAGGAGGGGAGGGAATGGGGGACAGGAGAAGGAGGAGGGTGGGGAGGGAGGGAGGGAGGGAGGCAGTGAGGACTGAGAGGGTCACCATAGTAACAGGAGCCGGCTCTGTTCTGAGGCCTGAGTCTGAGCTGCCACCGGGGAAGGAGATAAAAGGTTTTCTATCGATCCCTGTCGGGAGAGTCATCGGTGATAAGCCGGCTGGAGGGGCGGGCTGGAGGGGGTGGTGCGTGGCAGCTGTTCATTGCATGTGATCTGGGGGGAGCCGGAGGCCCCCTCGTGGGCTGGGTCAGACTATTTGGAAGTGACCACAGCCAGGGTGGGGCTGGACAGGGCACCTTGTCCACCTGCTTCTGCTTTAATGGGGTACCTGGCTCAGTCTCCTGCCTCAGTCTCCCTTTCTGCTCCATAGGGTGGTTGTCCCCGGGGTCGTGATGGGTCAGGGGAGGGGAGACAGGAGGGAGAGAGGAACTGGGATCCAGCTGGACGGGTGTCCCGTGCTGCCCTTTTGGAGGCCGTGGATGCTCTCAGTTTTCTGCACGTGGAGGTTGGGCTACAAGCTCGTCCCGTCTCTGGAGAAGTGGCGAGGTTCACCCTCTGGGCCCATCTGGGGCATCGGCAGCTACAGCTGGGGCTCAGTTTGCAGCTTCCAAAGGTGACATAGATTCCAGCTGCCCAGGCACCTGCTGCCCACAAGGCCAGGCCAAGGGCACCTTCAGTCCTCTTGTGTGTGTGCAAATGTGGCTGTGCACACGTCCCCCTGGGCCTCGAAGTCCTGTGTGGCCAGGCAGGCAACGGCCACCTACTGCCCCACACATCCCTGTCTGTGCCCCTTTGTGTGTGACTGTGTCTTGGAGCACCCTCCACTCCGCAGGCTCCTTAGGGATTGACATCAGGCACTGGGCTGGGTGGGGTGGGACAGTGACGGAGACAGATGGGCTTCTGTGTCCTCATGAAACCAATATTCTAGTGGCTCTGTGGATGATGACAAATGTCTTGGGGGAGGATGGAAGACAGCGGGAGAGTGAGGAAACAGCTTGCTAGTTCCATGAGGGAAGATGATCTTTGGACAGAGACCTGAGGGAGGTGAGGGCTGGACCCGTGGAGAGCCGAGGAAGACCATGCCTGGTAACAGGAACAGCAAGTGCAAAGGCCCTGAGGTAGAAGTGTCCAAGGAGCAGCCAGAAGGCTTGTGCAAGTGGAGAGGGGAAGAAACAAGGACAGAGAGTATCAGGGAGGGTTTGGGTGGCCATCGTGAGACCCTGGCTTTGACTGAATGAGAGAAATATGCAAGGAGGGATAAGACTTCCCTTGAGCACTCCTGGTACCCACCGGCTGGTGAAGAAAACAGTCCTGGGACCAGGACAGGGGCCTGAAGGCGGGTGTGGCAGTGCTGCTGCCCTGGCCCAGCCAGGCCTCATAAGGACCTCTCCATGCTCAGTGGCTGGGGTGTATGAGAAGATTCCAATTCCCAACATGTTTGGAAGGTAGAATTGATGGGGCTTCCTGACGTGGGCTGAGAAGGAACGGAGCCCTCGATGTGCCAGAATTCTACCCTAAGCAGCCAGCAGTGTGCGTGTGTGACGGTGCGGGTGGCATCTCCTTGTTGTTGGGAACCGGGCGTGCAGGGAGGTGTGCATGACTCTGCCTGCACACGGGGGTGCAGGCATGAGCCTCACTGAGTGCCTTTGCTCTGAAAGGTCTCAGGGTGTTGGTGGAGTCTATTCTGGGACCCCTCAAGAAGGAGAGAAATCAGCCCTCCCCCCCAAGTCACCTCCTTCCAGAATCCAGAAGGAACCCCATTCAATTCTCAGAATCTAATTCCTTTTCCGTACCCCGCCCCCACTCCTATCCATCCTCTAAGACTAACTCACATACCAATGCACCAAGAATGGACGCTGGTTGGGTCCGCTAGAGCGATCCATCCCACTTCTGCCACATTCTGCTGTGTGACTTTGGGTAAGTCATTTCACCTCTCTGAGCAGACGTGGCCTCCCTCTGTAACGTGCAGCTGATAGCACTAGCTCTGTGAAGCTGGTGATGTGATGGGTGGTCATGCAGAGGTAAGCTGCACAGAAGACTTTGCCTTGACCTCTATGAGCCTTGATTCCGAAAGGCATCTAGAAGGTCTAGTGGGAGGGCTAGAAGGAGGGGGCCCCACTCAGTCCTGGCTCCTGGTACTGCGCTCCTTCTTTCCTTCTCTCTAGAATTCTCCCTAGTTTCCTGTCTCCAGTCTGCTCCTCTGAGAGACCCACCACTTTGAGAAGCTCTCATCAGCTCGTGAGCCCCAGTTTGACAAGGCCCATGATGTCAGGCTGATGGGGGCCTCTGGACCTGTCACTCTACCTGCCCCACTGGGTCAACTGGTCAGTCAGAGTCAGAGAGCTGACCTCACAAGGTCCAGGGCTGCAGCTCCCATCTCCTATGTGGCTCATTGGGGTAGGCTGAAAAAAAATGACCCAGAGATATCTACGGGCTTATCTCCTAACCCCCGGAGTCTGTTAGTGTCCCTTCGTACAGCAAAAAGGGGCTTCTGCAGACGGGATTCACTTTAGAATCTTGAGATGGGGTGATTTCTCTGGGTTGTCTGAGGGCTCCCTAAATACCATCGTGTGTCCTTCTAAGAGACAGGCAGGGGCTGGGGCTGACCTTCAGAGCCCCAGGGGCTGGGGTTCAGTGGTAGAGCAGGTACTGAGCATGCTTGGGTTCCTGGATTCCATCCCCAGCACCCCAAAAAGAAACGACATGAAGGAGGAGACCCTGTGGCCACCAAAAGCAGAGGTTGGACTGATGTGGCCCCGGCCAGGGAATACCAAGCAGCCGTGAGAACCTGGAAGGGTCCCAGCATGGATCCCCTCTAGCAGAAGCGCAGCCCTGCTGACGCCTGGATTTCAGCTTGGTGATACTGACCTTGGACTTCTGGTCTCCCGCACCGTGGGAGGATAAATTCCTGCTGTTTTGAGTCAATGGATGTGGGCCTATTTGTTACAGCAGCCATGGGAAACTTATACTAGGTACACCTGTTACCGAACCCAGCCTTTAGAGGCTCAGCCCATGGGGAAAAAACAGTGTCGAGGGTCGAATGTTGGGGAGAATGAAAGGCTTTGTTCCGTGTTCAAAGAAAGCAAGGAGGGAGCTCCGCTCACAGATCAGCTTGTCCACGCCAGGAGGTGGAGGGGTACGTGAATCATACAGGGGAGCCACAGTCAAGATCTTCTGGGAACATGGGTGCCACCTTTTCTCCCTCCTTTTGAGTCGGGTGTTTCTGGCCATGCTGGCCGGCAGGTGTCTTTGGCCTTGAATGGGGGAGAGGGAGACACTTGGCCAGCTGCTGGGAGCCATTAGCCAAGTAGGTATGACAATTTCCTTGCCAGCGTACCCCATGTTGCAGTGACATTGAATGTACGTGACCTTGCTCAAGGACCAAGGCAGATTAGGGTGTTCCCGGTTTTAAGATAATCGTGTTTAGGGCGTTCCCAGTTTAGGTTCCAGGTTTAAGGTTTAAGATTATTCCTGCTGGGAATAGGGCGTATCCTGCTGCCTGAGTTCCCCTTGAGTTCTCACGGGATTCAGACAGTATATTTTGGAGATAGAAGCCCAGTGGACGTGGATTTGGGCAGAGAACGTGGATTTCCCGAGAACGTGATTGTAGACGGCTGGTGTGAGTTCGGGAATAAAGAGTTGCTGTTTGAATCTACAAGCTGTGTGGTGGCTCGTGATTGTGTGCCCAGCCAGACTGCGGCAGCCAGCCAAGGTCAGGTTAGCCCTATATCATGGTTCTCGGAATGATCAACATGTCTGCATGCAGGGCTGAGGAGAACCTGACCCAAAGGTCACATGGGAGCACAGGAGACAGACAGAATACGGACACAGAGATGCCACGCCTCTCCCTCCCACTCCTGCTACCCCTGGATGTCTTCGGACCCAAGGGAAGAATCAGCGTTTTCAGCAAAAGTGACCTTCAGGTCCCCGAAGGGTAACCCAGGCAACCATTACCATCATAACCCACATGCCAGACGTGTGATCTATAGCAAAGCCACCGGGGGACTAATAATGTAGTGCCCAGCTCCAGGACCTGCAAAATTAGTGATTTTAGAGTCAATTAAAAGCAAGCAAAGCTAAAGCGTCTATTTAGGTTTTTCCTTGGTCACATACCTATATTTTAGGATTTTTTTGGCTACTGCCCCAGGCCCTCCCAGAGCTGGATGGGAGTGGGTAGATGGGGTGGGTGGCAGCCATGTATCTCTGCAGGCCATCGGGGACCCAGGGGATGGTGGGTGACAGGACAGATAGAGGAGAAGGAAATGATGGGGGTCTTGGGGTTCAGACCACATGGCGGGTCCAAGCTGCTAGACTTGGGAGCTCAGGAGGAGGGAATCCATAGGGAACGTGGTGGCCCCTGTGTCCACACACACTGGCATGGTGTGTGGGGGGGTAGGTTTGGGCATGTGTGCATGGGTTATGGGATACAAAGGTAGAAACCAGGGGCATGCACACGCAGTATGGACCTACCAGAAAACGTGAGTTTGTCAGAAACAGCTGGCTCTTAATTTCCTTTGAATCAACTTACACCCTATTCTAAGCAAGCTCCCATTCTTCCTGGTAGGAAATTATATCTCAGCCATTATTCAAGTCCTGTTTCCTCCCTAAAGTGATGCAAAGGTCCTGGAGCAACTCTGAGCCCAGCCTCCACCTCTGTGCCAGGGCTGTGGATCAGGACAGGTGATTGTCTCTTCCTGGCTGGGGAGGAGACCAGCAGGATCCCCTTAGAAAGGAAATGCAAGAAGCCGGGTTTTTTGCTTGGAACCAAAGTATGAAACAGGAGTTGGTAAAGGAAGACAAAAACAGAAATTAATATACAGTACTTATCTGGAATCCTACACCTCTACCACTCGCTATGGTTATCAGGGGCTATGTGGGGCTGTTTATAGTCCAATTAATTAGAGTGCAACAAAAATTAAAAATTGAGTGATGCTAGCCACATCTCTAGAGTTCAGGAGCCACATGCGGCTATCCTGTGGGACGTTATAAAAAGTTCTATGGGCTGTGCTGCTGAGAGTCTCCTACCACTGACATGAGCACTGCCCTTGGAGATGGGGGAAGCTGCCCACTTTACAGATGAGCCATGCAATGGGCCAAACACAGAGAATGGCTTGTCCAAGGTCATGCACAGCAGCAGAGACTTTAGAGTTCCATGCACACAGCTCCTGGGGCTGCCTGGGAGGGAGGGCACTTGTCTTGCTGTCTGCTAAGCAAATGCACTTCTGCATCCTTGGGGAAAACTGAATGGAACCGTCCTGTCCTGGATGGGAAGTGCCCATGAACTCAGCCCATCAAGGGGCCGTGGGCCTCCAACCCTGTCTCGGGTGCCACCCTATTCAGGAGATGGAGGTTGTGAGAGCTGCAGGGTTTGCCGCTGGAATTCCATAAGCCGCTGATGCCTGAGAGCCTCTCCCAGACTTTCAGGTGGGGATTCACTTAGATTCAGACCCCCGACATTATTTCAAGTGGGCTTTTGGGAGATGCTATGCTGGAATCATGCAAGCCTGGAGCTGTACCCAGAGCCAGGACGAGCTGATTCGAAAATAAAGAGAACCCCGAGGAAAAGGAAGCCCAGACAAAGTTCCTGAGACTATCTGAGAGCTGTTGTGAAGCCAGTTACATTCCAATTTGGTTTACACATATATAGAGACATGTATGTTTGTCTATATATAGCCCCCACCTATATACAACTCTCCCCTGCCCCCATCCTGCTATTGGGGATTGAACTGAGGGACACGAACCAAAGAGCCACATCCCCAGCCCTTTTTAATATTTTATTTAGATACAGGGTTTCATTATGAGCCATTCTGAGGCTGGCTTTGAACTTGCGATCCTCCTGCCTCAGCCTCCCGAGCCACTAGGATTTTTAAAAATTTTTTAAAAAAATTTCATTTGCAGACAGGGGCTGGGATTGTGGCTCAGCAGTAGAGCGCTCGCCTAGCACGGATGGGACCCAGGTTCGATCCTCAGCACCACATAAAAATAAAGGCATTGTGTTGTGTCCATCTACACCAAGAAATAAATATTAAAAAACAATTTCATTTGCAGACATAGTTTGGTTAAGCTATTTGCTAAGGCTAATTTTGAGCTTACAATCCTCCTGCCTCAGCATCCTGAGTAGCTGGAATTACAGGCATGAACCACTGCAATATCTATATCTGTCTATATCTCTGTCTATCTATCTATCTATGTCACCTGCAAGTCAGAGACTAGTACAGGTCTATCTCTCCATTCCTCCCCCAACCCCCAGGTATATATATGGTCCTTCTCCATAATGCTGACAGCCTTCATCTGAATGCCACTCTGATGGGGATCTCACTATCTACCACGGGAGTGTCACAAGAGCAAAGCCAGCCGGGGTACAAGAACCGATCTTTGGTTGCTCCTGCTTAAAGGAAGCGTGCACAGCTATGAGACCAGAGGAAAGTTCGGCTGCCCCTGAATGAGCCCTCCCAGCTCAGATGTGGGGCAAAGTGGTGGAAAGAGTCCCTCAGGGTCCAGCAGACCCAGACCCAGGTTCAAACTTCAGCCCCACCGACAACTCACTGTGGGACCCTGAGCAAGGCTTGGGGGCTTCTCTTCACTGAGCCTCAGTGTCACCATCTGTAAAATGGGTTCTCCAGCAATACTTGTCTGGCAACGGTGTCGTGAGGATCGACACCTGGAAACAGGTTCTGGGCACAGAGCAAAAGCAGGGCCTGCATCCCTTGTGTGAAAAATGACACACACAGCTGAGAGGACCAACTCTGTGCCCATGGAGGCTGGCACTGGAGGTCTGTGCGGAGACCCGGGGCTGCCACTGCTCAGCCCAGTGTCCGCTGCAGTTGGGATGCACAGCCTAGCTCCAACCCTCCCTCTGGCCGGCTGTGTTCACAGCCGGAGATGCAGGAGCTGTCTGTTGTCATGGCAACACAGGCCTATGGGAGTCTTGGGCCCATCAGTCCCCAAGGCCTGCCACTGTGTGTGGGGGGGTGTTGGTGCATGGGGTACGTGTGTGGCCCGAGTGTCTGTGGGTGGGTATGGGGGTGTGAATGGAATTCTGAGTGTGCTAGACTCTGTGTGTGTGTGTGTGTGTGCACGTGCATGTGAATGTGAATTTCCAGTTGTGCCAGGCTGTGTGTTATGTGCTGAGTGTGTGCACGGAATCCCTGTCTGTGCAAGGCTGGCTGAGCCTACCTTGGGCACCTCTCTGTGCATGTGGCCGTTGGGTGTGGCCTGTGTGTTCGTGGAGGTGGAGGTGGTGGTGTGATTCTGGGTGCTGATCCCAGGCAGAGTGGGCAGGAGGGACTCCGAGGGAGGGGTACAGGCTGCAGAGTGGGTTGCTCGACCACATGGCCCTGGGTGGGTCTCTGCACCGCCGTGTGCCTCTGTGAACACAGAGGGTTGTGAAGGACAACCACACTTGGTATTTCCCTTAGCCCTCCCCAGCAGTTATTCATTCAACACATATTTGTGGAGGGCCAACTATGTCTCGGGATCTGGGGAGGCAGCTGGGAACAGAGTTGCCTCCCTTGAGGATCTTGGGTCTGGTGAGAAATAATGTGTAAGTAAATAAATAAAACCCAAGAGATGTTGGGCGGATGCATGAGAAAGAACAACAAAATCAGGGTGTAAGGCTAGGGGATGGGTAGCTCAGTGGTGGGATGCTTATCTAACATGTGCAAAGCCTTGGGTTCCACCCTTAGCTCCACTGAGCCATTGTGTGTGGGGAGGAGGCATACAGCAATGAGGTGAATTCTGAGGGGTTGTCAGGGAGGTAACTTTGAATAGAGGCCTGAAGGAAGGAGGGACAGTTGTAGGAAGAACATAATAAGCGAGAACAGCATGTGCAAAGGCCCTGAGGTGGGCCAAGTTCTTGAATCTGGCACCACAAAGAGACTGTGCTGGAGCATGTGATGGGCGTGGCCCCCACAGGTTATAGATGAGGTGCAGGGAGCCATGCATAAGTTCCCCAGCACCTGGATGATGGAATTGGGCCTCCCAACCAAGTTTCTGGTTGAAACTTGAGTATCATCACTGAGTATCATTGAACTGAATCCTGGGCTCTGAGCTAGGCTCTGGGACATGGGATGCATGGGTGACCTGGCAAGGAGATGGGTGAGTGATGGGCAGCTGCAAGACCACACATGAGATGTGTCCACTGGAGAAGGGAACAAGGATCCAGGGGAGCTTTCCACATACTGGGAGCCACATCCAGAAAGAGGGGACTTTGGGGTGGGGACCGGCACAAGGGAAGAACTTTCATGGTGGCAGGACTGAGAAGGTGGAAGGAGAGATACCAGAGCCGTCTTCAGGGTCCTGGGCAGAAGTCAAGGCTATCAAACGCCAGGACAGCTCTTCACATTGGGAAGATAGAATAAGATCGGGGACCCTGGAGGATCGCGAGTTCAAAGCCAGCCTCAGCAAAAGCAAGGCGCTAAGCAACTCAGGGAGACCCTGTCTCTAAAAATAAAATACAAAATAGGGCTGGGGATGTGGCTCAGTGGTGGAGTGCCCCTGAGTTCAATCCCCGGTACCAAAAAAATAAAAAATAAAAAAAAATTATTGAGGACCCGTGAGGAAGATGTTTAGGGGATCCAAGAAGCAGGGGTGACAAAGGTGTTGGCGGCAGGCTTAGCTGTATCCCTCTGCACAGAGCAAGCTTCATTGGTTCATCCAGCCTGAACACTCTGTTCAGCAAAAGAGAACCTAGAATTCTTGCCACTCAACAACAAGAAGACAAACAATCTCATCTAAAATGAGCAGAAGATTTGAACAGTTGCTTCTCCCAAGAAGATAGATACAGGTGGTCAAGGAGCACACAAAAAGATGTTCCCCATCTTCAGGGAAATGCAGATGACAATCACAATGAGTTGCCACTTCACATTCCCCCCCCCCGGGGGGATGGCTAAAATGTAAGCAGGCAGATAATACCAGGCACTGGTGTAGACAGAGGGCAACGGGGACTCTCAGACATTGATTGAGAGAATGTAAAATGGTACAGTCACTCTGGAGAGCAGTCTGGTGCTTTTTTTTTTTTTTAACAGTTAAATATACACCATTCCACTCCTAGGTATTTACCCAAGAGGAATGAAAACATATGTCCACACTTATGCTCAAAGCAGTTTCATTTAAAATAGCCCCACACAGAAAACAACCTAAATGTTCATCAACTGACAAATGAACAAGAAACACGGTACATCCATACAAAGAAATATTATTTGACGATAAAAAAGAGTTAACTGTGGTATTTGCAAGATACCAGGGAATCTCAACTGCAGAGTGCGAAAAAATTGGGCTTCAAAGGCTGCCCACTGTGTGATTCGCTTTATGTCATCATTACAGGGACAGCAGGGTACAGTGATGCATACACCTGTAATTCCAGGGATTTGGGAGGCTGAAGCAGGAGGATTGCACGTTCAAAGCCAGCCTCAGCAACTTAGCGAGACCCTGTCTCCAAAAAAAAAAAAAAAATGGGCTGAGGATGTAACTCAGTGGTAGAGTAAACTGGGTTTAAACCCCAATACCAAAAAAAGAAAAAAAAATAGAGAGAGACATATTGCAGGGTGAGGTGGCACACACCTGTAGCCCCAACTAGTCATGAGCCTGGGGCAGGAGGATCAGCTAAGCCCTAGAGTTTGGCACCATCCTAGCAACATTGTGAAACCCCCCAAATTCATGTCCACCCAGCCCCTCAGAGTGTCACTATTTAGTCTGCTTTATGTGGTTGTAACAGAACAGCACAGACTGGGCTATTTATTTATTTGGTGTGTGTGGTACTGGGGATAGAACACAGAGGTGCTCGACTCCTGAGATAGGGTCTTGCTAAGTTTCCCAGGCTGCCCGTGAACTTGTGATCCTCCTGTCTCAGCATGCCACCACACCTGCCACCGGGGTCCTTCCTGGGGGGAGGATCGGGGAACACAGCAGGTTAGAGACTCTAGTGAGCAGGGATTTCCGGATGACCTGTGGCATTTAGGAGAAACTGAGGAATTCTTCTGGAATGCTGACTTTCAAGACCTGAAAATTCTTACAAGGGTATGTAAATTTTCCTTCCCTATTCCCAATTGAGGGTTAAGTTATTGACCATTTAATTGGGGGATCAGCAATGTGTGGCCCACCAACCAACTCGGTCTGTTTTTGTGGGTAAAGTTTTATTGGCACAGGGCCATACCCATTCGATGATGCATAGTATCTCTGGGGGATTTGTTCCAGGATCCCCCAGGGATACTAAAATCTGAGGATGCTCAGATTTTATATATAAATGTTGTAGTAATTGCATATAACCTACACACATCTTTCTGAATATTTAAAACCATCTATAGATTGTTTTTTTTTTTTTTTTGATGGCACTGGAGATCAAACTCAGTTTCTCACATATGCTAGGCAAATGCTCTATCCCTGAGCTACGCCCCCAGCCCTGCAGATTACTTTTAATACCTAATATTACGCCTACATACCACTTTATTCATGGGGATTCAGCGTAGTACTTGCTTTGCAGAGAATTCAAGTTTTGTGTCTCGGATCTCACTATAATTTTTTTTTAAACTTTATTTTGTTCATTTTTTTAAAATGTGGTGCTGAGGATAGAAACCAGTGCCTCTCACAGGCGAGGCAAGCACTCTGCCACTGAGCCACCACCCCAGTCCATCACTAGAATTAAAAAATATATATATATTCTTCATCCCCTTTTGATGGAATCTGTGGACGGGGGACCCACAGATACCCACATAGAGGGATGATTGTACTGTCTTTGGCTGCCTTCCCGCTACCAGGGCAGGCCAAGCAGTTATGGGCAGAGATCATGAGGCCCATAGAGCCTGGAATATTGACTCTCTGGCTCCTTCCAGAAGTTGGCCAAGCCTGGGCATAGTGCATCTTCCAAATGAGGCACTTCTACAGTGAAAGGGGGCTGTTAATAACGAGGCCGGGACTTGGGCTCAGGAACCTGGGGCCGGCCCAGGAAGGACGAGGTGTGTGGTTGCTGTGGGTTTGCGTCGTGACTCAAGATTCAAGATCTTGAATTCTGGCTTTCAAGGCTCTGGCTTCAGACACGGTGGGAAGGCAGGGAGTGGACCCACGAGTTAAAGGGAACACCCGGCTATCCAGCCCTGCCAGACCTGGGCCTGTGGTTGAAGGGTGCAGGTGTGGTTGCATCTGGAGCTGTTGAAGTCTGAGAAAGCAAGCCTGGGGCCACAGGGGCTCCCGAGGCTGCAGTGTTTCAACGATGTCTCTCGTGGCCTCCATGTATAGTTTTTCAAGGTCCATCGGTCACCACTGTCCCTCACCCAGCTGCCACCACCTCTCATACCCTGCTATTCATTTTCTCCCCAATCCATGCAGCAGCTAAAGTTATGGCTTAAAAGTGTGAGTAGGCGCTTGGCACAGCTCACACCCAGAATCCCAGAGACTCAGGAGGCTAAAGCAGAAGGATTCCGAGTTCAAGGTCATCTTCCCCAACTTAGCAAGACCCTGTCTCAAAATAAAAATATATTTTTAAAAAAAAGGGCTGGGGATGTGGTTCCGTGGTAGAGAACCCCTGGGTTCAAACTAAACTCATTGTCCTGTCCTATTTTCAAATAAATTCATTCATTCATCGATTGATTTTTTTTTTTTTTCCCTGTGGTGCTGGGGATGGAACACAGGACCTTGCACAGGCTAGGCAAATGCTACCCCACTGAGCCACGCCCCCCAGCCCTAATTTCATTTTTGATTCAAAAATGATTCATGCCCATAATTTAAGGGGTCCAATAGTTCTAAAGTTTTATTAGGAAAAAAAAAAAAAGAGAGTCTCTCTTCCCCTCCTCCAGTTATCTCCCTCCCCAGAGGAAACCGCGTTAGAATTCTTCAGCGGGTTACAGTGTTATCTCCTCATCTCTGCATACAGGCAGGTGCTGCCCCATGACGTTTTGGCCAGTGAGGGACCGCAGATGGATGGCGGTCCCTTAAGACTGGAATGGAGCTCAAAACTTCTGATGGCTTGGTCTTTCTGTGTTTAGATATATTTAGGTACCCGATGATTGACATTGTGTTTCAATTGCCTCCAGTGTTCAGTGCAGGAACACGCTATACGGGTTTGTCACCTGGGAGCATGTGCCAGCCCGCGTGGCCTAGGTGCATAGCAAGCTGTATCATCTAGGTGCGTGTACATTTGCAGCAACAAACTTGACTAACGATGCCCTACTCAGAGTGTGTCCCTGTCGCTCAGTGACATGTGACTGTCACTAGCTCATCTAGCTGCTCCTTGGTGTTTTCGTTTTCAGCATTACCGACTTTCTACTACAGAAGGCAGAGAGGTGGCTCTCTCCCTTCTCTCCCTACCCACTGCACCGGCCTTCCCAAGCCCCTCTCCCTCCATTAGGATGACGTCATGGCCCGGATGAGTAAAAATGTCAGCCATGGTCACACATAGGCTGGGCTCCCTGCAACCAAGTACTCCTTGTTCCACTTCTAGGCGTGTGGTTGAGCTGACTGCTTCCAGCTGTGACACCTCTGGGACCCCGGATGGCATTGGGGCGATGCTCTTCCAGGGGAGCCGGCAGACAGTGTCCAGCACGGTCAAGTTCTGGGGCTGTTGGACGGATGTGGCATTCCTTAAATGTGTGGTCGCTGTCCTGCCGTTCCCCACTGGGTTAGCCAGGACTCCTCAAATTGGTTTTATAATCCAATGCTGCTCTGGTTTGGAGCTTCACAAGAAGTTCATGTGCTGGAGGCTTCGTTCCAGTGTGGCTGTGTGTTGAGGGGGTGGGACAAGTGACACGGAGCCTAATGGAAGGTGAGCCTGGGTCACACGGGCTCAACCTCATGAGTGGATGAGTGCTGTCTGCTGTCTCACAGGAGTGGGTCAGGTCCTGCAGAAGTGGGTTAGTTCTCATAAGAGTGGTCATTATAAAAAGAACAAACCTGGAGTTTGGGATTTAGCTCCATGGTAGACACCTCTACCACCACCCAAAGGTAAAAAAGCAAACCTGGTCCTTCCCTGGTCTCTTGCTTCCTGTTTTAATCTGTGATCTTCATCTGACCACTTCTACACACATGCTCATCACTGTGATGAGGTCCTCACCAGAGGCAAACAGATGCTGGCACCATGCTCTAGAATCTCCAGAACTGTCCGCCAAACGTTTCTCTTTATTTTATAAGTTATCCAGCCTCAGGTATTTTGTTACAGCAAAAACAAAACAGACTATCACAGACACCATCCCTTCTCAGCCTGCTTTTCCTCCTTTTATCTTTCAAAGCATGACTCACCAATAAACTTCTTGTAGTCCTAAATCTATTCCATCAACTGTGTCCCGGATGACCCGAGCCAGCACCACTAATATCCAGTGTGCATTTTAGGATGCCCAAGGAACTGACTCTCAAAACTGAACCATGCCACATAGAGAGATGAAACCGTCCTTTCTGTACCCCTTTGTTGTTATGGCTTAGATAGGTGGTGTCCCCCTCATGTGTGAGACAGTGCAAGAATTTTCAGAGGTGAAGTGATTGGGTTGGGAGAGCATTGACCTAATCATTGTATTAATGCACTATATGGGTTACCTGGGTGGTGACTGTTGGCAGGTAGGTGTGGCTGGAGTAGGTAGGTCACTGGGAATGTGACTTTGGGGAATATATTTTCTCCCTGGTGAGTGGAGCGCTCTCTCTCTCTCTCTCTCTCTCTTTTCTTCTTGCCATGTCGTGAACTGCTTTCCTCCGCCTCTCTTGGCTCCAGAGCTATGGAGTCAGCCATCTATGGACTGAGACCTCTGAAACCATGAGCCAAATAAACTTTTCCTCCTCTACATTGTTCTTAGGTCTTTTGATCACAGTGATTAAAAAAAAAATGACTAAAAAACACCTGTGTTCTCTCTTGAGCTGTAATTGGTTGTGTTTGGGATATGCACATCCCAGACCCAAACCCGAGCCTTCTGCTGACTGTTTAAACTTACTTATCATGTAAATCATAGTGCTATCAATTTCAACTTCTTCGAATCTCTTGGGACTTGAGCTATGCTCCCCTCTGGTCTGCCTGCCCTTTCTGCCCAAGGCATAGTTTAGTTCATTTCACGTGCTCCCTACCAGTACCTTTGGATCACTGAGTCTCTCTCTAGAAGTGGATTTCCTGTTTTCGGTGCTCTGTGTTTCCTTCCTTATTGGTTTTGGTTTTAATATATATATTTTTTAGTTGTCGATGGACCTTTATTTAATTTATTTATATATATGCGGTGCTGAGAATCGAACCCAGTGCCTTGCACATGCTAGGCAAGCCCCTCTTTTTTTAAAATTTATATATGACAGCAGAATGCATTACAATTCTTATTAGATATACAGAGCACAATTTTTCATATCTCTGGTTGTACACATAGTATATTCACACCAATTCGTTATCTTCATACATGTACTTTGGATAATGATGTCCATCACATTCCACCATCGTTAATAACACCCTATCCCCTTCCTTTCCCTCCCACCCCTCTGCCCTATCTAGAATTCATCTATTCCTCCCATGCTCCCTCTCCCTACCCCACTATGAATCAGCCTCTTTATATTAGAGAAAATATTCCACATTTGTTTTTTGGGATTAGCTAACTTAGCATTATCTTCTCTAACACCATCCATTTACCTGCAAATGACATGATTTTATTCTTTTATTGATGAGTAAAATTCCATTATGTATATATGCCACATTTTTTATCCATTCATCCACTGAAGGGCATCTAGGGTGGTTCCACAGTGTAGCTATTGTGAGTTGTGCTGCTATAAACATTGATGTGCCCAGCCCTCTGTTTATTGGTTTTATTTCCCCCCATTTTGTTTTAGGACATATTCCAACCTTTTTAAAAAAAAAAGGATTGGAGGAAAGTAAATTTATTGGGCCTTTTCAGATCTGAAATTGCCTTCAATCCACTCTCCTACTGATTTATAGTTCATCTGGGTATAAAATTGAAGGCTGGAAGTTTGATTCATGGGTTCTGTTCCATCCTCTTCTAGTTTCCAGTGTTGCTGGTGATAAGTCTGCAGTTTATCTAATTCCTGCTCCTTGGTAGCCTCTTCACATTTTTCCCTCCTTTGGGACCTTGAGGGTCTTCTCTTTGTCCCTAATCCTCATGATGATGAGGTCCCTTGTGAGCCCTTTCAGTCTGCATAGTCTTTTAAATAAGTTCTTGGATGTTTTCTTGGATTTTAGAATTAATAACTTTGTTCCCTGCATTTTCTCTGTTCTCATTGTCTGGAACTCCTATAACTCAGATATTGGCTCTCCTGTATGGATCTGCCTCATTTTCTTACCTTTTCTATCTTCCATCTTTTTTTTTATTAACTTTTTTTATTATTAATGTAACAGATAATTTCTTCCACAATGGCAACTGTGGTAAAAAATGCCAACATCAGCCAACCTGCCAACATATCCTATGGTCTTTTAATTAATATAATGCATAGACATTTATAAACTACACAACCATACCAATTTATAAGCAACTAATAATTTTGAAATGTTAGAATATAATAAAGTTACACTGCAAATAGTTTATTTTCCTCACATTATTTTTTCATATTCACATGACCCACATTTTTTTATCAGACTCCATTAAATTCTAGATTTAAATAGAACTAAGCATAAAACAAAATAGCTCTTATCAGTGTCTAAGCCACTTAAAGCTATTCTCTAAAAAATAAGTTATTCAACCCAAGGCAAACATGGAGAAAGTTGGAGCTGAAGCTTTGGTTCCCCATAGTTTGATCTGTTAAACCCATGGGAACTTTCAAGATTCAGTTTTTTGGTAGCTTCATGCCATAAAGATAGCTGTCACTAGTGGAATGTCCATTAGCCAAAGAAAGACCCCCAGACACATTCGACAGGGTGTTCAACCTGCAGAAAATGGGGAGTTTGGAGTGGTATGCAATCAGATTAACACGTTTTTAATCCTTAGTCAAACATAAATATTATACCTAAATAACAATCTCAAAGGAGCTTGAAACTTAAATCATGAACTAACTAACCCTGAAGAACGTAAAGGTTCTACTCGGAATGGAAATGATAACCACTTGGCCAGTTTTCTGCAGTGAATCACAGACTGACATCATGCAGTCAGTTCAGAGACTACAGTGCTCTTCCCTGTATCTTCCATCTTATTATCTTATTACTTTTAGAGATTTATTCAATTCGATCTTCTAATCTCTATATTGAGGTATAAATTTCTGTGTTTTTATGTAAATATAGATAACATATACACAAAATATAATGCCTTTTTCAAATATATGTATTTTTAGTTGTAGAATGGACACAAAAACTTTATTTTATTTATTTATCTTTTTATGTGGTGCCAAGGATCGAACCCAGGTCCTCACACATGCTGGACAAGTGCTCTACCACTGAGCCACAGCCCCAACTCCCTCTAATGTCTTAATCAAACACATATTATAAATGTTTTTGTATACATCACAAGTTCTATCAACTTCAATTCTTTCAACATTCATCTTCAATATATTCACAAATAAAATATAGTTTACATATTATTAATTCACATATTAAATATGTATATTTAAATATTATGAACGTGTGAATTAATAATATGTAAAAATTTAATATTAATATAACATAGATAGGCTCATAGATCATCTTCATTGGCTCTTTTTCTGTTCTCTGAATATTCCTTTTTTATTGGGTTCTGATCTTGTTTTATGATTGCTATTCTCTTATCTCTCTGAGGATATTAAGGAGGTTGTTAACTTTGGAAGTTTTCTTCTTCCTAGGGATTCTTGTTTCTTCCAAGTTTCATGCTCCATTTTTTCATTGATTATATACTAGGTACTTTGTATTTTACATATTATATTGGACACTTGAAATCATTCTATAAGACATATCTCCATTGTACAGAGGAAAGATACTCAAAGTTCACCAAGGTGCTTTTTCCTATGTTGATTTTGGTCTGTATCTCCTCAGAAGTTTTTCCCAGGTTTTTGGTGATGCCTAGAATGTTTAAGAGCATTGCTCCTATGTCAGTCTGCTAGGTCCACTGTAACAAAGTCCCACAGACGGGGTGGCTTAGAGAGCGTATTTTATTTCCTCACAGTCTAGAGAGCCTCGAGGCTAGAAATCTATGATCAGGTGTGGAACGACTTCTTCTCCTTGTACCTTCATATGGTGGTCTTCCCTCTGTATGTGTCTGTTCACATTTCTTTTTATAAAAGCACCAGTTGTATTGAATCAACTCACATGACTTCATTTAATCACTTCTTTAAAGGCCAATGCCAAGCACATTCTAAGGTTAGGACTCCAACATATGAATTTTTTAAATGCTTTTATTAGTACCTTATAGTTGTACGTGGTAGTGAGGTTAATTTTGACATATTCATAAATATATCATAACTTACTCCATATCCCACTTGCTCTCCTCTCTCCCCCTGATCCCTTCCTTTATTCTATCGGGTTTCCTTTGAGGGGTGGGTTACCAGGGATTGAACTCAGGGGCACTCAACCACTGAGCCCCACCCCCAGCCCTATTTGGCATTTTATTTAGAGACAGGGCCCCACTGAGTTGCTTTGCGCCTCGATTTTGCTGAGGCTGGCTTTGAACTCGAGATCCTCCTGCCTCAGCCTCCCAAGCTGCGGGGATCATAGGCATGGGTCCCTGCGCCTGATTGATTATTTTTTAATTAGTGCATTATAATTACACATAAAAGTGGAGTTAATTGTCTTATACTTATACATGCCCATAGCATAATGTGGTCAATTTCCTTCTGCAGTTCCACCCTTCCCCACCTCGTCCCTCCCCCAATTCCCTTCCTCTACTGTTTCACGAGAGCCCCTTTGTTTTGGTCAGTTTTTTCGCGACTGTGACCAAAAGACCTGACAAGAACAATTAGAGGAAGAGTTTATTTGGAGGTCAAGGTTTTTCAGAGGTCCAGTCCAAGGTTGGCAGACTCCCTTGCTCTGGGCCCAAGTGAGGCAGAACATCGTGGCTAAGGTGCATGACAGGGGAAGGGCAGCTCAGGACACAGCCATAAGGGAGAAGACAGAGCTCTACTCATCAGGGACAAAATATATACCCCAAAGTCATGCCCCCAGTGACCACCTCCTGCAGCCACATCCCTACAGTGACTGCACAGTTAATCCATATCAGAGGATTAATCCACCAATCAGGTTACAACTCTCATAATCCAATCATTTCACCTCTGAACTTTCATGTTTTTTCTCGCACATGAGCTTTAAGGGTGGGGGGCACTTCATATCTAAGCCATAATTCCCTTTTTATTCTTTATTTTTCTAGCTTCCACATGTGAGAGGAAACATTTGGCCCTTGACTCTCTTGAGACTGGCTTATTTCACTTAGCATGATAATCTCCATTTCCATCCATTTACCAGCAAATGACAAAATTTCATTCTTCTTTTTGGCTGAGTAGAACTTCATTTGTGTGTGTGTGTGTGTGTGTATTATCATGTTTATCTATTCATCTGTTGATATGCTGGCTCCATAACTTGGTGATTGTGTACTCTACTGCTATAATCATTGGAATTCAGGTATTAATACAGAATGACGATTTCATGCCTGTAATCCCAGAAGCTCGGGGGGCTGAGGCAGGAGGATATCCAGTTCAAAGCCAGCCTCAGCAAAAACGAAATGCTAAACAACTCAGTGAGACCCTGTCCCTAAATAAACTACAAAATAGGGCTGGGGATGTGGCTCAGTGGTTGAGTGCCTCTGAGTTCAATGGGATAAATACTGAGGAGTGGAATAGTAGGGTTATAAGGTGTGTCAATTCCAATTTTTTTTTTGGGGGGGGGGTACTGGGGATTGAACCCAGGGTCACTTAATCACTGGACCACATCCCCAGCCTTTTTTTTTTTTTTAAGAGACAGGGTCTTGCTGAGTTGCTTAGGGCCTCGCTAAGTTGCTGAGGCTGTCTTTGTGCCTTTGAACTTGTGATCCTCCTGCTTCGGCCTACTAGCCCCTGGGATTACAGGCGTGTGCCACCACCACGCCTGGCTGAATTCCAAATTTTCTGAGGAATCTCCATACTACTTTCCAAAGTGATTGTCCTAATTTGCACTCCCACCAACTATGTATAAGTGTTCCTTTCTCCCCACATCCTTGCTAGAATTTATTATTATTATGGATGCTTGCCATTCTAACCAGGATGAGATGAGATCTGAGTGTTGTTTTTTTTTTTTTTTTAAATTTTAATATTTATTTTTTAGTTATCGGCGGATACAACATCTTCGTTTTGTATGTGGTGCTGAGGATCGAACCCGGGCCG
The DNA here is from genome assembly GCF_021218885.2 of Marmota monax. Lineage (NCBI taxonomy): Eukaryota > Metazoa > Chordata > Mammalia > Rodentia > Sciuridae > Marmota > Marmota monax. Next base: position 293,695 of record NW_026693329.1, read on the forward strand.
CACGCATGCCAGGCGAGCGCGCTACCGCTTGAGCCACATCCCCAGCCCAACTGAGTGTTGTTTTTAATCTGCATTTCCCTTTGGGCTAAGGATGCTGAACATTTTTTCATATATTTCTTGGCCATTTGCATTTATTCTTTGGAGAGATGTCTCCTTAGTTCTTTTGTTCATTTATTGGTTGGGCAATTTGTTAATTCTTGTTTTGGGGTTAAATTTCAGAGTTCTTTATAGAATCTAGTTAGTAACCCTCTGTCAGAAGAGTAACTGGCAGCTGAGGTTGTGGCTCAGCGGTAGAGTGCTTGCCTAGAGCATGCAAGGCACTGAGTTCTATCCTCAGCACCTCATAAAAATAAATAAAATAAAGGTATTGTGTCCAAATACAACTAAAATTAAAAAAAACAAAAAACGAAGAGTAAGTGGCAAAGATTTATTTTCTCCTGTTCTGTTTTGTTTTGTTTTTTTAAACTGGGAATGGAACTCAGGGGCACTTGACCACTGAGACCCATCCCCCGCCCTATTTTGTATTCTATTTAGAGACAGGGTCTCGCTGAGTTGCTTAGCACCTCGCTTTTGCTGAGGCTGGTTTTAAACTCACAATCCTCCTGCCTCAGCCTCCCGAGCCGCTGGGACTACAGGTGTGCGCCGCCTCACCCGGCCTCTACTGTTCTGAAGGCTCTCTTTTCATGTTCCTTTCCTTTGCCATACAGAAGCGTCTTAATTCGATGCCATCCCACTTATTGTTCTTGGTCTCCTACTTCTCTGCCCTGTCCTGCTGTCCTAGAGTTCTCATCTTCAGATCGTCCCTCTGGGCATCTCCTGGTCTCTTTGGTCTCCCCCTCCAGTTCTGCTACGGCTGTGGGTTCCACTGGCCACCTGCCACAGCGTGACACTGGACAGGCAGGAAGAATGCCCTTTGAAAAAAACAGATTCCCAGGCTCCACCGGAATCTATCAAAACCAGCACCTCTAGGGGTGGGTGGTCCTGGGACTTTTACTTCCCCCCCCCAGTACTGGAGATTGGATCCAGGGGCACATTATACCACTGAACTACATCCTTTATCCTTTTCATTTTTTGACAAGGTCTAAGTTGCTGAGGCTAGCCTCAAACTCGCAATTCTCCTGCCTCGGCTTCCCAAGTTGCTGGGATTACAGGTGTGCACCATCCTGCCTGGTGCTCTTACTTTTGCATAAGGTGCCTTAATGAATTTCATGCTCACTCATTAGCAGCTGACATTTACTGAGCAATCACCAGTCACCCATCTAAGCACTCCGCAAATATTAACTCATTGACTCTCCCCAGCTACTCCATGAGATAGGACCTGATTACCTCCACTTAACCAACAAGTGAAGGACGCTCAGAGAGATTATGTAACTCCTCTAAAGTCACACAGTTTGTAAGTGGCCGTGCTCACAATTGAGCCCAAGCCTATGGTTCCAGGGACCACGAGACAAACCACCTTTGGAAGTCATCCCCTGGGTTTCAGAGCCTTGGTCCCCAGAGTTCTCATCCATCTGATGACTTGACTTTCTTTTTTTTAAAGAGAGAGAGAATTTTAATATTTATTTTTTAGTTTTCGGTGGACACAACATCTTTGTTTGTATGTGGTGCTGAGGATCGAACCCGGGCCGCACTCATGCCAGGAGAGCGCGCTACCGCTTGAGCCACATCCCTAGCCCTGGTGACTTGACTTTCTAAAATTGCTCTCCCAGGTCCCTGTCACCACTCCTTAGGCTGAACCTTGTGCCCAATGCCTAAGGGTGGTACCTAACTGGGTATTTCTGGGACATCCCTAACCCAACACATTCTGGACCTATTTCCATCTTCCTCCAGGGTGTTTCCCACCCTAGTGGCCTATGGGTCTGAGTCACTCAACCCCAACCCTCTGACAGCCTCACTCCTTTCTCTTCGACCTCCCACGTTTACCCTCTGCTCTCCTCAGCAGCCTCTCCAGCCCCAGCCTGCCCCGCCCCGCCCCGCCCATCAACTATGGCCCCGCCCATCAACCATGGTCCCGCCCATCGACCACGCCCCCGCCCACCAGCCACGCCTGGCCCATCAACCATGGCCCCGCCTATCAACCATGGCCCCGCCCCTCCAGCGCGCCAGCTCCGCCCCTACCCTGCCCCTCACCGCCCAGCTCCTCTCATTAGTGCTCCTCTGTAGCCTGCGGCCCCTGCGCCCTGGCAGCCGCTGGACCTTCCCCAGTCTCCAAATCCAGCCACTCCATTTCCCTGCTTCAGACCCACCGTCGCTGCCCATTGGCATCAGATTAAATTCTAAATCCTTTTCCTGGCTCTCAGCCACCCATCCGCTGCTGGACAGTTTGCAATTCCTGGAAGACGTCCTGCGGCTTCAGGCGTCTGCGTCTTCTCCTCCCTTTCCTTGCCAGTTCGCCTTCCCCAAGGAGATCAAATGCACCCAACATGGCCATTTTTAAGGGCACAAGTCAGTGGTTTTTTTGGGTAGTCGCAGAGTTCTTCATCCACCTCTGTCTAGTTCCAGAGCCTTTTCGTCACCCCGAAAAGGAAACCTGAGCCTTCCCCTTCCCCTTCCAGACAGCCCCTGGCAAACCGCTGATCTTTTTCCATCTCTTCAGATTTGCCTCTTCTGGACATTTCATATGAATGGAATCCTGCAAAGCACTGGCCTTTCGTGTCCTGATTCTTTTGCTTAGGAAAATGTTTGCAAGGTTCCTGTTGTGGTAGCTTGGATGAGACCTCATTCCTTTCTATAGCTGAATAATTTTCCATTGTATGAATGCACTACATTTGGGGTATCACTCATCTCCCGATGGACGTTTGGGCAATTAGAAGCTGTTATGGATAATGTTTTTTATTTTGAGACAGGGTCTCCTGAGTCTCCCAGGTTGGCCTCAAACCTCTGCTGATGTCTAGATAGACACACCTGTCACCCGTGGGACACTGAGCTCATGGAGGGCAGGCAGCCCCTGAAGCTGAACTTGAGTTTGGTAGAACTGAGTTCAGTAAATTGTTCAGGCTGGCCTCAAACTTGCAATCCTCCTTCCCTAGCCTCCTGAGTTGTTGGAATTACTGGGGTGCACCATCTCATCCAGCCTTCATTGTCATCTCATGAAATGCCATGTTAAACTCAGGAGTGCTCTACCTCTACCTGTCTGTGTCCGTCATCTGCTGTCCTGGTCAGACACTCATTTGGGGCTTGATGTCTAGACACATGTGGGTTGTTATTGGTGGGGTCCTCTGTCTGGGAAACCCAGTCTTGCTCCAGGGTGTTCCAAAGACCCCTTTCCTACCCTGTTCCATCTCCATTTACCCCTGATGGCCTGAACATTATGGCATTCCTGTCCCCAGGGCGACTAGAGTGATACTGGGTCTTCTGTCCTTGCTCTTAGGGGCTATTATTCAGGCCACTGGTTTCAAGGGGGGCTTGGGATGAGGGTTTGACCTCCTAGTCTTGAGTTTAGAGGCCTGGGATGATGACCTGCTTCCAGGGGATGATGGACAAGCCACTCCCACCACTGGGCTTGGCCTTTACACCTGTCAAGGGGACCCAAAGCCTAGGCTATATAGCAGGTGCCTTGGGTTCCTGTATTAGTCTGCAGGGGCTGCTGTCACAAAGCACTACAGACTAGGTGACTTAAACAACAGAGAGTTACTGTCTCACAGTTACGGTGGCTGGAAGTCTGAGGTTAAGATGCCAGTAGGGTTGGTTCCTCAGCCTGTATAGGAGGGGTCTGTCCCATGCTTCTTCTTGGCTTGTTGGTGGCCACCTTGTCCATGAGTGTCTTCACCTTGTCTTCCCTCTATTGGTGTATCTGGTCCAGATTTTCCCCTTGTACAAGGTCACCAGCCATATTGGATTAGGGCCCAACCTCATTTTAATCTCATTATCTCTGTAGAGACCCTATCTCCAAATAAGGTCACATTCTGAGTTCTTGGGGGGGGGGGCTGGGACTTCAACCTAGGAATTTTTTTAACTATTTATTTTTTAGTTGTAGTTGGACACAATACCTTTATTTAATTTTATGTGGTGCTGAGGATCAGACCCAGGGTGTGCACATGCCAGGCGAGCGCTCTACCACTGAGCCCCAGCCCATTCAACACAGGAATTTGAAAGGGGACACAGTTCAACCCAGAGCTACCTCCCAAATTATAGTCGCACATCACTTAACCCATTTGTCTCGTTGCCCAGGATGTGAAACACTTATAGAAACTGAAACTGAGCAACACATATAGTACTTATGGTAACTCTGAAATTATTACCATATTCACAGAATCGAAAACTTGGAACTTAATGGGTTAATGATAGTGACACATTCTTTTATTATTATTATTATTTTTTAGTTGTAAATGGACACAATACCTTTATTTATTTATATGTGGTGCTAAGGATGGAACCCAGGGCCTTACACATGCTAGGCAAGTGCTCTACCCCAGCCCCGCGATAGTGACACATTCTGAGAAAAGTGTCCTTAGTTGGTTTTCGCCATTGTGTGAACATCATTGTGTTCACACACACCTAGATGGTATAGGGTCATCACAAGATGTGGCCTCTTGATGTGAGCAAGAGATATGGTTGGGTGAGGGGTGCAGCTCAACTGAACCCCTGGGTTCCATCCCCAACATCAATCAATCAATCAATGAGTCATGGTAACATGATAAACTCTTAGTGTGATAATGCTGCTCCCAGTATAACAGGGCATTTATTATTATTATTATTATTATTATTATTATTATTATTAGTGCTGCAGATTGAATCCAGGAGTGCTCTATCTCTAAGCTATATCACTAGCCCTTTTTAAAAACATTTTATCTTGAGACAGGGTCTCACTAAATTGTTCAGGCTGGCCTCAAACTTGCAATCCTCCTTCCCTAGCCTCTTGAGTTGCTGGAATTACTGGGGTGTGCCATCTCATCCAGCCTTCAGTGTCATCTCGTGAACTGCCATGTTATATGGGGACGGATGGTTGATCTGCTATCCTCAGATCCTTGTCTTGGGGTTTGCTGCTGGATAGCCCAGCAGAGACACTGGCCTGCCTCACTCCGGCCTTGATGAAGGTCCATCTGACCATCTGCTTTGGCTGGCTGCTGTGCCAGGGGCTCTGGACTCAGCACCCAACACAGCCAGACAAAAAAAATCCCTGATGTGTAGAGTTCAGTCAGGATGGGAGGTGGGGCAGGGCAGACTGCAAATGCACACTGTGATTTCAGACAGCAGGAGGTCTCTGAGGAGTAGGTTGTGAATGAGCCCTGTAAGTGTCGGATGAATGGTTGCTTGCCCTGCGTCCACCAGCTAATGCTTTAACCCCAGATGGTCAGGGAAGGCCCCGCTGAGAAGGTGACATTTGAGCTGGAACCCGAATGGCAAGAAAATTCAGCTGTGGCAGGTGGGAGAGCTTGCCAGGCAGAAGAAACAGAAAAATAGAGGTATCCCTGCCCTTTATGGACAGAATGCCTTTATTTTATTTGCTGATTTTTATGCAGCGCTAAGGATCGAACCCAGTGCCTCACACACGGTAGGCGAGCGCTCTGCCGCTGAGCCACAACCCCAGCCCAGTCCTCTGATTTTCATCTGTGATAATATATTAGACCTTCTCTCCTAACCCTCTTATGGATTCAAAGGAAATAATTCTGCCCTTGGCCTGGAATCCCATGAGCACCTTGGGGATCATTTCCCGGCAGCTCATGATGATGATGATGATGATGATGATGATGCCTGTAGTGACCCTGTCTTCCACCAGGTGGCACTGTTTGCCTGGCGTTGGGGCAGAATCGAGATCAAGCACTTTTGAAAGCCTGGTGAAGTAGGGAGGTATACCAAGGTCTAAGGGCCCAGATGTGGCCAGATGAAGCATCCCATGTGTATGGAAGATCCTTGCAGACCACCATGCATCTGCTCAGACCTGCCCGGGCATTGCATGGCCTCATGAGAAGGATCGGAGCACATCAGTCTCCACTGCCACCTTTGCAGTTGTGCTGTTGACCAAGCTACCTCTCTGAGTCTCAATTTCCTCCTTGGAAATCAGAGGCTGGCACCATATTAAAATTTTGCCAAGAGGATTCAAAGGCGGTCCACCGTGCTTGGCATGGAGCAGGTAGTCAATAAAACACAGCGGTGCTCCTTAATGGCGTATGACCGCCTCAGGAGGAGCCAGGGCTCTCAGAGTCTAAGTGGCTCCCCAGAGCCTCTGGGGCCCCTTCTCTGAGTTAACACTGGATGGACTAAGTCCCCTTAGCTGTCTTCAATTGCTTTTTGCAGGATGCAGTGGCTCTCAGGCCAATGAGTCTTCTGCAACTCTTGGGTTTCTCTTTTCTGCTAATGGCTTTCATTCTAGCAGATTCTTCCTGACCCTGACTCCATAGGAAATTGTTTTTTTGGGGGGTAAAAAAAATGGTATGCCTTTCGTCTTTGTGGTTTGGCTTTCTTATTAGGTTTGCTGATAAATATCAATCGAGACCCTTACATCCCTCGAATGTGTTATTAGAGAACATGAAGCTGTCTGTACTTACATCCCCAGTGGTAAGTGCTGTTAGGAATTTGGCTTGGATTCCCTCAGGATTTTTTCTAAGCATATACCTAAGCCAATTTTTCCTTATTTGTTAATTTGGTGGTGCTGGGGATGGAACCCAGGGCCTTGCACATATTAGATAAATGTTCTGCCACTGAGCTACCACACCTCCGCCCCCAGCCCAAAGGAACAAACTGATTTGCATGTGTTTTATTTATTTATTTAGAGATGGGGTCTTGCTTTGTTGGTCTCCTGAGCTCAAGCCGTCCTCCTGCCTAAACCTCCTGGGTAGGAAGGACCACAGACACTCACCACCATGCCCAGCTAAACCATGTTTATATAATAGTTATGGTTATTTTTGAACAATGGAAACATAGTGGTTTGTTCATTCCTTCATTCATTCATGCATGCATTCTGTATGTGATGTGACCCAACACCAAAAATCCTGCCCACACAGAGCATACACTCTAGTTGGGAATGACGTAGAGCAGGAGTTGGGGCGTGTCTGTTTCCTACTCTAATGAATTACTGCAAACAAGGACTGGGGTGCAGCTCAGGGGTGGAGCGCTTGCCTAACATGCTCAAAGACCTGGGTTCCATCCCTAGCACCCCAAAACAAAAAAAAATCACCCTAAACAACAGAAATGGATCCTCTCAGAGTTCTGGGGTCCAGAAAAATGGGGTCAGTGGTTCTGGGAAGAAATCCAGGTGTCTGCAGGGCTGAGCTCCCTCCTGAGGTTCTGTGGGAGAACCTGCCCCATGCCCTTTCCCATTCCTGATGGCTATAGGCTTCCAGGGCTCTGCTCATCACCCCAGATTTCAAAGTCAGCGTCTTAATCTCTCTCTGCTCTGTCTTCATTTCATTTCTCCTCTGTGCATATGTCGAATCTCCGTCCACTGTCGTCGTCCTCCTCCTCCTCCTCCTCCTCCTCCTCCTCCTCCTCCTCTTCCTCCTCCTCCTTCTCCTCTTCTTTCTCCAGTACTGGGGATGGAACCCAGGGGTGCTCTACCACGGAGCTGCATCCCCAGTTCTTTTTATTTTTGAGGCAGGGTCTCCCTAAGCTGCCCAGGCTGGCCTCAAATCTGTGCTCCTCCTGCCTCAGCCTCCTGAGCTGGTACTATAGGTGTGCACCACCTGGATCCTCTGCCTTCCTGTTATAGGGATAGGTGTGATTTGCAGATGCAGCCCATCACGATAAACTGGGCTCATCTCTGCATCTCAGAATCCTTAATCACACCAGCAAAGTCCACTCCCCCCTTGCCACATAAGGGAAACTTCTCAGTTTCCAGGATCAGTATGTGGACAACGTTGATATGGAGGACTCTCTGTGATTTGGAAGCCTGATTCCCAGGCAGAACGCTCCATGGAACCCGTTGCTCCATTAGGCTGTCTGTTCTTTTGGAAGCCGGTGGGGACAGGTGTGGGACCATGCTGGAGATGATCATTCCACTGGCCTGGGTGCAGGCCAGCCTCTGACAGGTGCCTCCTGGCCCATTGCCCCTGAGCCTGGTGCAGAATGCAACAGATGTGCACCTGGGCTGCGTTTTCCACACTGGCTGCCAGTCTCTGCCCACGGCAGCTGCTCCTCACAAAGGTTTTCTGGGTACCCCTCACAGTCACCGTGGGTGGACAGTCATCAATGTTTACTGAGCACTTTCCAGGTGCAGTGCATTTGCTCATTGAATACTCCAATAGTTTTAGGAGGCTCAATTTTTAAATGCAGTAATGGACAGAGAGAGGATCTGAAGCTCAGTCAGCAAGCCAGCCATCAAGGAGCAGAGTCGGGAATAGCCCTCGGGGTTCGGCCTGAGTCCAGAGTTTGCCTGCAGCATGAGGATCGAGGTACTGCAGCTCAGAGGTCTGCAGGTCAGAGGTCTGAGAGGTCTGCTTTTCTGCAGGCTCTCTCAGGCTAGGAGAGGGGCAGGCTCCAGTGCCCAGGGGTTTACGCCTTACTAGAGCTGACCTCAGCTGATGCTCCGGGGCAGAGAGTGAACACAGCCCCCTAGTCCTTCTTGGGTGACTGACCTGCAAGGCCCCTGTGGGGCATGAGCTCCAGCTGTCCCTAATGGCACTTGGCCTTCAGAACCTCACTGCCTCATTTTCTTACCAGTGCTTGGGGACAGGGGTGTCAGGTCACCCCCATACAGCCCCTGGAGTCCTTGTCCCAGGGTCTGCTCCTGAGACTCCACTGTGTGCCACGCTGCACTGGACACTTGCTTGTGTTGTTTATTTAATCCTTCAAGGGTCCTCGGATGCAGATATTCCTGAGCTCAATTGCTGGATTCTCTTCACAGGGCAGGACTGCAAACTTAAAGGTACAGCTAGTGCCATCCCCTGACTTTGCTGACAGTCCTTGGACTGGGGGTTCCCAGAAAGTGCCCAAAATATGTAGGCTCCGAGGCCACATCCAGACAAGTGCTCTCTCTATGCAGGGCTGGGGAGTACAGTGACTTCCCAGTCCCCAAAGGTCAGGATTAAGCTGTCAGGGTTGAGCTACTTCGAGACACCAAGGGAGCGGCTGAGCCTGGTCTTCCAGGAGGGCTCCTGACAGGCACCAAGAGCCAAGGGCAGCACACTCGAGTCCCAAGAGGTTGCTTCCTGAGCCTCCCCCAACACCTGTGACTCCCTCAGCCACCGAGGGCACGCTGAGATCCACTGTGCCACCTGCTCCCAGATGATGCTCTAAGTCAGCCCGTTGCAGGGAGAGCCCGGCCTCTTGGCTCAGCCGGTGCGAGGTTGGAAAATTGCTGTCTTGGGCCACCCCACAACCACACCCTGGTGCAGAGCTATGAGGGGCAGTCCCCAAGAGACCCTTCTGGAGTGTCTCCTCCATCCCATCCTACTCTGCCTTGTGCACCCTGGAGGAACCTGTCCATCAGAGCTCTCCTGTGGAATGATAGCAGAGCCACACAGGGAGAGGAAACAGTAACAGACGTGGAGATGTGGGATGTGTGGGTTGTGATTTTCAGTGTTGCAAGAAAAGACGTTTGTGTGGTTTGGAATTTCTTTTTTGTACATATTAGAAACAATGTATACTTAGCCAGTGCAGGTTGCACATGCAACCCAGCCACTCAGGAGGCGGATGCAAGAGGATTGCAAGTTCCAGGCCAGCCTCAGCAATTTAGCAATGCCCTGTCTTTTTTTAAAATATTTTTTTAGATGTGTAGACCTTTATTTTATTCATTTACTTATACGTGGTGCTGAGAATTGAACCCAGTGCCTCACATATGCTAGGCGAGAGCTCTACCACTGAGCCAGCCTCAGCCCCAGCAATGCCCTGTCTTTTTTTTTTTAAGAGAGAGAGAGAGAGAGAGAGAGAGAGAGAGAGAGAGAGAATTTTAATATTTATTTTTTTAGTTTTCGGCGGACACAACATCTTTGTTTGTATGTGGTGCTGAGGATTGAACCCGGGCCGCACACATGCCAGGCGAGCGCGCTACCGCTTGAGCCACATCCCCAGCCCGCAATGCCCTGTCTTAACATAAAAAAATTAAAAAGGGACTGGGGATGTGACTCAAGTGGTTAAGTTTGTGCTCCTGGGTTCAATCCCAGAACTCCCCTCCAAATGTGCACTTAGCATCAAGCATGATTGAGTGGATAACATACCTTGGGAGGAGGATAAAAATTAAGAAGCTAACAAGAAAGAGAGAGAGAGAGAGAGAATATTACTCGAAGGGTACCACAGGATCTTTTTGTATATTCTGTATTGGAAAAAAAATTAAGAAGCTGAGCAATGGGAACTCAGTGAAACCGGTGCATCTGCTGCTGTGGTTTGAACATTTGCATTTCCTAGGTTACCACTGAATTCCCACAGCAACAGCTTCGGGAGGCGGAGCCTGATGGGAGGAGTTTAGGTCACCAAGAAATGAATGTTGCTCTGGAGGGAACACAGTCACTCTCTTCCGTCCTTCCTCCATGTGAGGACACATGCTAGTCCCCTCCTGGGCACAGGGCTCAGGTTCCATTTTGGAAGCAGAGACCAGGCCCTCACCAGATACCAAAGCTGTCGTCACCTTGATCTTGGACTTCCCTGCCTCTAGAACTAGAGAAATAAATTTCCGTTCTTTATAACCCCCGACCCTGCGGTCTCAGGTGTTCTGGTATAAAAGTACCTGGTTGCATTCAGAGAAGCTGAAGATGGATTTTTCTGCTTCTAGGTGTCGATCCCAGAGCAGGGCTTCTGGAACCTTAATGTACATATTGCTCTTTTGGGGGAAAACTTGTTAAAAAGCATAGTCACCCTGAGGAGGTCTGGTGAGCCCTGAGAACCTGCTTTTTGGCTGATGTTGTGGGCCGTCAGACCCCCATTGTTAGGTTGGGTGACAGCCCAACTTAACACGACGACCCATATAGCCCAGAAAGGCCCGGGACCTGCCTGGGTTGATGAGTTGGGGGCCGAACCAGAATTTTGGCCAGGTCTCCCATTTCCAGACTGGAATCCTCCATCTTTAGGGTCTAGAGAGTCAAAGGGCCCCAGATGGAGGAAAATCAAAGAAGATGAGAAGCCTATGGCCCTTCTAGCCAGGCTCCTGGTAACTTTGGAACTTGGAACATTCTAGCTCCCTGTAGGAGAGCCTGTGGTTTCTGGGCTGAGGCTGACCACGAGATTTCTCAGAGCCCAATGTGTGGGGGACACCTCCCTGAGGGGCTGTGGGTCATATCCTGGTCTGCTGTGTGACTTTGTGCAAACCATGAACCTCGGCTCCCTCAACCCTGAGCCTCAGTTTCCTCATCTGTGAAACAGGGACAATGTTGGTCCCTAGCCTCCAAGGGCTGGTATGAGGATTAAATGGAGCACCTGTCCTTACATGTCACATAAAGGATTTCTCATAAGGAGCCACAAAGGACTGTCTTCTTCCAAGAACCTGGGCACCTGGTTGCTGTTGGGAGGGGTGACAGGCAACTGTGCCTTGTGCCCAGGACAGAAGTGGCCCTGTGGTGTAGACAGAGTTGAGGTCCAAGTAAAAGTATGCATGAGGTTTCTGGGCCACTGTTGGTCTCCCCTCTGCGTCCTCCTGCTTGCATGGACTCAGGGTGTCCAGTCACTGAGCCAAGCCTGGACATGAGGGACCCTCTATGTGAAACTAACAGGACAACCACTCAGGAGGAGATGGGGCCCAGCAACCAGCCCCTGGTGGCCAGGCTGACCCCTAGTGTTATCACCGAGGTATCCACTTGAGGTCCAGGTCTTGGTGTCCTGAACAAAGAATGAGAAAGACAGGCAGAGTACAGACTTGGCTGAAGGTGACGGTAGAAGTCGTGCTCTGTCGTAAGGTAGAGCAGAGTGGGCCAGGAAAGGGAGGGAGGCCCAGGGCCCAGATGTCCGGAAATTCTTGTCTCATATGTTGGATTGTGAGGACCTGATTGAAGACCTTGCACCAATTGTCCCCATTGGTTACCTTATGGCCCCTGATTAGAATAGGGTCCAATTTCCCCCCCCCCATTGGTTACTTTAGAATACTAATCAGAATGCGCCCTCTTTACTGGTTATTTTAGACGACCGTACTTGTGAAGGGGGTTATCATGGGGGTTAAGTCCTCCGTGGCGGGAGTTGTCATGGTAACAGAATTTTTTTTGTCAACAGGGACAGGATGACTCATCTCCATCTTGTCTCTGCCTCTGTATCTTCATGTCCCTGAACTCCTACCTAACCCTGACAGTCCTCGCCCAGGTCCCCCAGCCCTCCCAGCCACCCTTCCCTACAGTGGGACCTCTATTTGTTTAATGGCCAAGTGTGCAGTGGGCACTAGGGGACATGGGGTGGACCATCTCAGTTTCTTGGGGGTCCCACCCTGAAAGCCCCCTCTAGCCCTGGTCCTCAGCAGGGTCTTAGTTCCCGCCTCCCGTCCCATGCCACCACCACCCCCCCTCGCTGCCTGGCCTTCTCTTCCCTGGCTTCATTGCAAAGTGGGTCTGGTTCGGCAGGGCTCAGCTGCCCTGTGGGCCTCCTGGTCACCCTGCCTCCCAGCGGCCACCTGGTCCCTTTCTGTCACATTGCCTCCCTAAAATGGAAGGGCTTATTGCTCTCCAGATGGACTTGACAGCAGCTCGCCTTGTCTGTGAGTGGAGATGGAAGGAGGAGAGGACCGAGCAAGAGAGAGGGAGAGAGGATGAGATGGCAGGATGGCGGGGACACGGAGTGGGAGAGCGAGGCAGCCCAACACGCAGATGTCCAACAAACCCAGGAAGTGGGTGTGCCTCCTGCAGGGACTTCTGGCTAACACTCCACATCTCCCGGCAGGTTGCGAAGGAAGGGAAAGAGCAGCTATTTCATCACTGGGCCCATCTGTGGGGCCGGGCTGAGCCTGGGCGTTGGGCCAGTGTGGCCAGAGGGGATCGTGGGGTTTGGCCAAGGGGCTTCCTGTCTGGAGCCTGCATCTGGGGCAGCGTGTAGGGGAAAGATCATAGGCCGGGGCAGGAGGAGTGACTCCAGGTCCACCCGATTGGTCAGTGTGGGCCTCTCTGGTCCTTCTCAGGCTTCTGTTTCTACATCAGTGAAATAGCCAGTGCTCGAGGCTCCTTCTTTGGCATAAAAACGAGGTCTGACATCCCAGAGGCATTTGGAACCTAGGCCCCATGACTAATCAGGTAGGGGAGAGAGAGCCTCATCTGCCTTCCCAGCAAAGGTCCCCGTCCTCTCACCTTGGGGGACTTTGTCCTGGCTGGAGCCCCTCATGCCTGATCTGATTTCCCCCTTTGAAATCTCCGGGCTGCCTGTGCCCGTCCAGTCTTGGCACATCATTATCCTGGGTCTGTTGGAGGCCGCCTCTCATTTGATTTTACTTTTGCTGTTTTCCTCCTGTGCTTTCAACCCCCCCCACCCACCCCCCACACTCCTGACCCCTCTCCTGCCAAGGCTTCCATTTAAAGGGTCCAATATCGGGTCCTCCTCAGCTGTGCGTCTATATTTGTAGAAGGACACCGTGTGGCTTGAAGCCAGTGTGAGGCTGTGCCTCATGCTGTGGCTTATTTCTGTAACTGAACATTGGGATCTGTCCTCAGGGCTGCAGGAACTCCACAGGGCCCCCCCCCCCACTCCATTCACCTAGAGATGGGTGTCCAGCTGGGGCCCGCAGACCTAGGGGAAGGAGGGCTCGTTAATGGGCACCCAGAGTTTGCTCCATGGGACAGACCTCTCTCCTCTGCAGGAATCAAAAGAGAAGTGCCCCGTGAACAAAAGGAACTGTCAAATGCCCCAAATATCAAGCAAGGGGGCGGGGTGCACAGGTATCAGAGAGAACGCTGGATTTCACTGCATAGATAGGAAGGATCTGGGCCTCCTGAGGATGCCACATGGCTGTGATTTGGATCAGTGTCCCCAGTATCAAAGCCTTGGTCTCCAACGGTGGCACTATTGGGAGGTGGTGCAATCTTTAAGAGCTGATACTTAATGGGAGCTCTTGAGGTCCCTGGGGATGCACCTTAGAAGGAGATTGTGGGACCCTACTTGCCCCCGCCCTGCCCCCCACTTCCTGGCTCATGGCGAGACCTCTCACCCTGACATGGGTTCCTAGTTATCCACAGTCTTCCTCAGAGGCCAAAGCACTGGGCTGCCTGATCTTGGATTTGAACCTCAGTGAGCTAAATAAACCTTTTCTCTTTATAAACGAATTGCCTCAGGTGTTTTGTGGTAGTAATGTGACGCTGAATGATGTATCATGTAAAGAATCAAAAGCAATGACACGCTGGCAGGAAATATTTTCAATGATTAAAACCAACAAGGACAAACTATTGCTGAAAGTAATTAAAGAAGACACAAATAAATGGAAAGACATCTGGCATTCTTGGATTAGGAGACGACTCAATGGACAATACTACCCAAAGGAAACTGAAATCAACCAGTTTCATGTAAACGCTATCAAAATCCCAAAAGCCATCTTTTTTTTTTGGGGGGGGGAGGGAATGAAAAAGTGGATTCTTCGTATCATATGGAATTGCTGTGGACCTCAAATAGCCAAAATGATATTGAAAAGGAACAAATTGGAAGACTTACATTTTCTGATTTCAAAACTTGCTACAAAGCTATAGAAATCAAAACAGTGTGGAACTGGTATGTGGGGAGACAGATACAGCAGTGAAACAGAACTCAGGGTCCATAAATAAACCCATGAATCTGTGGGCCATGGATTTTTTTTAAAGGGCCAAGACTATTCAGTGACAGAAAGAAAAAAGTCTCTTCCACAATTAAATGATGTTGGGACAACTTTATTTCCATATGCAAAAGAATCAACTTCCAAGTCAGGGATGGTGGTGCACGCCTGAATCCCAGCAGCTTGGGAGGCTGAGGCCAGAGGATCGCAAGTTCAAAGCCAGCCTCAGCAACAGTGAGGTGCTAATAAGCAACTCAGTGAGACCCTGTCTCTAAATAGGGCAGGACAGGTGGCTCAGTGGTCAAGTGCCCCTGAGTTTAATCCCCAGAAACCCCCCCACCCAAAAGAAGAATCAATACCCACCTACACCCACATTGTATAAAAAATGTTATCTCAAAATGCATCAAAGATCTAAACTTAAGAGCTAAAATTATAAAACCCAGAAGGAAAAAAAAGCCATAGGTACAAGTATTCCTGACCTGGGATTTGGTCATAGATTTTTAGATATGATACCAAAAATTTGAGCAACAAAAGAAAAAAAAATAGATAAATTGGATTTCATCAAAATGAAAAAGTTTTGTGTATCAAATGATACTATCAACAAATCAGCCCATCGAAGGGAAGAAAATGTTCGCAAATCAGACATCTGGTATCTGGGATCCTGAATATATAAAGAGCTTTTACAACTCGTCACCCAAAAGATACACAACTCAATTCAGGCCTCACTTGGTCCTCAAGGTGGTGCTATTGGGAGGTGGTGGAACCCTAGAGAAGTAGATCATAGGAGGCCTGCCCTCCAGTGAGATTTGAGACTCCACCCCTTCCTCTTTCTCTTACTCCCCAGCTATGAAGTGAGTTGTTCTGCTCTACCATGCCGTGTCACCACGATGTGCTACCTTGTCACAGGCCTAAAACGATGGAGCCAGTTGATCACCAAACTGGAACCTCCAAAAGTATAAGCCAAAATAACCTTTTCTCTTTACAAGTTGATTTTTCTCAAGTATTTTGTGATAGTAAAATGATGCTGACTAACTCACATGCTCCAAAGGATTGAAAATAAATAAACAAATACTCATACCCAAATGCTTCTGGCCTCACTATTGATGATAGTCACAAGATGGAAAAAGCCCAAATGTCCATCCACAGAATAATGAATTAAAAAAAAAAAATTGGTGTATATGCATACAATGGAATATTATTCAGCCATATAAAGGAATGAAATAGCGATACATGGTACAACATGAATAAACCTCAGAAACATGATGCTAAGTTTAAAAAAACAGCCAGAGGTAAGAGATCACACAGAGTGGTTCCACTTATAGTAAATGTTTAGAATAGGCTAATCTACAGAGACAGAGATCTGGCTGTTGTTGCTAGGAGATGGGGGAGGAAGGAAGAGAAGGCATTGCTTAAGGCATTGTCTGGTTATGGAGTGTTTTGGAAGTAGGTGGAGATGGTGGTTGTACAGCATCGTGAATATGCTAAATGCCACGGCATCAGACACTTATAAATGGCCAATATTTAATGTAAATTTCACAATAAACCAACAAATCCACGAACCAACCAATCAACCAGGAATTTGTATCTAGCACAAAGAACTCCTGCAGATCAATAAGATAAAAAAAAAAATAAAATAAAATAACAGCCCACAGAAAAATGGGAAAAAGCGTGAGTGAGCAATTTATAGAAGGGATCAAACAGGCTGATGGATGTATAAGGAAATACTGGAGCTCATTCAGAATCGGAGATGTATCAGCATGGGATGCACAGCGGCCATTGTCAGTGGGCAATGTGGGCACAGGATTCTCCCTCATGCTTATGCCTTGCCTCTCCGTTACCCCACTCGGGTGCCTACCTCCCGGCAAAGGAGACAGGGAGCAGCAATATGACAAGATGGGACAGTTATTGCTGGGTGTGGTGGCGCACACCTGTAATTCCAGCTACTTGGGAGGCTGAGGCAGGAGGATTGCAAGTTCAAGGCCAGCCCCAGCAACTTAGTGAGGCCCTAAGCAAGTTAGAGAGACTGTCTCAAAATAGAAAAGAAAGAAAGAAAGAAAAGAGTTGGGATGTGGCTCCGTGGTGAAACTCCCTGTTCAATACACAGGACACCTCTGAAAAATGTGGACAATTATTACTTTGGAGTGGTGGAATTATACCTGTTAATCAGTCTTTCTATTTTTCAATTATTTTTTTTTCTTTTGCAGTACTGGAGATTAAACCCCGAGTGTTAATCAGTTTTACCTCAGTGCTTTACCGCTGAGCTACATTTCCAATCCTTTAAAAAAAAAAAAAAAAAAAGAAAGATTTTGAGACAGGGTCTCTCTAAGTTGCTGAGGCTGGCCTCCAGTTTGTGATTATCCTGCCTTAGTCGCCCGAGTTGCGGGATTACAGGTGTGCCCTGGCTAGATTTTTTTTTTTTTTCTTAAGAAGGAAGAACAAAAGCATCCGTGAAATTTTCTGGCTTAGGATGGGTATTTAGAGAGAAAGATTGTGAAAGCTGGTAGGATTGTGTGTGTGTGTGTGTGTGTAGGGGGGAGCAGCCTGAGCTTCTGGATTCCTCTAGCGGGAGTCCAGAGCTGAGTCAGAGACTGGCTGCATCCACTGCCTTGTCACAGGCCTAAAACGAGTGACTCTACGTTGTCTGGAATCAGAAGGGTCCTTCCTGCTGGGGGTGGTGGCACACACCTATAACGCCAGTGGCTCAGGAGGCTGAGGCAGGAGGATCGCAGGTTCAAGGCCAGCCTTAGCAACTCAGTGACTTAGTGAGGCACTAAGAAACTTAGTGAGACCCTGTCTCAAAATAAAGAATAAAGAAGGCTTGGGGAGTGGCTCAGTGGGTGGGGAGGCTGAGGCCCAGCTGGGGGTTGGTCTGAGGCCATACAGCATTTTAAAGCTCTGGTTTGGATTCTCCACCTGGATAGAGGCCATCCTAAACTCCCCAGTTTTAAAACGGGTATGCTCCAGGTAGGGGGAATTTGGGGATAAGGTCATTTCTTTAAGAGTGAAGCCAATATTTCTCATGCCTGGCCTTTTCTCTTTACAAGTTAATTTTTCTCAAGTATTTTGTGATAGTAAAATACTCGGAGCCAGGCTCAGCTGATGGACAGCCTCAGAGGTTCTGTCTTTCACATTCACTTTCAGCTCTGCCCTGTGCTGCTCTGGACACCGATTCAAAGAAGCTGGACTGGGGACAGAGCTCCCCGATAGAGCGCCTGTCTAGCATGTGTGGGGTCGCAGCCGCGAGCCTGGCTTAGCAGAACAGGCAGGCTAACTCCGTGTGACAGAGAAGCTGGGGTCTCCCTGCCTATTCTCCAGCTTTGTGGGTGCTAGGTGGTCCCCCTACATTCTCGGCCTTCCCCTCCTCCAAGAAAGGGGAGCAGAAACTCAAACATGGTCGTGTCCTCTGGGTGGTACGGGCCACGGGCCTCTGGAAGCTTGGCTCCCTGGTGCCAATCCAGGTCCATCCAAACTTCAGATCGGCAAAGAAGGTCTCAGAAGGTGGCTCTGGGGGAGAGAGTCTCTTAGCAGAGGCCACCTGGGACAATGTCCCCTATTTAACAGACGGGGAAACCAAGGCCCAGACACGTACACAGGCCCTGATGTCCAGAGTCAGGATCTTGTTGGGCTTTCCAGGGACCCTCCCGAAGTCCAAAGACTCAGTGAACATCTCAGCCAGAGGGCTCATCAGACCCCCACCCCCACCAACACGCCCCCTCTGGGAGCCTGCCTCCACCCACTCCCAGGATGGAAGGTGCCACCAAAGTTCTCCAGGTGGGAAATGCAGGAGAGCGCAAGATCACCCGCAGGGCCCATCTGCCTGACCCATGGCGATGACCCCCAGGAAGTGCTCCTGACCGCCCCTGGCCATGCCAAGTCCTCAGACCCCCATTCTCACCTGGGCCCAAAGAGCCCAATGGGGCACGCGGAGTATGGGGGAGGGGTACGGGAGGGGCGCCCCTGTCACAGCGGCCTGCCTGCCAGGTGGGCTTCTCTGGGGATGGACATACGGCTGTTGAGTGCCCTGCCCTTTCTTTTCTTTCCCTTCACCCCCTCTCTCCTGCGCTCGCTCTCTCTGTCTCTGTCTCTCTCTCTCTGGTTCCTCTGGGGACTGACCAGGCCTCACACACTGTAGGCCAGCACGCTGTCCATCAGCTGAGTACATCTCCAGCCCCTTTCCATTTCTTTTTTTTTTTTGCATTTTAGAGATTTTTCTTAAAACAAAAAGAGAATGGGAGCCGTGTATGGTGGCACACGTCTGTGATCAGCCCCTGGAGGTTGAGGCCTGAGATGGCAAGTCCAAGACCAACCTGGACAGCCTGGGGAGACCCTGACCCACAAAGAAAGAAAAGGCCGGGGACGGAGCTGAGTGACAGGACGTCTGGGTGCCACCCCTGGACCACACAGTGCACCCAGGACGGCCCAGGAGGGAGCAGGGAGACCCCAAGGCCTGGGACAGACGTTTAGACCAGGACTGTAAGACCTGGTTAGGAGAGAGCCTCTGTGTGTGTGTGTGTGTGTGTGTTGTGTGTGGTGTGCATGTGTGTGGTGTGCATGTGTGTTGTGTGTTGTGTTGTGTGTGGTGTGTTGTGTGTGTTGTGTTGTTGTGTGTGTTGTGCTGTGTTGTGCCGTAAGTGTTGTATGTTGTGTGTGTGCTGTGTGTTATGTTGTATTGTCATGTGTTGTGTGTTGTGTCGTTGTGTGTGTTGTGTATGTTGGGCTGTGTGTGTTGTGTGTTGTGCTGTTTGTTTTTTGCATTTTTCCTGTTTGTGTGTTTTGCTGTGTATGTTGTGCTGTGTGTTGTGTATGTTGTGTGTGCTGTGTGTTGTGTGCTGTGTGTTATGTGTTGTGTATGTTGTGTTATGTGTGTGTGCTGTGCGTTGTGTTATGTGTGTGCTGTGTGTTGTGTTATGTGTGTGCTGTGTGTTTTATGTGTGTGCTGTGTTGTGTTGTTGTGTGTGTTGTGCTGTGTGTGTGTTGTATGTGTATGCTGTGTGTGTGCTGTGTTGTGTTGTTATGTGTGTGTTGTGAGTGTTATGTGTGTATGTTGTATGTTGTGTTATATGTGTTGTGTCTTGTGCTGTGTGTGTTGTGTGTCTGTGTGGTGTGTGTATACAGGGATCAAGACACTGAGCTATCAGAACTCTGGGATAGGGTCAGGGGCCTTCCCTCCCCGCTTGGTCCCTTTCTGCAGCCTGAGAAATTCCTAGTCCCCGCCTGGCAGAGGAGGAAGCCAAGGCTCAGAGAGGTGAAGTGACCGACAGGTTCCCACAGTCGGCCAGTGGCACAGCTGAGACTTGAACCCAGGCCTCAGGCTCTGGAGACCTGCAGAGCATGGCGGAGGGAGGAAAGGCTGTGTTTGTGCCGCTCCAGACGGAGCTGTGCCCCCTGCAGCCGCCTGGGTGCCGTGTATGGCTCACACGGCCCAACAAGGCTGCCTCGGCAGGTTCTGTCCACTGGCCTCATATTCCAACAAGATAGGTGGCCTGCCTGGCCAGAGCCGGTCCTGTGTGCACGCCTGGGAGCAGCAAAGGGAGGTGGTGGCCTTGGACCTGGGGGGATCCCCCACTGCCCCAAAGAATAGGGCAACCCAACCGCTCCCAGGTAGCTGTTGTGTGGTGAGGCAGCTGGTGTCCCTCGGAGCTGACATTTCCCTGGCCAACCTGTTTTTCCTAGGAAGCAAACAGGACATATGGTGACTGGCAACTGAGTTTAAATGCCAGAGCTCACTTGACCTTTGGAGGCTGAGAAAACCATCACGTTTTTCACAACATTCTGTTCTCTTCTCAAGAGAGCTCCTTTACGGACATAATTCCACACTGGCCTCGACTGCCACTGCCCAGGTGACACTGCCTAACTCCAAGAGGGTGCCAGTTGGGTCCAAGTCTGTGTTAACCCCTCTTGGGTTGTGCAGTGTCCCACCTGTGGAACTATGCATGATAGCTATGAGTCCCAGAAATTAAGCAGGTAGGTGAGTGGGTCCCCTGAAGTTTTGAGTGGGCAGGGGGCTCACCTTGTTGCTGATATCCATCCCAGCAAGCAGAGAAACCGACCAGCCCGGGTGGACAGCATCCCTCATCAGATGGTGGACACAGCCTCCTTATGGCCTCCATGCCTCCACCACAGTGTGGTGTGGACTCTTCTTCCTGGGGCAGCCACAGAGGCCTTTAAGAAAGTGAATCAAAAAAAAAGTCAGATGGGAAAGGCTGCACATTGCATGATTTTATTTATATGGAAATGTGCAGAAGAGCAAGTCCACCCAACGCAGAGCCCACTGGTGCGGCCAGCCAGGAGGAAGACGGGAAACTGGGGTGGTGGGTTGATGAGTCCAGGGGTGACTTTTTGGGGGTGATGGAGATATTCTGGAGCTAGATCACGGTGACATTCGCACAGCATTGTGCATGTGTCAGATGCCACTGAACTGTGTATTTTTAAAACACGCTGCGTATTTTACCACAGTAAAAACAAAATCAGGGCACATCTGATGGCCCCCAAGCCCCCAGCATGGCCCAGGTGCTGCAGCACCACCAGCCCTTGCAGGGCTGTGTCCCCGTCTCTCCCCATGGCCCCTGTCCTTTGCCGGCCCCCGGGTCCCTCCCTCCTTCTCTTCCTTTGCAGGGACTATGCCCGTGCTCCACACCAGCCCAGCCCATCAGCACACTGACCCTGTCTGAAATCATTCTACTTGTCCAGTGACTGGGTTGCCAAAACCTGTCTCCATCTAGGAGGCAGGTGGGGGTCAAGGCTCTGCCCACGTCACGGCTGCTGCTCCTGAGCGCTGGGCCACACACCGGCTTTATGGACCGACCAAATGGCACAGGTGGGGTGGGCAGGCTGCCCCCCGCACACGGCAGCTTTCTGCTCCTCCTCTCCCCTCTTGATCTCCTTCTCTTAGCGCCTCACCCTCTCCTTCCTGTTCTCCCTCACCCTCTCCTTCCTCCACCTCCTTGCCCACCCCACCTGTGCCATTTGGTCCTCCTCCTTCTCTTCCTCCTCCTCCTCCCCCCTTCCTCCTCCTCCCCCTCCTCCCCATCCTCCTCCTCCTCCTCCCCTTCCTCCTCCTCCTTCTCTTCTCCTTAAATTGCCACCCTGCCCTTACCTGCATTCCTATCTTATTTTTCTCCACCAGAGGTCCCTGAAATTAATTTTAATTTTATTTTATTTTGGGGGTCACCAGGGATTTAACCTGGGGTCGATTTACCACGGAGCCACATCCTCTGCCCTTTTTATTTTCTATTTTGAGACAGGGTCTCACTAAGTTGCTTAGGACATCTGTAAGGTGCTGAGGCTGGCCTCAAACCTGTGATTCTCCTATCTCAGCCTCCCGAGTCACTGTGCACCACCACGGCCAGCTGTCCCCAATGTTTTAACCATTAGTCCCTTGAGCCTATATTGGCTCCACAAGGACATGGATTTCGGTGTCTCCAGGCACCTGGAGCTGCACCTGACAAATCTGTACACCAGCTGGGGAGCTGCGGCTCCAATGTCTGGACTTCCTAGTTCACAACCTTCTTGTCTGAATCTTGGGGGTTGTTGTTCATACACCATCAGAACAAAGCTGCCCCACTGCTCCCCCACCCCACATAGCACAGCCCCAACCCTGACTTCTCCAGGGCTTCTCCATCCTTGGCCCCTTGCTGGGGTCCCTGTCCTGGACTCCTGTCCCCAGACTCAAATGCGTAGCTGATCTTGACCTCTCCCAGCTGAACACGAGGCTTTGCAACCTCAGCCCTCTCCACAGTGGGATGGATAATTCTTTGTTGTGCCAGGGCCTGTCCTGTGGCTTCTACCCATCAGGAGCAGGCCGCATGACTAGTGCGCAGAACCATCTCCAGATGTCCTCTGGCAAGGGGCAGAACACCCCTGGCTGAGAACCACCAAGCAGAAGTTCTGCCTTTATAGTCTGGTCCTATCTCCTGATCCGCCTCGCCCCAGGTGGGTGAGGATTCAGGTTCCAAAGACTCCAGGATCCCCATTCCTCTCTGCCTCTGCGCACGCTGTTCCCCCTTCCTGAAATGCCCTTCCACAACTCCAGACTGGGTTAGGAGTCCTCTGTGGACTCCTGGTTGTCTCCTTTCTGAACCCAGAGCTCACTGGGGCTCATTAATGGTCTGGCTTCTATTATGGACAGGGAAGACTTGGTGCCTGGTGCTCAGGAGACCCCAGTGCGAATTTTCTGAATGAGTCAATGAATGAATGAAGCCTGTTGATGGGATAGACTTCAATATTTGAGGTTTTTTTTTTTCCAATGTTGGGGATCAAACCCAGGACCTTGTACCTCATGCTAGGCAAGTGCTCTACCACTGATCTATATCCCCAGCCCACAATGATAGATTTGATTTGATTGCTGGGGATTGAACCCAGTACCTTATACATGCTAGCAAATGCTCTACCACTGAGCTGTAGCCCCAACCCTTTTGTTTTTATTTTAAGACAGGGTCTTGCTAAAGTTGCTCAGGTTGGCCTTGAACTCACCATCCTCCTGCCTCAGCCTCCTGAGAAGCTGGGATTAAAGGCATGCACCACTGCATCTGGCCACATCAATTTAGTTCTTGAATTGTTGAGTCTGTCTGTCTTACATGCCTGGAATAAATACCAATTGGCTTTGGTGTATGATTCTTTTTATACATTGTGGGATTTGATTTTTTGTTAATCCATATTTCTTTCCTTGTAAGATCTTTTGTCTGGTTTTGGTACAGGGTAATAAGACTTCATAGGATGAGTTAGGATGTTTTCTTTGTACTTTTATCTTCTAAAAATGAGCCACACCCTTAGGCCTTTTTATTTTTTATTTTGAGACAGGGTCTTGCTAAGTTGCTTAGGGCCTTGCTAAATTGCTGAGGCTGGCTTTGAACTCATGATGCTCCTGCCTCAGCCTTCTCAGTGGCTGGGATTACAGGTGGGTGCCACCGCTCCCAATTAAGGTGCTCTATCCTGGTGTATGTTTCATGTGAGGTTGAAAAGAATTTGCATGCTTCTGTCATTGGGTGAAGTGGTCTACCGATGTCAATCAAAGCTGGTTGATGGATACTGCCCTTGAGTCAACTATAATAATGGATTCGTGTATTTCTCCTTGCTCTGTTGTTAGGCATATGCACATTAAGGATTGTGGAGAACTCATCCCTTCATCAATATGTAATGCCCTCCTTGATCCCTGATAATTTTCCTTGCTTTGAGGTCTACTCTGCATTAAATTAGAGTAAAGCTAGTTTTGCTTTTTTTCTGATTACTGTTACCATGGCAGGGTAATAAGATTTCATAGGATGAGTTAGGATGTTTTCCTCCATCCATTTACTTTTTAGTGTTTTTCTTCAGTGCTGAAGATAGAACCCAGGGCATCACGTGTGCAAGGCAAGTGCTCTACCACTGAACTGCACTCCCAGCCTTGGGTCTTGTGTTTTTGATCTACTCTGACAACTGTCTTCGAATTGGTGCATTTAGACCATTGACATTCAAAGTGATTAGAGATATATAGTTGAATTGCTGTCTACCGTATTTGTATTCCTTTTCATCTGTTGTTCTGATTCTTTTTTCTTTTTCTTTGGGTACTGTGGATTGAGCGGCTGGGATTATAGGCATGTACCACTGCACCCAGCTTTCTTTTGTGATTTTTAAAAATCAATATATTTTTTTTCTGTTTATTTGGTTTTTTTAACTTTATTTATTTACATTTTTATGTGGTGCTGAGGTTTGAACCCAGTGCCTCACACATGCCAGGCAAGCGCTCTACCCTTGAGCCACATCCAGTTTTGTGATTTTTATTGTGATTCCATTTTCTTTTCTAGCATATCAATTACACGTTTTTCTTTTTTAATTTTTTTTTTAGTTGAACATGGACACAGTACCTTTGTTTTACTTATTCATTTATTTTATGTGGTGCTGAGGATCGAACCCAGTGCCTCACATGGGCAAGGCAAGTACTCTACCACTGAGCCACAACCCCAGCCCCTCAGTTACACTTCTTATAATGAACTTTTGAAGGAATCCTCATTCATTGCTAGACAGAATGCAAAATGGGCGCTGGGGTTGTGGCACAGTGGTAAAGTGCTTGCCTAGCACATGTGAGGCACTGGGTTCGATCCCTGGCACCACATAAAAATAAAATAAAGGGGGCTGGGATTGTGGCTCAGCGGTAGAGCGCTGGCCTAGCACGTGCGAGGCCCTGGGTTTGATCCTCAGCAACACATAAGAATAAAGGCATTGTTTTGTGTGCATCTACACCTAAAAAATAAATATTAAAAAAATTAAAATAAAATAAAAGTACTGTGTCCATTTACAACTAAAAAAAATTATTTTAAAAAGAATGTAGGGCTGGGGATGTGGCTCAAGTCGCTCGCCTGGCATGCGTGCGGCCCGGGTTCAATCCTCAGCACCACATACAAACAAAGATGTTGTGTCCGCCGAAAACTAAAAAATAAACATTAAAATTCTCTCTCTCTCTCTCAAAAAAAAAAAATCAAAATGGCACATCTTTAGAAGACATTTTTGCAGTTTCTTATAAAACTAAACATACTCTTAACATATGCTCCAGCAATCATACCCCTCGGTATTTACCCAGATGAGCTGAAAACTTACGTCTACCCAAAAACCTGCACACAGATGTTTTTAGCAGTGTTATACATATTGCCAGAAAGTTGGAAGCAACCATGGCATCCTATAGTAGGTAAATGGATGAATAAACTGTGGTTCTTCCAGACAGTGGAAAAATGTTCACTGCTAAAAAGAAGTGAGCTGTCAAGCTGTGAAAAGATGTGGAAGAAACTTAAATGTATATTATTAAGTCCAAGAAGACAAACTGAAAAGACTACGCACTGTATGATTCCCACTACGTGACATTCTGGAAAAGATGAAACTCTGGAGATGGTAAAAGGTCCAGTGGTTGCCAGTGTTAGAGGGGGAAGAGGGAGGGAGGGTTGGGGAGGACTACAAAGGATTTTTAAGCCAGGGAAGTTGCATGATACTATCTACCATGGTGTATACAATCACTCTGATTTGGTCCACACCCATAGAATGTCAACCAACAAGGGTGGTTTCTAAAGTAAACTAAGAATTCTGGGTGATAATGATGTCTCAATGAAGATTCATTAATTATTACAAATGTAACCTCTGTGGTGGGGTCTGGGAATAATGAAGGAGGCTATGCTTGTGTTGGAAAGGAAATCTCTGTATCTTCTGCTCCGTTTTGCTATGAACCTAAAACTGCTGTTAAAAAACAAAACAAAACAAAACAAAAAAAACAAAAAACTCTTTTTAAAAAGCATTTTTACTTTTTTAAGACCATCAAACTAGTAGGTGTAGTGTCACATGACTGTAATCCCAGAAATTTGGGAGGCAGGAGGATCACAAGTTTGAGGCCAGCCTGGGCAATGTAGCAAGACCCTGTCTCAAAAAAATATATAATAAAAAAATAAAAAGGACTGGAAATGTAGTTCCGTTGTAAAGTATCCCTGGGGTCAAATCTCGTGTGCAACACACACACACACACACGCACGCACATACACTTGGATTGGGCTCCAAATGAGATCCACCATGGTGATATCCACATTTGTCATTTGTAAGCAAAAATACCCAACACGGTTTCAGCACCATAATGAAAAATATAAATAACTGGGGCGGAAGCAGACCTCCAACAGATCAGCAAGCTTTCCTTTATTCTGCAGCAGAGTCAATCAATCAGGCACTGGAAGGGCTCATTTTCTGGGTATGGAAATGGCCCATCGGTTACAGAAGGAATCTGAGTTTTATAGGTTACAATGAGGGTGAATTAATCTTTGGAAACTGTGGACGTATTGATTTGGACCATCAGGAAAAAGAAATTGTAAAAAGCCTAAACTGTCACTGGGAAAAGCTCAGAACTCGATGTTCATTGTTTATCTTCTTTCTCGGGGATCCACTGTCTCCCAGAGCGTCACTACTTGCTCTGACTTGGGGTCTGGCTTGGAGGGGTCGTGGGGATGAGGAGGGCTCAGTGGGAGTGGACAGGAGTTGGAGTAAAGGCCCAGAGACGGGTGGGAACTCTCAAGCCAGGGCTCAGGACGGAAGAGTCATCTCCACTGGGATGAAGAAAGTGAGGCTCACACGGATCAAGTGACTTGCTCCATTACATAGCTCATAGGTGGTAGAGGAATGACTTAAACTCCGTGGTGGGTGATTCCAAAGGTGACACTCCTGTTAGCAACTCTAAGTGGCAGTTGGTAAGAGAGAGCTCTCTGACTGATTTCTTCAACAAATTGGGGACTTATTTTCACACAAAAGATGCCTCTGACTGGTGGGAAGGTCCAGGGCTGGACTGTCAGCTCCACGAAATCATCAGAGACCCAGGCTCCACTATCCTCTGTTTATCCCTTTATTTTTAAAGTTACCTCATGGTCCAAGTTGACAGCTGGGGCTCCGGTCATCACATCCGTTTTATAGGTAAGAATAAGAAAGGAGAAAGAACAAAAAGGCCCGATTCCTATTTTAATTGGCTCTTTAAACAGGGTCTTCATTAGTCCCACTGAAGACCTCCAAGTTATGGCTATTGGTCACCAGGCTGTAAGGGAGCCTGGGAAATGGGTTCCTTTTTAGTCAGGCATGTCGCTGAGCAAAGTGAGACCAGAGTTCTGTGAACAAAGAAGAATAGGAGCCTATGGCAGGAGCTTCATCCCCCTCTCATCCCCCAAAGTTATTTCCCATGCCTTCCAGATTTCTCTAGAATGCTCCAGATCCCTTGAAGAACAGCCCTCTGGAGAGCTTTGCTGAGGACACAGGCTCAGAGAGCCACATAGTGGGGTGTGTGCTGCAAAATGAGGTGCTAGGGACTGGGGTTGTGGCTCAATGGTAGAGTGCTTGCCTGGCATGTGTGGGCACTGGGTTCGATCCTCAGCACCACATAAAAATAAATAAAATAAAGATCCATCAACAACTTAAAAAAGGAGATGGCTTTGCCTGGGGTCTCCTAGGGGACCCACTGCACTGTATGCATGTGGACGCTGCTCTCCTATTATCTGGTGACCTGTGCCCATTGGGGGGTCAGCCTGACAGATTTTAGAGTATGGGTCCCAAAGCCAGAGAGACCTGGCTTTGAGCCCCTGGTTCCACCTTTAACGGGTGGCTTAACCTTGAGGAAACGCACCGTCATGTGTGAATTTTTTTCATCCCCCATCTATAAAGTGGGTGCCGTAATATTTGCATGCACGCATCTTGGGCTCATTTGGTGCCGGACCTTCTTCTGGGTACTTCACACATATGAATCCTTGCGTTTTCCCAATGAGTCTAGGAAGGCAATACCACTCTCTCTCCCATTTTACAGATGGGAGAACTGAGGAAAGTACAAGCTAGAGAATGACCAGGCTGGCAGATCATCCTGATCTGGACACAGAACTCATGTTCTGGACACTTCTCTAGGTGTCATCCCTGTGTGGGACGGAATAGGGCAAGAGCCCATTTACCTCCAGGGCCTGACTTTAGGGTCCCGTGAGACAATGTCTATGATGTTAGTGAGCTTTTATCACTGTGACCAAAGTACCAGATATGATCAATCTAGAGAAATGGATTAATCCATTTCCTGGATTAATCCACTTCCTGGACTAATCCATTTTCCTGGATTAATCCACTGATGAAGTCAGAGCTCTAATCATTGCCTAAAAGCCCCAACTCTGCACTTTGCTGTATTGGTAATCAATGCTTTCAAAACATGAGCTTTTGAGGGAGATGCCAGATCTAAACCATAGACGATCAGAAGCACATCTTCCTTCCTCATTTCTTTTCTTTTATTGGTATGGGGTATTGAATCCAGGGGCCCTTACCTCTAAGCTACATCCCCAGCCCTTTAAAAAAAATTAGTTTTAGGTTGATACAATACGTTTATTTTTATTTATTTGTTTTTATGTGCTGCTGAGGCTCCAACCCAGTGCCTCACCCTCACTAGGCGAGAACTCTACCCCAGCCCTTTTAAAAAAAATATTTTTATTTTGTGACAGGGTCTTGCCAAGTTGCTTAGGACTTCACTAAATTGCTAAGGCTGGCTTTTAACTTGTGATCCTCCTGCCTTAGCCTCCCGAGCCACTGGATTACAGGTGTGTGCCACTGCTTCGCACATGCTAGGCAAGTGCTCTACCACTGAGCCACAACCCCAGCCCCAAGGTCCTGCTTCTTAGAGGCCCTACTGCCTCTCAATCCTATTACCCTGGGGTCCAAGCTTCCAGTGATGAACGTATGGGGGACCAACTATATCCAGACCATAGTAGGGATTCTGGAAGTCAAGGCCCACACGGTTGGCGGCTTTTGCCAATATCTATTTCCTTTGTGCTCTGTGAAGTCTTCGTTTGTTGGTGAGTCAGTGTTCTAAATCAGTCGTGCATTTGGTAATCAGATTTTCCAGCCCCTCCTGCTGGTCATCTGGGCCCGTTCTGGCCAAGCAATGATCTTATGTGGATTTCTAGGAAAGATTTTGCTGTCCTGATGAAAAGAGACAATTACAGCCAGCAGGGCCCTTGACACTCCCCTCACCTTTGGTATGGGGAGGCTGTCAGAGCCTTGCTGGGGGCGGGGGGCGGTCATTTTTCCTGCCCAGGAGGGTATAAGCCACCGGAGAAAATCAGTCAGAAATAATTAGTGAAGAACAAAAGACTCAGAGTCAGAAAGAGAGTTTTGAGTAGAGCACCTGATAGGTCTAGCCCACACAGAAGCTAGAGCTGGGCAATTGAACAAAGACTCCTGGGGGCTGGGGCTCAGTGGTAGTGCGCTTGCCTTGCAGGTGTGAGGCCCTGGGTTCGATCCTCAGTACCACATAAAAATAAATAAAGATATTGTGTCCATCTACAACTAAATATATATACTAAGAGGAAATTTCCACTGGAAGTTCCCAGATACCAGATTTTCTTATTCACTGGCTGCGATGCCAATATAGTCCACACATAGCCCACAGGTGGCTCTCGACACTTTGGCTTTTCTTGAACCCAAGTGTGATGACTGGAACTATGGCAACCATTTTGTGCCTACAAAGCCAAAGCTTTGGTGGAGTACCCCAAAAAATCCCATAACATTTTTTGTTTTTGGCAGTGATAGGGATTGACCCCAGAGCCCTGAGCATGGTAAGCTAGCACTCTACCACTGAGCTACACCCCACCCCTAGAAGTCCCTTAGCTTTATTTTTATACTGGGATTGAACCCAGGGGTGTTTTACCACTGAGCTATACTGCCCCCCACCAACTTTTCAAATTTGAGATAAGTCTAAGTTGCTTAGAGCCTGGCTAAATTGCCGAGGCTGACCTGGAACATGTGATGTTCCTGCCTCAGTCTCACGAGTTGCTGAGATCATAGGCAATGAACCACAATACATACCTGGCAAAATCCCTTAACTTCTAAATACCAGGGTAAACCCTCTGGTTTTGTCAAACCAAGGTTGGCAAAAACTACTAAAGATCTTAAATGGGGAAAGGGGTGGAATTCTTCAGATCAACCCAGGATCTTAGGGTGTAGTCAGCTCTGAAAAACTGAAGGGGAACTTAGTCTTCATCTTTGATGTTCCTCCTGACCCAGACAACAATTTGTTAAATAAAATCGTTGCTGTAACCAGTAACTCTAAAGTCTCAGGGCTCAACTTGATAAAGACCTATGGGTGGTTCCCATCAGAGCCACTGGGGGTGGGCAGGTTCAACGAGGAAATGGGGTTTGGTTGGCACAGTCATTCAAGGACCTAGACTCCTTCCCTCTAGACTCTGCTTGCTCCTGATCTCCAGGGTCATCTTCTCATTCAGCTGGGAGACAGGGAATGAGAGAGCAAGGGTGGTCCCTGGAGGGTCTTCGTGGGCCAAGCCAGAAGTGGTGACATCATTTCATCACTTCTCACATTCTATTGGCTGGACCTCATCACATGACCATGTCTAACTGCAAGGGACGCTGGGAAATGGAGTCTCCTGTGTGGCCAAGAAGAAGAGCAAACATTTGATACTGTGGGCAACCACTTGGCCCCTCAGAGGGCAGCGTGGGAGGGTACGGCCATCTCCCAACTTAGCTTCATGTGGAGAGCAGGCTGTTTCCTCTCCGTTACTCCATGATGTATAGAAGAGCAGTTTTCAGGCTATACCTAAAGCAATAGCTTGCCGTGAGCTACTCCACTTTGAGTTTAAGTGTTGAGGTGGAATGATTCTACACATTGTTCATACAAGGAATTTGTCACAGGGTGGTGGGGAGGAGTGTTCAGTGAGTGTGTCATGTCCTGTCCCCTCCCGGGGAGAGAACATGTCCTGGTGCATATAAGAATGGAAGGTAATTGGATTCAACTGGAGTGGGGGTGGTTACTAAGGGTCTGCCTTACCTTGAGTCCCCTCCAAATTGGGTTCAGTCCCTTCTCTGTTCACATTGTCCCCCTAAAGGCCCTGACTAGACTGCTAGCCACTCTGTAAGAACTTGATTCTCTTCAAAGTCCTGTTTTTTGTTCATAATAACCTAGTCCCTCCCACTTAGTAGTGAGATAGGAATTTGGAGGTGCAGAAAGCAAAATTAAAAAGTCCAAGTCCCCAAAGAGGAGGGCCCAGGAGCTGTGGGAATGCAGGGAATGCCTGTGAACGTTGGAAGTGAAAACATGAACACCCCAGCAACCCAGCCATGTTCTCAGCCTACATCCTGGGTGCTCCACGTTCGCCCTTACTTGAGAAAAAGCAACACCAAGTTCAAAACACAAGGGCTAGAAAAACTGGTACAAAATTGTGCAACTCCACCCTGACTTCAGTCCTCCTGTCCAGCCCCTAGCTATAGTCCCCAGACCAAGGGGTAGCTAGCTGACGCTCCCTTTCCACCAGCAGATCCTGCTCTTGTCACAGAGTAGCTGTAAGGGGTGTATGTTGTCAAGGTCACCTCCCCTTCATCCCTTCTGTTAAGGAGATGGCAAGCAGAGCCTATGTGGGGTGATACCCTGGCCTAGATAAGCTGCAGCAATAATTGAAGAGGAACTGGAAGGTCAGAGTAGCCCCCATTCTCCCTTGAATGTATTCTTGCTTTCCTAAATAAATCTGTCTGTACCTCTGACTGGCATAGGATGAATTTTTTTTTCCCCATCATATGTGCCAAGGACGCCCATTTGTCCTGAGTTGAAATTCTCCCCCTCTCTGGGAACTCCTCTGGTGACAGCAGGTACTCAGAAAATAGACTGAACAAATGGATGGAAACATGAAAGAGCGGATTCAATGAGGGGGTTCTCACATGCCATCCTGAAAAGATGGGATTTTGGTCTGAGCGATAGGGAGGTACTGCCGGGCATGGTGGCGCACGCCTGTAATACCAGCTGCTCAGTTTTCTGAGGCAGGAGGATCTGCTCAAGGCCAGCCTCGGCAACTTAGCGAGAAACTAAGCAACTTAATGAAACCCTGTCTTGAAATAAAAAAAAAATAAAAAGAGCTGGGGATGTAGTTCAGTGGTAGAGCATCCCTTGATTGCATCCTCAGTACCCACCCACCCCCAAATATATATAGGGAGCTACTGCACGGTTTAGAGCAGGGGACTCACCTGCTGCTAGCTGAAGGATGGCTTAGGAAAGGTAGCTGCTGAGAAGGTGAGATCTGATGGACCAGGAGCTGTTTCAGAGGAATGATTATGGGATGGCTAATAAGACATGGCAGGGAGGGAGAGGAGAGGGAGGCAGTGGTACCCTTGCTGATGTCTGGTTTGAGTGACTGGGACCCAGGTGGGAGTCGGCTTGGGGGTCATGGACTAGGGAGTGGAGGGAAAGGCGTAGGGGGAGACCTCTTTGGGGAGGAACCTCGCAGGTAGATGGAGCGTAGAGAAGGAAGGAGAAATCTATCAGGAAATGGAAAATAGGGCATCATGCCCGGGGAGTAGCGGGAAGAAAAACGGCTTCCTTCTGTTTTTTTTTTTTTTTCTTTTTCACAAATCTGCACAGATGCAGGGCATCAGCAGCAGCCTTGTGTTTGCAGGGCAAAGCAGCTTCTCATCAGGAAAATGCTTTCCAAGCCCTTGACTGGGTGAAGGGCAGGCCTTGGGGTTGCCTGGAAGCAACTTCACAGATGTCCCAATTTCCCCCAGGGACAGAAGACAACCTTGAGAAGCTGTGTGAGGCATCTGACATCTGAGGTGTGGTTCCCCTTCACCTTAGAACCCAGCAACCAAAAGGCAAATAACTCGGTTTTAAATGGACAAGACGTTTCTCCAAAGATGTACAGAGGGCCAACGGCGCAGGAAGACGTTCCAGTGACATCATCAGCCACCGGGGAAGTGCAAATGGAAACTATAATGAGGCACCACTTCACATCTAGGAGGATGCCTAGAATCAAAAAGGCTGGGGGGGTGTGGGGGGGCTGGAGTTGTGGCTCCATGGTAGAATGCTCGCCTAGCATGCATGAGGCACTGGGTTCGATCCTCAGCACCACATAAATGTAAAATAAAGATATTTGTCCACCTAAAACTTAAAAATAAATATATATAAAAAAAGGCTCAGGGTGTGGCTCAGTGGTAGAGCTCTTGCTTGGTGTGAGTGAGGCACTGAGTTCAATGCAAAAAAAAAATCAAAATGGGAAGAAGATAACACATATTGGAGAGGAGGGTGTGGGGAAGGTGAATGTCTTGTGCATGGCTCCTGGAATCCCTTTGCATTGGGATTCTTGTAAAATGGTGCAACCACTGAATTTACACTTTAAAATGCCTAATTCTAAATTTAAGGATGAATTTTATGTTATGTAACTTTTATCTCAATTTTTTTTTTTAACGGAGCTGGGGATGGACCCCTGGGCCCATGCATGCTAGGTAAGTGCCCTATCACTGAGCGACACACCCAGCCCTGCACATTTTTAAGTGTTCTCTGTGTTTAACACTCATATATTTTTTTGCAAATCTAAAAGTGCTCTAAAAATTAGGTCCAATAATTAAAAGAACAAAACCCAACATGAAGGGGCCCTGAGGAGTCTGTGGCCCTGGGCCCTGCGCTGCCCCCTACAGGCTGCCGGGCATATGGACACCCTGTAAGTGTCCCGTGCCAGTCACCACCAGCCTGCATCTAACCAAGGAGGGTTAGGACATGACCTAGCAATCTCACCTCTAGAATTCCCAAGAGAAATGTGAAAAGCTGTTACATGACAAACTCAGAGCATATTTATACTAATAACAATGTTTGGCTGATGATGTAAAAGTACTCATACAAGACATAAAAAAAAAAGTGTAGACTTCCATATCTCAAAAGGACACTAAGATGAAATAGGTTTCTCTAAATAAAAATGTCAAAACCGGAATCAATAAATACATATTCTGACAATGAAAAGATGTTTTATTATTATTATTTTAATAACATATTAGTGAATACACCAGATTGTATTTTCTCAAATGGCAAGAGACACAGGATGACATTTCTCTTTGATTCTCCCAAGAATCTCAATATCGTCTATCCTTTGGAGGACTTGGTTTCTTACACCATCTGGGACACTGTCCATGAAGATACCAACAATGCTTCGTAGTAAAGAACATTTTGCTAAGTTTTTCTACCATGGGTCTTTGCTCGAGGTGTCCACCTTTTTCTTCTAATTCTGGTTTTCAGCACTTTATCATGTTTCTTCATTATTGTGCACAGGATTAGGTTGGGGGATAGGTCAAAGTCAGGCACAGTGGCACATGCCTGTACTCTCAGTAACCCACGAAACTGAGGCAGGAGAATCACAAGTTCAAGGCCATCACGGACAACTTAGTGAGATCTCATGTGTGTTCATATGGGAAGTCCACAGAAGGGTGGTAGCATACTATCATCTACCATCAGATGTCAAAGCAAGCTCTACTTTGCAATTATAGTCATCTGCAAGAGAAGAATATGTACATTTGTGACAAACACCAGATACAAGCTCTGTCATGAGACCACCACGTTGCCTCTGCCTTCCTCATTTTGAGAGTGCTGAGCTAGCCCAAGGTCAGCAGAGTCCACCCGCCTACACCCAGGCAGGGATGGTTGTCTTCAATACTTATAACAACCCCATGAGGAAATGGGGCTTGGGGGGTGGGGACAGTTGCCCTGGATCATCAGCGAGTCGATGGCAGAGCTGGGATGAATCGAAGGTTTGCTGACCCCAGTGGGCCTTCTGTGGGGTCAGCTCCTAGACATCTCTGGACAGCAATGTTGAGTCTGGCCACTGCTGCAGACACACAGACATATACAGAGACATGGACACACTCCCCCCCCCCACGACTCACACATACACGCCCCACTGGCACTGAAATACACAGGCTCACACACACCAGGTACACACACACCCTCACAGTGAAACAGCCACACCCATTCACACACACACACAGACAAGTGTGGACATGCACACACACTCTGACACACACAGTGAAACAGACACACGCTGAAATAGACACACAGATTCATACACTGAAATAGACACTGAGAAACATGGAAACACACACTCCATTAGTGTGTGCGCACACACATGCACACACACAAAGACTCAACAATGCGCACCAAAACACACACATGGAAACACAGATGCAAACACTAACCCTCACGCTCATGGCGAGGCACTGGGGCGCTGTTGCTGAAATGCTGGTCACGTAAAAACCCTGGGCCGAGGGAGGGTGGAACCTGTCTAGAGGGTAGGGCTGGCTATGAATTTCCTGTGGTCTGTGGATCACTTTGATCTGGCCAGGCCTCTCCCATGAGGTCCTTGGCCATCTGGTACCCCCAAGCCCACTCCAGA
The DNA here is from genome assembly GCF_021218885.2 of Marmota monax. Classification (NCBI taxonomy): domain Eukaryota; kingdom Metazoa; phylum Chordata; class Mammalia; order Rodentia; family Sciuridae; genus Marmota; species Marmota monax. The sequence goes on from NW_026693329.1 coordinate 328,945, forward strand.
TGCTTGCTAAGGGAGTGGGGTGGGGCCTGGGCCAGGGTAAGTCAGCGGATGGGAAGCAACCCTGGGGTCAGGGTAAGGTGCTTTGGAAGCCACCTTCTAAGGGCTGACTCTCCTCCAATTCATGGGTCGGTTGGTTTGGTTTTCTTTTTTTTTTTTTTTAATATTTATTTTTTAGTTTTCGGTGGACACAACATCTTTTGTTGGTATGTGGTGCTGAGGATCGAACCCGGGCCGCACGCATGCCAGGCGAGCGCGCTACCGCTTGAGCCACATCCCCAGCCCGGTTGGTTTGTTTTTTCGTGCTGGGGATGGAATCCAGGGTCTTGTGCATGCTAGGAAAGGGCTAGCTGAGCCACACCCCAGCCCTGCTCCCATTCATTAACCTCAGACTATCTGAATGCTTGAGTGGAGTTGTGGGCTTCCTGCTGGAGGGTCACAGTTAGTGATAATGGTGGTGGTGGTGGTAGTAATAAATACCCAACATTTACCAAATAGTTTCTATTCTAGGCATCATCACCTTCAACCCCCACGATAAGCTTCTAAAATCAGGACTATCACTGAGTCATTATATACATGGGTCAACAAAGGCCTGCTGAAGCAAAACAACTTGATCCAGCTCCAGTTCTCCCAGCTCCTAAGTGGTCACACTGGTCCTAAGACCCAGGAGCGTCTTATCTGTCAGCTGTTGCCGCCACAATGCTGCATAATGACCGTTGCCCCTGGCTCAGTGGCTGACAGCAACATGCATTTATGCTCATGGGTCTGCAGGTTGAGTGCGGATTGATGAATCCTGTCTGGGCCAGGCTGGTGGTTCCGCTTCATCTTTAGGCCAGTCTCCTGCACTTGTTCTAGCTCTGGACCAAGGTTGCAGGGACTGTGGGTCACCCCGGATATAGGGCAGGTCACTGGAGCCCCGAAGCTGCACCAAGCTGCACAGCACATCTAAGCCCTCAGTTTATGTTCTGGTTGGTTCTCATTCCAGTAGACAAAGCAAGTCATATAGTTGGGCCCATCCACTGCCCACAGTGGAATGGGGAGGGTGGAGGGGTGAACATGTGCTGAACAAGAGTTCAAATCCCTCACTCAGCCTGAACTCGGAAACCTGGTCCCAACCAATGGGTGGCCTTGTCTCCATGAGTGCACGGAAGTAGACAGGGTGGGACAGGGTTAGATAGGGTGGCTATTGCTTAACCCGTTGGGCCTCACTTTTCTGTTCTATAAAACGGATCAATGGATTGGGGGGGAGGTGTAAATGGGATAATGCATGCCAAGTGCTTAGCATATAGGAAGTTCTCTGTATAGAAGAGCTAATTATCAGCCGTCATCTAGCTATTCACAACTGGGGGTGTATTTCATGGGTGAGGCTTGAGATGCTGAATATCTCGCACATTAGAAGAGTACTCACAGGGCACAGAACTGCCCTACTTGATGCCAATGGCCCCACTTGGACAGATTCTCACCTGTTACACATGAACAGGCAGCGCCCAGGGTGGAGGGGTGGAGACCAGACCCCAAGATGACTGGGAGCAAGAGGACCCCTTTGGGCTGCCTGCTTGGGTCCTCCAGGAACTCAGAGTGTTGATGTGGGGGGACTTTGGCTCCTGCAGAAGCACTTTCTCCTGCTCCCATCTCAGCATGCGTGGCTTCTCTCCTGCCTGGCATCCTGAGGGAGGCAGCAATGTCAGCATCAAGAAGGTCACATCGACGAAGCAGCAGGGTTTGCTGGCATGGGGCTGGGAAGACAGCTTCCCCTTGCTGTCAGCCTCCAAGATCCCTGAGACCCAGCTGTGTCTGAGCTGCCTTCCGGGCGGGCGGAGAGGGGCTTTGGGCACCCAGGAGTCTTAGCAATCAATAAGGACAACAACAGCTGCAGTCATTCAGAGGGAAGTAAATAGCCAACCCCACCCGGCTCTGCAGAGGAGGCTGCTTACCGGGGATCACTGCTCACTGTGACAAGACCTCCCAAGTGCCCGGGACACAGCAGCACTTAGGCGACATTCCTGTTCAGAAACGCAGAGCACGCAGCTGATCATGAGGAACCCGCTCAAGGGGCAGTCTGTAAAGTACCTGGCTTGTGCTCTCCCAGATGGTCCATGCCCTTTCTGGAAGGGCAAAGAAAGACCAAGGGATGATCCAGGTGAAAGGCCAGCCAGCCGCAGGTGATCCTGGACTGGAGCCTGCATCTGAAAAGAAATGCTCCTTATCAGGTCCATGGACAAAAAAGTGAAAGTGGCCAGCTTGCCAACGGACACCATGGTGTGTCCCTGATAACAACTGTCTGATACTGATCTCTGTACTGGGGTTCCACAGAAGAAGGTCTTTGTTTTGAAGAGAATTGGGGATGAAGAATCTGCAATTTATCCTCAAGTATTTTAATTAAAAAAAAAAAAAAAAAAACAACTAAATAGAAACACATAAAGCAAATGTCAGTGAACGTGAAGAAGACGGAGACCGGGCAGAGGTACCCACGAGAGTTTATTTGTCAGAGCTGACAAATAAAGGCCATCTCTCTATAGACAGAGGCAAAACAGACATGGGGTTGGACAGACATGGGGGTGGCTCAGGGATTAGAGCCCAGGTGTGTGTGGGGGGGTCCTCCAGTGGGTGATTAAGTGTGGGGTTGGTAAGCTCTTGGGCAGACGGGATGGAATGCAGGTGGTGAAGGGTTGGGTTGGTAGGAGGGAGTGGTGAGCCTTTCCCAGAAAGACCCTTGGGCGGGAAATAAGATGGCCACCCAGATGCTAAGCCAGGATCTTACAGTGGGTGTTTATTATGTCACTCTTGCAATTTTTTTTTTTTTTTGTGGCTTAAAAAATTTCAAGGTAGAGGCTGGGGATGTGGCTCAAGTGGTAGCACGCTCGCCTGGCATGTGTGCGGCGCGGGTTCGATCCTCAGCACCACATACAAACAAAGATGTTGTGTCTGCCGAAAACTAAAAAATAATTATTAAAATTCTCTCTCTCTCTCTCTCTCTCTCTCTAAAAAAAAATAAAAAGAAATTAATGAGAGTCATTTTCTAAAAAAAAAAAAATTTTTTTTCAAGGTAGAAATCTTAAGAAATTGCTTAGAATTAGGGGTACAGTGCTTGCCTAGCATGCCCAAAGCCCTGGATTCCACCCCCAGCCCTGCAAAACAAAGACAAAAAAAGAAAAAACTGAAAATAACTTAAAACTTACAACAGCCCATTTCATTTAATACATTTAAGAGTTGCTAATGAAGGCTCATGTGTTTGTTTTTTTTTTAAAGACACAAATGGAAGTTGCATTGGTATACTCAAACAAAAAGCTACTCTAATTTTTTTATTTTTTTAAAGCACATAGGAAAACATCTCTAATAATGGGAAAAAGTCAGGGCTGGGGAGATACAACCCAGTAGGTAGAGTGCTTGCTTTGCATGCACAAGGTCCTGAGTTCGATTCCCCAGCACACACACACACACACACAAAAAGGAACAAGCCAAATAAAATAATGTCTAAGTATTCAGCTTTAAGTTAATGTAAACATTCTTGGAACGATAATACTCTATGCTGTTGACTATGCAGTGAAATGGGAACTTAACTTCTCAGCAGCACAATTTGACTGTCTGTATCTTCAGTGTGTCTGGTGTCAAATTTCAGGAAATAATCCTAAACAAGACTCCACACAGTAAACTAGCCTGCATAGCACAAGGGGAAGCACCCTACTTTAGGCTTTGAATCTAGCCCTTGCTGCTCTGCCACGACAACTTGCTTTTAAACTGGACACGTTTCTTTCTCTTCCTCTCTCCAAGTTCCAATCTCTCCCTCTCCCTAACCTTAGGGGAAACAGGATTCCCTTTCTTCCCCATCCAAGGCACACTTATCTGTCCTTGATCAATTCTCACCATAGGCAGGAAGTAATCCAGACTTTGGGGATGGTACCAGATAGGACTACCTCTGCAATTCACAAGTGAGTCACAACTCCAACAGAGCACGTGTAGAATGTGGCCTTTGAGTCACCTCAGTGAAAGCCCCCTGTTCCTGCAGATGGGCAGAATCACAGCCTTTGGAACAGGAGTCCCCTGTGTGTCTCCTTTGCTAGCAAAACAATAAACTTTCTTTTTCCTCTTTCTCAAAACTTGTGTCCTTGTTGTTGGACTGGCATCGGGGACAAGGACGGAGCTTTCAGCAACAAATTTGGCACCTGAGGTGGGGCCCGAGAAAGCTTGGTCCTTGTCCTAGATACCAATCCAATAATGAGGATGGGTTTTAAGAAAAAAGGAAAAAGGAGGTTTATTGCTTTGCTGGCAAAGGAGAAATACAGGAGACTTCCTATCCCAGAGGCTGTGATTCTGCCATCAGCAGGAACCAGGGGCTTTTAAAGAGGTGACTCAAAGGCTACATTCCATGTGGGTTCTCCGTTGGAGTTGCAATTCACTTGTTAATTTGGGAGACAGTCCTTTCTGAGATGAGATCTGGTACCATCCCCAAAGTCTGGATTACTTCATTCCGAGGGTGGGTGTGGACTCAGGGACAGATAACTCTGCCTAGGATAGGGAAGAAAGGTGATCCCAATTCCCCAGAGATCAGGGAGGGACCGAAAGAGAAAATAAATTGCAGTGGCTGAGCAGCTAGGGCTATATTCAAAGCATAAAGCTGACCACGGTGGTTTCAGTCTCAGCAGCTGCCGAAACCCCTTTTGCCTCGGGGACTCCTGGCTTCTCTCCCTGAACAGGACAGGTTGCTCCATCGTGGTCCACTTTTGAGACCAGGGAAACTGAACTCAGGAAAGTCGAGACAACTTTGGCCATTTGGTAAGTCCCCGGGATGTGCCCGCCGAGACCCTTGGTTCCACCCTTTGGTTCCTCTTCCTGGGAATATTTGGTCCCTCTTTCTGGGGACATCGGTGGAGCCACTGGTGTGGGAGTCATGGTTAAGCGGGAAGTGAGAACCTAGGGACATCCACTCCCTTCTCATCTGTTCTAGGTTCTCATCTGGTTCTTTGGCCTTGGGCTTGTGCATTCCCTCTGGTTTTGTCTGTGTCTGTCATTGCTCCCTTTTAATACATGGCCAGTGCTGCATTGATTCTCTCTTGGGAAAGATCTTGGCTGCTCAATTTAAAGGTTCCCATCTGTGGGACATGGTTTTGGGGGCTCCTCTCTGGTTGTCTGTTTCTTGCAGTCAGAAGTACAGGAAGTGGAAGAAGTTTGTACATGCAGGTCTGTTTAAAGATCCCCACCTGTAAGCCCTGGTTTTGTGAGCCTCTCTCATCCACCCACCCATCTGTTTTGTTTTTTTTTTTTTTGTCACTTTAAGACATGGGCCACGCTGCATTGATGTGACTGGTCTTAGCAGAAGGTCTTGGCTGCCTGGGGATGACAGGGATAAGCCTGTCTAAGAGAAAGACAGTTTGCTGTAATGCAATCTGGACTCTGTTTTTTTTTTTTTTTTCCTGGATGATTAGACAGTCTTGAAGTCGGTCTATCAGAGATCCGGGCATCGATGTGGTAGCATGACAAGGGGTCTGAACGGTCAGGAACCGAGTTGAAGGTGCCCAAAAGATTCGGGTTATCAGGACACCAAAAGAAAGGGTTTAAAAAAAATTAAATCTTTAAACCCAGTGCAGGCACTCCCAGCACTGTTTCTCAGCCTGGCCCCCCTGGTAGCAGCAGATCATCTCACTGTGGTCAAGGGCACTGGCCCTAAACTGGGGGAAAAAAATCCCAGAAAAGCTACCTGGGTTATAGAAAAATGGCCAAAGAGAAACCTGGCCTCTGCCCTGCCCCCCAGACCCTTTTGCTCATGGAGGGGGCCGCAAAAGATGTAGCAGTGGGTTCTAGCCTGGGGACGGGAAGAGTGTCTCCTTTTAAGATCTGACAGGACACCCCATTTGGCCAGGGGATATTCATCCCTGGGACAATGCAATTCTTACTATAATAGTAGCCCATCGAGCTAAAGGCAGAGAGAGAGTGGCAGAATAAAGAACTTCACCCAGAAAAGAAAAAAGACAGAAACTGAGGCCCACCTGTGTTTCCTAGGCAGCCCCTGCAAAGAGATCTTTCTAGAAAGCCTTTAAAGAAAAGGATGGAGAGGCCTCTTCCATGGCACATCTGTATGCCTAGTGTCAGAAAAAGTCCAAAAGGAGCCTCTGGGGATAACTGACCGACCGTGGGGCACTCACTCAAAGCTGATGGCATTGTGAGAATGATAACTGAGACAGGTCAGACTTAGAAATACCTGGTGCTCAAATCCTTTGAATGCAACCTGTGAGAAAAAAGATGAAGGCAGTTTTTGTGTATTGCATTGCTGGATTGTCCAACCCTCTCCTGGAATGAAATTTGTTGTGTAAATTGAATGCACATGGGCTGGGGATGTGGCTCAAGCAGTATCGGTGCTTGCCTGGCGTGTGCGAGACGCTGGGTTCAATCCTCAGCACCACATAAAAATAAAATAAAGATGTTGTGTCCACCGAAAACTGAAAAATAAATATTAAAAAATGAAACAAAATAAAAAATAAATTGAATGCACAAATCACATTCATAAGGACTGTTTCAGAAGGTGAATTTAAGAATGGGGTCCCAAACTAGAAAAGATAAAAGGTTTCAAGTATGGAAATATATTTTAGTATAAAAAATTAGAAGGTGAAAAAAAGTGTTTCTGGATAAGAAGGTATTTTGTGTGGTAAAATAATATTCTTGAGCTAAAGTCCAAGATGAAAGAGGACAAAACTAAAGATGCAAAGTTGTGAATGTCCAAGTAAGTTTCAGAAGTTGTGGAAGGTGAATCTCAAAAAGTTTGTGTTTGTGATTAAATTGGCTATAATTAGCACAGTCAAAATTACTTGAACTTTAGGGCTGGGGCTGTGGCTCAGTGATAGAGTGCTTGCCTAGCTCGATCGAGGCCCTGGGTTCCATCCTCAGCACCACATAAAAATAAATAAATAAAATAAAGGTATTGTGTCCAACCACAACTAAAAAAAAATTTAAAAAAGTCAGAAACATGGATCTGCTCTTATCTGTCAAGGTAACTTACTTGTATTTATATTTGTTTTTCTTCTTATGTGTGTATGTGTTTGTGTGGTGCTGGGGATTGAACCCAGGGCCTTTCTTTTATACATTGTGTCTGACCTGTGCTTCCTCACATGTTGAAGTTCGAACATTAGAGAAACATGCTGAGGCATGCATATAAAGCAGGGTTTATTTAAAAAGGGATAACAGACTTCTCCCAGGAGGGGGAAGGGGGCCATAGCTGGTATCCTGGTAAACCAAGAGGGGAGGTGTTCTGCACTTTTAATATGTCCTAGGCTTCCTTTGTTCTCCTGCCTTTCCCCCTTATCTTTCTCCTTCCATGTAGGTGACTAGGCCCAGGAATGCTCAGTGGGAGGGCCCAAAAGTGGGAAACTGGTGGGCTGAAGGGGGAAGGGCAGGATGCAGTAGCCAAGGACACAGTAACAACCTTACAGCTCCCTGTAGGGAGGGGCAATTTCTGGGATGGGTTATCTTGGCAACAGGTTAGAGCAGGAGCAGGTTCTTGATGAGGGTGTGGGAAGGGCTCTGAAGGAATTAACATTTCAATCCCTCAGGGGACAGTCTCCAACTTCCCAGACTCACTCCAAATTGGCCTCCTGGATCTGACCTGACTTGATTTACGTATCTACGCTGACCGCCTAATTCTGGCTTCAACACTGTTATTTTAAGACCTGTCTTATATCTGTTTGCTTTGACTAAGCCAATTCCTGCTCATTAATACTGTTTCCTAGCGATTTAAGGCTATCCTTTGATTTTTGTTAACCCATTCAGACCTGTGATTATTGTTACTGCACACTCTGAATTCTAAATTGTACTTTAAAAGTTAAATTAGTTAAACGTAAAGCTTAGGAGAGCACTTTGCCAAGTTGGTGTTCTCCAAACTTAAAATCAGTTGTAACAAAAGTCTCGGGTTTGTATGGGAATAACAAATTTGGTTGGTATTTATTTGTATTTGATTTATAGCTGGATAAAGTAACCCGTTGTCAATAAGTTATGTATACAATTTTGCGTTACTCTTCACACTGGAATTGGAAGTTAAATGTGCTTTTGGAAGGGAGAGTCTGATCTGTTTAAAGGTGACATTGTATAACATGGAAGCATTCTGCTACTTTTTCCACAAAAAGAAAGTTAAAAGCTCTCTTAGCCCGTCTTTGATTTAAGCGTCAGGTGTAACATTGTACTGTGTTAATTGGGAAGAGACCCACCTTACCTGAGATAAGGCTCTGCCTCCCACCTTACTCCTTGTTAAAATGGCTCCAAAATAGGTAGACTTTAGCTTATTTGAAGTTGTGTTCAAAAGACTGATTTTTGTTGTAAAGATTGCTGTGATCTCAAACTTGGGATATAATGTATAAGTAAAGGTTCAAGATTATAAGACATTTTTCTCTGTTCATAGCTATTACACAAACTAAATATGTTTTTGCTCTGTTAATTTATTTCATTTTCCTTGCAAACTTTATATATAAACTGTTGCCTGTCAGTGTTTTGCAGAGGTATGGTTTCTATAACAAAACACAACCTGGATTAATTTGAGATAATAAGCCCACAGATAGTATATAATGCTGACTTCTAGTACTGATACTAACCCCAATTAAATGAAAGGGTATTTGTAAAATCATAGATATTGAAGTTATAACCTCTTATTCCCTCTTTAAGACTGGTGAAACTGGCTTTGGGGGTGTTTAAAATCAAAAACTTGGAGATCAAAGTCAAGGAAGTAAAAGGGCCAAGGAAAAAGTAGCATTATGGCCCTTGCCCTCTAAGGTCAGCGAAGATCCAGAGAATGATGGGACTCCTCTCTGGGCACTGCAACTCTGGTGAGTCCACCTGATCTGCTGATCAGGGAGATCCAGAGAATCCTGGAAAACAGGAAGCCACCCAATGGACAAACTGCAAAGAGGAGGGTCATTGGAGAGGGAAATGTTTCTGATGCTTCCAAGAGAAGAAATATATGGTCAGCAGGACCCTGAGCCATCTTGGCAGGTGGCACCACTGGTAGAGAAAAGCTAAAGGATCCAAGAGGCTTCCCATATGTCCCCAAGAGTGATCTCTGAGGAATCTCAGCTGACTCTTAAGCGTAGATAAGAACAGGATCAGTTTTGACCAACTTAGTCTTAAATACCTGGCAGATAGTATATAGCCTAAGCAGCGTCCTACATGGACACTTAAAAGGAAACCCAATTTCTTTTTCTAATGTAACTTAAAATGTACACTTATGTCAGCCCTACCAAAAGTAAGTAAAGATGGAGGTGTAAAAGAAGGCTTGAACTCTAGAGTTGCAAATTTGTCCTGAGTTGATTTGAATCTGATCACAGACCTACAAATCTTCTAAACTACACTGATAAACTTGATCTGTTTTTCACTTAATTATGAGTTACTGTCCTAATGATTTTCAGAGACTGGCTGGAATACTAATTGCCTTTGTGCTAATCATTTACAAAAAAGTAATGCTTTGCTGTCTTATTGTTGTCTTGGCATGATCCCTGCCCTATGTATGCCTTGCCCAGCCATCTGCCACTGTGGCTGAATATCCTTAACGATCGATCCACATTCCACCACATAGAGAACAAGCACTTTGGGTTACTTCCCCCAACTTTCAGCAGGAAACAGTTTGGAGATGTCTCCCATTTTTCCATAGAAATGGAATATAGAAATTGACAGTGGAGAAAAGTAACAGTGGTCCCCTTTATGCTTTGAATATAACCCTTGCTGTTCTACCACTGCAATTTTATTTATTTATTTATTTAATTTATTTATTTTATTTCTTTCGCTTCCTCTTTTCCTGCTCCTCTCTAATCTCTCCCCCTGCCTAATCTTAGGTGAAACAGGATTACCTTTATTCTCCATTTTTGGCACATTTCTCTGTCCCTGAGTACACACCCACCACAGGAAGGAAGTAATACAGACTTTGGGGATGGTACCGGAAGATCTCAGAAAGGACTGTTTCCCAAACTAACAAGTGAGTTACAAGTCCAACAGAGAACACATAACGTGGAATGTACCTTTGCATCAGTCATCTCTATAAAAGCCCCCTGTTCCTGCTAATGGACAGAATCACAGCCTCTGGGACAGGAGTCCCCTGTGTTTCTCCTTTGCAAGCAAAGCAATAAGCCTTCTTTTTCCTTTTTCTCAAAATGGTGTCTTTATTATTGGGTTAGCTTTGGTGAAAAGTACTGAGCTTTCTGCAACAAAAAGAAGCAGAGTGGGCTGGGATTGTGGCTCAGCGGCAGAGCGCTAGCAGGGGCGGGACCCTAGCAGGGTGGGACCCGGGTTCGATCCTCAGCACCACATAAAAATAAAGGCATTGTGTTGTGTCCATCTGTAACTAAAAAAATAAATATTTAAAAAAATGTATCTTAAAAAAAGGGGGGGGGGCAGAAACATGATGGGTTTTGACTATCACATAAGAGCTGGGTGTATTGTGTCATCTAGTGCTCTAGAGGGAGGATCAAGCAGTAGTGCAAGGCCAACTTTCTCTTCTACTCTGTGACAGAGGGCAAGGACAAGTTATTTTCCCAAGGCCACACTGCCAAGAATTAGTAGGGTTAGGAACTTTAACTGCAAGAGGTGGCTTTGATCTATTTGGGGGTCACTGAGGCCAATATGTGACTTGCCTAGGTCACCTATGATGGGTGTGGCAGAACCATTCATTCCTCTGTTGTTGACTGTTTGCTTTGTGTCAGGCAGGAGGCCAGGTACCTGGACAGAGTTGCATAAGACATCCCACCCTCATGAAGCTTGCATTCTAGTCGGGGAGACTGAGACTGCTCAAAATAAATAAGCACATAAAACAGGTTTGCTAAATGGCAAGAAGGGGTGTGGGGAGAAGTTGGCAAGTGGGAGAGGATGTGTATGGAGGTGGGGAGTCCAGAATGGACTCCAAGATGGAAAGGTGATATCTGAGCAGAGTCAGGGAGCTGTGATGATATCTGGGGAAGAGCATCCTAGGCAGAGAGAATAAACAGCATATGCAAAGGCCCTTGGGTGAACCTATGCCTGGGATGTCCCAGAAGCAGCAGGGAGGACAGCAAGAAAGCTGGGGTTTGTGCACTATAGATGCTGAGGGGCAGAGAAGTCCCACCAGCATCAGTGGGTTTGTGAGGTTCCCTGGACTGGCATCAGGTGACTTCCTGTGCATTTATTTCTGAAAGCTCAGTCCTTGTTCTCAATGTCAATCCAATAACGAGGACACAGTTTGAGAAAAAGGAAAAAAAAAAAAAGGTTTATTGCTTTGCTTGCAGAGGAAAAACACAGGGGACTGTGTCCATCAGCAGAAACTGGGGGCAAAGAGGTGATGCAAAGGCTACAGTCCACGTTATATAAAGGCTACATTCTCTGTTGGAGTTGTAACTCCCTTGTTAATTTGGGAAACAGTCCTTTCTGAGATCTTCTGGTACCATCCCCCAAATCTGGATTACTTCTTTCCTATGGTGGGTGTGTACTCAGGGACAGATAGATAAATGTGCCAAAAATGGGAAAGAAAGGTAATCCTGTTTCCTTTAAGATTAGGCAGGGGGAGAGATTAGAGAGGAAGAGAAAGAAATGGTCCGTTTTTAAAGTAAGTTGCAGTGGCAGAGCAGCAAGGGCTACATTCAAAGCATAAAGTGGACCACTGTGACACTTTGTTGCCAACCTGTTGGAGGAGGGGCTGGGGAAGAGGCTTCTTCCAAGCCCAGGGTGGAAAGGCGTATGTATGGGGAATCATTAACAGGGCACACATCTTCAGATGCCACTGTCCTGCCCAGCTCCCACCCTGCTTCCTGCTGAACTTGCTCTCTGGTACCTGGAAAAAATGCATTCAAGAGACTGTAAATTTTGAGTGGCGCATACCAATAGTCCCTGTGACTTGGGAGACTGAGGATCACAAGTACTAGGCCAGCCTTGGCAATTTAGTGAGACCCTGCCTCAAAATAAAACAAGGTTGGGGGTGTTACTGCCTCCCCAAATGCTGAAATATAACACCAGAGAAGCACGCCTAGGCAAGTGTAGAATGGAAAGTGGAAGGCTTTATTAAAGGACAGCAGAAAAGACTTGAGGAAGAAGGGGACCAGAAAGGTGGAGTCATGGAAAGGGGAGGTCTTCCCTTTTTATATCTAAGGTCTTTGGTCCTCCCACTTTCCTGTCCTTTGTTTCCCTCTATCCTGCGGTGATAGAATGCAGGTGGGAAGGCCCAAAGGTGGGAGATTGGTGGACTGATGGGGCCATCTGGAGTTATCTGGGTCGGAAGGGCCTGGGGTGGTTTGATTAGCACCTCCTTGTTTGCTGGGAGCTACTTCATTAACAGTTCTTTAGGATAGGTTCCGGGCCCTGGGGACATTCACATGTCAATTTTCCAGGTGTTCTGGTTTCCCGGACTCCATTCTCACTAAGGTCTCCATTTTCTTTATTGTACTCATTATTAGACCAGATTTTTTTTTCTTTAAATCTGGCTTCAGGGATGTAGCTCAGTGGCAGAGCATCCCTGGGTTCAATCCCCAGTTTAAAACAAAAACAGAACACTATGATATCTGTTATGGACAGAAAATAGACTCTGAGTAAGGAAATCTTCAGGTTTTACCCAAAGCTACCCATCAGCATATATTAATTTTAGCAATAAAAGCCCCTTTTAATGACTTCTGGGAGTGAATACAACCACAGTGGCTTCTCATGGTAACTTGGGTAAGTGGGTATCAAGAATACCCTTGTCCAAGAGTGGTGCAGGCTACCTCCATAGATGGTAAACCCCCATCACTTGGGGCATGTAAGTAGATGTGACTTTTCCATTTGCCAGGGAAGGTGCAGAAGAAATTCCAGCAAGCAAGAAAAGTTGGCCTGGATTTCTCTGAAAGCTCTGAGATCTGGGTGCTTTCAAAGGGCCCAGGCAAGGATTTCTGACCATAAGTATCTGGCAGGAGGTTTTTTACTCTGAACAATTCCAATCACATTTTAAGATCCAAGTCTGGCTTTTTATGAGGTGTTTACTTTTCCCAAAGGGAGACTGGTGGGGGTGGGGTTGGGTTGGGGATAGAGGATGTGACCTGGCAATTAGCTTTCTTTGTTCCCAGATAAAAGCTTAAAAAACAACAAAACAACAACAAAAGTCAAAACAAAACAAAATTTAGAAAAAAAAGGAAAAAAAGAAAAGAGTGTCTATAGGTCAGAGAACTGGGGCTTTAGTGGTCATGTGGTGGACATAGGGGATTTAGAGTCATTCTGCTGGGGTGGGGAGCTCCCTAGAAATGGTTCTGACCCTAGGAGGCCCTGTTTGGATACCCTGAGCAAGGTAAGGCTCCTGATCCTTTTAACAGTGGTCATTCAGTCCTTGAGCCCTGTGTACCCAGTCCTGTCCATGACCAATGCTTACGAAGCACTGGTCCTGGGTCAGTTCCTGTATGAGTTTTACTTGTATGTATTTCCATCTTCAGAGAAAAGGGCAAGCAGCACTCAGTCAACAGAGCAAGTGCAAAGCCAGTGTCCTTCCTGTCTCCTTGGTCTGCCTGCCTCATCCTAGTTATGTTGCAAAGACTCCAACCACCTGTGTTAACAGAACCCACAGCTCAGAGGCTGCACTGGAGACCCTTCATATTGGCAGGAGATGACAAGGACTGGTATTGCATTGCTCCCCACAGTATTCTCAGCACACAGAGTTGAACGAGGGAATGAATGAAGGTTGAGCAAAGATTCTGATGGCAGGAAGCTGTGCTGGGCCTACACGACCCTGGACAAGGGACAAGTGAATCTCCGAAGACAGGCGGAGGGGTGGGAGCACGATCTGGCCAAAGTCAGCTCAGCAAGTGGCTGAGCGAGCTGCAACTTATACCTAAGTCGGGCGGCCCCTGGCCTCTAGACCCACCGCCGCCGGCCAAGGCCAGGTAGGCCAGGTCAGTTGGCGGGTCTGATGCCGGTGCCGGGGACCAAAGAGACAAGGCTGTTAGCCGAATCCGAGGGAAACTGCGGCGTGGCCCCCTCGGAACCTGCCAGCTCAGCAGCCACCGTCCCTGGGACTTGTAGTCCTCGGCTCCTCGGGACGCCGTCGTTGAGTTCCGCCAAGACGCGAACGGGAACTACATTTCCCACAAGGCCGGGAGAAGTTGGGGTAACCGAGAAAGCGCCCCGGCTGGATGCGCCTTCCAGGTGCGATGGGGCCGCTTCCAGGAGCGAGCGGCCGTGCGAGGCCCCGCGCGTTCTCCCTCGTGAGGCGGCCCGCGGGTTAAAGGAACCGCGAGCCGGGGAGCTGAGACTATGAGCAGTTCGGTGGCGGGGCCGGACTGCTGCGGAGGCCTCGGCAATATTGATTTTAGGCAGGTACTGACTTAACCCGGCGGCCACGAACCCCCGCCGAAGAACTGGCAAGGCCTGCGGAGTGCGGGCGGGCGCCGCCTCCAACGCTTGCTGGGCGGGGCCACGCTTTTACCAGGCAACGGGGGCGGGACGTGTTGGGCGTGGCAGCTTGATCCCAGAAAGTTGGCTGGTGGGCGGGCACGTGTGTGCGTGACTGTACGAGTGTGCCAGTTGTGCATCAGCCCCAGATTTCGTGTCAGAGGGTGGGGAGTTCCGGAGGTTGTGTGTATGCAAGGATGTCTCTGAGATTATGTAAATCTTTGGAATTGTAGGGGCAGAGTTACTCTGAGTGTGTGCCTGGGAGTGCATGCATGACTGAGGCAGTATCAACGAGTGTGTAACTGTGAAGGAGGCTGAGCCTGTGTGTCTGGGGGCATGCTGTGTGGACGGCGAGAGCATGTGGATATTTGGGAACCGTGAGGATCCCTGCTCCCCTTCCATCTCCGCAGCCACCAAGAAGTGTTTGGAATCCTGACCCCTCCAAGCACTGGCCCTGAAGGGACTGCAGAGCAATTCCTTCCTGGAAGGGGGGGGGGGGAGTGTTGTATTGGGATGAGGATGGGGGAATGGGTCCTGGAGCCTGGGGACTTGCTTGCCCCTCTGCAAAGTCATGGCCAGAGAGTTTGCCTTTTCTGCCGTCTTTCCAAGCTCCTGGTTCAATGGATTTTGCTCTCCTGCAAAATCTTTGCTTCCTATTAGATTGTTCATTCACTTTTTTTTTTTTAACCAACCACTCCTTTTTTTGTTGTTAAATGTTGATGGATCTTTATTTTATTCATTTAGTTATATGTGGTGCTGAGACTCAACCAGTGCCTTGCACTTGCTAGGCAAGCGCTCTAGCACAGAGCCACAACCCTAACCAACTCTTTATGGTTATCTTCCAACTCTTTATGGAAGCTGTAAGATCTTATCTAGTTTATTTGCTCCCTTCCTGCATTCCTCACCTGTGTTCTTATTCATTCCTTCACTGATACAGCTAGCATTTCTTGAGTGTCTTGTTCTAGGACAGCAAGGACAGGTTTTTAGGCCTGGAAACAAAGAACTGTTCTCTGAAGGAGATAAAACTGGTCAATGGAGAGAGCACCTGGTGGAGAGTCCCTATCTGTAGTGAGGTGATTGGGATCCCAGCAGGAGTGATAAACCAGTGGGGTAGGATTTCCTGCTGGAGGTTAGCAGGTGCACAGGCCTTGAGGGAATAAGAGGAAAGCTGGTTGTTGGCCCTGAGGGTGTTCAGGACAGTTGATGTGGACAGGAAAGGAGAGCAATAGAAGACAGGGAGAAGACGAGTTTTCTTGTTTTAGTAAATTTGTCATTTAAGCATAATATCCAGGTGGGTGAGTGGCAGGTTGTATGTGTACACCTTCTGTATCTTCACGAGGTGAACCTATTTATTGTGACCACCCAGAGCAAGATAGGTCATCACCAGCCCCAGGAAGTACCCTCAGGATCCTCCCTGGGGAAGACTGATGTCATGTTTGATGGAATCCTTAAGAGTCTTCTACCATCAATGGCCATTAGAGACTCACAGGGCTGTAATTCATCTTTCTTCCTATTGCAATGCTGGGGATCAGTTCCAGGGCCTTGCACATGTTGGGCAAGTGCTCTACCGCTGAACTACATCCCCAGCCTCTATGATTCGTGTTTTCTACCCTAATACATCACAGATAGAAAGGGCACTGGCTGGAAAGGGGGCTATCATCTTCAGGGTGGAATGCTAGATGGTGGTTGCTGGCCTGTGGTGGGGGAGTGGAAGCCAAGCCTGTGTTGTAGACCTGGAAAGGCCAGAGGTGCAGGGGTAGGTGGTGACGATTACCTGGCGTGTGTGAGGAGGGCTTTTCTGCCCCTTTTCCTTCCCCTCCAGAGGGGAAGGCTGACAGGGCTGTGTGGCTGGAGACTGGGCGCATTAGGGGGACAGGTCAGGGTGACCCTCGTTGGCTAACATTCTGTTTTTTCCACCGCTGCGCTTTTGGTTCACTTAAGCTTCCTGTTGCCAAGGGATTTTTTTTTCTTAAAGAAACAGCAACAACTTATATAACATTATGTATGTGTTCTGTGGTTGCTTTCCTTCAATCATAGTCTCTGTGTTTAAAATATGCCAGTTCCTGGCCTGAGAAGACGTTCAAGAATTTTCTTAACCCTGTGAGCATCTGAGCTGTAGGTTCTCAGTGCTGTCAATGGAAACATCATGTGTTCCATATATCATGTAAACTTTGGGGCAGGGGTTAGCTAGCTCAGTGGAAGAGCCCTGGCTTAGCATGAATGAGGTCTGCCCTGGGTTTGATCCCCAGTACTGCAAAACAACAACAACGTTCTTTTTAAAAGCAGCCACGTTATGTAAAAAGAAATAGAAAAAGAATAATTTTACCAAGATACAGTCTACCTCCTGGATCTGTAGTTTCTGCATTCAAGGATTCTACCAACCACTGATTAAAAAGTAAAAATCTCATCTGCATTAAACACATACAGACTTCTTTCTTGTCATGATTCCCTAAACAATCTACATAACTAACTAAATGGCATTTAATTGTGTTAGGTTTTATAAGTCATCTAGTGATGATGATGTAAAGTATGTGGGACGATGCTTGTAGGTTACATTACACTATATATAAGGGACTTGAGCATCTGCATATTTGGATGGCTTTAGTGATGCTGGAACCAATTTTCTGTCAATATTGAGGGACAGCTGTATTTTACTGCTGTTAAAATATATATGTTTCATCATGTGGTACTATAAGCACTCCATAGTCACATGTAGCTGATGGCCACTACACTAGTGCACAGTGCACCTGTTTGGGAACTTCTATCCCTTAACCAGGTGTCAGCTGGCATTGTAATCTTGGTTTTGCAATTAATTCATCATTAATTAATTATCAGTATAAAGATGGACCCCATCGCCTCACACATTCTAGGCAAGTGCTCTACTTACTGAGCCACTCTCCCAGCCCTTGGTTTGTTTTTAATGTAAGAAAGTCACCCATTGGAGTGAGGAGTGTGTCTACTGCAGACTCATTGACTGAGGCCTTTTTTAAAAAAAATATTTTTGTTTTAGTTGTAGTTGGACAAAATACCTTATTTTATTTTATTTATTTTTTTAATATTTATTTTTTAGGTGTAGATGGACAAACACAATGCCTTTATTTTTATGTGGTGCTGAGGATCGAACCCGGGACCTGGGACCCGCCCATGCTAGGCGAGCACTCTACCGCTGAGCCACAATCCCAGCCCCCTTTATTTTATTTTTATGTGGTGCTGAGGATCAAACCCAGCGCCCCGCATGTGCTAGGGGAGCACTCTACCACTGAGCCCCAGCCCCAGCCCCAGCCCTAGCCCTGAGGGCCTTCTTTTTGCCCTCCCTGCTCTGAGATCCCAGAGCCTGCATTTCAACCTGTCAGCTACATGCAGCAAGCTGGCCTGCAGGTAGCTGGGAGGAAGACCTGCCCATTTGTTGTCCACAAGCAAGGGCACCTCTAGGACTTAGAGGATGGCCCCAGAGGGGAATGCAGGTGCTGGCTTCCTGGGGTACCTAGGCTGGCAGAGCACCCTGAGCTTCTCAGAGCCAGGGCATGGTCCAGGTGGTCCTGTTTCAGGTTTAGCCATCAGGGCTCCTCTGCCCATGGGAGCAGGTGGATGATGATGTCATGAACTCAGGTGTCACAAAGTGCACTTTAATTTCTTGATCTGTTTGATGCCGGTAGGAACAGTGCTACAGCAAAGTCCAAAATGAGATAAAGGGTCTGGAGAAGCATTATAAATTATAAAGTGCAGCACGATTTGAGGGTGGTCTTCAGAAGGCAAAGGCCTTGAATGCAGGGAGTTGAGAGACCCCGCCACCTGCACAGCCCCCCTTTGCATTAGGCTCAGTTGGGTGCACCACTGGAGACCAATCCCTTTGGCAGATACGGGGCGTCTTGACTACAGTGTCAGCCAGCTTCCCGTCATTGTGACAAAATACCCGAAATAATCAATTTACAAGGAGGAAAGGTTGATCTTGGCTCACAGAGTCAGAGTTCAGTTGATGGTTGCTTGTCCCCGTTGCCTTGGACCTGGAGTAGCACAGTACCTCAATGTGGTAGCCCGTGGCAGAGGAGGCCCACTTTCTTCATTAAGGCCAGGAAGCAAGGACAGACAGGAGGGTCTGGATCCCCATGTTCCCTTCAAGGCACAATCCTAGGGACTTGATTCCCTTCCACTAGACCCCACTTCCCAAAAGTTCCATCACCTCCCAATAATGCTGTAGGCTGGTGACCTGGCCTTCCTTCATGGGCCATTGAAAGTCCTCTCAAGGAAAGATGTTTGCCTGTTACACAGTTGTTTAAAAAATCTTTTGCTTTTATCACTTTAGTTAAAATTATATTAGATGGCTTGTTTTGTGGTATTTCCAAGGACATACAGTTTGCCTTTACACATATACACACCTGCTGATTCTTTGAATTGGTCAAGACAGACCAGGGTTGAAGCTTTCCTTTGCTCTTTGGAGTTGGGCAAGTCACCTGAAGTTAAACTCTCGGTGACTCCTGTATCCCCTGCTGCTGTTGAGATGGTGATATGGTTTTTCATCATTAGGCTGTTCACATGGGGAATCCAATGGATGTTTTGGGTATTGGACTAGCTCTGAATTCCTGGGGTGACCCCCACGGGGTCCTGCCATGTTATCCTTCGAGTATCAGTCGCAGTTTTCTTGTAATGTCATTATCTGGTTTTGGTGTTAGGGTAATGCTGGCCTCATCAAGCAAATGGGGAAGTGTTCGCTCCTCTTCCATATTCTGGAAGAGATTGTTGGAATTGCTATTATTTCTTCCTAAAATGTTCAGTAGAATTCACCCAGTGAAACCATTGGTGCTTGAAACCATTGGGGCCTGGCACATTTTTGGTGTGGGTGTGTCAAGGTTTTAAAGGATGAATTCAGTTCCTTTCATAGATGGAGGGCTATTTCTTCTTGAAAGAATCTTGGTAGTTGATGTCTTTCAAGGATTGGTTCATTTCATCTTTATCTGCATTATTGAGTTTATGGGTGTAAAGTTGTTGATAATTTTCTCTTATCATTTTCATATTTATGAGGTCAATAGGGAGGCTCCTTTTGATTTCTGATTTGGTAATTTATGTCTTCTCTTTCTTTTGATCAGTCTGCCTAGAGGTTTACTGATTTTACTGAAAAAAAAAATCCAAAAAAACCCCCAAAACCTCCCTCCCTAAAAGACCCAGCTCTGAGTTTGACTTTTTTTCCCCCTGTATTCTATTTTTTCAGTTGGATTGGTATTTGCTCTTCTCTTTTTTATTTTTCTGGATTTAACTTACTTCTCTATCTCTAGTTTCTTTTCTTTTCTTTTTTTTTTTTTTGTACCAGAGATTGAACTCAGGGGCACTTGGCCACTGAGCTACATCCCCAGCCCTATTTTGTATTTTATTTAGAGACAGGGTCTCACTGAGTTGCTTAGTGCCTCGCTTTTGCTGAGGCTGGCTTTGAACTCGGGATCCTCCTGCCTCAGCCTCGTGAGCTGCTGGGATTACAGGTCTGTGCCACTGCGCCACTCTCTAATTTCTTAGGGGCAAAGTTCACATTGCAGATTTGGGATATTTCTTTACTAATATAAGCTGTTCCCTCTCCACCTGGCTGGAGCTGCAGCCCGTGGTTTCTGATACATTGCATTTTCATTCAGATCAAAAATTATAAAACCGTCCTTTGAAACTTCCTGTTGGCCTGTGTATGTACTCTTTAACAGATATCTTTGTGTAACCGGTTTCTCATTTAATTCTGTTGTGGTTGGAGAGCTTCCTTTGTATTCTTTCTATTCTTTTAAATTTAAGATGTGCTTTGTGACCAAGACCCAATGTCTGTCTTGGTGAATGTCCCACGTGTCCTTGAGAAGCACATGCAATTGCTGTATTGTGGAGTATACCATCAAGGTGGAATTAATCTAGAGGCATTGTTCTTGTCTATTTTCTGTCTACTTATTTTATCCATCATTGAGAGAGGAGTGTTGGTCCTCAACTAAAATTATGAGATCTGTCTATTTCACCTGCTAATGCTGTTAAATTTTTAACTTTAAAAAAATTTTTTTTGAAGGTGGTGGGGTCTGGCTGTGTTGTCCAGGTTGGCCTTGAACTCCAGGGTTCAAGTGATTCTCCTGCTGTCTGTTTAGGCTTCACCTACTTTAATCTGAAAAGTAGGCAAACCTCCCTGGCTCACGTGGGACACATAGTGGTAATAGCTCACATCAATCAAGCTTGAATGTGCCATGCCATATACTTTCCTCGTGTTGTCTGTCTGATCTCCTTGACAGTCTCATGATGAAGGTTCTGCTATCATTTCCACGTCAGATAGGAACCAAAGCTCATGAGGTTTGCCCAGGGTTGCCTGCCGGGGTGCTCTATTTCCTGTCCATCTGTCCTGAGCCTTGCTGAAGCCCCTTGCTGGGGTTGGCATACTGTTAACTTCCCAGTGAAGGCTGCTGGCTTTTTGTTGTGGTCTCCAACCTGTAGTTGGGTAACTGTATGCAGTACCACCAACCTGCTAGTTTCTGTCCTGGGCCCTGGAAGGTACATTACGGAAAAGGGGCCCCAAGCTCACAATGCAGGAGAGGAGCTGAGAAGAGGTAGAGGAGATCAGGTCCCTCCTGGTTCCTACACCAGGAAAGGAACCCATCTGGACCCTTGATAAGGTGATAAGGGCATGAACCAACAGCGCCTGGCCCAGGACATGCTTGATGAATGAAGAATGACTTTACCAATCAATCAGTATCTCCACCTTCCTGAAAGGAGTTATGGATTTGTGGGGTTGGGTGCATCTGCATCCATTTCAGATTTTTTGTTGCTGTTGCTTTTCATTTTTTGTGGGGCTCGGGATCAAACCATCAATGCCGCAGGGCCCACCAGGACTGCAAAATTGTGCCTGAGGAGTCTCAGCCTCTTCTGCCTTTCCGTGCTGGGCCAGGCTGTGTCACTCACTTTCACCCACAGGCCTAAAACATTTTTTCTTTGAATTTAAGGTGGTGTTGGCCATTCTTTTTGTTTTCTTTTATGGTGGGACTCAGGAACACCTCAAAGCGATGGTTTTTCCCAGAACTATCCGCAGCTGACTGGTACTGTTGGAGATCGCTGTCACACTTTGACCTTCTCCCAAGCTGACCTAAACCTCCCCTGTTGTGATGGTCTTTGCCATCCAGAGCTTGCTTGCTCTCAAATTCCAGCCTTGCGTGGACATGTGTTGGCTCTGCTTTAGGATGTGTGTCTTTTCAGAGGGTCCCCCTAGAAAGCGAGGAAGGTGACATGTGTGTTAAGGTGAAACAAACAGATGAAGGGAACAGACTGACCTTGGCACCATAGCACCCTCAGGCATCCAGCACTTTCTCACCTGCTCTTGCCTCTTCCAGAACATGATCCTGGGTGGCCAGTCTCATCACCCCGTTTCACTCTAGGGAAACCTGGGCTCATATTGACAATGGGTGGTCCCTCTGGGGAACGGGGATGGGTGGAGCCCTGCTCCCCGCCCAGACTGTAGGTGCCAGGACCGAGTCCTTCCTCAGCCAGGTTGGTGGCCCCCAGTGCAGAGAAAAGGGTCTGGGTGTTGACTTCAGACCAGACATCGTCCCCCACTCCTACCAGGTGTAGGCCTGGAGAAAGACTCTGGCACGGTCTCAGGTCTGTGCCAGGCATGGGACTTGAACCTAAGGCTGCCCAATAAACATGGCCTGAGTCTGCTGACAGCCAGTGATGTGACATGACCTGACGTGATGATGGAAGAGGTACTCCTGCAGCCTGAGGAGAGGCAGGAGAGGCTGTGACTCTACAGGCACGTTTTGCAGTATGGATTGGTCCTGTTTGAGGCCCCTGTCCCCTTTCTGGGCAGTCCCCACCTTCCTCCTGTCCTTTGATGTATATGGCACATGCAACAAAGTGGTCAGTTGTTTGCTTGCATGAGATCGATGTGACTTTGACTCTCCTGGGCCCCTGCTGTTTGTTTGGATGTCACAATGTGGCTTGTACCTCAGGTGCTGTTGACCCACTGCAAATAATTCCCTGACAGCAGGACATTGCTCGGAAGAGTCCCCAAGGGCCCTCAATGAAGTGAAATTGCTATGAGCCTCTTCCTTACAAACCTGCAGGGTTTCCATCACTGAGCCCATTCATCAGTGACCCTGGTGACCTGAGTTATCCCTGGAGCTCACCTGACATTTCCTCCTGGCTCTGGTAGGTCATTCCTCTCCTTTAGTCAACCTCTGATGTCCTTGCAGCCTGTGACCTTGAGGGGGAGTTACTGGGTAGCAGAAAGCTGGGACTTGTGCTGCTTGAATGAGGTGGCCCACGCATGAGGGCCCATGGGCTTGGGAGCTGCCCAGGGGGCCACCCAGGGGGCCACCCAGGGGGCCTCTGACACTTGCTGGGAGGGAGAGTCCCGGCACACCCCTGCTCTACTCATATCTGACGGGGATTTTTCTTCCTGCTAATCCAATTTCAAGAGGGAGGTCCACCCTTCCGAGTGGACTTTGGGAAGTGACAGTAATAAGGAAAGGATGTTGGTCTGTCCCTTCTGCCTGAATTCCACTCCCAACCGTTAGTCATTCTTTCCTGCTAAGCAGGTGCTTCTCTTAACAACACAAATTCTCAAGGTAACCCAGGTTACCAGATGGAGTCCCTCCTTCCAGGGGCAGGTTGACCAGGGGCATGGGACCTGGGTGGAGGAGGGAGGGGTGAAGCCATATGCTAGTTTTGATCAATCTGACCTTAATTGGAAAACCTGGGCAGATGTCAGTTGCTATGGGGTCAGCCAGGTTACCTGAGTGCCTTAGTTTCCCTCCTTTACCTGGGTTCCCACAGAAGTCACAAGAAGCGTATTTCTCCTTGCTCACTTCATCTTCTGTGAGTGCTTGGGACCAAGAAACACAGACTTGGGGGGCTGGGGTGGGGCCAGAGCCTCCCCTAGTTGCTGAGACCCACACCTATGGAGCTTCTGTGGGGCTGGCTCTGCCCCTACCTGGAGGGTTGGGATGCTTCTCCAAGCCCCTGACTCTCTTATCTGCAGTGGGAATGTAAACGACAGGACTTTTCTTTTAGGGTGGTTATGGGTTGCAAGAAATAAGGTATGTGCTCAGCTTACTGGCCACCAATTGGCATTAGTGACACCCACAGGCAGGATCATTTTGTTGATCTTTGATCCCCCCAGAGTAAGTAAGGGTCTCCTTTGTGGAAGCTCAGTGTTTGGCTGAAGGCATTGAGTTAGATTTGCAAGAGCAATTTCTCCCCAGGGCCTGTTGGGGAAGGGGGAGGGTTCCTACTTCTGCTGCTGAGGAGGGAGGGGAGGAAGTTCCCTAGCCCTGGAGAGGCCCTTGTGCCCCTCTCCTGTCACGTTTTCCTCTTCCTCCGTTGTTCCTCAGGCTGTCACCAGTGAGGAACGGAAGCCTTCCCATGCCCTGGCTCGGTGTCCCCAGACCTTTCCTGCTGTTCCCTTTCACCCAGCTGGGTGGGACTCTGCCCTGGAACTCTGCACTGTCCCCTCATTTCTCTTTGGCTTGTGTAAGAGCATTCTGGTTCTGTGGCTCAGGGTAAGGATCCTGGAAACCCCAGGGGGCACGAAGCCCAGTGCCCAGGGCATAGACCAGGCTGTTGGCACTGCAGTCTGTCACGGCCACCTTGTGCCAACCGGGTGAACTGGTTATCCTGGCACAAGTGTACATTCTTTCGGCTGCCACCAGCTCCATGGGCGCCTGAGAAGCTGCTGTGATAGCCCGAGCATGCCACATGCTCAGCTGGAGCCTGGCATAGTTAATCAGCTACCAGGGCATCCCCAAGGATCCCCCTGGGAGGCGCATTGCCTGGAACCCTGGGCTGCTTCCCTCCCTCTACTTCTCTTGGAAGGAGGAGGAGGAAGAGGAGGAGGACGAGAAAGGCATCTGCCTCACAGGGGATGGGAGGGAACACATTTTCCTCTCTTCTCTCTCTGCTTAGTGAGAAGTGACTGCAGCCCCCTGCAGATCTTCCCTGTGGGGGACTGCTTTTCACCAAAGGGTGGGAGAACAGAAGAATAGAGAATTCTGGTTTAGAAGAACAGTGGTTCTTTAGAGAACTCACCTTTTAAAGTGCATTCTGTCTAATAATCAAATCTTCATCCATGGAGTTATTAAGTAAACTCCTGTGGGTTATTATTTTTATTGTTTTTTTTTTTTTTTTCCCTAATGATGCTGGTGCTGGAACCCAGGACCTTGCATGTGCTAGGCAAGCACTGTATCACCGAGCTGCGCCCCTGGCCTGAGCTGTGGTTTTGTGATGCACATCTGTAATCCAAGTGACTCAGGAGGCTTAGGAGGCCAGCCTGGGCAACTTGGTGAGACCTGGTCTCAAAAATTAAACAGAGCTGGGAGGTCGCCTGGCATGTGTAAGGCCCTGGGTTTGATCCTCAGCACCACATAAAAATAAATAAATAAAATAAAGGCATTGTGTAAGAGATAGAGAGAGAGATAGAGAGAGAGAGAGAGCGCTGGGAGGTCGCTCAGTGACAGAATACCCTGGGTTCCATCCTCAGTACCGCTAGTGGCCACTCATGCTGCGTGTGAGCTTCTGTGCTTGTGATGATTCAGAGGGCGGGTCTGGGTCTCTGAGGACCTTGAAGCCCAGGGCACAGACCCTAGTTGTCTGTCTGTGGGGAGCGGCAGGGAGGCCAGTACATGGAGATGCATGGAGGGGACAACTGGGGAGAATGGCATTGGCAGGGGGGCATGGGCAGTAGGCTTCATGGTGGACCTGGGTCTTTAGGACGCAGCCCTAGCCACCTCCCTGCACCCTGCTGCTCCTCTCAGTCACCTGCTACCCAGCTGTACAGCTAGGGATAGACAGGCCTCAACCAAGGCCCTAGGGTGGCCTTGAAGAACTTTAGCCCCTGAGATTCTAGCAACCTCAAGAGGCCCCGCCCACCCCCTGCCCTGGCCATCCCACCCCCCATCCCACCCCGCCAGCAGCCCCAAAATGAGTCTTTATGAAGCACAGTGTTTGGGTGATGGGTGAATCCAGGTCCTGTGGCCTTGAAAGAGGCCACCCCCTGAGTCCAGAGGGATTTGTTCCTTGTTACTGCCTGCCTGGTTGTCCACCTACTTGCAGAATCCCCACAGGGGCTGCTCTGGCAATGTCTTATCTCCTTCCAAAGACGGATGGGAGCAGACCATAGGGCTTCTGAGCTGGCGAGTCCCTTAGAGATGGCTTAGCTCTCAAGTCTTACTGATGGTGAACTGAGGGCCACTGGTCACCAAAAATTTACTCTTTGCATCAGTCAGTGGGTGGGCTAATATTGATTAAAAAAAATTTTTTTTTAGTTGTAGATGGACACAATACTTTTATTTTATTTTTAAATATTTATTTTAGTTTTAGTTGGATACTTTTTTTATTCTTTAATTTTTTATGTTATTTTTTAATGTTTATTTTATTTATTTATTTTATGTGGTGCTGAGGATGGGACCCAGTGCCTCACACATGCTAGGCAAGCGCTCTACCACTGAGCCACAACCCCAGCCCTTGATATTCAAAAGCATTACAATTCTTATTACATGTAGAGCACAATTTTTCATATCTTTGTATATAAAGTATGTTCATACCAATTCATGTCTTTATACATGTACTTTGTTTTTCTTTGCATTACAATTCTTATTACACATATATACCACAATTTTTAATATCTCTTGTTTGTATATAAAGTATGTTGACACCCAATTCGTGTCTTCATACATGTACTTTGGTTGATGATGTCTATCACATTCCACCCTCCTTGCTAATCCCCTGCCTCCTCCCCTACCCTCCCACCATTCTGCCCTATCTAGAGTTCATCTGTTCCTCCCACGGTCCCCCTCCCTACCCCACTATGAATCAGCCTCCTCATATCAGAGAAAACATTTGGCATTTGTTTTTTTGGGATTGGTTAACTTCACTTAGCATTATCTTCTCCAACGCCATCCATTGACCTTCAGATCCCATGATTTTATTCTCTTTTTTTTTGATTTTTATAATCAATAAAAGAATAGTCCATGCAGATGTTGTAGTGCATGCTACTACATCTACTACATCTCAGTGACTTGAGTGGTTGAGGCAGGAAGATGGCAAGTTCAAAGCCATCCCAGGCAACTTAGTGAGACCCTGCCTTAAAAAAAAAAAAAAAAAAAGAACTGGGGATGTAGCTTAGTGGTAGAGCACCCTGAGTTGTTGAGAGCCCAGTAACTAACACACACACACAAAGTTGGAGCTACTACATCAGGGATAATGATTAAATAATTGTGATGCATGTACAATAAAGACATAAAAGAGGGTGTCCTGGGTGAGAGGTAGAGGAGAGAGGTGGGTATTGAGGGATGGGTAGGAATTTGTGAATGGGGTCCAGAGGGACAGAGGGCATTCCAGGCATGTGCAGAAGTCATTGCGAAAGAGTCTGCCTGGGTGATTGGGGTGGCAGGTGGGATCAGCCAGGCTGTGGAAGGTCTGAGTCCAGAGGGATTTGTCATTCTCAGAAGAATAATAATAAATTATAAAAATAATCTCAGGAGGCATGACTCTTCCTTCTGGTGGATGCTGGAATGTGGGAGCCATGGGTAGGTGAGGAGGCCTGGGTGGGGATGGCTTTCAGGAGGTGAGGCTCCATCAGGGAAGGCTCTGGGGGAAAGGCAGGAGGCCACGGAGAATATACTCCTAAAATAAAACATTATAGACATCATGGAGAAGGTCATGATGACAACCAGAAATCGATATTGAAAGTGTCTTACCATTCCCTCGTCTTGCTTCTGGGCCCCAGGGTCTCACTGCAGGGGATCATTGCTACCAGGGGACATTTGGTTGTCACATGGGGGAGGAGCTGCTGTCAACTGGTGGGAAGAGGCCAGTAGTAGGGTGGGGGACTGCCGAGCATCCCAGAATGCACAGTGCAGCACCCCCACACTGGAATGACCTGGCCCTAAATGCCAACAATGCAGAGGTTGAGAAGCTCTGCTTCAGAGGCAGCCAGTATCACGAAGTTAGTACACCGTGTTCTGATCTTTTTTTAAAGCACACACAGAGAAAGAATATTTAAAACTATATTGTGTTGTTTTCTAAAAATTTGTATCTGCTCTGAATGCTGCAACTCGCTCTTTTTACTTGGCTTTATGTTTCTGAGAAAGAGCATGCTGTCACATGTAGATGTAACCTATTTAACTTCTGTGGCTTAGCTATTTTATACATGGGTCATGTTTTATTTCTTCATTCTTCTGCTGATAGGCACTGAGATTATTTTTTATAATTATTATTTTTTTGCTGTTCTGAGAATGAAACCCAGGGCCTACCACAGAGCCACAGCCCCCACCCACCTAGATTGTCTCTGACTGTTCCTGGTCATTTTCGCTGGAAGCTGCCAGAAACATTCTTGCACATGCTCTTTGCGCTGTGTGTGGAATTCCTGGGATGTGGGGACATACCTCTGTGGCTTGCAAGACCTCTCTTGTGCCCTTAGCAAGACTTGAGGTGGTCTCTCATTAAGTCTTTCCTGTGTTTTTCCCCAAAGTACTGGGGATTGGACCCAGTGCTTTACTCACACTAGGCAAGTGCTCTGCCACTGAGCCACACCCTCAGCACTTTTTTTCTTTTTAAATGTTTTTTTGAGACAGTCTTTCTAAGTTGCTGAGGCTGGCCTCAAACTTGCGATCCTCCTGCCTTAGCCTCTTGGGTAGCTGGGATTATAAATGTGCACACATTACAATTGTTTTAATTTCCTTTTACTTGATTTCTAGTGAGGATGAGCATTTCTCCTCATGTATGTTGGGCACTCGAGTTTTTCTGGGGCCTCGGAGAGCCCTCATCCCAGAGGGTCCAGGTGGCATCCAGTTCTGGTGTCTCTTCCTTTGAGGAAGCTTCAGAGTCACGCATCTGCTCCTCAGCACCCATGCACACCTCTGCAGCTGCCAGTCTGGCTGCCCTCCCGACAGGGCACGACACAGTTGATTAGGTTTCGGCTTTTTATCTTGTTTTATGAGACTGCAGCGTGGTAACCTTGGCTGGGCTGGATGTTCCCAAGCCTCTCAGCGTGTTCCCAGAGGATAACTTTGTCTCTGAGTTCTGGGGGCTCCCGGGTCCTGGCATTCTCTGGGCGGTGCTGGGCGGGTCTCCTGCTGACGCCGGCTCTGTCCCTGCAGGCAGACCTCTGCGTTATGACCTGGCTGCTGGGCTACATGAACCCCTGGGATTCCAGCCTTGTGGCGGCCGCCCTCACCATTGCTTTCAATCCTCTCTTCTGGAATGTGGTAAGTACCTTGTGCCTGACCCCGTCCAGCAGGGTGACCTCGCACGGAGAGGATCACTGTTGTCCAGGCAGATGGGTGACTGGATAGCTCTGTTATGCCCTTCTCTACCAATGGTCAGCACCCCGTGAAGGTACACTGGGAAGCTCCTTGCCTTGCAGGCCCAAGCAGCAACTCAGCCGCCAGGCCTGCCCTGGGCTGACGTCAGGGTGGCCGAGGGCAGCAGGACTGGCCCTCTTAGCACCACAGGCCCTGCAGCAGAGAGCTGCCTGGCGGTAGGACTTCACGTGTACCCCCCCTTTCCTTAGTAGCCGTCATATTCAGGGAGTCGATTGCTGGGGCTGCAGGGCTCCCTTCCCTCTCTGCCTTGTCCCACTATCAAGCCATTTTCTTGTGAATCCCCCTCCTCCAGGTGGGCTCCATAAACATTGCTGTTCCCACATGTGGCTTCCTGTGAAGTAGCTTGCACGGCTGGGGTGGAGGTGTGGGTGGCAAGGACAAGCCGACCGGGACTGAAATCAGAAGACAGAGCTGGATGTACCCTATTCATTTGTGGGCACCAGGGGACACATCCAGAGGCCTGAGGGCTCTGTGGCAGGGCCAGGGTGTGTGGGCAGTGGGTTCTGGGCCCGTGGAGCAAGGTGTGGGTGCGGCAGGCCATTGGCTCCTGCAGTGTCCCCACCAAGATTGCAGATTAAGCTTTTGGGGTGTGTGGCCCTCTCTCCTGTGGCCATCTCTGGAGGGCTGTCCTGCCCCATATTGCCGAGCTGGTGGTCCCGGGGCTCAGCCAGTGCTCGGCCCTCTGAGGCAGAGCTGTGGACGCCCTGTGATCACCCTTGAGGCTAATCTACAGAAGGCCAAGATCTGCGTCAGCAACACACTGTTCCCAGTTGTTTTCATTTAAGGTGAGCCCTTGGTCCCAGGGCAGAGCACGACATGTTTTGCATCTGGTTTATGACTTGGGCCTTTTCTCCATCTGGGGAGAGTGGCAGTGTGTGGGGGCAGGGCCAGTCATCTTAGAGTGGCCACATTCTGAATGTGCTGTCCCTGTTGTCCTGAACACACTGGCCCTGCTTCAGGAGAGGGTTTCAGAGAGGGTGGTCTAGAGGTGGGACCAAGGCCAGCGAGAAGAATGACATCTCCCCTTCCTTTTGAGAAGCCTTGGTTTCCGAGTGTGTGGCGGATGTGCCAGAGTTGGTCCTAATCTCCGGATGTGGCCTCCCCAGAAAGGGTGGGTGTCTGTGGGGCCTGGCGCCTTAGCCTCGTCCCTGCTGTCCCTCACCCCCTGTGCTCGCTCTCCACCTGTGCACGCATGACCAGAGAGGGTAAAGATTAGGCTTCCGGCCACTAGAACTGTGCGAGAAGACCCTTCTGTCGTTTTTTAGCCACTGTGTTTGTGTCCATCTGTTATAGCAGGTACAGGAAATGAATGCAGGGTCAACAGGCTATTGATCCCACCTAGAAGATATCGTGGCCCTAAGTAACTGGGGTGTGTGGGTGTAGGTGTGGGTGGGTGTGTGCATGCTCCTTCCTGTCCACAGCCTCTCCCAGGAGAAGACTGCTGGGCTTCAACAGCTGCCCGGCCTCCCTGTCCTCTGGCTCCTACAGGCCTGGCTGACCAGCAGTTGTTTGAGTGTGTGCTGGTCTCCTCACCCTGGGGACTTGGGCAGCCAAATGTCCAGTGGGTCTTGGGGTGTACTTGGCCATTTTCTGCTGGCCCTTCCAACTGTGTGCTCTTTTGCACACTTCATTCTGAAGCTGTGTCATGGCCCCCAGGGACATCCAACGTAGCAAGGGGTCAAGGTGCAGTAAGATTTGAGGCAGTTTCTTGTCTGTGTGTTTGTCATAGGTGGATTTTTTCCCCCCACTTTGGTCATACGTTTTTGATTTGCCTCATTTTTTTGAAAAAATTATTCACTGGAACAGATTGTGGTCATTAGTGGTAGAAAGAACAAACTCTTCAGAGTTGTTTCAGAATGAGAAAGCGACATAATGTTTACGGTTCAGTGGGCTGCTCCCCTGGGAGAGCCATGGAATGAAATCTGGAGGCAAGAGGAGCTGGGATGAGCAGGGCCTGATGGCGCATGCCTGTGATCCCAGCAGCTCAGGAGGCTGAGGCAGGAGGATTGCAAGTTCAAAGCCAGCCTCAGCAACTTAGCGGGGCCCTAAGCAACTCAGTGAGACCCTGTCTCTAAATGAAAAAAAAAAAGTCTGGGGATATGCTCAGTGGTTAAGCACCCCTGGGTTCAATCTCTGGTACAAAAAAAAAACAACCAAACCAAACCAAACCAAAAAAGCACTAAGAGGAGCTGGGGTGGGGCTGGAGCCTGTCTCTGTGATGAGGTGGTGATTGAAAATCCACCTTGAGAAATAAAGGAGTCTGGCTGTGAAAGCACTGGAAGAGCTATTTGTTTATTATGTGGTGCAGGATGGAACCCAGGGCCCATGCATTTTAGGTGTGCACTACCACTGAGCTTCCAGCCTAAATCAGTTACTAAATTCTAATGATGGCCGATGTCCAGAGGCCTTGTCACAGACAGGCATCCCACTTGGTGCATTTCATGTGGGATCTCTGGACTTTTACAGCACTGCTGTTATATCCCCTTTGAAGGGTGGGGTTTGAGGAGGATGTTAGTCAATTAAAAAAAAAAAAACTTTTGTCGTTTATAGATGGACACAATGCTTTTATATTATTTTATTTTTATGTGGTGCTAAGGATTGATCCCAGTGCCTCACACGTGTTAGGCAAGCACTCTGCCCCTGAGCCCCAGCCCCAGCCCCTTAGTCCATTTTTTTTGTTGCTATAACAAAATATCTTGAGGCTGGGTACTTTATAAGGGGGTTTATTTGGCTCACAATTCTGGTGACTGGAGGGTTCAAAACAGCATGGTGTCAGCATCCTGTTGAGTGCCTCCTGGCCGCAGAAGGGGAAAGAGCTCAGTGCTGAAGGAGCCAAGCTGAGAAGTGGCCTTACTTTTTACAGCCTGTTCTTCAGAGAACTAACTTGATCCTGCGAGAACTATATCGGTCTCTTTTCAGGGCATTCCCCAATGACCTGGGGACCTGCCTTCCATTAGACGCCACCTTACAAAGGCTCCTCACTTCCCAACACAGCCACACTGAGGACCAAGCTTCTAGCCCATTAACCTTCGGGGAACAAAATCCAGTCATAGTCAAACCATAGTACAGAGGTTCATTTGTTCTTCAGATATTTCTTGAGGGCCAGGCACTGTCCCAGGCTTTGGGGTGCACCTTCCTGACCCTTATACAGTGGCATTCTGTATAAGAATATATAATACACATACATCCCTGCTACTTGGGGACATAGCAGGCTAGGGACAGAAGGATAGGAGGGGTGGTCAGGGAAGGCCTCTTCAAAGGGATGACTTTTAACCTGAAACTGGACTTCCACGGGAGGGTCCCCCCAGGTGCCTGAGGAAGAGCTTTCTGGTCAGAGGAGACAGCAATGCAAACTCGGAGGGGGGGCAAGAGCATCCACACCCACTGGCCTCAGAGGGAGGGTGGAGGGCAGGTTGGAGAGGTGGCAGTAGGCTGCGGGGAGGCTCTGGGGTGGACTTGAGCTGAGAGCCACACTCAGCAGCAGGACCTCTGTGGGGTTTTCAAGGGCGCTGGAGTGGAGCTGGGGCTGGACCTGCAGTTGAGGCCCAGGTGCTGGGGACCCAGGAGTCCTGATCTAGGCCACTGCCTGGCTCTCTGGGGCTGTGGCTGGTGGAAGTGTTTCCGCAGCCTTGGGCAGGGTGGGCTGCCCTCTTCAGCTGCAGCACCCTGACACGGGCAGTCTCTCACCCGTGCCCAGCGCCAGTCCTGTTCTGTCCCCACCAGGCCTCTCCTTGTACCCTCCTCACTGCACCACGGCCAGGCTGTGTCCTCTGCTCTCTTACCCCCTTCAGAGGGCTATTGCTGCACCAAAGGGGGCTTTTCAGCCTGTCTTTGGCTGAGTCTTTGGGGACAGTTTCTCACGTGGCCTTGCTGTCCTTAACATCAGGCTCTCTGGGTCCCTTGCTACCTCCTGGCTCTCTTCTGCTCCTGTGTCCTTTTCTTCTTTTGCCTGATGGCTCCATGCTGGGCAGTTACTCGCTGAGGCCCCACTGTGCGCCAGGCCTTGTGTGTCCTTGGCTGGCTTCCCAGGACAGCCAGCAGTCTCTCCTCCCTGGGCACAAAGACACACGGAGTGTAAGCTGTGGCGAGGGTGGGAACGAAGGCCAGGGTGCTGCCGAGGGGCCAGGGGAACTTCTCCTTCTGTTGCCTGGTCTGTCACCCAGAATCTGCTCCCAGACCCAGGAGCCCAGGCCCAGGCTCTGTGGCTGCGTCTGGGATTCTCCAGGCCCCACAGGAACCTTGGCCAAGAACCCCCTGATATGCTGTCCTTTCTGTCTCCACAAATGCCACCTCTCTGGGTGCCAGGGGGATGCCTCGACTCCCTCCTCCCCCCGTCCCCTCAGTCTGCCCTCACAGACTCCACCTATCAAGAGATGCCACCACCTGCTTCAGGCCCTGCACCCATCAGCCAGGTCTGTGCACCCTCCAGCCCATCTCCCTCTAGTCACCCCCAAGTGTCCAACGCTCAAAGGCCCCCTGCCTCCCAGGAGGAGGGGTCAGTTCTTTGCCTGGCCAGGGAAGCCCCTCAGCCCTTACCTGCTCCCTCAGTCATGCTGGGTCCCAGCCTCCTCCTGGGTGACCTGTCCTTTCTCATCCAGGGCTCCTTGGAGACCTGTGGTAACCTTTGTCAGGTGTCCTTTCTCCACCTTGCCCTCTGGGTCAGGGTCTACATCATGCACTGTAGGATACTCAGCAGTGTGCCTGGTTTCTGTCCACCAGGGGTCAGTAGCACTGCCTCCAGACATCACCAGGTCTCCTCCCAGGGCACAGTGGCTCAGGTGATCTGAGTGCCCACCATGTACGTCCCATGGCACAGCTGCCATGCCTGGTGCCACAGTTTACTCCTTACCAACCCCAAGAGTGTCCCAAAGTTCCTGCTCTACTTCGTGTCCCCCTTTGTGTGTGCTGTGCCCTGGGTAGCAACTGCTGCCTGACCTTTTGTATCAGGGAGGGCCCTGCACTGCCTATCCTTGGCACCCAGTGCCCAGTACCGTGCCTGGCACAAACAGTGCTCAGGCAGTGTTACTGGCTTCACGAACCTATCTTGGGCTCCTAACCAGGGGAGGGAGGGAGTCAAGGCATTCCTCTGGCATCCTGTGCCAAGGTCCACCTCCATTTGGGACATTTGCCTCTGCACCCCCTGGCTTTGCGAAACAGTTGGGATTGCAGGGAAGGGAAGCACAGCAGTGGCTTGTAATAGGCACAGTCTGGCACCCAGGAGAGTAAGCCAGGACGGCCCTGCCAGGCCAGGTCCCGAGCTCCTCCCGGGGTCAGAACCCCTGGGAGCTAGCGCCCGGGGTCTGAGTAGTGTTCTTGGGCTCCTGATGTTTGTGAGAGTAAGTTGCACACGTCTTGGTGTCTTCACCACCAGAGGTTTGCTTACCACAAACGTCCAACCAGTGGAGACGGCACGTCTGGCCACCATGGCGAACTGAGATGGAGGGTTGGAGGGGGCAGCGCTGGGTGTTCTTTACCTGTATATTAGGACCCCCAGGGAGGGGTAGTGGTGCCGATTAAGACTTCTACCTGGGCCACAGGTGTGGAGAGGACCGAGAGGCTCCCCCCACTGTGGAACGTCCTCTTAGAGAGCTTTGCTTGTGTCCCTCCATGCCTGCGTGGCTCCCTCCTGGCAGGACCAGCCCTGCCTCAGGGTCAGCCTGCAGCCCCCACCTCGAAGCTCCCTCTGTCCCAACGTGCCCCCGCCTTGGGCCTTTCTCTGAGGGGTGTGGAGGCTTCAGGTGCTCACAGGGTTGTTGGCTGCCGTGGGTATGTATCCCAGTCATGGCCCTGCAGGTGAGGCCCTGTGGGGGTGGCAGGCCCTGTGCCTGCTCTAGGATGGCCAACCTGCCCGCTGGCCAGAGGTACTCCTGAGTGCAGCTCAAGAATCCTTGCATCCCCAGAGCCCTGACAGTTGGGCCAATCAGGACCCAGGGTCACACTTGACGGAGAGCTAGTTTGGGAAGAGGTGGCCTTTTCCTCCAAGAAGTTGCAGAGCTTGCTCTGCTGGGCTGATGAACAGGGTCTCCACAGTGGGATGTCTGGCCCCTGGTTCCTGTGGTCCTGAGCAGGTGGCAGGGGCTTTGGGGGAGCTTTGGGGTGGCTGGGCGGCAGGTGGCGTCCTGGGCAAGGGGAGGTATGCTTTCCCTGGTTCCCAGGAGTGGGGAAGAAGTGACAGTGAGGTAAGAGGAGGTGACATCAGGGAAAGGGTGACAGCAAGAAGGAGGTGACAACGATGGAAGAGGAGGTCACAGTGATAGAAGAGACGGTGACAGCAGGGACAAGGAGGTGGGGTGTGGTCCTGGGCCGGGTCCCTGTCTGCCCTCGCCCTGCCTTTCCCCCACCCCACCTCCACCTTCATTGTGCCTTTGCTGCTGCCGCCTGCATTTATGACCCCAGACGCCAGCCTGCAGTCTGTGGGTGTCAGCCCAAGACCCCTTGTTGTTCACATCCCCTCCTGGCCTTGCTGTCTCCATTTGTAAAGCGAGACTCTCCAGCTTTGAAACACTGTGATCCCCTTCTTTACTGAGGCCCACCCAGGCTGGGGTACCCTGTGCTGGGATGTTACTCTACCCTCCTGGAACTGGTAAGATTGGACATCCAAAGTGGAACAGGAAAGTCAGGATTTGTTTGGAGCTTACTGGAGGAGTTCAGGAGAGGTTGTATCCAGGTCCTAAGTTGGGGGCGAGGGACATGGGGTTTGTAGAGGGGATGGTGCTTCTTGGCCTTGGATTAAGTTGACCCAGGCTTTCTAGAGGAGAGAAGGGTAGATAAGAGTCCAGGAAACAACAGAAGGGGAATGTGTGAGGTTGGCAGGTGGGCAGCAGGCCCTGAGACCCCTGAAGGAAGACACTGAATGCTTGTCTGCAAACGGGTTGTGTGCCTGAGACTGGAGGTGGTGGTGGTGGTGCTGGGTGTGTGTGTGCACCGCGCACATGTATGAGTGTGTCTCACTCAGATGGGCAGTGGAATTTGGAGGGGGCGTGAACCAGACTGTCAGGATCCTTGCTCCCATCTGGCTTGGAAACCTGGCTCCTGGGCATGGCCATTACCACTGGGCTCGGATCCTGTGTTTCGGGAAGATGTGCTCCCTGGCCAGGGCACGTCTTGCTGGCTGGCTGGCTGGGGTGGCCTGCAGCAGTGGGAAGATTTTTCCCTGAGTGTGGCCAGCTGGCTCGCTGAGCTTGAGAACTTGGCTCTGGGAACACTAGTTAGCCAGCCATTTATCCCTTCACACTGATGTCACCTAAGGCACTGAGGCATGCCCAAATGTCCTTGATCCCTACCTGAATCTCACTCCCTGCTGAATTGTTCCAGAACTAATGGCAGATCTAGCATCAACCTCAATTGCTGAGGACTGGCCACTCTTTGTCAGAAGAGTCCCAGCCTTGCCCCCTAACCCTTAATGTTGGTTCAAGTGTGAGATATCCAGGGTATATGAGTGTGTGATCTTTTTTGAGCCAGGTGCAAACATGTGATTTTACGTGCAAACAGCCCTGCCCACCACCCCGCAGGCCATATCTCCTCTGAATGGAGAGCCACAAGGGTGCCGGGAGCCAGGGCTAACTTTAGAACTGCAGTGTCCGAGCAACGTGGTGGTAATGTGGTGATAATGTGGTGATGTGTACAGACGAGGTGTCTCGAACTGGGTCAGCTCACAGCCTTTGCCAGGATGGCTCGGGAATGACATGGTAGAAAAACAGAAGGAAATGAAGTGGGAGAGAGGGAGGCGGGGAACACACTCCCCACCATCTGGGGCTGACCCACTGAGCTGGGTGTCCTCCGTCAGCTCCTCCCTTCCCCCAGGTCCCAGACCTGCAGTTTGAGAGTTTTCTTAGGAATTTCTTGCTGGGTGGGTGGGGGTGGGGTCCATCTTTCCTCTAGGATGTTTTTTGGTTCTGGCATTACAGGGGTGTTGCACACCTTAGCATGGGTAGAATGGGTGTCACCAGGAGGCAGTGGACAGGGCACTTCACTGTGGGATTTAGTGTTGATCACTTCGGGTTCTTGTTACACGGGGGCGGGGTGGGGGGGAGGATGGGGGGCAGGGAATTGGGCAGAATTTTATGACTTTCTCCTGTGATTTCCAGCAGATCTGGCCCCTCAACTTGAATCTTTTGTTTTTGGGGGCAGAGGGAGTTGCTGGGGATCGAACCCAGGGTCACACTTGCTAGGCAAGCGCTCTACCACTGAGCCACGCCCCCCAACCCTTTGTAGATTTTGGCTGCCTTCAGGTTAGGTGGCATGGTTTGAGGTGCACTCATGACCTGGACCCCTCCCATAGGCACACCCCTGTGTCATCTTGCAGAGCCCTGGCCACGTGATTCCCTGCCATCCTACAGGCCTGGTCTCCTCTCATTCCTCTGTGCCTTTGCACGTTCTGTTCCTACTTCCTAAAAGACCAACCCCCCACTTCCCCACTTGGCTGCCTCTGCCCTTCTTTAGCCAGGCTTCCCTGAGCCTTGACTCAAAGCAATGCGGCTCTGCCTTTGTGTCTTTGTCCCCTGCAGTGATGAGCTGGGGAACTGTTAATAGCAATGGTCTGTTCCAGTCTGAGCCATAGATGGATGCCTCGGGCCTCGCCCAGTGTTGGAGGGGGTGGATGGTTGAAGGGTACTCCCTCCTGGAAGGTGAGCCCAAGGTGGCCCTGGGGAGTGATAGAGCTGAGCATAGTCGCTCCCAACTCTGCTGGGAGCACATGGATCACAGTTAGTCCTCTCCCATTTTCTTGTGCCTTCTTTCTCTATCTTTAAAAGGAGCTAATAAGTCCTCTGTGGACTTCATGAGTACACTGGCAGGAACCAAGGAGATGCAGCCAGAATCATCTTAGGAGTCAGGGATCCTGGCTGGTTTTTATTTGTTTGTTTGTTTGTTGTTGTTGTTTTTGCTACCAGGGATTGAACCTAGGGGCACTTAACCACTGAGCCACATTCCCAACACTTTTTTTAAAAATATTTTTTAAAGTTGTTGATGCACCTTTATTTTTATTTATTCGTATGTGGTGCCGAGAATCGAAACCAGCACCTCACGCATGCCAGGCAAGTGCGCTATTGCTGAGCTGCAACACCACCAACGCTGTTTTTTTTAAAAAATTATTTTAGTTATAGGCCGTCACAATAGCTTTATTTTATGTGGTGCTGAGGATTGATCCCAGTGCCTCACCCGTGCTAGACGTGTGCTCTATCTTTGAGCTATAAACCCAGCCCCCCAACCCTTTAATATTTTATTTAGAGTCAGGGTCTTCCTGAGTTGCTTATGGCCTTGCTAAGTTGCTGAGGCTGGCTTTGAACTTGGGATCCTCCTGCCTCAGCCTCCCGAGGTGCTGGGATTGCAGATGAGCCGCCACACCTGGCTATGGCTGTGTTTTTTGCTTTGTTCCACTCTTGGGTCTTCTTTTTGTTGATACATGCACATCTATGGGGTGATACATGATAATTATGCACATCTATTGGGGTGTAGTGTGGTAATTCGGTAGACAGTGCATACTGATTGAATCAGTGTAGTGAATGCTCCCTTCTCCTTAAACACTGGCCATTTCTTTGGGTTGGAATCTTTCCAGTTCTTCTCTCTAGTTACTTATAAATTGTGTAATAAACTGTGTAATCTGTAGTCACCCTCCTGTGCTGTAGAACCCTTGACCTTTTTGAGGAACCACATCTTCCACCATGGTTGTATCAGTTTGCAGTCCTACTACCTCGGATCTTCTTTTGGGACCAATCAAGAGTTTGTGGAGCTGGGTGCAGTGGCTCACTCCTGTAATCCCAGCAGCTCCGGAGGCTGAGGCAGGAAGAGCACAAGTTCAAAGCCAGCCTCGGCAATTTAGTGAGACCCTGTCTGAAAATAATATATCCCAGGAAATTTCCAAGGTGTTGGTTGTCTCACTTCACTGCTGACTTATGCTGTGACTTGGGACAAGTCACCACACTTCTCTGGAGTCAGCCAGGAGGGGACTTGGAGACTAGAACTGATGCCATGTGTGTGTTCATGGCCACGCAATGGGACTGCACAGTGACTGGCTGCTGTCGGGCTCTCCGGTGTCATTGACTGCTGCCTCCAGGGTTCATCGGTTGCCCAGGTGGCAACCCTGTCCCTGCCCCCTTGTCCCTGACTGCCTGCTCTTTTCATTCCCTGCCAGGCTGGCACGATGAGACTCAGCTGGGAGGGGCAGGGCCTCCTCAGGACTGGAGCCCCTGAGGCCCCAGTTGCATTCCAGGGAAGGGTCCCTTGTGTTATTATCTGTGGCTGTGACCAGATAGCTGAGATTGGGGAGTTAAGGGTTCATGGTCTGGAGATGGGAAGTCCACCAGCAGGCGCCTGCAGCTGCTCAGTATCACGGTCACTTGCTGCTTGACTCACGGTGGGATGTGGAAGGGCAGGTGACCTCGTGGGGAAGAGGCGAAACCTGAGGGGTCACCTTGCTTTATACCAACCCAGTCTCGTGGTAGCTCATCCTCCTGTGAGATGCAGCAATCGCACTCCCATGAAATATCATTAACTTTCTACTAATTAGATAAGAAACCTAACCCTCCCCCGAGGCACCACCTCCCAACACTGCCCCATTGAAGAATTTACCCTCAACACAGTGTGGCACTGTGTGATGCTGCTAGACCCCGAGACAATTCCAATAGTTTGTTCAAAAGAGGGGACCTTGGCACGATGCTGGGTGCCTGGGCCTGTTGTGGAGCCTGTGTGACCTACAGGCTGGGGGTGTGTCTGGGCAGTGGGCAGAGGCCTCAGGAGGAGCTGGAGTCAGCTTCCAGCCTAGCTCTAAGTATGTGGGGAGAATCCAGGCCCTTGATGGAAAAGGGAAATCCAGAGAGGCCTGGGGATTGGAGCAGAGGGTGGTAGGTGGAGTCTGCAAAAATTCTCCATCTGCCGTTTTCAAAATCAGGTGCCTGTTGCTGGCCCAGCCCTCTGAGCAGGTGTGAGGCTCCACGGGTGACTCAGAGGCAGCCACAGGGCCATCCTACCTGGAAGGACTTTTGAAAGGGACCCCAGGTGGAGCCCTCCTGCATTCTGGGGAGGCAGCCCCACTGTGTGCAGTGCAGAGGGCTATGGCTGGAGACCCCACAGCATATGGCCCTCACCTTCCCTGAAACATCATATCCTCCAAGTCTCCGCCTTTGCGGCTGATGTTACTGTCCTGGTCTGAATGGCAGGAACAGCAAGGTGCACACGCCTCTTTGGAGGTCCTGGGGTGGGAGATGGAAGCGACGTGGTAATGGGTGGAGGTGCCCGAGTAGCTGTGTTCCCAGGGCGAGCCGCTGCCTGTGGGGGTCACATGGGGACAGGTCTACCCACCTTGGCATCTCTGTGGGGACCAGGTGAGCAGTTAGGCACTGGCCAGATGTTCCTGAAGGATTTCTGTGCCCATGGCCTTGATTCCTTTGCTGTGTGTAATTTGTTCTGCATCACCTTGCTGTGAATTTGGGCCAGTTCTGTTGGCCTGGTCTGCTTGTAGTTTCCTGGGTTAAGAAAAAAAAAAGGTAATTGAGCTAAATTATCTCTCAATATCCTTCCAATTTTAAACATTTGGATCCCCATCCATCCAAAGAAGATGGGAAAGGGCGTGGACACAGATGGAGGCAGGGGTGGAGATTCCATTGTAGCAGATGGAGAAGCAGCTTGAAGTCCCCGTGTTAGTCCAGCTGCACCCCGTCTTTGCCAGTAGTGGGCAAGTGGCCCCTCTCTGCAGTGCCCAGTGAAAAGTCAGCTGCAGCTAGCTACACAGCCAGCTCCACTTCTGGAGCCCTAGGATGGGTATTAGGTGACATTTTCTCCTGATGGTGCCTCCTGGTCCCCTCCCACTCCCCTGGTTCCAAGGTGTCTTATCTGTCCATCCTGAGTGCCGAGTCTGAGCCAGTGAGGAATGTTTGCAGAACCTGCAATCAAGACCCACGCAGAAGAGCATGTGTCAGCCAGGCTTTACGAACTCTGGCCCAGGGCTCAGGTCTCAGGCCCTGCGCAGGTTGTGTGCCAGGGATTCCCCTGTCCAGGAACCTGTGCCCTTCAGGGAAGCTGGGGAGAGTGCCCAGCGCCTGGGCAGAGCTGGTCCTGCTCTGAGGGCTGTGCTCGTGGGAGAGGGGCTTGCAGTGAGAGCAGTGACAATACCTGGGCCCAGGGACGCTTCCCTGATGGGTGGGGCCCGAGCCCAGGTGTGTGTGGCACAGACCTGGCCACGCATGACCTCAAGCAGCGTCTGTTCCCTGCTCTCCGTGTCCTTACCTCCAGAGACTCACGTTCTGAAAGAGCAGGACCAGCTTCTCCAGCCTCCTGGTGCAGCCCTGGTGAGGCACTCAGAATGGGAAGCGTGGGCCCAACCCCAGCCCCCCGTAGGCCACCGACAGCCTCGGCTTCTTCCTCTCCCGCCCACCCTAGCCACGGACAGTACTGGTATTGGGTTGGCACCAGGCGAATGAGGTGTGGAAGGGGTCCTGTGAGTCACTGTTAATTGGGTTGATTTCTGGTGTTTGAGTGTGCGTGTGTGTGTGTGTGTGTGTGTGTAGTGCTGGGGATGGAACCCAGGGCCTGGCGTCCTAGGCCATAGCTGTACCACTGAGCCACATCCCAGCCACTGCCAGAGAGGTTTCAGTCCCTTTCCTGGCCTTCCCTCTGTGCTCCTTCCTGCGATCTCCTGGCACTTCCTCCTGACACCTCCCCTCTCATTTTGGAGGCGGTCCCCTTGGGGGATGGAGCCAAAGTGATATCTGTTATTTCCCCAGTGGGGGTGGCCTGCTGGCTCTGGGAGCCCCGTGAGAGAGGCGAGGGCTCTGAGGTAAGAGGCAGCACTCGCCCTGGTGGGGTCTGGAGCCCCCTAACCCACTCTCCACTGCAGAGGTGGAGGGGACCTTGACTGATGGCAGGTGGGAGCCCCGCGGTGGGGCTCTGTCTGGAGGATCCCAAGTCAGTGCCCCTCGGGCTGAGGTCCCGCCTGGTGCCCACCCTGTGTCT
This sequence comes from Marmota monax, assembly GCF_021218885.2. Taxonomy (NCBI): domain Eukaryota; kingdom Metazoa; phylum Chordata; class Mammalia; order Rodentia; family Sciuridae; genus Marmota; species Marmota monax. The sequence goes on from NW_026693329.1 coordinate 370,557, forward strand.
CCCCTGTTGCTCCCTCGCCAGGCTGTCCTGGTCCAGGGCATTCAGGACAGGGGTCATCACTGGCACCCACAGGGGGCTCCCCTTCCATAGGACCGGAAGACGTGGGGGAAATGAGGACAGGAGTGACAATGACAGGTGTCCTGCACAGGTTCCTCCACTTCCTGTCAGACAGGTGGGGACTTTGGGCTTGGCCATAAGTGAGGCGGCTGAAGGCCAAGGGGGTCTCCTGAGGGGCTGGGGTGGGGGCAGGGGCTGGGGAGGGACTGGCTTGAGTCAGGGTCTGTTCCTTTGTTCTCAGATGTCCCTGCCTCACTAGCCTCTGAGGGTGAGATAAGGGATTTGAGCCTATAGTGGAGGGGCAGAGCAGCTTGTGATAGGGACAGGGGCAGTGCTTTTTCTGTAATGACAGTTGCTGCTGTTGTGAATGTCATAATCATAAGTGCCACCAATACCATTGCTGCCACTGCTGCTGTTTTGGCTGGCCCTTGAGGGGTCAACCCCTGATTTTGCAGAAGCAGCCACTGAGGATCAGAGAGGTTCCTTGACTTGCCTGGGTCACACAGCTGTGAGCCCAGAGATGGCCCTGCCAGTTGGGCTCCTGCTCTTGTGTTCCCCCTCCCACCTGCCTCTTGCACACACCCACACACCTGAGTGCACACACACCCCTGCACCCCTGGGGCACAGTCAAGTCAAATTGGGCAAAGACGGAAACATGGCTCCAAGTGGCAGCATGGCCTGACCCAGATGGAGCCGAACACTGGGGCCCCTGAGGGCGGGAAGAGGAGTACCCGTTGCCAATCGAGCCCTGTTGTCCTCTCCCCGCTGGAGCCTGGGGGCCGCACGTGCCTGGCTCTGACTTCTCAGCAGCTTGACTTCCAGGCTCGTGAGCCTCGCCTGTGTCAATATTTTGACTGCACTTGGGACTTCCTGTAGGCAGGGCTACATGTGGAGCAGCCACGTGAGGCTGCGCGTGGAGGTGCCTCTGTGTCCTCCAGCCCAACTCCTGCCCTTACCGTCCTCAGGATCCTGGCAGAGCAGTGTCCCCACATCTCATCTGGCCTCTGAGCACCCCATCTGTCCTGCCACCACCACCTCTTAGTGGAGGGACCTGGATGAGATGCTTGGCCTCTTGGAGCCTCGGTTTTCTCATCTGTACAATAGGCCCCGTGGCAGTTGCCTGGCAGGTTGTTGCCGTGGGCAGATGGTAAAGAGAACCTTGCTGGAGCCTGCGCAGCAGCCATCACGTCGGGCTCTTTTCCCTTGTCACCTCACCGTCTGCTTCCCGAGGCTGCCTCAGGCTGCACCTGTGGGGTGGACCTGTGGTCTTGCTCTCCTGTGCAGGGCCCTCCCACCTGCTCGGGACCTGCCTGCCTTGATTCTGGCTAATAGTGACCGCGGGGCAATGCAGGGTGCTGAACCCAAGCTCCGTGCCTCCGTTTCCTCACTTGTGAAACAGGTTAGCCATAGCTCCCCCTGTCGCAGCTGTGGCGAGGGTCAGTGAAATACCCCGTGGGCAGCAGCACGCAGAGTCCAGGCTCGGCAAGGGTGAAGTGCGAGTGGCTGTTGTCCTCGGGTCCCGTCCCACTGGTGCCCAGTGATGTTTGGTGACCCGGGGTACACATGGGTCCTGGCCATTGCGCAAGGTTTCCGGGGTTCCAGGTACCAATGGGATTTGCCTGTAGGGTTCAGGGGAGGGGGGAGGTGGGAAGGGCTGTGGAGGGGAGATAAAGGGCAGAAGAGGGCACCAACAGGGTGTCCTGGCCTTCCCTGGTTGTGTGGCACACTGTCCCCTACATGTACCAGGCTGGGATTCAGGGCACAGGGAGATAAGCAGCCAAAGGGTAGTTAAGGGCAGTGCCTGGGAAGGGTGGGGTAGTCAGAGTTGGAGAGTTGGACAGACCATTCCTGTTGCTGGGGTGGCCTGGAGCCTTGGACAGGTGGACCTTTTTTATTTCCTAATTCATTTATTGGTTCTAATCATTTATACATGACAGCAGAATTCTCTTCAATTCATTGTACACAAACAGCACAATTTTTGACTTCTCTGGTCATATCCAAAGTAGGGTCCCACCATTCTGTTGTGTGCAGCTGGTGGCTGCCCTGGCCGATCCCTGCCCTCCCTGGCCCTGAGCTCACAGATACCCTTACAAACCTTAGGAGGGACAGGACTGACTCTCAGCTCAGTGCTGGGCCCAGGAGCCAGTGCTTTCCCATGAACTGCCTTCCCTAGTTCCAGGCCCTGGGGGACGCCCGCTCACTTCACCCTGTCCCCATCACAGCCTCACCAGGGCAGAAGTTGTCTCTGCCAGAAGTTGGTAGCATAGCTTGTTGCTGTCCCCAGGACAGCAATGTCACCTAACACCCTTTCATGTTGACCTGGGCCCATGTCCTGCTGAGATGTGCGGTGCTTTGGTTCTTCTTTCTTCTTTATTGAGTCTCACTATGTTGCCCAGGCTGGCCTCAGACTCCTGGGCTCAAGTTTTTCTCCTGCCTTGGCCTCCTGAGTAGCGGGGACTACGGGTAGACACCACCATGCCTGGCTCTTCTGGCTCTTCTCTGTCTCTGTTGCGGGTCTGCTCGGGTACTGGAGGGGCTGGGCTGTGATGGAACTGGTGAGAATTGGCCTCCTCTGCTTCCCAGAGGCAGGAGAGAGTGTGTGGCCTCTCTTTTCCCAGTCAGAGAGAGAGACAGAGAGAGAGAGAGAGGAGAATTTTAATATTTATTTTTTAGTTTTCGGCGGACACAACAGCTTTGTTTGTATGTGGTGCTGAGATTCGAACCCGGGCCGCACGCATGCCAGGCGAGCGCGCTACTGCTTGAGCCACATCCCCAGCCCTGGCATGTCCCTTATTCTGCCTTCTGCCAAGACAGCCCCTTTCCTCCTGGGGGTGGGTGGGGTACCTTGTACTGGGCAGAATTCTACCACCCACCAGTTGGGAGACTTTGGGGAGGTACCTTACAGCTGTGGTCCAGTTTCTTCTGTGAAATGGGCACAGTGGGAATAAAGCTGGCCCTCTGCAGTCTCGGGCTGTACACCCTCAGATTCAACAGAACTTGGATCAAAAAATTCTAAAAGAAATTGGATTTTCTTGCTTCTACCTGTTTCCTAAACAATGCAACTATTTACTATTTACCTACCATTGACATTGTATTGGGTAGTATAGGTCATCTAGAGATGATGTAAATCATATAGGAGGGTGTGCATAGGTTCTCTGCAAATACTGCGCCATTTTATAGAAGGGACTTGAGCACTGGGGATTTTGATATTCTGTAGAAAATCCTGGAACCAATTCTGCAGAGATTCTGAAGGGTTGTAGTGCTTGTCGGTTGTGGTGAGAATCCAGGAAGCTGGTTCCTGTGCGGGATTTAACACTCACGCACATGTGTGTGGGATTCATGCCCCTCCTTAGAGAGCATGGAGCCATGCAGGGCCTGTAAGTGTTGGTTGAGTGAGTGACTGGATAGGTATTATTCTCTCTCCCTCTTTCACTTTTGTGCTGTAGGTATTTTAAAAAATCTGTTGAAAATGCCACTGGTTGTTACTGATGAAATCCTGCAATTAAGGGCTCCATTTGCTTAGGCCCACGCAGCTCACAGCCCTGGTTTGCTAGCTTTGAATGTGGCCAGAGCCAGCGAGGCTCGGTGCCCACCCCTGCCAGCAGCGCTGGAGCGTGCTCAGACGTGACATGTATGCCTGTGAAGCTGACAGCTGGCTCAAAAGCAGGGTATTGGGGTGTGTGTTGGTGGGGGGGGGCATAAATGGTTTTGGAGTGTTGTCACCTTTTGTGCCTTCATGCTCTGCAAGCATCTCACCCCTGTTTACCAAGGACAGAGACCTGACTTGACACCACAGCTCCCAATGCTGCCAATGCCATCTCCTTTATACTGAGAGCTGAACCTTTCTGCACAAGGTGTGTCAGTGAGAGAAACAGATGAGGAGGGAACCGAGAGGCCCTGAGAGCACCGCTGACATCAGCCGCAGGATCCTAGCCAGGAGGCCCCCAGGGTGGCTTCTGTCTGCCTCTCCCAGCTCTTCCCACGGCTGGCTCCTGCTTGTGGGTCAGGTTGCAGACCCCAGACCCACTCCCAGAGAAGCTTCTGGACCTTCCAATCCAGAGTAGCCCCACCTACTGCCTGGCTGGGTGTGTGCTGGGCGGGAGTGGCTGTGACTTGCTGGCAGGCAGAGGGAAGGAGTAGTTCCCCCAGAGCCACACACTCACCTGCTGTGGCAGGAATCTGGCGTCCTCCCAGACAGGCAAAGGAGATCATGGGGAACTGAGGGGAGTCATCCACAGAAGTCTCTAAATTTTGCTTGGCTCTCTGGATACAGAGTTGAAGGAACCTCAGGCCTCACTTGATTTTGAGTGGCTGTGATGAAGGACCCGAGAGAAAGTCCCTGCTAGGGCTGGGGATGTGGCTCGAGCGGTGGTGCGCTCGCCTGGCATGCGTGCGGCCCGGGTTCGATCCTCAGCACCACATACAAACAAAGATGTTGTGTCCGCTGAGAACTGAAAAATAAATATTAAAAAATTCTCTCGCTCTCTCAAAAAAAAAAAAAAGTCCCTGCTAGTTGCTCTCCAGAGAACAGCCACACTGTGGGGTGAGGAGAAGCCAGGACATATCTGAGGCAGCCTGCTACTTGTGGTCAGGTGATCACGACACAAGGCCCTTCAGGTCCTGGGGACACCTGTGGGCTTAAAGTGGGCAGAATCAGGAGTGTTCCAGAATAAGAAGTCAGGTAGGACAAAGGTGTTAGCAGCACCACTGAGAGCGAGGTGGCTGTCAACACAGGTGTGCCTCCCCAGGGAATAGGGATAGTATGGGTGGGAGGGGAAATGGGGAGTCCAGGGCATACAAGCACCCCTACATTTCCACAGCCAAGCTCAGGTGTTCTGCCCTGAGCCGAGATACTGACATGGAGGTGAGGGTGCAAGTCTGAGGGCTGCCGGAGCTTTGATGGCGACCTTGACCTTGACCTTGACTCTGCCTCTGACTCCTGGATGGAGGAGGCGGTGACATTAACTCCTTGCTGGCCGAGGGTACTGGGTCTGCAAAGAACACTGTGTGTGGGGACATCAAAGCTTTCTAATCCCCTGGCCTGCTGGGCATCTTCACACCTCGGTGGCACCTGTGTTCTCAGTTTCCATGGAAAGATGGACACTGGGTCTTTTGGGGAGGTGAGAGAGGCACTGGGACCCCATGGATGGGAGCCCTTCAGCATTTCCCCAAGTGCACTGTGAGCAGAGGTCCCCTGCAACGCTCTTGGCTGGGGCGGGAAGGGGACCAGGTGAAGGGTTGGGGAGCAGAGTGTTCAGAAGGCACTGTCCCCGAGTGTGGATTTACACCTCTGCCACCAGGGAGCTTGGAAAGTTAGGTGTGAGATCCAGTGGCCTAATTTTAGACCTTGGGTCTCCATGTCAAAATGGCAGCAAGATAATCAAAAAGAAAGCTGGCTGCGTGACCTTGACCCCTGTTGATCACAGTCAAGGCAGTTCCATGGGGCGAGGAGAGCACATCTCTGGGCAGGGCTGCCATGGCTGCCTTTCTGCCTGAGGTGGCCTCTGTGGCACTGGGCCCCTTGGCCGCCTGGGCCCAGGTGTGGCTCTGTGACCATCCTGAATTGGCCTCAGGTCCCTGCAGATGAGGGGCTGTGCTGTCCCCACAGAAGAGCTGTCTCCCTACAGGAGACAGAGTGTGGGGTTAGGGGAGTAGGAGAGGACGGTGGCAGCTGTTTGGGGTGAGACAAGAAGCCCAACCAGCACATGAGACCACCGTTGACCCAGTTTTGCATCAGACAATTCTCTTAGCTTTTAGTGGGACTTCTGATGCCCCTGGTTGTTTGGTTCTTTTCCTAGTTGATAGTCTTTCTAAATTACATGGGGGCTCCCCGCCTCCTTGGTCCAACCATTCCATGTTGACGGAGGTCTCCAGCAGCTCCCTGGTGCTGTCCAGAGCTTGGTTAGGCTCCGCTGGGACACACACCCTCGTGCCCCTGCTGGTGGCCCTGATGCTGCTGTCCTTCAGGACCCTGTGTGTGTGTGCTATGTGTCTGCCGTCTCCGAGCTCCATTGGCCACAGTGTCTCAGCATCTGGACCCAGTGCGGCCCCGCCCCGCCTCCTGTCTCTGGCTTCAGGTGCAGTGAGTGCCCTGGGCACGCAGTCGGGTTGTCAGACTTGTGTGAAGTGAAGGCATTGTGACCGGGGGCAGGGTGACGCTGCCCACCTCTGCACTGGCTCTCACTGGTGCCCTTGGTATAGATGAACAAGGACACCTAGCATGATCCACGTGAACCTGAACCAGGCTTGCTGGGCCTCAAGCTGCACAGTCAACCCCTCCCCCCCACCTTGCTTGCCGCCACACACGGCCATCTTCTTCTTACCAGTGGAGACGGAGTTAATTTATTGTTTTTAATGATCTCTGCAGTCATTATGTTTAAAATATTAAAGTAGATAATAAGTGTGCATGATAAAAATCCAATAGTGCCAGAAGGTGTATAGCCAAATGGTTCCCTCAGTTCTCTTTCTCCTGAGCCCCTTTTCCTTCCTGAGAAGTCTCTGTATAAAGCATCTCTGTACAGACAAGTGTCCCTCTTTACCCTACCTGTGTGGCAGCATGACATTCTCTGTATTTTCCTTTGGGATGATCTTCTAACAATAGTAGTAACTGACATTAGTGCTTCCAAAGTGTTCTAATTAATGGATGTTTTAACTAATCCTTAAAGTCATTCCACCTCTCAGTGGTTTTTAGAGGTTGTTCACTTTAGCATCTACTGATCTGCTTAACTCTTTACATGGCTGTGTAGTACTTCATCATGCAGGTATAATTTATGTACCCATACTCCCACTGATGGCCATTTGATTTCAACTTTGACTACTATAAACAATGCCAAAGTAAACCTCTTTATTTTACTTATGAGCCCATGTGGGTAGATACACGCAGCGTCTACCTCTAGTCTGGAATTGCTCTGGGCATGATTGTTGAAGGGAGGGAGTGTGTTTGTGAAGGAGCAAGACCCTGGATTCCTAAGCAGACTGTCCTGGTGGGGCTTGTGCATGAGATCTTTGGCCCCTGAGTGCTATAGGAGTCTCCCAATTATGGCTCAGCCCTGTATCTGCAAAGCCAATGCAGGTCTCTTGTTCAAAACTCAATTTGATCGGTGGCGCGGGAGTCGTACAGGGCCATCCCAGGAACCCAAGCTTCAGCAGCCCCTGGGACAGTCGAGGATCATGTTGTTCTGTCTTGTCCCTCCCTTTGGGCGACAGAGAACTGTGAACATCCCTGTGCTCTGAGAGTCACGGGAAACCTTCTGGCGGGTGTGTGTAGGGGGGTCTAATTAGCATAGAACATGGTATTTTGAACTCAGGCTGTCCCTAGAGAGGAGAGAAAGTCCCTGTGCCCAGTTGTGCTGTCCTCTCCCTGTCAGATGGGTTTTCAGGGACAGTCGCACCACTGTGTGAAGGAGGGTGGGAGGATTGGGTTTCTGTGAGCAGGCTGTCTTTTCTGTTCTTTCTGAAGATGGGCAGGGTGTGTGGCACTCTGCCGTGTTCGTGCCCCCTCTCCAGCCAGCACCGTCTCTGGAAGGGAGCATGGGGCGTGATATGGACATGCAGGTGCCCACTGGGCTTGTGGGCTCAGAATGGTCATGTGGCCCTAGGAGGACCTGCCTCCTGTCTGCTGGGCTGGACAGATTGTCACTGCAGTGGACTCTGGCTGTTGACCCTTGGTTGTGAGGCATTAGCCTCAGGGAGCTGGGCAGAGGCATATGGAGAGCGCCCTGTGTTGTCTTTGCAGCTTTTCTGGAAATCTCAAAGTTTTCCAGAATAAAAGATCATTTCAAAAAATTACTGTGGCTGCTTGTCACCATGCAAGGTCTGCACCACTACCCGGGTGGGGAGTCCTGATGAGTGTGCCCCTGGACATAGGCACAGGGCTTGGGCATCTTATGGCCCAGGTGGTCCCCCAGCCTGCTGACCAAACAGGCCCTGCCTCTGACTCGTTAAGGCCTGTACCCACTATAAAGCCCTCAGGGACTCTGGGGTGACATGCTAACCCCTGGAGGGACTGGGGGACACCCTCTGTAACCTGCCTCTTACCACCTGGCCCACTCCTGGCCCAGTCCCAGCTCTCAGCTGCCATGTTCCCTCCTTCTGCCTCTCCACCCCCCACATCCCATTTTCCTTTGTCACACTGTGAAATGCACCACACAGTAACATTGTTGTCACATATACAGCGACATGATATTTTAGTGGAGCTGAAAAAATTTTTATTGCCTGCTATTTTTGCAGCACCTTTTCCTAAACGTTTAGATGTATTTAGGGACATAGAGACCATTGTATTTCAGTGGTCTTCAGGGTTCAGTTCACTAACGCGATGCTCAGGTTTGTCGTCACCGAGGAGCAGTGGGCTAGCCCATGTAGCTAAGATGTGTTCCAGGTTGTACCATCTCACCTGGGATGTTCCCACAAGAAATTGGCCATTGATGCATCTCGGAATTTATCCCTGCCATTGAGCCATGTGTGACTCTGTTTCCTCAGAGTTCATGTGTGGATCATAGGGTGATTTTGATTTCTCAAGTGCCTTCCTTTGGGCTCTGGCTTCTATCATGGGGAGACACCTGCTCCCTAAATATGAACCCTAAGATACCTGCTCTCAGTTTCTCTCCCTTGCTGTAGCCCAGGCACTGGTGATTACTGGAGACCAGGCGCCCAGGGGAGCAGTCACTGGGCAGGGGTGTCACCTTCCAGGCTGGCACAGATGCACAGGCTGGGCTGTGGGAACCATGTAGGGACCAGCCATAATGCACCAGGACTTTTTTTTCTTTTCTTTTTTGCAGTGTGGGGATGGAACCGAGATGTGCTCTACACTGAGCCCCATCCCTAGCCCTTTTTATTTTTTATTTTGAAACAGCTTCTTGCTAGGTTACCCAGGCTGGCCTTGAACTTATGGTCCTCCTGCCTCAGCTTCCTGAGTCACTGGGATCACGGGTGTGTGCTACCATGCCCATCCGCACCAGGACTTTTGCACATCATAATCATGACATTTCTGTGCCTGGAAGGCCCTTCTGTATTCTGCATGATGTCTCCTTTTCACTCATTGGGACTGAGAATGAAGATCACCCTCCATGACTGTCTCAACCCTAAGTTATTCTTTCTCCCATTACCCCATCCCTGGTCATAATGTGGCATCTGTGCTCTGCAGACAAGAGGCCTCCCAAGGGCACCTGGCCTGTTCTCCTTAGTGCCTCAGTTTGTCCCATGGCAGCTGCTGCCTGGTGGCCTGAAGAACAGGTGTGTGCAGGGTTGGGGGCTCTGCAGCGTGGAAGTCCTAGGCCACAGCGTGATGCTCACGGACAGGTCTGGACTGGTTTGCAGATGTCTTGCTTTGCCTTGGCAGGTGTGAAATAGCAGGTCGGACCTCCTTGCCTGTGGAATCACTTCTCATTGACTTAATTATCCTGCATCAACAGTGAAGCTGCTAATAGGGAACATTGGGTGCCCTGAGGAGGAGTGCCACCTTGCTCAAGAGCGTGCTTGAAGGGTGGAGGGTGGGAGGCCACTTGGCACTTCAGAAAGGCATGTCCTTAGCTGGTTGCAGGTTTGTCCTTCAGTCACTTGGACTTAAGCAGAACCTAGTCCCCGGCCACTTCTTTCTTTTCTTAAAATAATAGGAAAAGGAAGCCCATGGGGCAGGGGACTGGGTCAGCACTCAGCAAACGGAATAACTTGTCCCAGCGACTCTGGGACTGCAGCTGTGAGGATAATGAGGTGCCTTCCTGGGCATATAATCTCAGCAATTATGCAGAGCTCATTGGAAATTGGCGAACTGCCTCCAAGCTGAGAGCCCTGGTGGGCTACTGAGGACCTGCCTATCCCTGGGTCTCCTGCTGTGCTGCTTCTCTGCCTTGAGAGTGCTCATGGAGCAGGAGCCGGGAGGCCAGGTTCCCTCCAGGGCGAACCGTGCGGGAGGCTGCTGGCTGGACAGGTTGTGGGGAGGCAAAGCCAACTTCCAGAAGCTTCACACTGCTGCTCAGAGCTCTGCGGGTGCTGTCTCCTCCTCCGGTGGCCTCGGCGGTCTTAGCAGATGGAAGCACTGAGGATTGCTTAGATCCTGTCACACCCTGACCCCTTGGATGGGCTATGTGAGGCTCACTGTGGTTTGAAGTTTGCTTCTGAAAATGGGGTGGAGAGGACCCCTGGAAGGGAGCCCAGGCCTTGTGAGTCTGTACCTGGTGGGTCAGGGCTGCTGGTCATCCCCCGGGATGTGGTGAAGAGGTGAGCCCTGCCAGGCCAAGGTGGTTATAGTAGGCCATGCCCCACCTGGCTGGGCATGTGCTCTTCACTGGTGCTGAGATCTCCTGTTTTACTCCATTAGTAATGACTTTGGTGGCCTCGGGTAACACCGTCATCATAGTCCTTTGCAAATGCAGGAGTGGTACTGGCTTTGAGCACCTCACTTATCAGGGATTCAGTCAGTACTGCTGCAGACTTCCAGAAAGGTGGTGAGAGGCCTGGTCCCTCCCAGTGAGGTCACAGGCTGCTGAGGAGGTGAGATGGGTACAGAGAACGCAGAGCTCGGAAGCTGGCATGCTGGGAGTGAGGCCCAGGCAGGGGGGCCAGGGGGATGCAGAGAGAGAGATGGAAGGAGACAGGCACCCTGAGGGCCAGAGAGATTGTAGCAGGAAGGACCAGGCAAGGGAAAGAATGATTTTCAGGCAGAGGGGGGTTTAACTGGCAGATCTGAAGCACATAGAAAAGTAGAAAAAAATAAACTACGCACTGGGCTTCTAGAACATCTTGTGTTTGCTGACATCATAGACACCCGGACATGTCCTTCCTCAACATTTCAGTGTAGTATTCCTAAAACTAAGGACATTTCCTACTTCAGCACAACTTCATTATCTCAAAAGAGAACATTTTGAGCAAAAGTTTGGAAGCAAGCAAGAGTAGGGGTTGTTCTGGAATGGAAGGAATGAGTGAGTCATGGATGTACCAGGCCCTCAGAGGGACACGAGGAGTCACTCTGGGTCTGTTGTCAAGAGGTACAGTGTCTGGAGGAGGAAATGGAGCCGAGACGGGGGCCTAGGACAGAAGAGCCGGGTTGTGTGTGCGGTGTCTGTTCCAAGGAATGGTCCTGGGGCTGGGATACTCCAGGGTGGGTGGACGCAGGGTGTCCTGACCTGGCAGCACAGCACAATGCAGGCAGGCAGAGGGCAGGCAGCAGGCTCCTATGGGTGGAATGTGCCCGAGACCATGAGGTGCCTGGGTACCCAGGCTGCACAGGGGAGCAAAACCAAGTTAGAGGTGGGCTTGGATGCTAGAGGGTAGGAGGCTCGGAGGTGGCTGGTCTGTTTGTTGTTAGGCCTTATATGGGGACCACGTGGGTGGGTGGGTTCCCTCAGAATGCTCTTGAATGGCCCCACTCTGTTCTGCACCATGTCAAGTGGGCTGGTTCCGTCTCTGAGATCCTGGCTCCAGCCCTGCCCAACAACCCCAGTTCCTGGATTTGCCCTGGAGAGGTCCAGTGGCTTGGAAAAGTGGCCCCCAACACATGTGTTAAAGGCTTTGTCCCCAGCTTGGTGCTTTTGGGAAGTGGTGGGGCCTTTAGAGGTCTTCAGACTGAGGGGGCATGTTCTTGAGGGTATTATGGACACCATCCCCTTCTCTCTCTCCTTCATCACCTGGCCATGGGAGGAGCAGTTTTGACCTTTCACATGCTCCCACCATGAGGTCCCACCACAGACCCAAGCAATGGGGACAACTGACTATGGCCTAAAACCCCTAAAACTGTAAACCAAGCAAGCCTTTTCTCTTTGTAAGTCAATTGCTGTTGATATTTGTGATTGTGATTCAGAGCTGACTAACACAACAGGGGTGCATCCTGGCAAAGACACAGGGACCCATAGGCCGCACAGCCTCATAATGGCTGCCCATGTGGGAAGCTGGGACTGAGTGGCCTGTTGGAAGAGGAAATGCCAGGTCTGGGTCATGAGGGCCAGGGGCCCATGCTGGTTTTGTTCCGGAGTAGGACAGCCCAGGAACTGTTCACTTTTCATTGCTGGGACACATCTTTGCTCCTTCTTTCCCAAAACCCATCCTCGAGTCCCTTGGTGGATGCACTATAGCTAGGGAGGTTTTGGGACCAGTGTGATAGCTAAAATGCTGGTGTTTCTGCCCCAATTTCACACATGGATGGAGTCAGGAATTGGAGGAGGAGGCCCTATTTTGCCGTGGTATTGAAATAAGTGTCTTTTCTGTTCAGGGAGCTCTAGGGAGTCAGAGCTGGTTCAGTTGTGAGGGCAGCTCTTCCAGCTCCCTAGCCCTCTGTGTGCGAGAACACCAAGATGTGACCTGGGAAGAGCCAGCAGGAAGGAGGGCAGGCACAGTGTTCCCACGCCCCAGCTGTGTGGCTTTTGTGTTACTTAACCTCTTTGTGCCTTTGTCTCCCACTTGTGTATAAGAGAAAGTCCCTTCCTTGTAGGCAGCCAGGAGGATTTGGGGAAGTACCTTATACCCACTGAAGTCAGCCATCCTGACCCCCAACCCCGCTCCCCATCGCCAGCCATGCCTGTGCCCTCAATGGTCACCGTAGGAGGCACAGAGACTTCTTCTAGCAAGACTGTATTGTTGAGATGCCTCAAAACAGGAGCTCTATCTAGGAGTCCTTTGACAAAGATTTTCATCAACACGAGTAACTGAGTCACTAGGGTCATATCTCAAAAATCATTTGCACGATATCAAGCTCAGAGGTTGTGTTTGGGGGTCTGATTTTGTCCTTTCCATGTGAACTGGCCTTGCAGCCATCTCCCACTCTGGTCCCAGGTAGTGTGAGCCCCTTCAGGGACCCCTTCAAAGGGTGGTCACATCCATCCGTAGCTCTTCAGGGCCATAGGCAGCTCTGGCTGGGGCCCCCACTTTAAGAAGGGCTACACACTGTGGAAGGACAGGTCCTATACTGACCCTGTCATCTCAACTTGTTCAATTCGCAGAACGGAAATGTGCTCACACAGCAGCCACGGGCCTGAGAAAGGCACTAGAGGGGAGGCAGAGGGCTGGGGAGTGAAGGGACACCCCAGGTTAGAGCCACAGCAGGAATGCTTTGGAAGAGCTTTCTGGCCACGGAAGCAGCAAGGCAGAACAGAACTATGTCTTAAGCCCTCTCCAGCATTAGGATGCACAAGACGAGGTGGCCTCTCAGGGACTGAGGGGTCACTCCTGTCATCCTGTGGGGTGGCCTCCAGCCTGCACCCTGACAACGCAGCTGTGTGGAGCAGCAGAGGGGCCTAGCCTTGCAGGCCCTTGTGCGGCCTGTGTGCTTCTCAGCAAGATGAGGTAGGAGCTCTGAGCCCCACTACCTTGCAGAGCCTTGTGCATATGAAGAAGTCCCAGAAGCCCCAGCAGTTGGCGTCCTTTCTGGAAGATCCAAGCTATCATTTCTTACATGACAGAAATCCTTCCAAAACACAGGCAGCCCCTGCTCTGGACCTTGGTGCCCTTGCTGTGGCTCAGCTTGCTCCCCCTGGAAGGCCAAGGATATTCCGCCAATCCCATGGGCGCCCAGTGTGGGAAGCATCAGCCAGGCAGGTGGGTGGAGGTGGCACTGAGGCAAGGCCCCAGAGGTGATCCCAGGAGGCTGCAGTAAGTTGAGAGCACATGGTGCACTTATGAGGGCTCACCTGAGCTGGCACCGGCCATTCCAGGCCACGGTCCCACGAACTGTGTGACAGCAGCCGCAGACACTGCTCTAGCGCCTCTTTCTGGATTAATTGCAAGAGCTCTCAATTAGGCCAACCACTTTTCCTCAGCACAGTGCTTATCTTAAAGAATAACAAGATTAGCTGTGCCCTCCGGGCCCCATGCTAACACCCAGGGAGCTTTGCTGGCCCCATAGGACCTTTTGGAGGCAGTGCCGGGCAGGTGGTACATAGGGGCTGGATCAGGTGACCATGGCCTCTCTGGTTGGCCTTGGAGTCAGGCCCAGCAGCTTGTTCCTCTGAGAAGGAATTGCGGGGGGTGGGGGACTTTCTGCAGTGGCAGACCAAGCTGGACTTCCTGCTGCAGGTGCCCCGGGCACAGTCCCCTTCCTGTCTCAGTAGCTGCACGTTCTTGAGCTTCATCTCTGAAGCTGAGAGTCCTTGCCTGAACAATGAACACCACACTATTTAGCTCTGGAGGCCTTCAGCCCTCTGTGCTCACCGAGTAGCAGCCCAGGCAGGCCACTCCCTCAGGGAGTGGCTGCTGGCTTGTGGAAGTTGGGGCTGGGGACCAGGCCCTGGGGATGAAGCCCTGTGGCATCTGAGTGTCTACACCTCCACGGCTGATGATCCTGGGGCCTTCTGTGCCTTCTTTCCTGGGAGATGGATTTCCCTTGCCTGGCTGAGTAGAGACAGCTGCATTTCCACGGCCACATGCCCAGGCCCCGATGAACCTCAGAGGGTTCCATGCTGCTCTCGCCCCAGAGGATGAGCAGCCTGGGTCGTGGGGATGCATGAAGCTAGGGGAGCAAGAAGAGCCCAAGCTCTGGATCAGGGGCCTTGGCCAATCCAAGGTGACCTTGGGAAGCCATCACACTTGCAGATGTGTGAAGAACATCTTTGCAGGGTTCTGGGAGGGAGCAGCCAGCCTGGAGCCTGGTGCCTGGCACCTGCCTCACGTGACACTCCAGACAGCAGCAGGCTGAGCACGGCTCTGCTGACATCAGCAGCAATCCTGTCAGTTGGAATAAACACAGTTATATAGTCAGCCCCCAAGCCCCTCGGTGGGCCTGTCCGATTCAGTGGAGCCTGCTTCCTCAGCTGCCCGGGTATCTGGGCACAGCAGGTGTGGTGGTTGGAAAGAGGGAAGTGGGTAGATAAGTACAAGGCAGTGGATTCTCTCCCTGCCCATTCATATTTATAATCAGTGAACATTTATTGAGTGTATGCTTCAAGGTGCTCAGAGGAGAACACTTGGGGAGACTCATCTGCTTGCCAGTGATGAGTGTTTGGTGTGCCAGGTGCCCTCTGGGTGCCCTGAAGGTGCAGTCTCACCTGCATCTTCTGAGTCCTGGGGGAAGGGGCTGTGCTGGTGGGGGCTGTTGAGGGAGGTGGTGAGGGGATGGCATGGGGAGAGTGGGACCAGACCTCACGTCCTCTTGTTCTATACCCACTTGGATGTGGGACCTCTTCTGAATGTCCCCTAGCTCCTGCTCTGCCCAGACACCACAGGTGACAGGATCTGCTTGGTATCAGCAGGTGGCTGTGGCTTCAGTTGCTCGTTTGGGGATCCTGGCTCAATCAAGTACCTGCCCCTCCTCCTGCTGTACACCATGTGCGCCGCCTGCATTCAGTGTCTGAGCCCCATGCTCCGGGCAGAGCTGCGGGGGCAGGTGCTGGAGCAGACCCGCAGCTCACCTGGGACACCCTCCCTTGCGCCCGCCCCATCGGCCCCCATGCTGCCCATCCTCTCGCTGGGGAGGGGGAGGTCTTCTGCTCTCCTCCCCACCTGGATCCCTCCAGGCCTCCTGCCACCATCCTCATCCCCACCTATGCCCCAATGCCCGATCCTGCCCCCAGTCCTTTAGGTGGTGCCCTACTTCTCAGCATGAAGTTGTGCCCTGTCCTTTGAGCCCCAGAAGGAGGGCAGCAGCTGCCCTGCTCAGCAATTCTCTGAGTAGCTCACACCCTATGGCCATTTGGGTGGAGGGCTGGACACGGATTAGCTGGCAGCCAGCCACCCACTGGGAGAAATGAAAACTCGAGGCCACGTGCAAACCCATCTGTGGACTTCCCTGCAAAGTGTTCAATCCCACTCCAGCCAACCATGGTGCATGCACACCACATAACCTTCCATGGCCCCCTAAAGGACAAAGCCATGGATCCACACGACACCCTGGACACAGTGCAGGGGCATCATGCAATGGAAAGGGGCCAAGAGTGCATGATTCTATTTCCTGGGCATGCTGGAAAAGAAAAAGGGGGGTGGTGGTGACAGAGGACAGGGACAGGGTGGGGACGACCTGGCTGCTCAGGTGTAGACAATTTTTAAAAGGATGGATGAATCCATCCCTGTATTGATCAAGTTGTCTATGTGACCATATCCATTTGTCCAAATCACAGAACTGTACACTTAAAAGGATGTGTGAAGAACATCTTTGCAGGGTTCTGGGAGGTAGCAGCCACCCTTACATACATTTTTACTGTACGTAAATTTTGCCTCAAAATCTGACCTAAAGTTTTTTGTTTGTTTTTTGTGTTTTTTGGTACTGGGATTGAACTTAGGGGCACTTGACCACTGAGCCACATCCCCAGCCCTATTTTGTATTTAATTTAGAGACTGAGCCCTGAGCCCCATGCTCCAGTCTCACTGAGTTGCTTAGTGCCTTGCTTTTGCTGAGGCTGGCTTTGAACTCATGATCCTCCTGTCTCAGCCTCCTGAGCCACTGGAATTACAGGTGTGAGCCACCATGCCTGGATTGATGTAAAGATTTTAAAATCCCTTCTTCTAAAATCACATCTTTCTTTAGGGGGAAAAAAACCATTTTGCCGACAGTAGAACTCTTAGCATGATGATGTTGATACGACCAATGTGTGTTGCTGCCCCGAGCCCCCCAGGGATGCTCATAAAGCCCTGCTTGGAAACCCGCTGGCTGCTTATCAGGCCCCTGCGTATCCAGACAACCAGCCTGTCGCTCACTAGATACTTTCAAATTTCCTTTCCAAGGCAGGCTGAAGTCCATGTAAATATTGACCAAAGAAGGCAACCCGGGGTTTGCCCTGCACTTGGTTAATAGTTGAAGAGTCACTCCTGGGTTATTTTTCCAGTACCTTTGAACAGGTGGGCCTTCTTTTATTTAAAATAAAAAGTCTAAAACAGCTACATAGAAACCAAACAGGATAACCGCAGTAGAAACCCCTCCGATTTCAATGGATCTGAGCGAATCCTTTGATAAAGCAGTGACCTCTCTTGTCCTCTTTACTGTATTTATTAAGGAAATTCCTAGTGTCTATTTGATTTGCCTCAGTGAGGACTTGTCTCACGTGCGCAGCCTCCCTTTGTCCTAGCCTGGGGCTCTCTGGGTGCACGAGACTGTCCGCTTTGGAGAAGCCACAGTGCATCAGTGGAGTGGCAGAGTCTCTAGGTGGCTTCACGGCTTCCTTGTCAAGGTGTGCACAGGCACCCATCTATGGCACCCTTCATCTACCACTGGGGACTTGAGGGTCCCTGAGTGCTGGGAATCAGAAATCAGGATGGGCCACGCCATGGTTCTAGCAGCTATGCTGTCCTCTCCTGAGGTTGTTGACCAGCTGACCACTCCCTGTTCCTTTCTGTCTGGGTATCCCCTGCAGGTGGTGGGATAAGGCCCAACTCAAGTCAAAGTCAACCAACACTCCCTGAGTCCTCTGGAAGGTTAGGTGATGGAAGGACACCTAATTGTCTAATGGTCCATGCCGGCCTGGGCCAGGCACCACCCCCACCTCAAATTCCCCTCCCAGGAGATCAAGACTCAGTGAGAGAGAATAAGTGACTCATCTAAGGCCACCCATGGGAAGGGGCAGAACCACAGTCTAGATGCAGATGTCTGCCCTCCCCACTCTACCAGCTCCAAGAGCTGGGTGCCAGATTGATGGCTGAGCTTGGGGACATGTCAGAGGCTCACCTGCCTTGCCAGGCCCTGGGGCGGGGCCTTTGGTCTCTGGAGGCATGTGTGGCCCTTGGCTCTCCTCTTCCCCCTCCCTGTCTTGTCTTTCCTCCTGTTTCCCCCAAAAGATAAATATCAGGAACAGAGGAGCAGGCCCCAAGGTGGAGCATGAGTAGTGGACAGGAGAGCAGTCCACACAGTGTGACCCTGTCTGAGGCCAGTGTTGGAAGAGCTCGCTGCAGGCTTCTGGGGCCCAGGACTGGGCCTGTGTGTCGGGAGGAGCTGCAGCCTTCTGCCATCGCTGGGCCACTGATCCTCTTGCAGGGGTGGGCCTGGGGACATTTAAGGACAGGATCTGCCCTCGTGGGGGATCTCAGCAGAAAGGAAAGGGGCAAGGCCCAGAACGGGTTCTTTCATGGGGGCAAGGCAGGTAGCTGTGGGGCCCTGTGTCTGGGTGGTCGGCAGGGTGCCCTCCTCTCTCCCTTCTTTCCAGGGCAGCCCTGGCCCAATATTAGGGACTGGTATCTTTATAAGCAGGAAGGGGATCAAGTGCATCATCACTGCCCTAAATCTCTCAAGTCACTGCCCTAAATCTCTCACACAGCTGACATCCTATTCGCACCCTCCCTGGCCTGCAAGGGAGTCCTGCAGCCACACTGGATTCCACAAGGCCATGGCCTCATCTAGAGGAGAAGCCCCCAGGGGTGACGGGCTCTCTTGAGGGGAGGGTGGTGGGAAGTGAGCCCTGAGAACTTCCCTGCCTGGTCAAGAAGGGAGGGCTCCTCGCCATTATCCCTCTACCCAAACCACCAGGAGCCAACTGCAGGGTGGGGGGGTGCTTCCACAAATGCCCCCTTTCTACTCTGTCCTCAGCAGTGGAGTGTGAATTTTTGGTGGAGGTGACAGTGGGACCCTGAGGCCCTCCTAGCCCCAGGAAGAAAGGTTGGGAAGCATCTGTATGTGCTTTGGACCCAAGGCACTGGCTCTTCTGAGGTACTGGGGGCTGCTGTAGGAGGCCTGTGACCTTGGCCCAAGTGTGTTGGGTAAAGCTCAGGTTGGAGACTTGGTAGGGGAAATGGGGCTCATCGAGTGTGGTCTTGGGCTGCTTGTCCTTGATCAGCCCTTCCCTCCAGGAAGCTGGTCCGCCAGAAGGCTTTGGGGTCATGTGGCGCTGCCCGAGTGCAGCTGCTGCCAGGCCTCCTGGGTGGGCATCTCTGTACTGAGGGGTGAAGCGGGGCTGGGTGGACAGCAGGCTGTCCTGGGGGTAGGGGTCACTGCAGAGCCTCCCTTTCAGAGCTAGGAGTCCCTGGGAATGCTGGGGGCCAAGCCCAGGAGGGGCCACAACTGGAGCCAGACCCTGGTTTGAATCCATTTGCCCACTGTGTGCCCTTGGGCAAACTCTTCTATAAAACACCCCCACAGAACCTGAGGGAAGAGGGGAGCCCTCCCTGGCTCTTCAATGAGGACCTTAACCTGAAGGAAGCTGGGACCTGGCCAAGCTCACATGGTCAGTGAACAGCTGCACATTGCTGTTTCACTTTTTATTTTGACCCCTCCACCACTGTGCCTGTTAGGAATGAGCTCATGCTGGGGCTGTGTCCCTCTTGTTCCTCTATCCTCTGCACCTCTCCCGGGCCACCGTCCCTTCTCTCCTTCCCCTCCCTCTCCCCTCTCTTTTGCTAGAGTGTTTTAAAGCAGATCCTGACACCATGTTATTTTATCTCATGTGTGTGTGTGTGTGTGTGTGTGTAGTTGGACACAACACCTTTATTTTTTATTTATTTATTTTTATGTGGTGTTGAGGATCAAACCCAGCACCTTGCACAGGGAATGCTGAGCCACAACCCCAGCCCTGAAATATAGAATTTCTAATAGATAAGGACTTTAAAAACCACAACTGTGATACTTTACCACATTTCAAAAATTAATAATTTCATTTTAAACAGGTTTGTTGAAGAATACTACAAACAGCACCTATGTGAAGTGAGTTTAATCCAAGAAGCCACCTCTTTTCCATGAGAGTTGTGAACATTTTCATTGCCCCCCAAGTGTCTTTGAGTCCCTTTGTGGTCCCTCCCTCTTGCTCCATCCTGCCTGCTCCCCTTACTCAAGTTACCACTGACCTGTTTTCTGTCACTAGATGTAGTTTGCATTTGCAAGTATTTTTATAAATGGAATCATCCAGTATATACTTTTTTTTTTTTTTTTTGGTCCAGTTAATAAATATTTATTTTTTGGTACCAGGGATTGAACCCAGGGGCACTAAAGCACTGAGCCTTTTTTATTTTGTATTGTGAAACAGAGTCTCACTCAGTTGCTTAGGGACTCCCTAAATTGCCAAGTCTGGTTTTGAACTTGCAATCCTTCTGCCTCAGCCTCCCCACAGACATTACAGGCAAGCGCCATCCAGCCTGGCCTGCATTGTTACTTTTTATAAATAATTGACTATTACTGTATCAATAGTTCCCTTTCATTTCTGAAGAGTGTTGTATCATATGGATATAAAGTATCTATATACAGAATGGATACAGTGTAGGTTGTTTACTCATTCGCCTGTGGCTGAACACCTGGGTTGTTTCCAGTTTTTGACTATTTGGAATAAAATTGCTGGAAATATCCATGTTCAAGTCTTTGCTTAGGCAGCTGCTTTCCTCATTCTTCAGCAAAATACCAGGAGTGGAGTGGCTGGGCCATTTAGTAGATGTGTGTTTAGCTTTTTTTTTTTTTAATATTTATTTTTTTAGTTTTCAGCGGACACAACATCTCTGTATGTGGTGCTGAGGATCGAACCTGGGCCGCACAGACGCCGGGCGAGCCTGCTACCGCTTGAGCCACATCCCCAGCCCGTGTGTTTAGTTTTTTAAGAGACTACTTTTGAAAGTGCTGGACCTTTCTACTTTTTGATCAACGGTTGCTCTGCTCCTGTCCAGCCTTGGTGTGGTTAGTCTTTTTATTTTTAGCCACTCTAGTGGGCACACATTTATTTTGTTATTATTGAGTTTTAGGAATTCTTTCTATATCCTGGATATGAGTCTCTTATCAGATAAATGATTCATGGGCATTTTCTCCCATTCTGTGGGTTGTCTCTGTATTTTCACAAGGGTCCTTTGAAGCACAAAAGCTTAATTCTTTGAAATCTACTTTATTTATTTTTTTTCTTTGGTTGCTTGTGAGAAACCATTGCTATGCTGAGGTCAGAAAGATTTACATCTGTTTTCTCCTAAGAGTTTATAGTTGCAGCTCTGACATTTAGGTCTTTGATTCACTTTGAGCTAATTTTTGCATAGGTGTGAGGTTAGGATCTAGCTTCATTCTTTTGCATGTGGATATTCAATTGTCTCAGTGCTACTGGTATCCAGCCAATGCTACAATATTCAATTGTTTCAGTATGCTTGAAATCAGGAGTGTGAGTTTTCCAACTCTAGGTCTTCTCAAGATTGCATTGCCTATTTTGGGAACTTGCGTATCCATGTTAGGTTCTGCTTGTCGATTTCTATGAGGAAGCCAGTTGAGATTCTTCTGCATCTACTGAACGGTTTATCCTGGTGTGCACAGCACCACCATAAGTAGACATCTGCCCCTGCCCTTTTCTGCTGAGTCATTCTTCAGGGTGGGGCTGCCTGTTCTCTACTGGCCCACCTGGGGGTGAGCTCCATTCTTTATACGATGTTCCAGGTAGAGCTGGAGCTAGTACTAGAAGCCAGAGCCCCTGCCTAGTCATCTGTTGGACTTGTTTCTCAAGGTTCTCTCTTCCTCCTGCTCTTGTAAATTGGGGGTGGGAGGTTAAGCAGTATGAAGAGGCAAGAATGCTGATTGAGCAGACCCATCCTGCACCGTAGGATCATGGGAGATCCTCGTACCCCCGCTCCCCAGCCACAGCCTCTCAGATGTGAAGCAAGCTTGCTCAACGCATTGTCTAGCAAACTCTGGTTGGCAGAGGGCTCTGTGTCCTGGCTTCCCCAGTGTGATCTGGGTCCCTCTCTCAGGCAGTCAAGTGCAAATGTAACTGTATTGCAGGGGGACACCTTGTGTGTACCTGGACAATGATTCGCTCCACAAGCTGGTGGAAACAGCAGGTAATTACTGTCAAAAGCTGCAGGCGAGCTGTGTCCTGTGACAGGGCACTTGAGCCGTGTGCCACGGAACATCGTCACTGATGCTGTCCTTGCTGCTGCTGTTGCTGTGCATTGGAGGGGGCTGGGCACAGGCTCACTGCTCCAAAGAGGAAGAGATATACAGGCCTCGAGAGGGAGCCTCGGCTTTGTATACCTGGAAGGACAGTGTGCACCTGGGTATCAGGGAAAGGGCAGGTGGAAGTGAGGCTACTTGGGGTGGAAGCAGAGAGGGGGTAGGTGGTCGAGGGAGGATGGGGCAAGAGCTCATTTGCTAGTCCAGGGGCTCACCTAGCTCAGTAGGGATTGGGCTCACGGCCCCACTCCTGGCTGTGTGCACCTGCTGTGTTTGATGGTGTCATGTCAACCTTTGCTTCAGGTGAGACAGGAAGTGCACCTCAGATGAGCTGTTCTCATGCTGCTGGGCTCTCTGGGGCTGGTGGGACCATCTGGTGGCCTTGGCAGCCTCAGGCTGTCCCTCCAGTGGGCCCCAACAGACTCCAGAGCCCACCTCCTGCTGCCAGAGGAGCCCCGAGTTTCTTGCTCCAAAGGAACCTGTGTTTCAGGGGGCTTGGGTTGAGATGAGGGAGAGAGAAGAGCCAAGTAAGTGCCCATAGGGGATCTCCCCCACTCTGACCCCTGTGTGTCACTCTCACCTAGGAAGGACTGTGATCTAGTAGTCTCACACTGTGCCTTTCTCTGGGGGCCTCCTCCCTCCCTTCTTCATGGGGCCTCAGGGCTCCTGAATAGTCTCCATTTCCTCCTGGCCAACCCCACCCTAGAGGCCTGGCTCACTGGGATGTGCAACCTGTGGTCTCCCTGTGTCCCCAAGACCCTCCTCAGTGGCAGCTCCAGCACACAGAGGCAGGGTGTGTCAAGCAGGGTCTGATTTGTGAAACCATGGCCACAATTCACCAGGGAGTGTGGCAGGCATTCAGAGGCATAAGCAGGTTCTGGCTGGGGCCTGGTGCTGTTAGGACGTTCAGGGGCAGCTCAAGGGATGGGAAGTGAGTGAATAGGATTGGGGACCGGGGGGGGGGGGGAAGGCCCAGCTGCAGCCAGGAGGAGCTGGGGACAAATGCAGGAAGGCAGAAAGCAATCAGGAGTGCTGAATCCGACTGCACCATCTGAGTGGAAGGGACCAGGCTCTCTCTTTGGTTCTTATGGATGCTTTGAAGCTAATGGAAGACCCGACTCTTCCCCAGCAAAAGTTGCAGACACACAGCCTGGAGTCTAGGGCTTCAGTTGGAGATGGTCGCAGACTGTGCAGCATGCCCCAGGTGCATGGCTGTGACCCCTAGGCTGGCTGTGAGGAACATGGCTTTTTTCTGAGGAGTTCAGATAGGATCCTGGGACTAGAGCTGGGCTTTGGGCCAATTTAGCAATAGAAGGAAGCAGAGTGGGAGAGGAGGAGCTCTATGAGGTCATTCAGGGGTGGCTGGGAAGGGGGAGGACCTGGCTCCGAATGCACCTGGTGCCCCAGTGTGGCTTGGGCTTTCTGTCATCTCCCTGGTGACCCTAGGTCACATAAAACTTTTGCTATTGGCCAATAGCCTGGCCTTTTTCATGCTTCAGCTCCCACTCATCTGTCTACACTAAAATGAAAACATGGTCCTATCCCACATGATTGTCTGTCACATTCCAGACACATGCCGTCATTCCTTTATCCTCAGGGTGACACTCTGAGGCAGTATATTGTTAGCTTCACTTTACAGGCCAGGAAACTGAGGACAAGAGGTCAGATCAGCTGCCCAGTGTGGACAGTAGAGGAGCAGGTGTTTGAAATCAGAAGTAAATGCTTGCCTGCTGGGTGCCAGAGTAGGTGCTCAAGTTAGTCCTTCAGTGAATGTGAAGGAGACTCTTTCTCCCTTCAAATGGGGTCTTTAAAAAAATCCACCCTCAGCAGCCCTCAGTTCAAGAACATATAAGACATTTCCAGAAAAGGGGCTGGTCCCCAGAAGGTAGCTGCCCTGATGCTTTTCTAGCCCTCAAAGAGCATCCTTATTACAGTTTTCTTGAGTTGGAGACTGATTCTAGTCTTTGGGCGGTGAGCACCAAATCACAGGATGCCTTGCAGACCCGAGACCTACCTGGTTCTGCCATGTACCACTGGGTTGTCAGCATCCCTGGGCAATGGTCTCCCAGGGACACGACTGTATGTGAATAATAGAAGCAGCTCATTTTACAGAGGCTTGCTTGGCCCTGGGCTGAGCACATCCTGCGGATCTTCTATAATCCCAGGGTAACACTCTGTGATGGATGTTATTGTTATTCAAGCAGAGGAAACAGTCCAAGGTCACCTAATTTGTAAAGACTGGCTCTGTGATCCAAGGGTATCCAGATCCAAGGATCCAAGGACACTCTGTGCTTACCCCGGTGGCCTTTGGGCCTTTTCCTATGAAACCAGCAGCTCTAGGGGTCCTTGTGGCAGGGCAGATCACCATGCAATGCTGGCGGCTCCTGGCTCTAACACTTTGAATCACAGAGCCAGCCCCCATTTTCAGCAACTTCCTGCAGACAGATTTCTCCTTCTTTGTGGACTCTGATGGAAATGACACACTGCCAGGGTGTGGTGATAGGCACATGTCATGCTGGGCTTACACACTGGAGGCCTCGGGAGTGTGAGGTCACTGTGCTGTGCCTGCTGCAGTGCTGTTTGCATTGGGCATGTGTGGGCAGTGGCTGGCACGGCTCCCTGGTGGGCACTTCATGTGCCTGCAGCCTCAGGAGCCACCATGAGCCCATCAGTTCACACAGTGAAATGTGTCAGCCAGCTTCCTGTGACTTCAAGAGACAATGAACTTATAAAGAGAAAAGTTTGGTTTTGGCCCACGGTTTGAGAGGTTTCATTCCATGAGTTGTCCCTGTTGTGGCACATCACAGCAGGGACATGCGGCAGAGCCAAACCACTCACCTCGTGGCAGGGAAACCAAAGAGGAAGGGGCTGCTGTTCCACTGGCTCCTTCAAGGGCACACTCCATGACCTGAAGACCACCCTCTAGGCCCCACCTGGTGAAGTTTCCACCATCTTCCAACAGTGCTACTTCACAGATGAGTCCTTTAACACAGTGGCCTTTGAGGGACACTTAAGTCGCAGACTATAGCAGTGAGCATAGCCCCCTACAGCCGAGACACTGATTCTGCTCCATCCCCACCATAATCCTATCATAGAGATTTCCACCACAAGATGGAAGCATGGGTTTTAATCTGAAAACTCAGAATATTTGATTGTTGGATAAAATTTATTATTATTATTATTGGTACCAAGGATTGAACTCAGGGGCACTTGACCACTGAGCCACATCCCCCAACCCTATTTTGTATTTTATTTAGAGACAGGGTCTCACTGAGTTGCTTAGTGCCTCACCTTTGCTGAGGCTGGCTTTGAACCTGCGATCCCCCTGTCTCAGCCTCCCAAACCACTGGGATTACAGGCGTGTGCCGCCGTGCCCAGGCATTATCATTATTACTGACTTTATCATTTATTTATTGACTTTATCATTATCATTATTTGTGATGCTGGGGTTTGAACCCATGGCCTCTTGTATGCTAGGCAAGTGGTCTACCACTGAGCTACCCCCTCAGCCCTATGATTATCATCGTAACTGGCACTGGAGAT
Source organism: Marmota monax (assembly GCF_021218885.2). Taxonomy (NCBI): domain Eukaryota; kingdom Metazoa; phylum Chordata; class Mammalia; order Rodentia; family Sciuridae; genus Marmota; species Marmota monax. The sequence continues at coordinate 395,905 of NW_026693329.1, forward strand.
GGAGCGCAGGCCTTATTCATGCGAGGCACATGCTCTACCTCTGAAGACGCCCAACCCGCCCCACTCCCCTTTTTTGGTACTGAGGCTGGCATCGTCAGCATGGCTGGACGGTCTCCCCCCATGGAAGTGGGACCAGAGGCCAATAGGGCACTGTCTAGGAGCCACAGACCGAGGAAGAGTCAGGATGCTCATGCGCCTGGATGAAATGCTGATGGGCTTCTATCCATTGCCTGCTCTGATCCTCCCCGCACACTGGGAAGGGGGCAGGATGTGTTTCATATCTTCACCTGAATTGTTTGCAGTAGCTGGCAGCTGGGTGATCTGCCTGTGGACCTTTCAGCTGGCTGTGGCCATCACCACTAGGACGGCATCCTGGGTTCTACTGCATCCCAAGTTTCCTCCTTTTGTGCTGGGGATTAAACCTGGTTCAGTGGTGCTTTACCATTGAGTTTCCTCCCCCATTCTTTTATTTGTTTGTCTGTTTTGATACCAGGGCTTAAACACTGAGCCACATCCCCATCCCTTTTTTATATTTTATTTTTTTAAATTTTGAAACAGAGCCTCACTAAGTTGCCGAGTCTGGTTTTGATTCTCCTGCCTCAGCCTCCTGAGCCGCTGGGACCTTTTTATTTTTTAAATTTGAGACAAGGTCTTTCTAAGTGGCTGAGGCTGGCCTCAAACTTATAATCCTTTTGCCTCAGCCTCCCGACTTGCTGGGATTACAGGCATGTGCCACCATGCCTGGCTTGTGGGAGAGATTTGAAAAATAGCGAAAAAAGAAAATGAATCAACATTTGGAGATCCTGGGGGTCGGTCTTATCCATGATGGAATTGAGCTGGGGACCCCTGGTCAGGGCTGCCCACAGCAAAAACAAATTTAGAATCTCCAAGAAATATAAATTTTGGGTAGACAACAAATGATTTTTTTTTTTTTTTTGTACAACAAAACGAGTTCCATGTGACTTTCAGAATAGCTCACACTGAAAAATTGCTTGTTTTTCTGCAATTCTAATTTATCTGGGGCAGCTTGTATTTGTCTGGCAGTCCTAAAGAGGGAGGGAGTTTGGACATGGGATGGGGTTCTGGAAATCGGGATGATGAGTAAACCTAGGAGCAGTGAGAGCAGAGCACCCGTCATTCTTCCTCCTGCCACGTGCTGGGAGCGCCTACGTCACCCACACCCGACCCTCATGACTGGCTCTGGTCTCCAGCTCCCTGCCTGCTTCCGGCCCCTTAATTGGATGAAGTGTGCAGCCGGGCGCCCGAAGAGGGGATGGTGGGGCTGCCGGGTAGGGAGGGAAATTAACCTCAGACCCAGGAGTCGCACTGGCTGGTGATTTATTGATTGCCTTGAAATAATAGTGATTGAATAAGAAGCCAGCCAGGCCAGCCGGGAGGCAGATGACGACTGTTCATGGGATTCACGATTCACCAATTGACCGCTTCCTCTTCCTCTTTCCTTGTGGTCTTTGATTGTCATTAGGTTGTTCTGCAAGAGCATCACCCACCCTTTCCTAGACTGAGAAGAAAGTGGGGCTCACTCTGTGGGAGAGGCTAAGAACAGCAGATTAGCCCTTGTCACCAGAACAGCAAAGTCCTGGGAACCTGGAGCCGAGTCTGGAGGACAGGCTCCCTCCCACCGCCCTGTAGGACACTGTGACTTGAGAGTTGGCACAGTGCTGGACTGTGGGCTCCAGGGCCAGGGCCTGCCCACTCACACCCCTTCACAGTTGGGTGTCCTCGGACACATCTAGGAGGCCTCTTAAATCAGGAGAAAAGACCTGCCTTCAGGGTAGACGTGTGGCCCTATGGGGTAAATGACCTTGACAGCCCTTCTCATCTGGCCCTAGAGGTCACCTTCAAAAGTTGCAAACAACTAGCTTTATGGAGGGACACTTTACCTGTGCAGGTTCCCCTGTGTCACCATGACCCTGACAAGTCCCCTCGGGCCCTTCCTGGTACATCTCTCCAGCCAGCACTGGACAGTTTGCCCATCCCTTCAGGGGTGCCAGGGAGGGCACTTCAGGCCCTTCCTTGTCCTTTCCTCTTGGTGGTACTGGGGATGGGGCCCAGGGCCTCCTGATGGGGGGCAGGTCTTTCACCACTGAGCCACACCCCAGCTCCCCGTGCTGCATTTCTGAAAGGCAGGAGTCACATTCCTTGGATATGGCAAGTTGGCAACTCAGATTGCCACCCTCCACCTCCTCCATCTGTAGACGACAGTCCTGAGAGAGAAACTGGCTTCCCAGAGTGCAGAGGATAAATTGGGCACCAAACCCAGGACCTGACTATTGCAGCACCAGGGCCTGTGGAAGGGTCACAGGCCTCTCTGTGGGAGAGAAAAACTCAAGTGAACTCAAAAACCATGTCTTAGGATCATGTATTAGTGGGACACCGTGTGCCACTGTGACTCCTTTGAAAAGCAAATGGGCTCACAGGCCTCGGTGGATAGAAAGGGTCTAGACAGGGGTCTGGAGAGTTCTTCTGCTGCACTTCTTTTTGGCTGTGTGACGCTGGATTGATGGTGATTGTGGCATTGTTTAGCGGTATTTCACCCTGGATGGGCACACACTGCTCCCCTCCCTGGAGCTCCCTACAGACCTCTCTCTGGACATGTCTCCCACTGTGACCTGAGTCAGTGCAAGTTGGAAGCCAGGCTGTTTCCTCTGGCCCAGGGAGGGCACTTCAGGCCCTTCGCAGGGTCTTCATGCTGTGAAGACAGGCGCTCTGGAAAGGCCTTGGAGGTGGCCCCGTCTCCCACAGCCCTCCAGAAGGAACCCCATCATGTGCACAGATGTCAGACTACCCCGACACCCCTCCAGATTCAGGGCCTGTCTGTCCTGCCATCTGCCTGCAGGAGCAGACACACAGGCAGAGACTCGTCTCTGTTGGCCGGTGGACTCGGCTCCCCCAGGCAGGCCTGGCCCATTTATGTATTTCTGGAGCTTCAACAGCACTTGGCACCATGGCCTACACCAGTAGGCACTCGCCCGTTAATTGAGTTGGGCTGAGTCTTCAAAGGCAAATGAAGTGGATTGTCTAAATAAAAAGCTGCTCTTAGGTACGTACCCAAGAAAGGAAAATGCATGTCTACGAAAACCTTTTTTTTTTTTTTTCTTTTAATGTTTTGTAGTTGTAGATGAACACGATGCCTTTATTTTATTTGTTTATTTTTATATGTGGTGCTGAGGATCGAACCCAGTACCTCACACATGCCAGGCAAGCACTCTGCCCCTGAGCTACAGCCCAGTCCCCCACAAACCTTGTACCTGAATGTTCACAGTGGCATTATTTGTAATAGCCAAAAACTGTAAATCCAAATGTCTATCAACTGATGATGGACAAAAAATGGTGTCTTTATTTAACAGAATAATATTCAGCCACTAAGAGGAATGCAGTACACATGCGTGCTGTAACATGCATCAATCTTGAAAACGAGTAAAGGCAGCAAGACTCAAAGGGCCCTGTGTTGTATGACTCTGGTATAGGAAATGTCCAGAATAGCAAATCTGTGGAGACCGGGAGCAGACCGGTGGTTGCCAGGGGATGGATGGGGAAGGGACATGGGAGTGACGGTAGATGGGTGCAGGGTTCACTTTGGGGTGACAGAAGTGTTCTGGAATGAGATCACAGTGATGGTTGCCAGTTTGGGCTAAAAGGGAAAACATGAAGTGGCCCTAAGGACTGTGACATTGGTGGCCCCAGGCACCATGATGCCCCAGCCAGCTGCAAGGCGTTATGGTATTCCCCCGACCCTGTGCGCTCCAGCACCGGGCATCTCCCCGACCCCCTCTAGAGAGGGGACTGAGCTTCCCTTTGGCTCAGCAGAGGCTCCAGCTTCTAGAACACAGCAGAGGAGCTGACAGCTGACTGAGGGGCAGGCCCTGGAACCTCCCACCTCGCTCTCCTTCCCGTAAATGTGGGCCCACACCCCTCCCCCCAGCCCTGCTGCCCAGGAGCTCCAAGGACAGGCCCAGGACTAGAGCTGCCTCCTGGAGAGGGAGTCATGGCCTTGGGCCAGCTCATGGGCAGGGCCTTGAGCTAGTCATCACTTGCCAACTGATTGGCTTCTGGGAAAGGCAGGTCCATCTGGGAAGCTGGGCTAGGCAGCAAACAGACTCACCGTGGGGCCCGGATAGTGATAGATGGCTGGCCCTGGTGTGCCACAGCCCACAGCGCCCCAGGGCGGCAGTATCAGCAGCCAGAGACCTTGATCCTTCCTAATGGATGTTCCTGGACTTAACAAAAGGGGCTATGTGCTGATAAACCTATTGCAAATTGAAAACATTGTTAAGGCAAAGATGCATTTAGGCTACCGAACAGCCTTGCCTCGCCGTCTCTCCAGCCTTAAACATGCTCCCACAACTCATGTCAGCCAAATCACCCAACACACAAAACCTATTTTATCATAAAGTGTTGAATAGCTTGTGTAATTTACTGTATCCACAAAAGACTGTCACACGGAATACTGTAGGGTACCACTTGTTCCCCCGGTGATCGTGGAGCTGACTAGGAGCTGTGGCTCACTGCCACTGCCCAGTGTCAGGAGAAAGGATCAGATTACACATTGATAGCCCAAGAAAAGACCCAGACTATCCCTTTTATACCATCATAAGTTTGAAAATTGCTAAGTTGAAGTGTCAGAAGCTGGGGACCCTCTTCACATGCACATGCACATACGTATGGGTTCAGATTCATGCCCCACCCAGAGAAGGGACTTCTCACCTAATTAGAACCCCAGACTGCACATTTGTCCTTCTGCATGTTCCAAGTACCTTCCCCCCTTCTCTTCCCTTCCACCCCGTGCATTCATCTGGGCACTGGGCTGGCCGGGCAGCAGAAGCCCAGCCGCGGGAGCAAGCATCTGTGCCTTGACATTTGGGGAAGGCAACCAGCGAGGCCCTTGGAAAGGCAGGGGAACCCCCTGCTTGCTTCCCTGCCCTGACAGTTTCTAAATGTTGAGGTTCCAGACGTGATTAGTTGGAAGAAGCAAAAGGATTCTGTGGCTAAGAATTACAAGTTTGGTAACCGGTGCCTTCAGGAGAGCACAGGAGGATGGGGAGGGGCTTCCCATTCCTTCCTTGGATGGAATACCAGGGGAGTCTCCAGGGCAGGAACAGGACCCAGGGTGCTTCCACTATTCCGAGAACTTCCTCTGGCTCTTCTTGCTTCTCCTGTCTGCTGGGCCATGTTGGAATTGTACATAATGGGACCAAGGGAGTGTAGAAACCCTGCAAAGGTGGCCCTGAGGCATAGCTGGCTGGCTGAGGCAGGAGGCAGGTGCTCCTGTGCGCTTCTCCTTCCTTGGCACTGGGGATTCAGGAACCTGGGAACACAGAGGGGGACTTGTCCCCCCACGCCCTTGCCCTGAATTCTCCCTGATAAACTCCTCACACTTTGTTCCCCTTCTTTCTGCCTGTCATGTAGGTTGGGAGATGGGAACAGAAAACCCGCCAGCTGAGCAGGGCCTTCGGATCCCCCTACCTGGCCTGCTACTCCCTAGGTGGCGTCATCCTGCTCTTAAATGTCCTGCGCTCACACTGGTAAGCCACCCAGGCTGGTCCCCCTTGTGCAGGTCACTGTCACTGTGAAAACCCATGGCCCCAGAGTTGGAGGGCTGTGTCGGAGGGGCTGATACGACGTGGGGACTCTTGTGTCTGAACACACAGGGAGCTCGGCTCTCCAGGGCCTCGTGCCACAGCACAGCCTCTGCCAGCAGAGGGATCCTAGGGACCTCAGAAAGGAGACACTGTGAATTAGTCTGTTTCATTGTAAAGGGGTCTGGGACATGGAGAAATGGAGGGGGACATACCAGGTGGTCCCCAGGCTTATAGCCCCAGAGTCCCATCCAAGAACTGCTGGGCAGGGGGCAGATGCCCAGGGTGGGAGCCCCAGGGGTCAGAATCTGACACCTCCCAGGCCTAGGTGTGAATCCGTGTCAGGAAGCCACCCAGAGCCAGGTGTTGTGGCAGCTGCCTGTAATCCCAGTGACTCAGGGAGGTTGATGTAGGAGGGTCGGTCACAAGTTCGAGGCCAGCCTCAGCAACTTAGCAAGACCCTGTCTCAAAATAGAAAGGGCTGGGGATGTGGCTCAGTGGTAGAGGGCCCTAGGTTCAATCCCGGCTACCACACACACACACACACACACACACACACACACACACACAAGGAAGCACTCTGTCCATCTGTGGGCTTGGGACATATTACCCTCCTGCCTTGAAAGAGAAAGGTGAGAGTGGGGGAGCCGAATTTAGATGATGAAGATCAGCCCAGGGGGCCCAGGAGTGAAGGCTTCCTCCCAGACACGAGGCCACCCCAGTCTCTGCATTCCCTGAATGTGCTTGTCCTGTGGGTACCCTGGGGACGCAGGCTGTGCAGGGATGATGGTGGGACTGAGTCACTGGGACTGTGCTGAGTGGAGCATGGCCCTGCCTCTGGGCCTGGGGTCCTATTTCTGGGCTCTGCAAGAGCCACCCTGGTGGCTCAGGGGCTGAATGTGGCCCCTGTGGTGCTTTAAAAACACGAGGAAATGGCCTAAGAATCCCCATATCTGACTCGGAGCAGTTCAGAAGCTCTGTGACCCTGGCCACATTTCCAGGGGAACTGGTCACTGGGGGTTTAGACAGGCCATGGACTGCCTGGTCTTTCCCACTTTCCTTGCCCTATAACTCTGCAGGCATAGGGCACACACATGAAGCATCCTGCTCTGTGCTCCACGCCTGGCGTGCGGGCAGCTAGGCAGTGGGCATGGGCGGCAAGCCAGGCTCACGCACCGTGAGGGTGTGGCCCAGGGCTCCCTCTCTGCTGGTAGTGCACCCTGCCTGTCTTCTCTCCATTTTTTTTTTTTTGTGGGCTGGGCTGTCCTGTGATCCAGGAGCACAGGGGTGGGTGGGGAGGGTCCTGCTGGGTCAGCCTCTACCCCTGCTTTGGCTCCTGACTGGTGCCTCCTGGCTCTTTGGCCTGAAGTTGTCCCTGGTCTCCAAGTCATGTGAGTATCTCAAGGGTCTTGGTGCTCAGAGGAAGTGGGTGCCATGGCACCCGCCCTGGTTTGAGCATGAAAAAGCTTCTCCAGGGAAACCTTGCTCACCCTATGACAGGGCAAGGGCTGGGTTGGCCACACCACCTTTAGGCCTCAGTCCCGCTCAGCCTGCGTGCTCACCGACCACAGCACGTTCACATTTGTTGTCTGTAGGTGGGAGGGGGGCCCACTGTGCAGGTGGGGAAAGTGGGGCTTGGAAAGACGTAGTGGGTTTCACAGCTCTGTGAGAAAAGGTCTGATCCACTCAGGTCAGAGGAAAGGGGCAGTCGCAAGCCAGGTGCCACTGGGCTGGGCTCACAGGAGGAGAGGGAGATGGGCCTCTTCCCAGCCCTGCCAGCTGGGAGGTTGCCCACAGAGTGTCCCTACTTACAGAGGATGGGCTGCATCCGCAGGATGGTGGGGACCTCGGCCCTCCAGATCCCAGCAGATGGTGTGTGGGAGGAGACTGTTGCCATTGGCTACACAGAGCCCCCACGGGGACACTGAGGCTGAGAAGTACATTGGGCTGAAGGAGCCTAGGGAACCAGTTTAGGATCAGGCACTCCTAATGAGTGGGCTGAGCCCCCTGGGCCACATAACCCCACTGCCTGCTGGCCAGACTGTGTGAGTGTTCAGAAACACTGGTCAGTGCCACAGATCAGCCGTCATCACCGAGCACCAGGAATGAGCAGCCATGCTAAACTCTCCCTAGGGCACTGGATAATCAACTGTGGTGTCAGCTGAGCCTGTTCATTAGATGAAGACCCCAAGGCTGGCATGTGGTGCACTGGGAGCAAGCCCAGCCCTGTCTACCCAGCCCTGTCCCCAGGAAGTGCTCTGCGTCCTGCTCAACTCTGACTTCCTGCTGAGCCCTATCATGGTACAGAGAAACTCACTCCAAGCGTAAATGTTGGAGGCATCCCAGATGGTCTCCCACCATCTCCCTGCTCAGTATGGCCACATACCCCTGGATCTGCCCTGGAGATCCACGCCTCTCTGTCCACCCTCCTGCCACCTGTGGATGACACAGCTGTATCCTTGGTGGCTCTTGGCCTTCAGTCCAGGCCTCCACATGGCCGTAAGAGTGACTTGGTTAGGACAAACATCACACCGTATCATCCTGGCTAACACCCCCATGGCACTAAGAATAGCACTCCAGTCCCCATCTGGCCTTCCCATACCACATCAACACCCTGCCCACCCAACAGGCTCCCTTTGCCCATGGCACTGCAACTCCAGGCCACCTCTGCCCCATTGCCAGGGCAGGACCTCTGCCAGGCTCTCTCCGCACTCCCCTGCTTTGTCTGGTTTCACATGGTTTGGCTTGTGGTACCTGCCAGATAACTGGTCTCCAGTGGCACACTATAGAGACCCTACCTGAACAGAGCTCAGCTCCCCTGGGCTCCTGCTCAGCCCCTGCTGGTCCGTGACGCCCTGCTCAGTCCCTTTAAGGTGTTTTCATACCTAATGCCCTGTTTGACAGACTGTTAAGATCAAACCTGTCTTGTTGCCTAGTGTGTCTCCAGGGACTCACCTGGAGGTGATCATGAAGTAGTTGAGATTAAATGCAGAGTGGATGAACCTGCACTGCGAGTATAGAAGCCTGGGGCTTGAGCCTAGCTGACCTATGACCTCTTGGAGGTCTGACCCTCTCTAAAACCTCCCAACAGGTAAACTAGGTACCTGGCTGCTCTGGTCTGGCCTTCTCTCCCGTGTCTCACTCAAGCTGTGTCTAGAACCAGGGTTTGGATGGGTCCAGCTTTCCCTCCCATGGCGCAAGGGTCCCTGGGGAAGAGGCTGCCTGGGGCTCGAGGGGGAGAGGCCCAGTCTCTGACAGGCCTGAGTCTGCCTTGCCTCCCACAGCTACTGCACCTCAGCTGCCTGGGAGGAACCCCCTTCCCCGCAGAGCCTAGGAACACGTAGCTGATGTCAGTACACCCGGCAGGCGCTTAACACGGTCCTGCATCCTGGTCTAATCCTGCCAAGATACTGATCCTCAGCCACTGCAGACCCCCAGGAACTCCCCCCGGGACAGCTGGAGAGTCACAGAGGCCCTGGAGTAGGACATGGTTAGAAGTGCAGAAGTTTTGCAATAAACATGGAGTCCCTTCCTGCTGCTGGGACAAGGTTGAACAGCCCTTGTATGTACCTCTCAGCCAAAAAGAAACCGCGTACTAAAACAGCCAGTCTGATACAACAGCGCTAGAGGATGCCCAACACTGACCCCTCCCTCTCCAGGGGATCCTGTTCCCCTTGCCTTGGCTGTCCTTTAGGAGGTGATATCTGCTTCCCCCTGGAACCCCTGTGTGCTGTCCTGCATGTGGCTGGCTTCACAGGGCAGAACTTGGTGGAGGCCGTGCCATAGCAACACGTGCAGGTCCTTCTCATTCTTCTCCGCTTACAACTCCCAGCGAGGTTGTGCCATATTTAACATCACCCAGCCCTGCCCGTGTCCCTTGAGTTCCTCCCAGGCCTCTGCCACTCTGAAAGTTAATGTCCACTGAATGCCACGGCATAGCATATGTTCACCCAAGTTCCTCAGTGGGGGTGGTCTGAGCCAAGAGTGGGGGAAGCTTGGGTGAGTAAAGTGGGGTCTGTCCGCACCTCAGTGTGGTGGGAAACAGAGAGCCGTGGGAGGCTTGGGAGCAGGCGGCCCGGGTTGGTTTTGGGGTGTGCAAGGGCTTCCTTGCCTCCCTGAGCGAATCTCACTCATCTACACTCTTCAGTTGGGTGCTCCCACTTCTGGAGGAGGCCTTGCTAGGGTGCCAGGGAGGGAGAGAACAGGAAGGCGTAGGAGCTGGCTGGCTGCCCGTGGGGCCCAGGACAGCTGTGGACAGTTCAGCGGCTGACCCCAGACAGAGGCCCTTTGTGTCTGCTCCCTGGGTGAGGGAGTCCTCAGCTCAGGCTGGCGGCCAAGCTGGTTTGGGCTGTCTGGGCTGCAAATTACCCTCCTCCCCCAGTGGGGCCCATTGCTCCCTGAAAGCTCTGCTGGGGAGACCACGGTGACCTGCTCCCTCCCTCCTCCCCTTCCCCAGCCACTGCCTGGTTCAGGAAGCCAGCTGCTACCAGGGGCCACCCAAGTCCAGCAAAACTACTTAATGTCTTTGCCCTTTCTTTTCCTCCACAAACAAGCCTTTCCCACGGGTATGCAGACACCCAGGCCCTCGGTGAGGGAGTGAGGGAAGGAGGAGGTGCACCCTAGTGGCTCCTTCTCTCTGGTAGTAGCTAAACAAATTTTGCAAACTACTGCCCAGGACCCATTCCGGAGTCCTAGACTTCTAAGATCTTGGCCTCCTGGCTCCAACTCAGAGGCAGAGAAGGAAGGAGTTCCTGAGTTAGGTGGGGGACCAGCAGGGTCAGGAAGAGGCCCAGGAAAAGCAGCAGCGTGACCTCCAGGTGCCTGACTCCAGCCTCTCTTTGTCATCCCTCAGCAACGACAGATGGCTTTGGGACCAGTTGGCTCCGGGTGTGCAGGGGACAGAGTGCAGCCAACCCTTGGTGGCAGCTTACTTTAAAATTTTTAAAAGTACAATTCAGTGACATTAAATATATCCACAATGCTGTACCCAATACCGCCTGCATTCTGCTCTCTGTTCTGAGTCGCGCCACCCAGGTGGAAGCGGCAGCTTGTTTTGTCAATGTCCTCAAGTTGTATCCGTGTTGTAACATGCGTCAGAATTTCCTTCCGTTTAAGTCTGAACAGCATTCAGGGTCATGAGAGATCACATTCTGTCCGCCTGGGTCACTTCTACCTTTGAGGTCCATTTTAAGTTCTTCTGGGTCAGTTCCTAGGAGTGGAATTGCTGGGTCATACAGTGAAACTATGCTTAGTTTTTTTTGAGGAACTGCTAGTTTTCCATAGGGGCTGCACCATCGCTCGTTCCACAAGCATTCCAACTTTCACCACACTCTTGCTGAGACGGTTACTCTGCCTTTTCGATCATGGCCACCCTAATGAGTGTGAGGTGGCATCTCACTGCGGTTTGTTCATTTCTTGAACCGTTCTGAGTGTTCCTGGTTTGATGCCACACTTGGCTGAGTCAGAGCCAGCCTGAGGAAGAGACAGGTGCCCGGTCAGCCTCAGCTCTGCCCTTGATGAACTAGTGGGCCCAGGTAGGTCATGCCACCTCTCTGAGCCTTGGTTTACTCATCTGTGAAATGGAATGGTAGTTGCTTTCAGGAAGGATCCAGATGGGAAAGAGTGTGACATGTGCACATGCGCCCATATGGGATCTAGGGCTGTCCCACCTCACAGGTGCTGGGGAAGTGGCCTTGGAGCTGGCTAGAGCTGACCCCCAGTGAAGCTGATGAGGAGAGCGCATGGTGGAGACGTGTGGAGTGGCTTTCGCGGAGGGGACCAGCTGATGGCACAGTGAGTTGGTGCCACGGTGCACACCCTGTAGTCCCAGCTACTCAGAGGCTGGCAACATAGTGAGATCCTATCAAAAACCAACAAACAGATCAAAACAACATCAACAAATGGTGCAGTGACCTCCATGTGAGCAGGTCCCCATGGAGGAGTGGGTGGAGGGGCACTGCTGTGCCTGGATGTGGCACCTTCTTCCCAGCATGGGATGCTAGCAGAGACCTGGAAGGACCCCTCATCGCCGGTCCCTCGGCTGGGATCCTCCTTCCTCCTCCAGGACCCCACAGCACCGCGTGTGCCTTGGAGAGCTACAAGCCACATGAGCTCAGCTCTGACGTGCAAGTTCTGGCAGAGACTGTCTGGCTTTTTCTCGGACTTTCTTGCAGACTGTGGCCCCCTTTTCTCCAGACCTCTCCATGTCAGCATCCGCTGAACCTGGGGTCCCCATCTGGTAGGTCCATACTATTCTCCTGGTTGGTCCAGCTGACCCAGCAAAATTTCAGAAGTAAGAGAAGATGTGCATGAGCAGCCACAGACTGGTTTTCTCTTCCGATTTTCTGGGCCAAAAGACAGCGGCAGCACTGGATCTTGCTCCCTCCTGTGTTTTCCTCCAGGTATTTGCTGTAGGTCCCCATCTTCACAGAAGACCCTCAGCTTCTGTGGGACCCAGCATCCCCCTGTCCTTCCGCCCTGCTTGCTCCCCTCCTTGGCCTCTGCTGCATTAATTGACAGCCAGCTCCTCCCTCCCCACACTGGCTGGTGTGTGGCACGTGGGCTCAGGTGCAGGGGTGGGGAGGGGGCTTTGGGGAGGAACTCTGCTCAGGACCCTTCCTGCCTGGGGGCTCCTGCCCCCTTGCATCCACCAACACCCCTCCCAGTGCCTCACTTCGGCCCACACCTAGACCTGTGCATTCTGATATATATTAAACCACACGTGACAGTTTGCCATATTAAGGTACATTTACTAGTGGCATTTACTAGTTCCCAGCATTGTGCAACCACCTCTTTTGTACAGTTCCAGAATGAAAGTCCCAGTGTCATGAAGCAGGTACCCGCCCCCTCTGCCCAGTCCCCTGCTCATCCTCCTTCTGTCCCCATGGATTGGCCTTTTCTGGACACTCTCGGTGTGTTGTTCTCCGGGGGCTGCGCAGAGTGAAGAGAACACACATGCACTTGAACTGACTCCAGGTCACAGAGAGGGGGGTCTGAAGGGGCACTGTGCAGTCAGCTCGCCTGCCTGCCCAGAGGGAGGCCAGGGCCCTGCAGTTGCTGGTGGATCCCAGGGGGCCACTTTGTCAGCTGGTCTGCACCAGCTGGTGGTCTGGGGAGGGCTGGGGCAGGATGAGCTGGCTTGTTATCTGGAGGCTAATGGTGCTAAGTCCAGACCCAAGTGGGCAATTAGTGCAGGTTTGTTTGCTCTGGCTGTGGAGCGCGATCGGGAGGGAGGCCTGATAGGCTCAGGGCATCTGTTGAAACCCCTTCCCCATGGCCTCCCCCCTGCCAGCCAGCCTCAGCCAGACCTGGGTAGCCTGGAGCCACTGCCTTCTATGGGGCCACCGTATTGCTCCTGAGGAAGGCCTGTGAGGTCCGGGTGGTGTGGACAGCTGGCTTCGCAGGGCTGAGTCTGCAGCCTCTCCTCCTGCCTGTCTTGCCTGGCAGCCAGTGGCCTTGGGAGGAGATGTGGCCGTGTTGTTAAAGCATCAGGAAGCCCAGGGGGTCTTCTGGCAGTCACCAGTGGACTTCCTTGCAGGCAGCTGGAGAACTGGTCAGAAAGGGGAACTGGGTTAGACTTCCTGGATCTGAGGAAAGAAGAGGGTGTGCATCTCAGCCTGGGCAAGGTCAGGTGGGGCCCAGGACTTAGGGAGAGCCTGCCTTCTGCAGCTGGAATGGTGAGAAGAAGAGCCCCCCACACCCGTGGGGACTGGCTTTCCACCCCTAGGCAGCCGGTGTTCTGCACTGTTCACAGGTCTGGGGAGGCAGGAGAAGCCGTTCACCTGGGCTCCTGCCATCCAGGCCCCGACCCATCTGTTTCTTTTTTTGTAACATGAGAGTCTCTGTGGGCTGCTGTGGGTTTTGGAAACACTTTGAAAAGCTGCCCTGTCACTCAGATCTGTAGATGTGTAGCACGTTGGCCTTAAATTCAAGTCCCCAGGTGGTTTTGTGGGGACTACATGTTCAAATCCATTTTTGTTTTATACATGTTAGGAAAATGAGTCCATTAGATTGCTCATTTCATGGATTGTCTTGCTTAGTCTAAGGAGAAGAGCAAGTTCATCTTGCCCTGAGATAAAGGAGAATATGAAGTATGTGCCAGTTTATGCCACCCAGCAACGTGAACACGGAGGCCCACTTAATGACTGAGGTTAGGGAAGTGTTTTTTTGTCAGTTTCAGATGGGAACAGGGGACAGGTCTGCCTTGGGGCTGTGGACGCTAGGTGGCCAGTTGCCTGTGACCTGGTATGATCCCCCGGGCTCCCGATGCCCCTCTCCCACGTATACCCCAGGTTTCCGGGATTTCAGGGAAGCAGAATACAGTCAGCCTCAGGTCACATTGGTGACCAGAAGCTCAATCCATGTTTTAAAAATAGAACCCAAGGCGCATGAATAAATCTCTGTTCACCCCCATCCCTGTGCAGAATATTCCCAGAGGAAATTGCTCCTATTACCCCATTCTGCCGCAGAGCGCACAGCCACCGAGCTCCTTGTCCCTCTGTTAATTCTATGGGTGGATGGACTGTGCTTTCCTGGCTTACTGGAGGGGCTGGAACACCGCTCGCCTAATTGGGCATCGATTCCAGTAAGCCCGCCACTTGTGTCACAGCGTGTTCAAGGCTGGCTGAGCCAAGATTAGACCACTGAGGGGAGGACTGCCAGGTTTCTCTGAGGACTCTTGGAGCGGTGATCCCAGGGCGCTCTGGGGGGGGCTCTGGCCTCATCCCAGCATCTGAAGGGAGGTCGATCTTCCTGCTGGCAGCCCTGGGCTGCAACCACAGGCCCAGGAACCATTAGCCAGCTCAGGAGGGGACTGGGGCAGCCCGTCACTGCCCATTCACTGGCCCAGAAGCTTCCCCTGGATGAGGAACCTTCAAGATGACCCACCAAGAGCGTGAAACAGGCCCAGCAGTGAGTGGCCTTGTTCTCTGCCCCTGGGCAGAAAGGAGTCAGTCACAGTAAGGTCCCCCTCCAGAGTGCCCCTCTGGCCTCCTGGCCCCCTCGACTCTGCCCTAGTGACTCACCCAGTGTTGCATGATCTGACTGGTGTCTGTTCTGCTCTTGCACCGTACGCGCCCAGAATCCATTCCAGACAACACTAGGCCCCTCACCTCTCTGCGCATCCCTCCCTGCGTCTGCTCCAGCCCCAAGGCACCCGGCCGGCCAGTCCTTTATCTGGAGTGCTCCCCCTGTCCACCCCCCTCCCCGGGACCCCTTCTTCCTTCGTAGCTGGGCTGCAGGATCCCTTCCCTCCTGCACCCTACACCACTGCCCCAAGCTGGCACGGCCCTCTGGCAACTTGACCTTCCCGGCACTCCTCACAGTGTCCCCTGGCACTCACGCAGCAGAAGCTTCATGCGCGGGAGCAGGGGAGGGTCACCAGTTCTCAGAGGGGCAGGCTGAGGCTGGGACTCCCCTGTCTGGAGCCCCATCCCCTCTTCTCTCAGGAGCCCACTGGTGACCCCAGAGACTCAAGGCGCGCAGCCCAGGGCTGCCCAGAGGGAGCCCCACGAGCCTCACTGCCCCTGGGCTCGGGTGGACTGAGCCTGGAGGCTGGGCGGTCAGAGCAACCCAGACCCTTAGCATCACCCACGGCCCCCATGGGTGCCTGTGGGAGACCCAGGCAGGGCTCAGTCCTGCTGGTGCCTGGTCCTCTCCGTGCCCTTCCTATCTGCTTGGACAATGTGGGGGATGCCAAGGCTGGTGGTGACAAAACCTGGTGGCCTCAGAAGCTAGGCCTGCAGGCTGAGGGTGGGTCTGGGTCCCAGGGCTGCCCAGAGGGTGGGGGACATGGGTATGGCCTCCCCTCACAACATTGGGTGTGGGTGATGCTTCCTGGCTCCATGGCAGCTCTGACCCTGCACCAATTCCAGTGGCTCAGCCTGGAGCTGCAGGGTGACCCTGAGCCCGGGCAGCAGAAGGGCTGAGGAAGGGTAGTGGGTGGAGAACTGAGAGTGTGGGCAGCGTGACCAGGCTGGGTCTGTCCTGACCTGACCGTGTGCTGCTGCTCACAGGTCACCTGCAGCCTCTGCTATGGTGTGGGTGACAGGCCCTCCTTCTCTGGCCCACCTACTATGCCTTCTTGTGTTGGGTGCCAGAAAGTCTAGCTGAGGAAAGAAGTCTAGGGAGACAGCGTGCAGTGCAGCCTAAGGATAGTGCCACAGCAGTCTGCTGTCACTGCTGGAGTGAGTGACAGCAAATGTGTTTTGCCGAAAGAGCCTGGCAAGCAAGACACTCAGTGATGCATGGACAAAAGTGCACAGATGACTGGACAGGTGCTTGGGTGCAGAGGGGATGGGTAGGTGGATGAGTGCACTGGTGGGTAGGTATGCGGATAGATGGGTGATGGATGGATGGATGGTTGACGGATGGATGGATGGATGGATGGATGGATGGATGATTGATGGATGGATGGTCAATGCGTGGATGGGTGGATATATGATTAGGTGGATGGGTGGATGTTGAAGGGTTGGGTGGGTGGTTGATGGATGGATGGATCGGGGATGGGGGTGGGGAGGTGAGCTGCCTTGCTGGAAGGTGTGCGGCACAGAGTGAGTGTAAGTTGCTGTGGGTGAGCAGCAGATCTTCATGTCTGTCCTGAATGTCATGATCATGGGGAAACGGGAAATGCCGGTTTGGATCCCACACGTGCATGCCCACACACATCCTTTCCTTTGGGTGTGCCTCTGGTCTAACGTCCAGTGCCTCTGTCTCACCAGTGCCCACTCCTTCCTATCGGGGCCTGTTCCCCACTGGCTCCAGGTCTTCCACTCCAGGAAAGGAGAGTCCCACTGAAGAACCCACCCTAACCCACTGACAGGCCATCACAGCCACCCCCTTTCTGGTTATCCCACAGCCTTTGTGTAAGGCCTTCAATAGTGTAGCTCCAAAGGAAGGCCAACGGAGAACTGGGGGGGGGGGGGGGAAGAGGACACTAAGAAGCCATTGAGGTGCCCTAAAATTCAAGTTAGCTGCCTGGGTGTGGCCTGGCCTATGCAGGGGTCTTGGGAGTCAAATGGGCAGTGCGGAGCCCACCCCAGGCTCAGTGCACGTGGGTGCTGGGAGAATGGTGCCCAAGACCTCATGTGGCCTGTGCCAGGAGAGGGCAGTCAGGTGCTGGGCCTGCTGGGCCGCCTGCTTGGCACGTGCACCTTTTCTCTTTTGAGGCTCACCTTCCTCCAGAGTACGAGCTGCTCAGGGCCAGGACCAGAGCTCACAGACCAGTGGTCCTGGGGTTGAACCAGCTGCCTGCACAGAGTCCCAGATGGTTGTCATGAGTGACCTATTTCATATGCAGGTCAGGATTTCTGGCTTCTAGAAAAACCAAAATCTCTGGCAGCCTGGGCCCCTGTTCCTGTCCCCTCCTGTGGCAGTCAGGACTCTCAAGGTGGCCTGGACCCCACCTGCAGCAGGCACCGAGTGTGTGACTCCCAGGCTGACTACCTTCTGAGAGTCATGGAGCAGAATCAAGGACGTCAGGGAACCTGTCCCAGTGCTGTGACGTGCTCTCTGTCCCCTGCCCTGCAGCTTCACACAGGCCATGCTGCGCCAACCCAAGATGGAGGGCCTGGATAACCCCGCCGCCTTCTGCTTGGGCCTGGTGCTCCTGGGCGTGGGCACCTTGTTTGTGCTGTCCAGCTTCTTTGCACTTGGATTCACCGGAACCTTTCTAGGTAAGACCCAGGGCTGGGGGAGCTTGAGCAGGTACACTGGGGTCCAAGGATGAGTGGGGCCCCGTGGCTGTCACCTGCCATCTGTGACATTCCCTGGGAAGCACCAGGGACCCAGCTGACTCCCAGCTCCACCACCACCTCTGGGTTTGGCCTGTCCATGGCTAAAAGGGGGGGGGGGGTTGGGCTCTACTATCTCATCTGACTCCTGGACAGTGGACTTGTGCCTCCTGGGGGGGCAATGAGGGCTCTCCCTGCTGCCCTGAGCAGGGCCCACATTTACCTCACAGAAGGCCCCCTGGGGTCCTGTTGGCATGGACAGAAGCAGTGGTAACTCTTCCTGGGTGCACGGTCACAGCCATGCCCTGCTAGCCCTGGGGAGCTCCCAGAATGCTTGGCTGCCAGGCCAGATGGGGTCTTGGCTTGTTGTGTTTGGGCCACCAGTAGGGCTGGCACAGGCCTAGGGTGGGGTGCAGGGTGGAGGGGCATTGTCTCTTCTTCATTCTTCAGTCCCTATGGCTCTTATACTTTGGGAATGGGTGCCCAGTGCTGGCCTGGCCAGACATCCACTCCCTGCCATGATAACAGCAGCTTCCAGCTCCTTGGAAACCTGGGAGCTGAGGGCAAAACCAGCAGGAGGAGGCTGGGGCAGGGGCAGAGGGAGGCTGGCAGCTGCCCGTCCATAGAGGGAGCTCCTCCCACATGCAGGCTCTACCTAACGTGGTCCTTCCTCCCTCTCCAGCCCCTGGCCAGATGCAGACTCTGGGCCTCAGCCTTCTGCAGGGCCTGGTGGCAGTCCATGGGGTCCTGCCAGCTTGCCTGGCATCCCTGTGCAGAGTGCCCCATCCACCTTGGCCTTGTCCCCAGGAACCAGCCCCAAACTCTGTGTGACTGTGTGTTCAGGACTAGCTAGGCCCAAAGGGATCAGATGTCACTGAGCCCTGCTTTCCTGGCTGCCTGGGCAGGGCCTTGCTGGGACAGCGGGAGTGGGCAGCACTGCCCTTGGTTCTGTGCTTCCTGCCCAGGCAGGCGCTGCAGGGAGCCGCCCTACAAGAGCAGAGATGGGGACCCTGGGAGAGGGGAGCTGCGCATCTGGGTCTGCAGGTGCAGGCAGGAGAAGACAAGGCCTTAGGACAGAGGAATGGGGGGCTGACAGGGCAGCAGGACACAGCTGTATAGGGGCACAGCCAGGGCAGGACTGGAGGTCAGGCGGAGGACCCCGTCATGCATGGGGCTAAGCGAGGCTTCATTCTGAGGGAGCTGGGAGCAGGGAAGGGGACCCGTATGGAGGAGCAGGGACTGGTGGGACTGAGACTGGAGGTCGGGAACCCTGGGTCAGGAAGTGGTCCTCGCCATGCTGGGGGCAAGAAGACCAGGAGGGCTCTGCCTGGACCTGGGGGTAGGGAGTGCCTGGGGCTACTGGAGGACGGGGTGCAGCGCTGTTCAGAGGTTAGCACCCCGCAGTGGTGGAGGCTTGGGTGGGTATGGACATGATGGCTGCAGACCGAGGGCTGGTGGAGTCCTGGGGAGGAGGAAGGACACCCTGAGGCTGCTGTGGGTGGACAGTTAGAAGAGCCAGGCAGAGTGCTGGGTGACTGCAGCTTTGGGACGGACCTCCCCAGAAGATGTGGCCTAGAAATGCTAGAGGGACCCAACAGGCGCTGGATGTAGGCCAAGGCGGTCACTTCCTCAGGAAGGAGCCCGAAGAGCCTCTCCCCACCACCTGCCTCCAGGCCCCACTGCCCCACTTCCCACTTCCTGGGAAGAAAGAGGCTCCCAGCAGTCTTCTGGTGGCTCCTCAGGCCCCCTGCACTCTTTGTCCCCAACAATGGGCTGCACTGTGCCTCCCAGGCCCCTCCTACTGGTGGCTTCTCCTTGTCATGCTGCTGCCCTACTTTCTGGTGGAGATGAAGCTCTGTCTCCCCCAGACTGGCAGGAAACAAAGGCAGGATGTCTGGGAGAGGAGGCGGGGAGGGCGCGGGGCGTCCTTTATTGAACCGCAGTATGGAGCCTGTGATGACTGCCGTGCCTGTGATCCCTCGGTCACTTCTTCCTGCCCAGAGCAGTCCTGCAAGAAGCCTGAGGTGGCCCCTGTCTTCCCCCGAGGGAGAGCAGTTGGCCAGGGTGGGGGGGGAGGGGGGAGCTATGAAAAGAAATGCCCAAGGCCAAGAGGGGACAGCACTTGCAAAGTCACAGAGGCAAGGAAGAAGTGCAAGGCCAGTATGGGGGAGCTCGGAGATAGAGGGCTGAGCAGGTGCTGATGTGGGGTGGGGCTCAGCAACCCAGACCCTGGGGCCTCGCACCCTCCAAAGCATCTGCGGCTTGTGGGGGGCCCTCTGATGGCTGTGTGTGCTGAACCTGCCCCCCTGATGGCAGGGCCCTGTCTTACCTTCCTCAGGAATGGTAAGTCCAGGGGACGTAAATGGCCCGGTGACCCTCCCATCCTGCCCTGCCTCATCCACAGGTGATTACTTTGGGATCCTCAAGGAGGCAAGAGTGACCACATTCCCCTTCAACATCGTGGACAACCCCATGTACTGGGGGAGCACGGCCAACTACCTGGGCTGGGCCGTCCTGTGAGTACCAGCCTGTGCCCCACCTGCTGGGCCCCGGAGGGGGAGGTCATTCAGGGAGCCAAGGGCATCTGGGTTCTGATTTCTTAGGAGTTTCTTATCTGTGGCAACAGGAACAACCTCCCAGAACAGGGTTTGGTGAGCTTCCTTTTAAAGGGCCAGGGAGTTCAGGGCCACAGGCAGGGCATAGCCACTCAGTTGTGCCCTGTAGCACAAGTATGTGCAGAGACATGGGGAACAGTGGGTGTGGGCCACGCAGCTTCATGTGTGGACACTGAAGTTGGAATTTCAGGTCATTTTCATGTGTCATGAAATATTCTTTGGATTCTTTCACCTGTTTAAAAATGTAAAAAGTGTTCTCTGTCTTGGGGCTGGTGTTTGCTGAGCCCTGAATTAGCACGTTAGGGCTGAGAAATCCCCAAGCAATGTGCTGGTCCCACATGCCAGAGGGGCCACATGAGCCGCCCAGGAGCACAGAGCCAGCCCTGGCTGACCAAAACCCCTATGTCCTCCAGGGCGCTCCTGACAGGGGAGCTGGTCCGAACCTGTGCGGTCAGATGCCCTCCTCCCACAGAGAGCCACCTGGTGCCAGTGCAAGTGGGCCCAGGACCTCAGTCTGCCATGGTCAGTGTGGGCACTAACAAGACCCTGTGGTGAAGGAGGCTGTACTGTGGGCCCTCTGCCTGCTTCTGCAAACCGTGCCCTCCCCGCTCCTGCCTGGCAGCTCAGATCAGTCCATTTTCTTCCGTTTTTGGAGAGTTTTTTGTAGGAAGCATCTTTGCTGCTTTTATTTAACATTTGAAAATTACTTGTCTAGAATGTTGTAGGTGTTCTCAGAAACCAGAAGGACCCCAAAAGATTAGATCCCGCAGAGTGGATGTCAGGAGCAAGATGTTCCCTCCTGAGATCACAGCCGCTAGGGTCAGTGACGAGAAGCTAGAAGGGGCTTGCGGGTCTGGCTGGGAGCCACCCTGCCCTCACCCACACCCAGACCACATGGTCCCCAGCCCTATAAGCTCACCTGAGGACCGTCCCTCCCACTTGCCTTCAGCACAGCCCCTCTTGCCTGGACCTGGGCAGTGGACTTTGATAAGGGGCAGATGTGCCTGTCACCAGACTCACTCAGCACACAGAGGATCCAAGGACCCTGAGGAAGAGCTCAGAGTGAGACAGGCCCTCTTCCCCGGGTTCTGCTGGCAGCCTCCCGATTCCCTGACACACCGACACCCCTCTAGGGCCAGCGCATGCACACACACACACACACACACACACACACACACACTGCTGCTCCTGCCCAGATCCCCCACTCCACCCCTGGTCAGGCCTTCCAAACCCACCTTAAGGTGCTCCCTCTGCTAGGGAAACCTCCTGGCCCGTGGGGGCCCCTCTGTTCTCCAAACCCCCTGTGCTGGAATTAGCAATCAGTGGCCTTTCTCTCCAAGGGAAGCACCCATACACATGTCCCCAGCTGTCTGGTGCCCAGAGTGAAAGTCACCCTGGAACACATAACACCTGAGAGCTGCCTCCAAGGACGTTAGCCACACAGCGTTGAGGAGAGGCAAGGGCTCATTAGAGACGAGCCATTACCCATCTGCCAGACGATGGTTCAGCAGGGCCGCTTCCAGGACACCCACAGCCCATCCATCCACCAGGGCCCCATGGCTGAGCACCCAGGCATGGCACCTGGTGGACCAGGATGAGGGGTTCCTGAGGGACGTGAGGCTGGACATGGTGTAGAGCCCCTGTTCTCTCCAGGACGCCATCTCAGCAACCCTCCAACAGGGGCTGGGTTCCTCTGTCCCTTGTCTGCAGAGCAGGACTGGCATCTCCATGTTAAGGTGTCAGGAGGCCAAGCTGGACCTAGGGTGACCTCAGATGGGAAAAATTGGAGGAGATGAGAAGAAGAAGGGGTTTAAGAGTGCATATCTTTTCCCCTCTGGGCTAACGGGACTGTCCCACCCCCAAATCCCACCACACCCTTCCCCACTTCACCCATAGGCCCTGGGGCCATCTCTGCCCTGGGGGCAGTGGGGGCCTGTTTTGTGGTGCTGGCTGAGGTCTGAGAAGGGGTGGCATCCTGCTCACACTGCAGGTCTGAGGTGCAAAGTCGGGGTGTCCCACCTGTCTCTCTGCTGGGTGGAGTGGCTGCCAGGGGGCCTTACCCTCGGGGTCTTGACCTGAGGCTGGGGAAGGCTTTTAAAGGGCTTTCCAAGTCCCTCCCTGGGGCCACTCCAGTGACTCCTTTGGGTGCTGGGGTCTGTTTCATTTTGGAATCATGGAAGGAAGTGAAGATGGATCAGTCCAGCCCCTCCCACAACAGGTGGGGAAACAGACTGAGGGCAGGCCCGCCCCCGGCCACAGAGCTACAGGAGGGAACTGTGCACCCTCCTGTGGTGGCTTGCCGTCAGCTGGTGGGCAGGGGAGAGCTTTCCTATGGGCTGAGCCCCAAACAGGTGACTCATGTGAATGAGCCTGGGCCTGTTCACAGGCAAGGAGACTTGGCCAAGGCAGGTCTATCTGGGGTCATCCCAACCAGCTAGCCCTCCCCTCCAAAGTCAATCACGGCCTGTAGGACCCTGTGAGACGGGGACCATGGCCAAGGACCAGGTTTCTCCCTGAGCCTAGCAGGAGACAGAGTGGCTCTTCAGCCAGGAGGAACAGGTGACCATCACAGGGTTCCCTGTGGCCCTCTCACAGTGCAAGAGAGGCCGAAAGCCACCCCTGCTAGGATGAGGAGGGCTAGACTCCAGCCCCCGGGCCTTCCACCATTCCAAGTTCCAAGTCTGTACCCCAAAAACGTCCTCTGTGAGTGGTGGGGCAGAGGAGACGAAGAGTCCTACTTTAGAGCCCTGCTGACCTCTGGGGACCTGATTCTCTGGGAAGACACAAGCTGAGATTAGAGAGTTCAGCTCAGGGACCCGCTGCTCACAGAAGCTGCCAGGCCACATCCACCCCTGGTCACTGGGGCTCCTAGGGAGCTTTGTCCTGAGCAGTAAAGAATCGGTCCTGGGGATACCACAAGCTTGGGGCCACCAGAGGTGCACCCTGGGGCCAGTCAGCCTGCTCCTGCCAGCCTCCCCATTCCCTGGGATGCCTGGTGTGTGCTGAGAGGCTCTGCTCGTTCTAGAAGACCGTCGTGGGGCAGGGAGGGAAGCCCAGGTGGGCAGACTCCATGTCTACCCCGAAAACGTCTCTGGTGTCACATCTCCATGTGGCAGTGAGCCCACTCTAGGGACAGTGGCAGAGGTGGGGGCTGAGCTGTGGGGTCAGGCAGGCTTCTCATTCCATGTCGTGCAAGGCCGGGGTTCTGTCCTCCTCAGTGCCCACAGAGAGGATGCCACTGGACCCTGGGCCCAGCACTGGAGCCTGGGCTCAGGATTTTGTTGTATCTGCATCTGCTCTGTCTCCTCCCAGAGCTCCCAGACGGACAGACTTGTGAGGTCCAGGTGCCAGGGAGTGGGAGGGGCAGAGAGTCCCTGCAGGGACCTCTGCTTTGGGGCTGCCCCCACCCAGGGAGCCTGTGCTGGCTGGCTGGAGGGCAGCCAAGGAGAGCCTGAGGCCTGGCTAGTGTTGCCCACTTCCTCCTCCTGGGCCCCGACTGTGCCTCACCAGCAAGCCCTCATCTCTCTCCCGCTGATCTGGACGCAGCAGTCCGGCCCCTGCGGGAGCTGGTGGGATCAGAGGTAACTGTAGAAATAGCTTGGGGGACAGCTTGACAGCAGCTATTTTTGGAAACCTGAGGCAGATGCTCAGAGGCTCCTCAATGCCGTCACTAACAAGCTGCCAGCGCTCTTCGGCACAGCAAGGTCAGAGGCTGGTCACCAGCAGAGAGCCTGTGACAGATGCTCTGGCCAGGCCTGGGCCCACTGCACGCGTTGCCTGGGGCTGTACAACCTCCGGGCCAGGGTGGGGGCTTCAGCTGGGCCTGCGCGGGCAAGGCTGCCTACCTACCACCCAGGCGGCCTGGCCAGGGCTGGGGTGGGGAGGAAGTGGAGCCTCCTCCCCCCATAGCCAGAGCGTTCAGGGCCGTGGCTTTAGGGGCTGCACCTGTGGGCAGGGCCTGGGGCTCAGGTGGCAGGAACTGCCAGCGGGCTGTGTGTTCTGGAGGGCCCAGACTAGCTTTCTAGAAAATTCTTGTTTCCTAACAACATTGTCCCTGGTAGGTGGGGGGAGCGTTTTCTGCCCCAGAAGAATCTCCTGGGCACAAGAGAACAGGCTCCCCCAGTGTCCTGAGCTCCAGCCTGGCCTGAGACAAAGAAGGGGTGCAGGCTCCACCCCAAGAGGACCCAGCCATCCAGGAGAGGCCGATGGAGAGACGGTCAGGACTCAGGACCCTGAGGATGGGGCACTGGAAGTCCAGCTCAGGAAGCTGGGCTCAGGAATAGCTCAGCTCGTTTGTCCCCAGTGGTCCCAGTGTCAGCCGAGCACCTGCTGTGGTAGCAGGAGGCGGCTGGACCCCACTGACCATGCATCTGTCCCCACAGACATGCCAGTCCCACGGGCCTGCTGCTGACGGTGATGGTGGCCCTTGTCTACATGGTGGCCGTCCTGTATGAGGAGTGAGTAGGGGCCGGCAGGGCAGGGGTCAGTGTGATCGGCCTTTCCCTGTGGCCAGGCAAGCTCTGCGGCTTCTGCCCACTGGGCCACGCCAGTCACAGGTTGGGAAGCTCAGAGGGGTCGCGTCTAGGGCCTGCGAGACCCAGGCACATGGGCAGGAGGCCCTGGACCCATGTGGCTTCTCCCACACTCTGAAGGCTCCCAGCAGCTCTGGGTGACAGTAAGGACCTGGTCCCGTTGGCACTGGGGGCAGGGCAGTTTGAGTTCTGGTGGGGCAGGGTGGGACAGGGCTGTGGTGCCTGGCCAGCCGACTGAAGCCCTCCCTGCTCCACAGGCCGTTCACCGCGGAGATCTACCGGCAGAAGGCCTCCAGGTCTCACCGGAGGAGCTGACGGGTCCCCAGCGGCTCTGCCAAGGGCCTGCCCACTGCGAGGACGCAGCCTGCTCTGGGAGAGTGGTGCTGGGCCACTGCTCCTGCTGTGCCCAGCGTGGGCTGCTCCAGTGCCTTGGAAACCACTGCCTCGGGGGCCCTGGACATGCTGCCGTGTGGCCACTGAGCCCCCCGCCCCTCCGTCCCCTCTGTGCCCACACTCGCCAATAAAGACCCCCTGACCCCGGCACCCCCTCCAGGTCTCTTTCCACCCTCATCCTCGTCCTCATGGGGAAGGGGCAGGCTGTGGGCTCCTGGGGGGCGGGGCAGGGCTGGATATCCCTTGAGGTTCCCGGCCAGGCAGGCCCTTCCTCTGGATCGTCCCAGGGCTGAGGTGGCACCGCGGTCCAGGCCTCACGGGAAAGGCACTCAGTGGTTCTCCCGGCTGTGGCCACATCCTCACCCCTGGGCACCTTCCCCCCACCCCAGCACTCCCAGGACACTCCTCGCTGTCCCTTTCCTCTGGGTCCAGCCGGAGGAGTCTGCAGACGTGAGGGTGGTGCTGTGTGGGCGTGCCCCTGGCCACCCCAGTCTGTCATCCCCCAGAGTTGCCACCTAGCCACTGGACACGCAGTGTCCACAGGGGGTGCCCACCTGAGCTGCCAACCAAATGGGTGACGGGCAGGCCCTGGAAGGGTGGGGCATGTGCCAGGTGGGGCTCAGGTGACCCTGAGTGTGGGGTCAGGAGTCGCTGCAAGGACTACAGAGGTGGCCACAGGGGAACCCTCTTTCTCCACCAGTGTGGCCACTTCCTGTCCTACAGCTGGCCCCCTGGACATCAGGCCCCAGCCTCAGCAGGTGACCATCCCAGGTACCAGAGACCCTCAGCCCTTCGGCATCAAGCCAGCATCCGTTCCTCTGCAGGGTCTCTGTTGGCTCCCGTGAGGGCCCCAGAAGGGCTCGTGGGATCAGGGCCCTGAGGGGGCCTGTGCCTGTTCATCCCCACCCTCCATCTGTGACCTCAGGCCCTCCTTCAGCCCCTGGACTTGGTCAGGCTCAGGGACTACACGGGACAGGGTCTGAGGGCTGTCCTTTCCTAACATCCCCGAGGTCATGGCTTGGTTGGGCACTTACAAAGTGCCAGGGACCCAAGATCCCACCGTGCACACAGGGCCACAGTGGACACCCTCCAGGGAAGCCTGGGCCTCCTCCCCAGGGTCAGGGTGGGTGCAGGGCCTCCCCTTGGCAGGATTCCTGGGCCAGGGCCCAGCCTGCTGCAGCCCTTCCCTTCCAGAGTCCCTCAGCTCCCAGGTCACCTCCACACCCGCCCTTGTACTCCCTGGGCCTGGAACGACCCCCCTCTTCCACACACCCATCCAGTAATATGAGCTTCTCTATGAACCAGGCACTGGACTCGGCAAGGGACAGTTTTTAGGCCCTGCCCCTTCGGGGCACGCTTCCCCTGGGGACAGTCATTGGAGCACATTTATGTCATTGCTGCCACATCCTCAATCTCGGGCGAGCCCTCTTGCAGGTGAGGTGAGGTCCGAGGGTGGGGAAGTTGGGCGAGGGGCCGGGAGCTTCCCAACCCTGGGAACAGTGTGTGCCAAGGCCCCAAAGCCTGGGGGTGGGGGGGGGGCTCGGGTTCTGCAGCCACACATGGGGGTTTGACTGAATAGCAGGTGACAGGGTCCCTCTGGCTGCTGGGTGGGAGCAGGGTCTACAGTGAAGACGCCCACAGGGCGAGGAGGAGTCCATTCATGGCCAACCCTAGCCTCCTGATGGAGACAGGATTCCTGTACATACGGACAGCTCACCTGTTCAGCGTGGGCTATTCGATGGCTTTTAGTTTACACACAGGGTTGTGCAACCCTGGCCACGGTCACTGTGAAACATTCCATCACTCCAAGAAGAAGCCCCTGTGCCCTTCGCTGTCAGCCCAGGGTGCTCTCCTGCATCAGTGAAGCACCCATGTGCTTTCTCGATTTGCTTCTTTTGGATGTTTCATACAAATGAATCGCAAGATTTGTCCTTTTGTGTCTGACTTCGAAGTCTGTCTATGTTGTCTCATGTGTCATTATTTGTCTTTGTGTATGGTTTTTTAAAAATTGCTAAATCTGAATACCACAGACTAATTTATAAAGAATGAAGATTTATGTGGCTCAGGGTGGGAAGCTCAATATTGGATGATGTACTAGCCAGCTTTCCATCACTATAACAGAATACACAAGATAATCAACTTATAAAGAGAAAAGGTTGATTTTGCCTCACAGTTTTGCAGGTTCTAGTCCATGAACCTAGTTGAATTAAGTTTCTGCCCTCAATACCCCCCAATACAGATAAAATTTCAGCACGTCTTTGGTAGTGACATTCTAACCATACTGATACCTCTTTTCCTTTTAATTGCTGAACATATTTCATTCTGTGGACGGACATTTTGTCTATCCATGCGTGGGTTGATGGACACTTGGGCTGTACAAACCTGTGAGCCACATAAATAACACTGAACATTAGTGTCCAGCTTTCATAAGGATGTATGTTTTCGTTTCTCCTGGGTTTATACCTAGGGAATTTCTGGATAATACAGTAGCTCTGACAATTTGATTAACTTCTAGACTACTTCTCATAGTGTCTGAGTCACTTTACATTTCCATCTCAGTGGGAATTTTTTATTGGTACATAATGATGGGATTTGTTGTTACGTATTCAGACACGCACACAAGATAACAAAATAACTTGGCAAATATCACTCCCCAGCACTTCCTCCCTCCGTCAGTGATAACTTATTTATTTTTTTATTTTATTTTTTTAAGAGAGAGAGAGAATTTTCTTAATATTTTTTAGTTTTCGGTGGACACAACATCTTTGTTTGTATGTGGTGCTGAGGATCGAACCCGGGCCGCACGCATGCCAGGCGAGCGCGCTGCCGCTTGAGCCACATCCCCAGCCCTGATAACTTCTTTAAAAGGCTGTATGGAGACCGAGCCTTCAACCTCTCCTATCACGATGGGTTTCATTGGGACTAAGTTTGCACTTGGCACAATCAGTGGGGGTTGTGTTAGTCAGCTCTCCGTCACTGTAGCAAAATACCTGAGGTAATCATTCTGAAAGAAGAAAAGGTTTATTTTGATTCATGATTTCACTTGTCTCTACTATGGGATGGCCCAGTGTATCATCGCAGGAGCCTGTGAAGAGGAGACCAGGGCCCCAATATCCCCTTCAAAGACATGTTCCCAGGGACCCAACGTCCACCAGGACCCACCTCCTAAAGGTCCAACTACCTCCTAATAGCACCTTGGGCTGGATGGAGACCGAGCCTTCAACACGTGGATCTTTGAGGGACATTCTAGATCCAGGAGTAATGAGGGATGCTCCAAGCTCCATGTGGCTGACGGGTGGATGGATGGATGTCCTGTGATGGGCAAAGAAAGCCAGACACAGGGCAAGACCATTCTAGGGGCACAGCCAGCTTAGCTGGGAGCCGGGTTGTCTGGTGGGAGCACAAGATGTGACGGAGTCACACAGCTCCCCGGGTCGGCGGGCTCTCTTCAAGCCATTGGCGTCAGAGTTCTGCATGGGACTGTTAAGTCATGTCAAGTGGAACCCTACAGAATTGACCATATCAGGCCATTTCTAATAGACAGTATTATTATATGATTCAAACTGATACTTCAAAAACTGTGAGAGAAAATTGGACTGATTGAATAGTAACTGACCAAAAAAGAAGAAAAAGATGATCAGACAGCAGAATATATCACACCCCAAACCTAAGAAGTGACATGATAGTGGAGGTGTTGTTTTAGCCATGGTGCTCAGGCTGGGCCTCCCTGAGGAGGAGGTGACATTTGACCTAACACCTAAAAGCAAAAGGCAGCAAACTGAAGGGAGAGCTCTCCAGGGATCTGGAAATGGCAAGTGCAAAGGCCCTGAGGGGAGAATTGCTTTGGGGTACCCCAAATCAACAGCTCTGAGCTATTAAGGGGTGTCAATCATTGTGCACCTGGTCCCTTGGGGGGGACAGGCCAGGGTTTGGGGCCCCTGAGGCACTAACAGATCGGGCTGTGTGGCCAACATTTCCTGCCTGGAGGGCCATCTCTTCACCCCCATGGCCACCACCCCCCCCCCGACATTTTGGTGGTATGCTGACAGTTAGTTCCCCTTCCATTCAGAGCAGGAAAATCGCTGTACTGCAAGTAAGTGACTTTGACAGATCTGTTCCCTGGAGTGTGGCACAAGGGGCCTTGCCTTTCCTGTCCCTCTCTGGTTCTCTCTGAAATGGTTTGGAAGAGATGGTCCTTTTTAAAAAAAAGAAAAGGAGCCGTCTGTGCCCACCTGCTTCTGGGGAGTGGAGTGTCCCTGTGCAGGGCCGGGCACAGGGGCTCTGGGCACTCAGAATAGGAGAGGCAGGGGGCTCCGCCGGGGGAATTCTCTTATCTGGGGGAAGGAGCCCTCCATAACCCAGCATCATGGGGGGGTGGGGTACTGGGTCCAAAGCCACCGAGAATCACACGATTGCTCAGTATCCACCACGGTCACTTTCCAGTTAGAAGGGACTGGGGGGCTTGACGTCAGGCCCAGCCTTGTCCCAGACAGGGAAGGGAGGGAGGCTCTAGATCTAGGTTGGGCCCTGCTTCCTGGGTCTCCGTGGTGACAGCTGGGTCAGATCCTTGGTCCTGCCACTCTTGGACCCTCCGCTCTTATCAAATGGACACTCCTAGTCTTGGAGACTCGGAGTAGAATGGCTACACAGGTCCACCTTTACTCCAACCCTGGCCAGTCTCATCCTGAGTCAGGGCCCAGCAGAGGACACAGGGGAGAGGACCAGTCCCCACGTGCACCTCGACAAGCCCCTTTTTGCAGTGAATGTCCTGCAGCTTGGCACGGTCATGGCTCCTTCTCAAAAGCCCAAGAGGACACACTCACTCCGTGGGTGGGTGTCCACTTTGTGGTGTCTGCTCGAAACATCTGACCTCAAGAGTGAGACCTGGGAGAGAAGCCAGAGGATTCTCTGAGGGTGGGTACCCTGCTGGGCTGAGAACTGAGCTGGACATTGGTAGTAGCCCCGTAGCTGGAGCCATTGTGGAGGAACAGGGATGGGCAGAGCGACAGGTCTCTGCGCTGGTGGGTGTAAGCCCGCCATAGTTAGTAGCTTTGGGACTCCTGCATCTCACTTCCCTGGGCCTCCATCATGTGTAAAATGGAGAGATTAATAGTCCTACCAATCAAGGCTGCTTGGAGGAAGGGCAGCATCATTTAGAACAGGGCTGGACCCCGAAGAAACACTCCAGGCTCTGTGTAAGCCCTGGGGGTGGACTCCTGCACTATTCCACAGAGATGGGGAGATTGGAATAGAATCCTGGGTCATCAGAGGAGGGGTTCTGCTGCGATGGCCTTTGAAAGCCCCTCCACTGGCACTCTGTGAAGAGCTGGGCACGTGGGCCTGGCACCCAGAGCCCCATTGTTGGGTGCTGGGATGGTTAATACTTCCTGGGTCTCTCCCAAATCAGATGCAAGACTGAAAGAGCGCAGCCTCACCTATCTTAGCCAGAGTGGCCGTCCCTTCAGGATCTCTGGGCTGCAGTTGGCCCCAGACAGCCTGCTCTGGGCCTTCCAGGAGAGCCAGCCCACTTCTGGTTACTGATCAACCTGCCAGAAGCTGCCAGTCTCCACTCGAGGGGACTCACTCACGGGCCACTGACTACACATTGTTATTGTTTTGATCGGGTCCTGCCCTCCTGGTGTGTTTGCATGCCCCCCCCCCAGTCAGAACCACCATCTTCCACAAGAGGAAACTGAGGCCCAGAGAGGACAGGAGGCTGGCAGTGCTCCGGGGCCACTTCTGTGGCTTTGTGCCCCGGGTCCCTCCACTACCAAAAGGGAATGTTAGTCTGCAGGACTACAAAAGCCCAAAGTGCCATGGGGTAGGGGATACGACGCTGACCTAGGGCGGACCAAAGGAAAGGTGAGTCTGGGCCTTTGGGGTCAAGGACCAGAAAAGGGTGGAGGCTGCCCCTGGCTGAGGACCCCTCCAGGCCACAGAGTGTCTCTGGTTGGGAGAAAGGAACAGCCTGAGATCTTCAATAGAGCGCTAGAGTAGAGGTCGGCTCCTGCTGGATCTCAGCACCGCGCCCCAGTTTTCGTGCCCCCTTGCTCCCTTCGGTCCCCACCTACAGCCCCTTGTAGGCTCTACAGCCCTGCGACCCTCCGGCCGGCTCCCCATGCTGCGGGCGGGGTCCTCTGCTGCCCTCTGGCGGCCTGAGAGTGCAGCGCGGGCCTCAGCTCAGGAAGCCTGCAAAAGCCACCACCGCTGGGCCACTACCCCCAAGGAACAAGCGCTCGCCCCAGGGGAAGGGGCTGGCGTTAGGGGCTCTCACCCGAAGCCCGAAAACGCTGCTCCTGCTGGATTATTGTCGTTATTTTCTGGGGAAACTGAGGCCTAAAGAAAGACTAAGTGTCTGTGCGCCGGTGTTGGGGGTCCTAGCCCGAAGTGACCAAGTCAGGCACAGCCAGGACCAGGACAACTGACGCCCCTTGCAGCCGCTGTGCCCTGTGCGGTGGGTTCGCGCGCCCTTAGCCCCCAACCCGGACTCGGTTTCCTTCGCGCGCCCACCGGGCAGCAGCAGTGCAGCTGCTGAGGTCGCGGGCAGGAGCGGGTGCGGGGAAGCAGAGGAGGGTGCCCGCGGGGCGTGACGCACTGAGGCTGGGAGGGCGCAGGGTGGCGCGGGGCGGGGCGGCCCCCGCCGGCTGCATATAAAGGCGGCGGCGGGACGAGCAGAGCCAGAGCGAGCTGCCTGTGTTCAGAGAGTTAACCCGAGTCCGAGCCCGTCCAGAGCCCTGTCCTGAGCCGGAGACGATCTGCAGGCGAGTTGAGCCCGAGCAGAGTCCCCTGCCGCTCCGGCGTGTCCACTCTCGCGCCCTCGGTAGCCCTCAGCACTTCTCTCGGCCCCGCATCCGCCCCGCGGCCCCTCCACCCAATGAAACTGGCGGCGATGATCAAGAAGATGTGTCCGACCGACTCGGAGCTGAGTATCCCGGCCAAGAACTGCTACCGCATGGTCATCCTCGGTTCGTCCAAGGTAGGCAAGACGGCCATCGTGTCGCGCTTCCTCACCGGGCGCTTCGAGGATGCCTACACACCCACGATCGAGGACTTCCACCGCAAGTTCTACTCCATCCGCGGCGAGGTCTACCAGCTCGACATCCTGGACACGTCCGGCAACCACCCGTTCCCAGCCATGCGGCGCCTCTCCATCCTCACAGGTGAGCTGGGGGGAGCCGGAGCGGACGGCGGGCGCGGGCGCGGGTGGGAGGGCGTGGGGACCGGGTCCAGGCTAACCCTGCGAGGGCCGGCTGGCGGCGCGGCGCGGCGGGTCCCACTTCTGCGCTCTGAGCTTTGCGCTTAAGCGCACCGCGCGCCTCGCGCGGCTGCGGGAGCCCCTTGGCAGCCGCCCTCACCTCTCTGTCCCCTGTCCCCGCTCTGCAGGAGACGTTTTCATCCTGGTGTTCAGCCTGGACAACCGCGACTCCTTCGAGGAGGTGCAGAGGCTCAAGCAGCAGATCTTGGACACCAAGTCTTGCCTCAAGAACAAAACTAAGGAGAACGTGGACGTGCCCCTGGTCATCTGCGGGAACAAGGGGGACCGGGACTTCTACCGCGAGGTGGAGCAGCGCGAGATCGAGCAGCTGGTGGGCGACGACCCCCAGCGCTGCGCCTACTTCGAGATTTCAGCCAAGAAGAACAGCAGCCTAGACCAGATGTTCCGCGCGCTCTTCGCCATGGCCAAGCTGCCGAGCGAGATGAGCCCCGACCTGCACCGCAAGGTGTCGGTGCAGTACTGCGACGTGCTGCACAAAAAGGCGCTGCGGAACAAGAAGCTGCTGCGGGCCGGCAGCGGGGGCGGCGGCGACCCGGGGGACGCCTTCGGCATTGTGGCGCCCTTCGCGCGCAGGCCCAGCGTGCACAGCGACCTCATGTACATCCGCGAGAAGGCCAGCGGCGGCGGCCAGGCCAAGGACAAGGAGCGCTGCGTCATTAGCTAGGAGCCCCCCACCGCGCCGGCGACACAATCCAAGGAGGACTTTTTTTGTGTAAGTCAAATTCGACGCCTGGGCCAGCCTGGGCGCGCCCCGGGCCGCGAGTGCACGCGGACTGGTGTCTTCCCTTCGCGAAACCCGGCCTCGCGCACTGTGAAGGCGCCACCAGAGAAGGGACGGTCATCTGCTCCGGAAGGAAGGAGAACTGGCAAAGACCTGGACTCCCCCACCTTTGAGCCTCTCTGTTGGCGTCCTCCACCCTCACAACGTGGATGGTGGCCCAGCAGAGGGGGCGTTTCTTTCTTTCTTTTTTTTTTTTTTAAATCAGAGACCAGAGAATGAGAGTACGGAGGGGGTGAAGCGAAGTTCACCAGCCACTGTTGGGCATCAAGTAACCGGTCCTGCCTGGCTTTAGCCTGAGGGTCAGGACCCTTGGGGCATTATCTTGTCTGTGATTCCCCATTGCTGGTAACAGCTGGCAAAGGCCTCTGTCCTCCAGAAAAAAACTGGCGGGGGTGCGTGGGTCAAGTCATAGCCAAGAGACTTGTTTACATGTGTGTGTGTGAAGTTGCACAAAGGAAAAACAAAACAGAAAACTTGCACTTTAATAGTAGTTCCGCTGTCGACATGGACATGAACAAAATCCTATCCAGGTGTTTATACTGTGTGTGTGTGTGTGAAACTCTAAAGTTATTGTTGTTGTTTTTTTAATATAAAATAAAATAATTTAACATGGAAAACACGGCTTTCTTTGCTTCTAGAAGGGGTTGGGGGAGAAGGGAGGAGGCTGGGTTTCGGCTGCAGTGACTTGGACATCACCTTCTCCAGAACAGGAGAATAACCCTGCCCTTCTGGAAACAGCTTCAAGCCTCATGGGGGAGGAAACTAAAAAAAAACTCCAGATGAAGGGGCTTCTAGAAAATCAGGACAGAGAAGGATTTCAGGGATCTCCCTAAAAAGTCTTTCTAGCCATCTACCTGCTTATTCTCCTTTAGCCCGGTCACCTTGGGCTTGGTGTTCTGAGTGAACATTCTTATTTCCTCTTCTGTAGAACTGATTTCTCACTCATCACAGGGCAGACCCAAGCTACAGAAGCTTGTCAAACTTGAAATGCAGATTGTTTGACACTCGGGCCTGACTGTCACAAATAAGAAAATGGAACCAGGGAGACCCATGGGGAGCAGGCTTGTGCTGGACCCTTGTCCTCTTGCCCCAGGGTTATGTGGCTAGAGATAGTTAAGATCCCCACTGCCTCCAGCTCCCCCTGTAGCTTCCAAAGGCACTTGCTGCCCTGGGTGGGGTCCCTCAGTGGTTAAGGCCATCTGCTTGTAACTCCTGACCCAGCTCTGTGTAAGCTTGAAACAAGTGACACCTGCTAAAGCTCAGATTCATCACCTGAGAAATACAGAGAAGACCCTCCACATGGAGTAGCTGTGGGGATTCAATGTGACACAAGTAGCACAAGTGCCTGCCACCCAGTAACCCACACAACTGGTGGCTTCTTAGAGGGTGCTCAGCTCCCTGTGAAGGAGACTCAAAACTAGGGAAGGGACTTCAGCCCTGCTCTGGTGAGGGCCACTCCCTGCCAGTACTAGACCTCCTCAAATTACCAAAAGTTATCAAACAACCCACCCCCCCACCTCCCTGGGAGGAGGGATAGCCCAGAGGTGGCTCACACAGGCCCATTCACCTGTGGGACAGATGCTGCTCTTGAGGAAGAGTTCTTCTTCTTCTTTTTTTTTTTTTTTGGTACCGGAGATTGAAACCAGGGTACCTTACCACTGAGCTACATCCCCAGATCTTTTTTTTATTTATCTTGAGATAGGTCTTGCGAAGTTGCCCTGGATGGCCATCTGACTCTCAGCCTCCAGAGTAACTGGGATTACAGGCATGTACCACTGTGCCCAGCAATTACTGTTTTTATGTTGTTTAACTGCACTACAAGGAGAGGGGCAAGGAGCAGAGGGTGTTCACATTTTATTCTTTGTCTCAGCAAAGTGAATACCTTCCTCTCAACTATGCAAGATACACCCACTATGAATTCCCGGGCATAAAAAACCATGATCCCCTGGGTTTGACCCCCCAGCACTGCAAAAGCAAACACAAAAAACCCGGGTGTCCCGGCAATAGAGCAATAAGTACTTTTAATCATACATTGGAAAAATATCACAAATCAAATCATGGAAAACAGAGAAGTTCATCCCCCCCACACGCACCATCTCCATTTCAGACTCCCAGAAAGGCCCTAAAGGTCTTGTATTTTTACGTGCTTCATGTTTCATGGTATTTGGTTAGAGCCTTAAAATTGGCCCACCTGCTACTCTGAAACTTTAAGAATAACTGATTCAGTTAAATAACAGTCCCAAGATAGAACTGGTCCAATAGGTGGCCACCCACTTAAACTCAGAGCCTACTCTTCTGGCCAAAGCCTGTCTTTGAAACCCAGCCATCTTCTGACAGGTGGCTGCAGGCTGACACCACTAGAACCCCTGCTAAAAACATCTCCAACCAGTACTTCTGCCAACGAGGCCAGTCAACGGGCACCTGCTAAGCCCCTGAGCTGGTCAGCAGATTATGTGCCCATTTCTAGATGCAATCAATATTCAGTTACTTCTCACCTCACTCTTAAAGAGTCAGGGGAAGAACTGCTGTCATACCCACTGCAGAGAAGGGGAGAGCACACATAGTGTCCCATCAGAAAAAAATCATGGAGCTGGGGGAGTGAGGGCTGTTTATAAACATGTAAGAACTAGAACTTGGCCTTGTAACTTCTAGACCTAGCCCGCCCATCCCATCAGAACCGATCCAGAACTCCCTTGTCACACCTGGCTGAGGGGACATTCCAACTGCCACTGAGAGTCCCCTTCTCAACAAAAAGTGCACTGTGAACCCTTTTGTTTGCAGGATAGCCAACAGGGCTGTCTGTGGTGAGAAGCCCAGAGGGGAAATAATGGTTTGAGCCGGGGCAATGGGTATCATGGGGAGATCTGCTCTTGGATCTAAAACTCTATTTGAGCCTGCAAGCCAAGGTCCGGCCCTCTCCATCCCTGAGGAAGCACTGTGGCTGTGGAAAGTTGGCTCTTCTCCATCACTAACTGAAGGTGACAGAAGACAATGGCAGCAAGAGCCGAACAGAAAGGAAGACTGAGCCTGGAGTCAGCGGCAGCCTGGCGGTGGGGGGGCACTGAGGGGACACCCCCACCCCACCCCCCCACCCCCACCCCCGCTCACTGGCTCAAACATAAAAGGAACCAAACTGTTTTGGAGAGGGGAGAGAAAGCCACCCACCCTCTGGCCTTTCAGAACAAGGCTCATTCTCTCACAGTCTTCTTTAATCATATTAAACCCATGCCATATGAGTACAGGCCTAATTTGTCCAGTGAATTCTATGCAAATGTTTCACCAAACGGCTGCTAACAGGAACAATATGTACCTGGTACATGCTGATTGTATCAGAGGTGGGAGGAGCGGGAGGGCAGGAAGCAAGGAAGAGCCGCCTCCTTTCCTACTGTGCTCTTCAGATCTGCGGGAGGGACCCAGACACACAGCAGATGGCCCCCTCCCCAGTACAGGGCAGCCCTTCCCCCCAGCCTCAGGAATCCTCTGGCTTCCAGTGGCAGACGCTCAAGTCGGCATGCCTTAGCCACATGGGTATGTACAGCTTGCGGCTGGTGAGGCCAGGCTCAGAGCTAGAGTCCAGAGGAACTGTGGGCAAGGAAGCCGGCTGCCTCCCCTGCCCTCCTCTGGGTCCTGGACACTGGCGGCCTCTACTCCTTGGGGATCTCGAACATGCAGAGGCTCTTGTACTTCTGCAGGAGCTCGTTCTTGGTCCTGACCTGCTCCCGGAGGCTGTGCAGCTGCTGCTGCTGCTGCTCAGGGCTCAGGTGAATGCCCGGCATGGTGCTGATGAGCTTCCGCATCTCCTGGAACTTGGTTTTGAGGGCATTCAGGTCCTGGTGGACATCTGGGCTGTCCTTGTCCATGCTGTGGAGGGCAGAAGACAGTCATTAGCACTCACAGTTCACACCCACACCTGGCTTCCCTGTGCTGCATCCTACAATATTTTTTTGAACACTTGTGTGATGTCTCTGTTGACCCAACGAGGCCGAGCACCCCAGAAGGCAGGGACCAGTTCTCTCCTACAACACCCCCTTGTCCAGCACACTCCCAAAGTCAAATGCTTAATCCTGCTCTTCAGTCCACCACCAGCCCTCTGAGGGCAGGGACTGCGTCTGCCTCATCCACAGTTGTCTCCCCATCCCTGACCACTGGACCCCCACAGACTCTCAAGAAGTATTTGTTGAAATGCTTGCTTGGCAAATAAGTTCATAAATTTATGTTGAACAAATAAACCATTACCAACCATCAACTGATTCATGTCAAACCAAAATGCTGATATACCACATTTTGTCTAACTTGAGCCATTTCTAGCCAATCAGAGACTTTGCAGCTAGCAACAGCTAATGTTAGCCAAGGTTTGATGCTCACTTGAACCTGTTAATATAAAGACTAATTTCCACAGAGCTATTCATAAATTTTACATCAGTTACAAATACTGGAAATTTTCAGCAGGTTCAGGCTTTCTCCTATCACAGCAATGCAAACTCCTGGCCTTCAGGGTCAAGCTCATTTTGAAGGCTGATCGTTCGCTTCATCTCCCAGCTATTATTGGTTGCACAGAGACCCACCTTTCCTGTCACTACCAAATTAAAGCAAAACAAGGATGAAAACCCTCAACTTATATCAGAGAAATGGCCCACCAGTGGCACCTATGCATTTTCCAGAAGTTAGTGGATAAGTTTTGGCAAAAGCAATTGAGACTAAAAACGAAACACCAATTCCATAAGCTGTTCTCTAAAAGGAAGGCACAGATGCGTGGGGGAAACTGTCAATGATCATGTATTTTTTAATAAACATTCATCCCTGGTGGGGAATTTCAACCCAGATGGTGCTAATTCATGTTTATTATTCATCATTTCTCTGCTAATGCAGACAGAATACCTATCTCT
The DNA here is from genome assembly GCF_021218885.2 of Marmota monax. Taxonomy (NCBI): domain Eukaryota; kingdom Metazoa; phylum Chordata; class Mammalia; order Rodentia; family Sciuridae; genus Marmota; species Marmota monax. Next base: position 433,714 of record NW_026693329.1, read on the forward strand.
CCTGCAGATCCACCAGCTACTTCTCATACCTTGCGAATCAGACGGCCACCAGGATCTGCTCATTATTTATCAACAGGTCTAAATTCAGGTGAAACTTAGAGAATCAGTCATCTCTGTTAGGGAATGTGTAGCCAAGCCAATGTTTCTTGCTGTCGTTAGATGCCCTCAGTTTAGAAATACGATTAACAGTAGACCTTAATTCAGCTGCTAGGGAAGGGTAACTGGAGCTCATGAGGACCGCAAATGGTTTGGAAGGAAGCAAACAGGGAGCAATACTCTTCTGTGGTGCTGGGGATGGAATCCAGGGCCTCCTGCAAGCTAGGCAAGCACTCTACCACTCAACTATACTCCCAGCCAGGGAACATCTTTTAACTCTCAGCTCAAATCCACAATCCAGATAGAAACCATCTGGAATCTTGAAAGCATTATACTTGGATGGCATGTGAGCTAACACACTGTTACGAATTTAAGTCCCAAGGAAATTTTGAAATTAAAATTCAGCTTTAAGAAAACTGATTCACATCACATAAAACTTTCCAAAACAGTAAAAACAAAACAAATTAAAAATTCATGAAATAAAAATGTGGAAGAAAGTTATGGTAATCCAGTTGTTAAAGCAAAACTAAGCTTTAGGGCCTAATCTGGCCCAAAAGAAAAATTCTGAAGTGGGCCATGTTTAAGATGCTTATTTCTGAAAACCCCCAAATCTCCAGCGTTTCCCATTCTTTATCCAGTAAACTTTTAGGAGAGGAGAAGGTCTTCAGAAAAAGCTGCCTAGAGGGGAGCGGAGCTGAAAGAGGGCCCCTCTGTGAGCTGCTCACCTGCCCTAGTTGGTGCAGTAAATAGCACACAAGTCCTGGGGCGAGGAAAACACGCTATTCACATGCTATTATTCGAGAACTGGCTCGAACCAAGTGGGAACCTGCCAAGCCAGAATGACTGTGAAATACCCAGGCCCAAAGAAAAGGAGCAGGCCCAAATATCGAGTGAATAAAAGCAGAAAGCTCTAAGTGGGCCTGCCTTTGTCCTCAATGTTAGTCATCATCCAACTTTAGAAGGTTAAAAAAAAGAGAGAGCGAGACTAGGTCAAGAAGGATAATAATCACACAAACAAGGGCAAAGTCGGGGCACTTTGGTCCCACCTACTATGCTTTTTAAAGGAGCGGACAAAAATATTACTGCTGAGGTGGTACTCGAGTGTCCTTCCAGCAGGCCACAGAGATATCTGGATAAGTATCTCCAAATTCATAAAAACCACAGGTTTAGGTGGACACTTGTAAGAATCACAACTTCATTTTCTTTGTTCTTTGATTTTTTTATAGCACAGATGCAAAAGAGCAACAACAGGATAGTGTGTCCACTGGCAAGTTAGTAGCAAAAGAAACCCATGGGATCAACTGAAGCCAACCTCTTCTCAAACTTGATGGTCACTTCTTTTGACCTCTGAGTGGCATCTGACCTGGTTTCTCCTATCCTCCTTCAAAACCTCCATCACCCTCAGGTATGCGTCCCTGTCTTATCCCAGTGGCTCTACTGTGGACTAGTGTCCTCAGCTCTCCCCTGCTCCAGCCTCTCCTCCTACCACGCTAACTTCGGTAGCTTCATCCTTCCAAAACTTTTATTTTCTTCTTAATATTAATAAGTGCTTGAAAGAAAAAATTCAAAAGTGATAGGCACAAAGACTTAGAAAAAGGAAACCCCTTTAATCTCAGGTCCCAGAGGTAACCTGTGTTGGTAGGCAATGCATACTACTTCAGATCACTTTAAAACACAGTATAAAAATACATGCATACCCTTCTTCTGTGTTTTGACAGAAATGTAGCCATACTTGGTTCTAATCCCCCCCCGCCCCCACCACCTAAAAATGCACCTTTGGAGATCTTTCTGTATTAACATATATAAATTAAACAGCTAAATTATTTCTGAAGTGGGCCATGTTTAAGATGCTTATTCTGATGTGTTTGGAATGCCTGCAATTTATCAGAATGGTAATGAGCACTTTATACCTACACCTTTATGTACTGTGCAAGTATTTTAGTAAGATAATTTCCCACCAGTGAAAAATCTGGGTCAAAAGTTCTGTGATTTTTGACAAATATCACCAAACTGCCCTCTCAGCTGGGTGAGGTGGTATACCCCGGTAATCCCCGCTACTCGGGGTGGGGGACTGACCCGGAGGATCGAAAGTTCGAGACCAGCCTGGGCAACTTGGACTCCATGTCAAAGAAAAAAATACAACAAAACAACCCTCAGAAAAGCTGTAATGACGTACACTCCCTCCCTGCACACCATCCTCCTACCCTGGCAAGGCTGGCTGTTCCTTCCCTAGCAGCTGTGTTCCTCTGCCCCAGTTTGGCCAGCCCCCAAGCAGCCCTGGAGCCTCACACTCCTGCTTCATGTTGCATTCTCTTCAGGGAGTAACAACAAAAGGTTTTGCTGCTAAAAGAAGTTTTTTTGGGGGAAAAAAAGCTGCTCTACCAAATGCCCTTGGACTTGACAGCTACTCCCAGCTCTGTGGATGCGGAGAGCACCTCCCCGCCAGCCCTCCTACCTGCCTCTAGCTTCCTCCTTCCCGTTGTCATTGATGATCTTCTCCCTGGAGTCTGGGAACCCATAACATCCAAAGTGGGCCACACCCATGCCACTGGTGAACTCAAGGCTGTCCTCTCAGACTTGGTCTGTGTCCCCCCCACTCTACCTTCCAGAGACCCTACAGACTGTCCACTGTCACTGCCTTCCTGGACACTGAGTCCTCCCCTCCATGCCCTCTGCCTCACCTACCTGCATAGATCACTGCTGCTTAAAAATTCCAGCTGGCCCTCAGCTCCCAGAAAACACCCACTGGGCAAGTTTGAACTGTGAGGGGGCCACCACTGCTACCCACAAGTGCCTCTAGCCTTCAAGACTCAAGGCTCGGCTTCCCACTCTTCCTAGAACTGCCCCTCCCCTTTGGCCCCAGCATTTCTCCCACTGTGCTAAGTAAGCGCTGGCCAGGAAGGCTGACTTCATGGGGCCTGCGGTCTTCTGGGTCAGTGATATCAAAGGGACAGAAATGAAGTGGAAGAGGAGTGAAGAGGCTTCAAGCTGGCCAGGAAGCGACTCTTCCAAGCAGGACCCAACCCTTTCTATCTGGGCACTCATCCTCTTCCCTGGGACAGGGCTGAAGGACAAGGGTGTGAAGCACAGGCTGCAGGAGCTGCTCCCAGACCTCGCTGGTGTGGGCGGGCCCTGCTCCTCTGCAGAAGTATGGAGGGGCCAAGGCTCAGCCCTGGAGCAGGCCTCAGCTGGTGTGGAGGGCGGGAGGATCAAAACAGACCTTGTGTGGGAAGAGGCAGGTCAATAACACCGTGTTCCCATGGAGGAGGTCTCGCTGACCTGCCACTGCAAGAGGACTTGTTTCAAAAGCTTGGTCAGCTGGGAGGGACAGCTTGGTGTGCCATCACTTGAATTCCCTCTGTGGGGTCAAGGGTGCCTCCCCTGTACCCACCTAGCAACCTCAGACATTTTAAAGGAAAATGTTTTATTAAAAACGTGTTGTGAAAGTACCCCTAAAGACAGACTACTCTAACTGGGTGGGCCGAACCCGCAGGCAGGCAGGACCAGCACAACTCAGAATTCCTAGGCTGGGACACATAGTTCCAGACTCAGATGAGATTTGGTAAATTTAAAGGAAAAGTCATTGTATCTTTCCCTGGTCTCACTTATCTCATTTCTTGCTTCTTTTACTATGTATCTCCTTTTATTATAGAGCTTTTATATATACAGAGAAAGGTCTCAAAAGACTTGGTATTTATATTTCTTATAGGCATTATTCTTTTCTTTTTATCTATTTTTGGTGCTTGTTTTTCAGTACTGGGGACTGAACTTGGGCACTCTAGCACTGTCTTAGAGAGATAGAGCCTTTTTAAATTTTTATTTTGACACAGGGTCTCACTAAATTGCTGAAGCTAGCTTCAAAGTTGGGACTCTCCTGCCTCAGCTTCCTGAATTGCTGGGATTACTGGCATGTGCCACTGATTCTGGCTCCTTATTCTTTTAAAATAAAATAAATGTAGAGAGTTTCAGTTGTTCGTTCAACTATGGGAAGATGCCAGGAGGAACAAGAGTTCCCACTCCAAGCAGGGTGGTCCCAGGTGGAGATTCTGGGAGCCAGGCAGGGTCCTGGGGTACAGTGGAGGTCTGGCTTACAGAGTTCTCCAATCATAGGAGGTGGCCTCTGACAAAGCCCCTAAAGAACATGCAGCATTCCCACGAGGACTTCATCCCCCTAAAGGCAGTTGCAGCGGAAAAGTCCCTGTTCTGGGTTTTGCAATGGGTGGTCCAGGCACGAGAAGTGAGGCGGTCTGCTGGGATCCCTGAGTGGAGGGCTAAAGGTCTGGGCTCCATTTGGGATGAGGAGGAGGACCTAGGGAATTTTGAGTAGAGAAAAATTCCTGTGCATGCTATCAAGTTAGATAACTTGATAGCATGCACAGGATGAATTAGAGAAGAGAGTTTAAAGACAAAGAGATTAATTAAGAAGTGATTATTAGATCTAAAAAATGAGATTAGGTCTAGCTGATGAATGGTCTCAACAGGTTTGAGAGTAAGCGAGCAGGTTCAAGACAAAAATGGTCCACAAAATCAAAAGAATTGCCATCTCAGATACATTACTAGGAAACTGGGCTGGGAAGGTAAGAGATGTTGCAGGGGAAACCAGGCAAGAACAAGGGGGGGACAAGTACACCTTAAATGGGAAGTAAAGGTACCATGAGGATTTTAGGACTAAAACAGTTTTGGTACTAGAGAACAGAGTGTTGAGAAGTACACCAGAAAACATATGGGAAATCAATATATAATAAGGGCAGCAGCCCCAGCAGGCACAATAAGGAATATCCACTAAATGGTTGTGGGAAGAAGTGGCGAGCTGACTCCCCTACTCTCCACCAAAACAAGTTCCAGAAGCACCAAAAATCCAAAGTACATACCACAATCATAAAAGTCTTAGGAAAAGGGAATTAATATTTATCATTTTAGAGTGTCAAGGCCTTTTATCTTTTTCCTTTTCCTTTTTTTTTTTTGTGGTGCTGAGGATCAGACCCAGGATCTCATGCATGCCAGGCAAGCTCTACCACCAACCACATCCCCAGACTTAAGGCCTAAGAAGGCCAAAATCAGAAGCCAGAAAGGAAAAGCTTAACAACTCTGACTACATGAAATTACGCAACACTGAATGAAATAAAACACAAGAAAAAAAAAAGATTGTGAACAAAGATGGAAAAAAAAGCAACAACTTGAGGGATTATTTGTAATATTTGACAAAGGCATCACTTCCTTACTGTACAAAAGTCAAAAAGAGGGGAAAGTACAAATGATGCATAAAATTGCATATTAAAAGATTTTTTTCCTAAATTAACAAAAGAAAGAGATCAGTCTATAATTTCTGACCTGTCAAATCAGCTAAAGTTAAAAGTTGGATGGTGACAGCAGTGGTGTGGGAGAAGACATAAGTACAGTTTGGAAGCACAAACTGACACAATGTTTCTGAATTTCCTAATAGTGATCAAATTTTAAATTTGTATATCCCATTGCTAGAACTTTCCCCTGCAGAGACTCCTGAGGATCAACAGGATGACAAAGAGGCCAACTGCAGTACTGGAGGCCAACACAAAAGCCCAGGCACAACGAGTGTCCTTGAGGGAAGAACAGGTTAACAAGTGATGGCATGTTCATAAGATGGACTAGTATGAGTTTTGGGATGAGGGAGGAAGCTGGGTGGAGCCGAGGGGAAAGATCACTTTCATCTCGTATCTACATGTACTCTTGGAATCCATCTACCACTTTAATTTTTTTTTAATGCTTTTGGGGTGGCAGATTTATGGGCCACTTTTGGTTAAAAGAATTTTTAAGTTAATTGAAGCAGCCCGTCTACAGGACTGAGCTTTGGAGGAGTTAAGCTAAATGATATAGCACTGTAAACCGAGTAGTAGCTATCAAAATAAAAAATACATATGCCCTTCTCTGCTCTAGCAATTCCACCGCTAAGGATTTACCTCACCATAAATGTAGAGAAACAAAAGGACACTTACTTACTCCAGAGCTGCTGGCAACAGCAAAAATTAGAAAACACCTAAAAGCACATATGCAGACTAGTTACATAAGTCATGGTACATCCGTGAGACGGAATTCTCTGCAGTGGCCTTAATGAGGCAGATCTCTATGTGCAGTACAGAAAGGTACCCACAGCAGACTAATGAGTGAAAAGGCACAATACAAGGCACATGGTCTCCATTTGTGTACATATTTGAAAAGACAAACACATATAATCCCTGGAAGGAAGCTTAAGTATTCATAGCAGTTATATCTGGCTGTGCTTCTGACTGTGCAACTGTGACTTAGGAAATAATTAAAAGAAAAGACTGATATAATCAACTGAATTCTTTATAAGAACAGGAAAGGCTGTATTTGCTGCTTTGTTTACTTCCTTATTCATCCTTCAAGAATGGACTGTTGGGGAAGTTTGAAAAAAGAGGAGATGAAGGACCTTGGAGAGCCACCCTGGGTGACTAGGTCTGGTCCCAGCCCTCATCATCTGGGGCCAGGCCTGCCAGGCCCATGTCCCACCTGGCTTCCAAGCAAACCTCATAGGACAAAGTCCTGCTTCCTACAGAGGATGTGCTATAGTATACCCTGGCTCCTCCCTCTTTTTCAGCTCTCCATCCTGACTCCCTTCTAGCTTGGATTATGTTCAGTGCCACCAAACTGGAGAATCAGCTCCAAGAGTCCATGCTATTTCTTGGCTTCATTTCCCACCTCCACGCTATTCCTATGCCACCCTTCCTCCCTCTCATTTCAGACTTATCATTGGCATCATCCTCTGTAAGCCTCTGGCTCCTCCAGGCTTTCTGAGGTCTCCTGGCCCTGGCTCCCCTGCCCTTACCACAGTTCACATCCCCTTCCCTATTTAGCCCATAAACTCAAATATGTAACACACCAAAGGCTTCCAGACTGAATCCTAGCTTCATCCCATAGTGACAGTCTCTTTCTTCAAATGAACTGATCTGGCTTTTTGGTGGGAGAAAGAGTCTTTTCCTCTGTGTTTTTCTTCTCTAATGTCTTTTCACTGGGGCTGGTCAGACATCTCAGAGGAGGAACCTCATTCTCTTTGTCTGTCCAAGCTAAAAGCCAGGTTTGGAGAAAAAGGGTAGGGATGTGTTACTATTGAGGGGGTGAACTTTCTCTATTTTCAGGATGGCTCGCTACTCCCTACCCCTTCAATATGCCAGATGCCTCTCAATCCAGGTACTCCTGTCTTATTCCTTCTGGAGAATAAATCTTGGGGAAAAGCAATCCTTTAATTGTCTGCCAAGATGGGAAGTAGTCTCTTGGCTGCTTGGAGTGGCTGAATATTCTAGACTCCTAAGTAACCCTCCTGTCCTTAGTCTCCTCCTTAATGTCCAATTTCCAGAGACTGCTGGCACAGTCAGTTTCTGGGATCTGGGAGAAAGCCATGGTCACAGACAGCTGCTTCAGAATTGTAGGTGAGTTAGCCCTTAACCATCTGTTTTGTGGCAATCACCTCCTGTCCTGCTCTTTTTGATTTTATGCTTTTTTAAAAAGTCCCTTTACTGTCCTTTTACACAAAACGACATGTGATGAACCCACCATCTTTCCCAGGTACACTCTTGAGTATATCTTACAACAACAATTCTATGACTTAAGTATTACTGTTCCTATTTCACAGGCAAAAAAGGAGATCAGAGGAGTTGTCTGCTGAAAGTTACCCACATAGTACATTACAGAGCTATTAATTTGAATCCACTGTTTGAAATCCATTATTAACATATTAAAGATAGAAAAATTATAGCCTGAGAAGATTATTTACCAAGATGATCAGGCAAGCAAGTGTCAGCACCCAGACTTGAATCCAGGACTATCTAACTTCAAAATCTGCTCTCTCTAGTATATTTTACCGCTCCCTTTTTAATGTCAGTCCAACTCAACTGCTCTACCTGAGCTCAAGAATACATACTTAGGGCTGGGTGTGGTGGCATATGCCTGTCATCCCAGCAACTGGGGAGGCTGAGGCAGGAGAACTGCAAGTTCAAAGCCAGCCTCAGCAATTTAATGAGACCCTGAGCAACTTAGCAAGACCCTGTCTCGAAAAAAAAAATATATATATACACACACACACACACACACACACACATGCTTAGGGGGCCCAAGAGCTATCTCTGTAAATGCATAGCTTTTGTGCTTCTGTTTTTCTATATTTCTCTTAACCAGTATATTTAGGTTAATTTGGATAACCCCCCTCCCCCCGTCTTTGGGGTTGGACCCAAGCACTCTACCACTGAGCTACATCCCCAGTACTTTATATTTTGAGATAGGGTTTCATTAAGTTGTCAAGGCTGACCTTGAACTTGCAATCCTCCTGCCTCAGCCTCCTCAATAGCTGGGATGACAGGTATGCACTATAGTCTCTGGCTGGATAATACAGCACTGATCTGAGACTGGTGGGTTTGCATCTGTACTCTGCTTTGAACTCACTGCTGCTGAGAAATGCTACTTCACTGCCACATGTTGATGAAAACAGAACAGTCTGCTTTACCCTATGGATATTTTCATTCCAAGTGAAGCCAAATAAAGTGAGGATGCATGTGAGAACAAAGGCTTTGCAGTTTGGTGGAAGAGCATCAGGCCATCACAGCAAGTAAATCCATGCTACCTAAACCTTAAAGAAGCTGGCGCATTAACACTCAAGATTTTCAGGTGGCAAAAGGCAATTCCATTTCAGTAAAATATCAAAGTGCATGTTATGTCCTCTGAATATGTCCCCATCCTTAGGCAACAAGACTGTATGTGAAGTCTTTAGACTAGGGCTCAGCAGTGGAGCACTCGCCTGGCACGTGTGAGGAACTGGGTTCGATCCTCAGCATCACATAAAAACAAAATAAATGTATTGTGTCCACCTACAACTAAAAAAAAATACATATTTTTTAGGGCTGGGGTTGTGGGTCAGTGGTAGTGTGCTTGCCTAGCATGTGTGAGGCACTGAGTTCGATTCTCAGCACCACATACAAATAAATAAAATAAAGGTTCATCAACAACTAAAAAAAAATATTTAAAAATACATATTTTTTTAAAAAATGAAGTGCAAAAGAATGACTTAAAAAATAACCTAGGCAAACAGGGGGACAAGAGAGATAATGACGGCATCCTTTGGTACTAAATTAGAACAAAGTTAGTACAGGGATCTAATCATTTAGGGCAAGGTATATGTCTTTTTTTCCTATAATGTTTCCTGTGACACTCTTCCTCTCATTTTTTTTAAAATTATAGGTTATCCACATTCATATCTTTCCTTCTAATGGTGAGCCCTGTGGAGTTAAAAAGTTGGTCCCTTTTATTGTGTATACTCATAGAATTTGGGGTGAGATGATGTGTATATGTTGAAAACAGGAACCAAATGGGGTAAGGGGTAAGCCTCTCGAATCCAAAAGCCCCAAATCCGAAATGCATCAAAATGCAAAAACTTGGCTGCCTCCATGATGCCACAAGCAGAAAATTCCACACTCGAATTCGTGTGGCAGGTTGCAATCAAAACACAGGTGAACTAAAAAAAATCGTATAAAATTACTTTTTATACTTTTTTTATACTTATATATTATTTTAACTAATATATAATATATATTTATATATTACTTTTGGGAACTTGGGTCCCATCCCCCCCAAATATCTCATGAGGTACATGCAAACATTTCATCATCCTTAAAATATGCAAAGTAGGAAACACTTCTGATCCCTAGCATTTCGGATAAGGGATCTGCAACCTGTATGAACCGTGCTAGGGCTGAGAGCTTAACTTGCTCAAGATGGCAAAGGGGCAAACTTGAGCACCTGGACCCCCGAGCCTGTGCACTGAGTCAATAAGTCGGCTTCTTTCTAAGCCCATCGCTGAACTCTGGAGTAACTCTGTGTGTGGTCTCAGCGAAGGCCGCTTCCGGTCCGGGGTCTCGGTTTCCTCATCTCTGGACACAGAGGCCACCCCAGCGCGCCCAGGCCTCTCGCAGCTCTGAAAGGGCGAGACCGGAAGCAAGAGGGAGTGCGGGGGGCTCGTCCTCTCCTAGGCCCTTACCATTTGATGATGTTGTGAACCAAAGGCAAAAAGGAGTAGTTCTCCTCCTTCACGCCCGCGGGTGACTGAGGCCGCGGGGCCGGCGACGGCTGCGTCTGGGGCGCAGCGACCGGAGGTGGCGGCTGAGGAGGCGGCAGCGGCTTGGTCTCAGGCAGCTGAGGCTCGGACGGGGGCGGTAACGCATCCTCGGCTTGTCGCCCCGCGGCCACCCCGGCGGAAGCCATAGCGGCGCGGGAGTAACAATCAGTAGGACTCCCCCCCACCCCACCCCCCCAGGAATCGACCTTCCAAGAGCGTCGCGGACTGTTACGTCACTCTTGTGCACCCGGCCAGGGCGGGGCTCGTAGGGAGGCTCTGAGCGTGCGCACTGGAAACGGGGCGGAGCAAAGGCACGGGGGGTGGGGGCGAGGCAGACTGTTGCTAGGAGGCCGGCGTGGGCGGGTCTGGGGTGGCCTGGATGCGCTTGTGACTCAATAGCTGAATGATTGAAGGAATAATTTAGGGAGTAGGAGATGCATTTCAGACATAATGGCCTATAGTCCTATCTGTGTGACCAAGTGGGCACAAAAGCAAAAACACAGGAAGCCCAGAAATAAAGGCTCAGCTTGGCCTAGCCCGTGGGTCTCTCCAGGAACCAATTGGAGCTGCAGGGAGAGCTCCTAGGGGAGCATCTAGGTGAGGCCTGGGCTCACACAGATTCCAGAAAGGAAGAACCTAAGTGCCGACACCATGCAAATCTCCGAGAGGAGGAGCAGAAACCTGGGGACCGAACCCTACAGTGCCTGCCCCCATGCAAAGAACAAAGGACGCAGAAGCAAATAAATTGTGGTCCCTTCCAAGTTCCTCATGGCTGCTGAGAGAGACACTAATAATTCAACTCCATAAACATTGAGTATGCGCCTGGACCTGCTGGTTGTGGGTGTATGTAGTTGAGGAAGTCTGTCCAGACTTTCAATACAAGGCAGACGTATTCATCCCAAGGAAAAAAATATAACCTGGAAGAAAGGCTGCCTCAGATACTGTCAGTACCTTTGGGCCAGCTCCTTAAGCACTAGGTCCCAGTTGCCCTCCCTCTAAAATCTTATTTAGTCCAGAGACAGGGCAGGGGCTCAACTAAATTCTAGCTTCACATATGTGGTTGACCCTGAGAAGTTTTCTTTGCATGAGAAGCCTCCCTCCTGAGCCCAAGAGGGGGACAGCTGGTAGGTTTGGGTTTATTCTTCTCCAAACAAGTATGATATATGGGGGCTGCATTAAAAAAAATTGTTGGATGATGAGGACTTGAGCTAGGAAAGCTATTAATTGGAGCCCATCCTTCCTCATCCACCATCATGGAAGGAAAGAGAGGTAAGAAACCTTACATTCAGGAAGCAGGGTGAACAGCTGCACTTACATCCAAGATGGATGATTTCAAGGAGGGAATGGATGTAGATACTTTCAGGTGCAGTGGGAGGGGCATGTGGACACACAGATCCTAGGGGAAGTGGACTTTGGAGGTGTGCTGTAGAGATCTTTCATTATGAGCCTCAGCACAGCTTTCTATAGCCAGAGCTGCCCAAAGTGACCCAGAGAGAGAGAGAGAGAAAGAGAGCAAATAAAAGGAGGGGACTTCACGGTTTTTCCTTCTTTCTATCCTTGTTCCCCTTCATGTAAGGGAAGAGTCAAGAGTCCTGGTAGAGAATGGAAGAGAAAAATGCCTGCTGGAATAGGGCCAGATGTGCTCAAATACACCCTTGGAGGCATCTGGAGAATAATGATAGTCTGCCGGGTTTCTGTTCTCGCCACTAAAAGGCCCAGGGTTCACTCCAGTTAAACTGGGCTAACTGAGCTGCATGAAATAACCACACAAGAGACACAATACCTTTTTCTTTGGGGTCGCTGTGACGGCTCCTCTGACCTTAAGGGTCCACAGGAAGAGAGAGAGCACATGCTGACCCCTTTTATTGAGGAGAAGCTATTAAAATGAGGCAAGGGCTCAGGTTTCAGAGGGCTGAGTATCTTCATGATGTCCACTGTCAGCAGGTTGACTGACACCTGGGTAGGCCACACCCAAGGGCACAGTAAGAGAAGGGGACACACACAAGGCACTTCCATGGAAGATTCTATCGTAAACAGGGCAAGGGGTTATATTGCAAAGGAACAGGTGAGCATAGCTTCACCCATGGGGCTGTAGCAAGACACACCATGCATGAGACACCGATCCTCGCACCCAAGAAGGGTGCCACATTTCTGCGACTGAGAGCCTCAGCACCCAGCCAGGGAGTGTAACTCAGTCATGTGTAAGGTTGGCCTCCCACAATAGTCATTACCCAAACTACCATGCGATAAAAATATCTTCAAAAATCAAAGTTACAATCACTATCTCATTTAATTCACCAGGGAAGGTGGATGTTAGTATCCCCTTATCATAGATGGGGAAACTGAGGCTTACAATGGTTACAAGACTGGCCACAGGGTCACATGGTTATGAAGCTTGTCTGACACCCCGTGCTTTTTTCTCAACAGACACTTAGGTGACCTCAAATTCCTCCCTCCTCTTCAACTGTGTGATTTGAAATGTTAAAGTGGAGTTTTATTCACCATTTAAGAAGCAATCCAATAGTTATCAATAATATCTCCATGGCAACCACACGTCATCTTTTCCCTCCCAGTGTGTTTTATAACTTAATCACAAGCCCCAACTTTACCATTGACATAATAATGAGAATGTCTCTTAAAAAAAAAACAAACAACAAAACACAACACAACACTTCAGGTATAAATAGTCATGGCTAAAGAAAAACAAATTGGAAACGTAGGCAGCATGAATAAGTATAGTGCATTGACAATTTGCCCTAAAAATAGTTAATATAATTAGTGGCAAAGAGTAAAGCTAACTTCATAACGTTGCAAGCGGATGTCAGAAAAACACTTGCCTGTGCTGGTTTCATTAAAGCTGAAATTGCTGCAAAAAAATGCGTGTCTGTTTATAGCCACTCTTTAAAAGTCAAAAAAAAAAAAAAAAGCCAGATGCTTCATTGATATGTAAGAATGTACTAGAGATTTCCACCAACTGAAATGATTTGGCCATTGCTTTCTCAGGCGGATTTACACCATTCCTTGTAAGGCTTTGTCCTGTGGAATTAGTGGTTAAAAGGTTGGCTCTGAAGCCCACCAGCCTGACTTGGGTCCCAACTCAGCCTCTTTGAAGTTGTGTGATTTTAGACAACACTTTGCGCAGCCCTGCGCGACCTCAGGGAAGGACGGAATGGGTTATTACATATTATAATTGGTAAACTTCATGTGTTAGAAGCTTAATCCCCCAAGGTTGAGAGGTGGGACTTTTAGGTGGTGATTAGTCACCAGGGATCTGTCCTCATGAATGGATTGATGTTATCACAGGAGTGGATTAGGGATCCAGAGGGTGAGTGTGTTATGAAAGCAAGTTGGGCTTTCTCACCTCTCTCTCATGTGATGCCTCTACCAGGTTATGACAGAGCAAGAAGGGCCTCACCAGATGATCTTGGCCTTCCCAGCCTCTGAAACTGTGAATCATATTAATTTGTGAATTACAGATTACCCAATCTGCAGCATCCTGTTACAGATCGCACACTGGACTAAGAAGCATGTCACCCAGAATAAGTGAGTATCAAAAATCAATGAAGGGCTGGAGTTGTGGCTCAGGGGTAGAGCACTCGCCTAGCATGTGCAAAGCCCTGGGTTTGATCCTCAGCACCACATAAATATAAAATAAAGATATTGTGTCCATCTACAACTAAAAAATTAAAAAAATAACAATCAATGAATATCAATTTATGATCTGTAAATATCAATTTTTATTATTCAGATTTAGGGTTCCCCCTTCATCAATTAACAAATAGGCCGACAGCCGTTTAAAAAGTACATCTTCAATTAATGAAACTAAAACGTCATCTTAAAGATTATTATTAAACTAGGATATCATTTTAAAAAGAAGGATCTCTTTCCAGTAGAAATACAATATTAGCCATAAAATGAGCCACAAGCCATGTTTAGTTTTCTAGTGGTCACATTAACAAAATAAAAAAACAAGAGAAGTTAATTTTAATATTTTTAACCCAAATATATTCAAAATATTGTCATTTCAACATGTAATCAACACTCAAAATCATTAACTGATTATTTAACTTTTTCAAACTGTCTCTGAAATCTGATGTGTGTTTTACACTTACAGCAGAGCCATCTCCATTTGAACTAGCCACATTTCAAGTGCTTAGTAACCAAATGTGGCCAGTGGCTACACAACCACTTTGTGAGTTAAAAGAGATCAATACATGTCAACAGGGCTGGGGATGTGGCTCAAGCGGTAGTGCGCTCGCCTGGCATGCGCGGGGCGCTGGGTTCGATCCTCAGCACCACATAAAAATAAAAATAAAGATGTTGTGTCTACCAAAAAGTAAATAAAAAAAAATACATGTCAACACAGGCGTTCACAATTGTAGTGGCAGAAATGGAGAGAAAAAACAAGTGGCCCAAAGGGTACTATTTTAAAGTAATATAACTTACATGTGTTAGCTTTCCATTACTGTAACAAATTACCTGACATAATCAACAGGAGGGAAATTCTTTTTTTGGCTCACAGTTTTTGAGTTTTCAGTCTCTGGCTGGTTGACCTGTGGCTTTTGGGCCTGTGATGAGGTAGCACATCATGGTAAGAAATGCAAGTATAGCAGAACTGCTCTCCTCATGGCCAGAAAGCCGAAGAGAAGAAGAAAAAAGGACTTATATTTGAAAAAGGAATTAGAGGGTGCATTCTGCATTCATGGGACGGGGGATGGAACACAGAATCGAAATACAACAGGCATAAGAACTTTCTATGTGGTGTTTTCTTTCTTAAGGAAGAAGTGCCTAGGACAATTTTGGACCATTGCTGCACACGGGGGTGAGTGCAAGGGGAATTAGTTACATGGAATCCAGGCTCTGCCCATTCCTGGCTGCATGACCTTGGACAAATTATTTATCCTCTCTGCGCCTCGGTTTCCTCATCTGAAATATAGAGTAATAATAGAACCCACCTCTTAGGGCTGCCCTAAGGATCACTGGTGTGGATGCACATAAGGGCTCTGAACAGGGCCGGGCACCCAGTAAACACGATTTCAGTTTTAAACTGCCTCCACGGAGAACAAATACAAACACAAGACGACATCCAAGAATCCAGCTTTCAGATGTTCAAAGCGGACCCCACATCACAAATCCCTGAACAGGCTTGTGATTTATTTCTGCTTCGTGAAATTCCAAAAATAGTCATTTCTCCGTGAGACAAACACCCGGGACTTGTTAAACCAATCATGTCATTGTGTCATTGGGGGATATTTTTTTTTTCATCCAAGCTATATTCTTAACATATGATTCATCCTTTTTCTTTTTTATTACCTAGAGCCTCAGGCAGGTTGGAAAAGCTATACAATACTTTGATTTTTTTGTGAGTTAAAAAATAATAATAATAATAAAAAGGCAGCCACCGCTATTCAAGCTAAACACAGCGCACTGTACACCAGGAGTCGGCCTCCTAAGCCAGATTCGTTGCTTAAACCTCAGACAAAAGCCCTTTCCTCCCTTCTACCCAGCCTTTCTTCTCTCTCTGAATTCCATTTGATTTTTCTTCTTTTTTTTTTTCTTCCCCCTTTCAATCGCCCTCTCCTTGCTGAAAGAGACTCCATTATGCCCAATTTCTCAACTCCCTGTTCGTGGATTCATTTCTCAGAAGCACTCATTCTGGGGCATTTCAGATACAAATCAAGACTATATATATATATATATTTCTTTCAGACACAGAGGATTTTCTTTGAGCCCCCATTCCTTCTTTCTGTGATTTTTCTTTTTTTTTAAACCAGACTGCCACCAGCTGCCCTTTCAATCACCAAACAGCTTTTGATATAATACAAGTGAGAGGCCATCCTTTCTAGGAAACAGCGTTGGTCTCAGATGGCTCGTGACTGATCCGACACCATATATTCTTTCTGATGTCTTTACCAAGTAATCTTCATTCAAATTATTTGTTAGGGTTTTTTTTAAAAAAGATTTTTTTCTGTCTACCAGCTGTTTCCCACAAGCCTTGGACCTTCACCCCTTCTGTTAATCCTTCTTCAATAATTCCCTTTACCCCGTTGTCTCCCCCCCACACACACACTCTTCAGCTTTTCTAGAAGTTACTCGGCTTTACCTTATTGGATTTATTGTAAATCTTTCCACTCTTGTTTATGAACCCCAGTCTCAAAATTATAGCTAAAAATGATAGAGCTGGGGAATGCAACTCAGTAGTAGAACACGTTTAGGATGCACAAGGTCCTCCTGGATTTGATCCCCGATACCTAAATAAATGAATAAATAAAAATAAAAATGAAGGCAGGCATCGTGGGGTACGCCTTTAACCCCAAGCCTCGGCAATCTTTGCAGGATTCTCAGTAACTTGGAAAGACTCTGCCCTCTTGGGCTGAGGTTATGGCTCACTGGGACAAGGCTCCTATCTACATCCTGAATGTCAGAGGAGCACAGAGAGAGTGATGGTTGCTTATGGACCAGCCTTGTGGAGGGCGTTTTGCATAGACTCACATCCTTCCTGTACAACTCTGAAATATCTATTACCCTGCCTGGCAGAGGGGGACCCTGAGACGCAGGTGGACCCCCGTCTCTCGATGGCACGTGCCTGTGTTCTCAGATCTGAGCCCCCGAGTCCTGGGCCTTTCCTACACACTCACTGGTCTTCTCAGCCTTCGGGCAGCGGCCCTGCCTGCTCTCTTCTCTCTCTAGGCAGATCCAGCTAGCTTGGAGGTGTGAGGACAGACACCAGGGTTGGGAGCAGCTCAGCTCCCTTGCCGCTGGGGTGTCTTGAGCAGAGGTGTTGGTCTGAGAGAGTGAACCCAGGCATCAGCTGATGGAATGGTGCAGAAGCAGGTGCCCGGCCTCGTACCCCTTCCTTCAAGTGTGTTGAGTGGAGGAAATCCCTTGTCATGATCCAGGACACTGCAATACTAGGCCACATCACTTCTCCTAACTTTTCTCCCCTCCAGATCTGGGGATACTGACACCTTCTCGCTCCTCTCCTGGGGACACTGCAAGGGAATTAGACCAAGAACTAATCCATAAAGGTTTTAGCTAGAATATGGGGGGCTTGGGAAGGGACCCCCTGCATTCCAGATTATCATTTCATGAAGACGAGTCACTGGTGATGTCTCCCGTATTTTGCAGATGAGAAAACAGCAGACTTCAGAAGGCTAAGCCCTCCCCTAGGGCTGACAGAAGAGTTGGGGTGTGGAAACAGGAAAGAAGCCCATGATCCTGACCTTAGGGAGAAACCCGAGATCCAGCGGGGGCAGGCCAGTTCAGGGTAACATTGTTGTTCTACCCTGTATGCCAACCCTCCTCCAGCCTCTCAAATTGTTTTAAATTTTGCAGAAAATATATGTTGCTATTTTTCCTGTTTTGGAAAAATCCAACCCTGGGAGTAATGACAGGGCTCAAAGCAAGCTTCAGCCGAGCGACCAGCAAGCTATTACGGGTCTGCATGTGTCTCGATTTTCCAGGTGGCCTTGGTGACAGTTGGCAAGGGGACTGCTTATGCAACTTGCAGGCTGACGGGGGGATGGCTGCAAGTCTAGGGAGAGAAGAAAGTGTGGGAAGAGCCGTCCCCCGCAGAGGGAATGAGGAGCTTCCTGGAGGGAAATTCATGGGCTTCTTTGGAAAACTCTTTGGCAGTCAATCTTATGGCTCTGTGGTGACCGCCTCCAACTAATGGTCACCCAGAAGCAAAGAGAGGGGAAAGCCAGCAGCCAGCCCAGTGCTCCCTGGAGACGGTAGCAACCTCCAAGTTGGCCCAAGTCTGTGCGTTGGAGCCCAGCTAATTGCTTATGGTCGGAATATTTGTGCCTCCCTTGCAAATTCAAGTGTTGCAATCCTGATCCTCGAGGTGATGGCATTAGGGGAAGGGACTTTAGGAGGTGATTGGGTCATGAGGGTTCCACTTCTAAGACTGAATTGGTGTCCCTGTAAAACAGGCCCAAGGAAGCTCTTTTGTCCCTTCTCCCAGGACACAGTGACAAGACAGGTCTTTGAACCAGGACTCAGGCACATTCTTGATCTTGGACTTCCCGGCTTCAGACTGTGAGCAATAAATTTCGGTTGTTGATAAGCCGCCCAGTGTATGGCCTTTTGTTATAGCAGAACGAAGGGACCAAGACAGTAGTTTTGTAGGTACGCGTCGTAGTTTTTTTCATAGTGTCTGTCTGGGGAAGGAGTAAAGGTTAAATGTCACCTAGAAGCAGTAGGGGGAATCCCCAAAGTCACACAGTGAAACCAGTAACGGGGTGGCCCCTCATCGCTTGACCTCTGCCTTGAATCCTATCCCTAAGGGACCGATTGGGAGAAATGCACCGTATACATCTGCCATGTGCCAGCTCTGTGATGGCACAGTCAGCTTGGCGTGACTATAACATTTTAGCTGAGAAAAATCAACTTAGAAGAAGGAGAGATTGACAAAAATGAATCCCATTGTTATGCATAATTATAATGTACTAATAAAAATAAGAAATAAAAAAAAGAAGAAGAAGAGATTGATTTTGGCTCACGGTTTCAGAGGTTTCAGTCCATGGTCACTTGGGCAAATTGCCTTTGGTGGCACCAAACTTCATGATGGGAGCAGATGCAAACAGAGAGGAAGAAGAAGAGCCAGGGGTCCCAGTATCCCCTTGACCTAATTCCTTCCCAACAGGCTCCACCTCCTGAAAGTTCCACTGTCTCCTAATATTGCCACAGGCTGGTGACCAAGCCTATAGCCCGTGAGCCTCTGGGGGACATTTAAGCAGCAAACCATAGCAGTGACCTTATACCTAAGTACCTAAGCAACCAAACTAGGTTGATTCTACTCCCAGCTCAGGGTCCTCCGCAGGGACCACAGGGCTTGTATGGGCAGCACCAAGTGCCGTCTGGTTACTGAGTTAAAGGGGTGAATTCTGCTCATTCCTTCCTGCTGCTTCCCATTCTTTTTTCCTATGTCTGGTGTTTCCACATCTCGGAGTTGTCCACGCACGCGGTTCCAAATTAGCCAGAGAGACCATCAGAGCTAAGTTCCAGCAAAGAGGAATCACAGTTTTGCATCTTGTTTTGGTGTCGTATGCGATCAGACTCACCATGCCTCCGTCATCAGTCTTGACCCTGTTCTAGGATGGAAGGTGAAGATGGTAATAAATATCTGCAGAGCCCCTGTGCTGTGCGAGCCCGTTATTAGGTGTCCAGGAGGATGCGAGGGGTAGAAGGAGTGGTGTTGGACTTGGGAAGCTTTGCATCCTTGTGGGAAGAGCATAATATTGCACGAATGGTGAGACTTGCTGGCTTAGCCAAGGTGACTGTCCCAGCACAGATATTTGCTTAAGCCCACCCCCTGCATGTCTCACATGGAGACAAAGTCCTCCAACAGCCAACCAGAGATCCAGACGGGTCCCGCCACCCCATAGTAAAATCTCTAAAAAAGCAAATTGCAGGCAGAGATAGTCGCTGTTCAGTAATCCTTCCCCAAAAAATCAGCCAGCACAGGCATTCATGAGACACATTGGCATGGGGGTGGGGAAGCAGATGGGAGCAGAGATTGAAATAATCTATAGTGCCATCGGGACATTTCTGACTCTTTAAATTTTAGATTTCAAATATCATTGTTTGCCTACCCAAACTTCACTCCAGCCTTAGGAAATGAAATGTGACTGAGCCGAACATGATCCTAGCCTTCACCTTGGCCAGTGACTGCTCTAGCTAGAAGTGGCCAGAAGATCTAGCCAACGATAGCAGAAATGTGTTGAATGGAGCTCGCAGAAAAACTTTCATTCTTGTAGGGAAAAAAAAAAAAGAGCATGGCTGGGGCTGCTACCTCCTCCCTTCTTTCTTGATGGATTCTGAATATGATGATCAGAGATACACAGCCATTTTGAGACCACGAGGCCACAGAAGTGTGCAGAAGGGGCAAGATAGAATTAGAGAAAAAACTGGAGTCTCTTAACAGCATTATTAAAGAGTCACCCCGGCCAGAATAATTTCCTGAAGGATTACGGAAGGGAGTGGGAGGTGTCCTCAATAATTCATTTAACTTATAAAAATGATATTTGTTATTTTTAAGTCGATGTACCAAAAAATCTCCACGTGATCAACATAGGACTATTATTATTATTATTTTAAGAAAGTGCAGAAAAAGCTGGGTACCGTGGTGCACATTTGTAATATCAGCAGCTGGGGAGGCTGAGGCAGGAGGATCTCGAGTTCAAAGCCAGCCTCAGCAATGGTGAGGTGCTAAGCAACTCGGTGAGACCCTGTCTCTAAATAAAATACAAAATAGGGCTGGGGATGTGGCTCAGTGGTCGAGTGGCCTGAGTTCAATCCCTGGTACCAAAAAAAGAAAAGAAAAGAAAAAAGTGTTAAAAAAAAAAGCACACTAAAGAAAATAAGAACTTTCTTTACCAACTACAAGTATCAGTGTCTAACATTTGCTGTCTATCTTCTACATTTTAGATGTTTATGTGTTTTTAAGGCAAATTTGGGGTCATTGTGCTTCATCATAAGCTCTTACAGATTTCCTTTAATCTCTCTTTAATACTTTGCTGAGAATGTAGATTCATATTTATTTACAAAATGGTTTTCAATAAAAAGCAGGAACGTCAACAAAGTCAAAGATTAAAAAATATCCAATTCCTAAGTAAATATCCCTCAAGGATTATTTTTAGAGTTGAGATGAAGCCTTTTCTCACTTCCTGTAGGATTTGTCTCACTATGTTCCCCAAGGCTGGCCCTGCACACCTGGGCTCAAGGGATCCTCCTGTCCTAGCCTCCGGATCAGCCAGGACTACAGAGGCTGGGCCAGTATGCCCTGTAGGATTTCTATTTTTCGAGTTGTCTGCAATCTCATTTGAGGTCCCCTAAACTGTCTAAAAAGGAAGAATTATTCCCTATCTTAGCCATCTCTGTTTTGCCAAAGAGAAAAGACATTCAATTTTCAAAATCAACTGCAGCTGCATAGACACTCAGGCACACGTCGCGCCACACCCACCTCGGCTGAGAGTCGCTGCTGGTGAGACCTTCAGCACGGCCAGTCTGGGAGGGGGGGCTCGTGCCATTGGTCAGGGGGCAGGGGCATGCACAGAAAGAAAGAAACATGCACATGTTGCCTTCCTGTCTGACGGCTTCTGTTGTGCAGAAACATGAACTAGACCCGTCCTTGTTTAATACTCTTTCTTCTACACTAAACAACCAGTTTGCAATGTGGTATCATCCCAAGAAGTCCCTGGAGCCAGGTGCCAGGGCACACACCTGTAATCCCAGTGACTCGGGAGGCTGAGGGAGGAGGATTGCAAGTTCGAGGCCAGCCTCGGCAATTTAGCGAGGCCCCCAAGCAACTTAGGGAGACCCTGTCTTGAAATAAAAAAATAACAAGGGTTGGGGATGTGGCTCAGGGATTGAGTGCCCCTGGGTTAAATCCCCAGTACCCCCACACACACTGGAAAGGAATACCACCCTCCTCTACCTCTCCCTGGCTACAGTCACAGTTGTGTTTACATCCCTGGCAATTGGCAGGACTTTGAAGGGCATTTCATTATACCCTCATGCACTGTCCAAAACAGAAACTCAAGCACCCTTCCTACCAGGTGAGTTTACAGACTAAACACACAGCCACACACAAGGAAAGGAAGATTAGAAATCACACCAAAGGGCACAGTGTTTTTTTTTTTTTTTCTTTCTGGATTTCAAAAACAAAAACAAGCCCATTAGAATTCCGAAACAGTTTCCCAAAAGTTGGGCTACCGCATAAAACTCAAATTTTAAGTTTTAAAATGGGAAACTGAGGTCCAACAGGCCGAGGGAGAAAGAGTGGGGAAAGGATTTATTATGAGCAAAATTAAGTTTTAGAGAAAAAATAGTTCCAATTACAGAAAAGAGCATTAAGCTTTTTAAAAATACTTTTATTTTATCTATTTATGTGGTGCTGAGGATTGAACCCAGTGCCCCACACATGCAAGGCAAGCGCTCTACCACAGAGCCACAACCTCAGCCCCAAGAGCATTATTATTATTTTTGTGTGTGTGTGTGTGTGTGTGTTATTGATGTCATTTTGGTCCTGGGATGGGACAGAACCCAGGGCCTCGGGCAGGTTAGGCTCTATCACCGAGCCACACCCACGTTCCTCAACCTGATTTGGACAGCCAGTTTGTGAGTGTCACTGGAGACTCAGGTGCAGTCCTAAGCAGGGCCAAGTCCAGAGGTCATGAAACCAGGTCAAAGGCACGTACTATTTGGCTGAGATGGTTTTAAACAAATGAATAGATTTTTACCAAAAAAAAAAAAAACCTTCAATTTCCAGCTTTCTTAAAAACAAAACCAAATCCCCAGTCACCAGTACTAGCCCCGTATTCCACGTAACAACAGGAGCTGGATCTACAGGAGTGGGCACTAAGTGTGGGTCTCACTCACAGAGACCCAGCCCAAAGCCTCCGCTGCAGGGGCTGGAAGCCCTCTCTGACCACAGTGCCTCTGCCGTCACTAATGGCAGACTTGATCTATCAGCCCTATGGCAAAGGAGGCAAAAAATAATGTTGGGTTAGATTTCCGTCACCTAAGGAGGTCCACGTGGAGGGGAGATCTGTTTCGGCTCAAGGTCTCAGACGCTTCAGTCCCACAGCCTCAGGTATAAAAACGGTGCTGTGGATTATGGTACTCGGCCTCCCAATGTTGGAATGCACCATTCCAAAAACCAATGGATGGAGATAAAGCCAGTTCCTCTCACTGTGATGACCACGGAGTCACCCCTTTATTGTGCACACCCTGTTCCCATAATCGGAGGTGCCATTGGGCGGAGGTCGGGATTCCCAGTTTGAGAGTGGGAAGTAGATGGTTCTGCTAGCAGATATGGCAGCAGGTTGACACTGAACTTGGTGCCACTATGACCACCAGGTGGCTTTGAGTTTTTCTTGATAAGGGATCAGTAGGCAGAGAAGGGAGTTGGTTTGTAAACTGGGGGAGATTATCAACCTGAAGACTGTGAGGGGGCTCGAGCAGCCAATCTGGAAGTGAGGATGGATAAGAATGTTTGGCACCAAGAACGTGATGGGGTTAAATTTGGGGTACATATACGCCCAGTGGCCTTCTGCAGGATGGTGAGATATTTGCAACTCATGTATCAGATAAAGGGTTCATGTGGAAAAATATACAAAGAACTCCTACAATGATAACAAAAATCAAATAATCTGATTTAAAAAATGGGCAAGGGTGGGGCTGGGGTTGTGGCTCAGAGGCGGAGCACTCGCCTACCATGCTTGAGGTACCAGGTTCAATCCTCAGCACCCATGTAAAAATAAAATAAAGATATTGTGTTCACCTACAACTAAAAAATAAATATTAAAAAAAAAATGGGCAAGGGGGTGGTGGTGGTGCATCTCCGTGGTAGAGCGCTTGCCTAGCATGAATGAGACCCTGGATTTGATCCCAGCACCACAAAGCAAAAAAAAAAAAAAAAAAAAAAAAAAAAGTGAAGGGTTTGAATTGACATTTCTCCAATTCGGACAAACCAATGGCCAAGAATCATATGGAGTGATTCTCAATATCACTAATCAGGAGAGAAATCTGAGTCAAAACATCCATGAGATGTCAACTATCAAAAAAAAAAGTGTGGGGGGCTGGAGACTGGGTGCAGTGGTACACACACCTGTAATTGCAGCTACTCAGGAGGCTGAGGCAGGAGGATCTCAAGCTGGAGGCCAGCCTCAGCAACTAGCATGACCCTGTCTCAAAACAAAAAAAAATAAATAAAAAATAAAAAGGGCTGGAGGGGCTGGGGTTGTGGCTCAGCGGTAGAGCGCTCGCCTAGCATATGCAAGGCCCTGGGTTCGATCCTCAGCACCACATAAACATAAATAAATAAAAAACAAAGGTATAAAAAAAAGGGGGTGGAGCTGGGAATGTAGTTCAGTGGAAGAGCCTATCTTAGGTTCCATCTCTAGTACCAAAAGGAAACCAAAGTAAACAAAGAACACCAGCAGCACCCCTCCCCGCCAAAATAACAAGTGTCATCCAGGATGTGGACAAATTAGAGCCCTTGTGTTCTGTTGCTGGGAGTGTAAAATGGCTCAGCTGCTCTGGAAAATAATAGGTAGGTTCTTCAAAAAAAAAAAAAAAATCAGAAATAGAACCACCATAGGAGGCACTCCCTGGCCTTACTACAGTCCTAATAGCAGCGGGGCCAACTGGATCGTGAACTGGAGCCTCCGATATCATAAGCCAAAATAAACGTTTGCTCTTTACAAAGCTGATTATCTCAGGTGTTTGCAATGGCAAACAGACACACACCACAATTTCAAAAAATAAAACAAAATAAAATAAAGCAATCCAGCTTTCTACCCTGTTCTGGAATCCCCGGCCATGCAGTGAGGAAGTCTTTGCAAACACTCTCATAGTGAAGCCCCTAGGTATGCATCCAAGCCACAAAACACTGAGTGGAGGCAGCAGCGAGGCACCCCTGGCCTCCAAGGCCTCCCGACCCTTGGGCCTCAGTCAGGGCAGGCAGACAGGCAGACCTTTCCAGGCCCATCTCCGTGCCTGATCCGCAGGCTGTGAGCACAATAGGAGGATTGTTCTACCCGTGACCTTGGCATTGGTTTGTTGCCAACAGCAGCAGCTGGAGCAGGTGTCCGGGGAACCATTTCTCCACCAGGTGCTTCTTCCCCAATCCTTACAAGGTGTTCTGAAAGGGAATTCAAAGGGCAGCTGCAGCGGAGGGTGAAGGGTGGAGACTCATCCCTTCTGCCTGTGGAGGGTCCTGTCAAAGTCAGCTTCCAAGTTCAGGCCCTGGTGGTGCTCAGCTTTGGCGGTGCAAGCAGCCATCCAGGGCTGAGCCATGTCCCCCCCTACCCCAGACCCTGCTGTGCCCTTGCTCTTAATGGGCTTGCTCTCCCCTGATAGTTGGGAAGGGCATGGCCAGCGGACCTCTTCCTGCTCACGTGGTCTTCTTGTTATTGTTGTTCTCATTTAGTAACACATGACGGTAGGATGTATTTTGGCAGATTATACAGACCTACAGTATAACTTGTTCTATGTGGGAATCCCGCTCTTTTTTTTTTTTTTAAAGATATTTATTTATTTATTTTAGTTCTCGGCAGACACAACATCTTTGTATGTGGTGCTGAGGATCGAACCCAGGCCGCACGCATGCCAGGCGAGCGTGCTACTGCTTGAGCCACATCCCCAGCCCCATGGAATCCCGCTCTTGTGGCTGTACATGATGCAGATTTACCCTGGTCATGTATGCAGACACAAGGCTGGGAACGTTAGGATTGATCCATTCTACTGTCTCTCCTGTTCCCCTGCCCCTCGAATCCCTTCGTTTCTCTTTGTCTAATCCAATGGATTCCTATTATTAACTTTCCCAACCTCCCTTGTTTTAGATTAGCATCCACAAATCAGAGAGAACATTTGGCCTTTGGGGTTTTTTTTTGGGGGGATTGGCTTATTTTGCTTAGCATGATAGTCTCCAGTCCTATCCATTTACTGGCAAACATCATTATTTTATTCTTCTTTATGGCTGAGTAATATTCCATTCTCTCTCTCTCTCTCTCTCTCTCTGTATGTGTGTGTGTGTGTATCACATTTTCTTTACTCATTCATCTGTTGAAGGACACTGAGGATGTTTCCACAACTTGGTTATTGTGAGTTGAGCTGCTGTACACACTGATGTGGCTGTGTCCCTATACTATGCTGATTTTAAATTCTTTGGATATTTACTGAGGAGTGGGATAACTGGGTCAATTAGTGGTTCCATTCCAAGTTTTCTAAGGAGTCTCCATACTGCTTTCCAGAGTGGTCCCACCAAGCTACAGTCCCACCAACAATATTCAATATTGTGAGAGTTCCTTTCTCCCCACATCCTTGCCAATATTTATTGTTACTTGTATTCTTTATAATTGCCATTCTGACTGGAGAGAGAGGAAATCTCAGTTTTAATTTTCTTTTTTTTTTTTTTTTTTTTTTTGTGTGTGTGTGTGGTGCTGGGGATTGAACCCATGGCCTTGTGCATGTGAGGCAAGCACTCTACCAACTGAGCTATGTCCCCAGCCACACACAAACACACACACACACACACTGTGGATTGAACCCAGGGCCTCATGCTTTCCAGGAAAGCCCTCTACCACTGAGCCACATCCCCAGCCCTCAGTTTAAATTTGCATTTCTCTAATTGCTAGAGATGTTGAACAATTCTTAAGTTTGGGCATTTTCTCTCAGTCCACTTTCCAGGGAGAGAGGAGGTTTTGCCAGGCTTCCTTGTTCCGAGGGAGCTGGTGCAGGAGGGAAGGAGAGAAGCCAGAGAGCTGCCAAGGCCACCAGGCCCAACAGATGTCCAGATGTCACAGGGCACAGAGGCTGAAGCCCAGGGCAGCTCATCCATTCATTCATATGTTGCTCCATTAATGCCTCCCACCAGCCTGTGGACCCCGACAGGTGGAGGAAGGATCAGCTCAGCCTCCAAGGCAGACACAGTGACCAATAAGAACAAAAGACTCCATCACTTTCTCATTTTTTCTGTATGCTTTCAAAATTGATTATTGCCACCCAAGTCACGATCAAATGTTTCCTCTAATGCCTGGTTTTCTTTTTCTCTTTTGCATTACTGGGAGTTGAACCCAGAGAGCCTCACCCATGCTAGGCAAGCACTGAGCTATGTGCCCAGCACTTTTATATTTTTACTTTTGATTTTGAGATAGTGTCTCACTAAGTTGCCCAGGCTGGCCTTGAACTTGTGATCCTCTTGCTTTATCCTCCTGAGTAGCTGGGATTACAGATGTGCTCCCACTGTGCCTGGCTTAATGTCTGATTTTCTAATGATATTTTTCTTTCTTTTTCTTTTTTTTTTTTTTTTTTGGTGGTGTTGAGAACAGACTCAGGGCCTCACACAGGCTAGACAAGCTGTCTATCGCTGAGCTACATCCCCAGCCCTAATGAATTTTTGACACATTCTTTTGAATTTTCTAGATCATCAACCATATCACCAACAATCAACAGCAGCTTTCTCGTGTGCTTTTTATCCTCCCTCCCAGACCTCCATGGGAAGGCGTGGGCCAACAGAAAGCTCATTCTGGTCAGGAGTGTTTGCTCTGATCCTGCCCTCCCTCTCCTAGTGAGATCCTATCCAAATGCTCACAAATCCCGAAACCTGACCAACTGGGTTCAGATCTCAGCTGCAACCACTTCCCAGCCATGGGACCTGGGTACACAGACAGCCTCCATTCCCTAGGGGTGAACCTGGGATAAGATCCATGTCTACCTCACCGAGATACTCCAGCAAAGGTAGACCATATCAGTCCAACAAGGGTGCTTAGCATGGTGTCTGGCAAACAGCAAGCACTCAATAAATGTGGGCAATGGGGACGGCGATGAAAGATGATGATCATGGTAATGATCATGGTGATGATGCTGAGGCTGAGACGTGGGCCTGTATAAGCTGATGGTGATGGTGACGATGGTGATTGTGATGACAATGATTGTGATGATGGTGGAGATTATGGTAACCAGGACGATGATGGTAGTTAGATGGTGACTAAGATGATGATGACAGTGATGGTGGTGGTGGTGATGGTGATGGTGATAATAGCTGTATTTTAAGTTAGATTTTTGTCTCTGTGACCAAAATACCCAACAAGAACAATGTAGAAGAGGAAAAGTTGGTTTTGGCTTATGGATTCAGAGGGTCCATCCATGGTTGGCCAGCTCCATTGCTTTGGGCCTGAGGTAAGGCAGAACATCATGGTGAAGGGACATGGCAGAGGGAAGCTATTCCTCTAATAGTGGCCAGAAAGAGTGGGGAGAGATAGAGAGAAGAATAAGGAGGAGGAGGAAGAGGAGAAGGAGGATGTGGAGGAGGAGGAGAAGGAGGAGTTGGAGGAGGAGAAGAAGGAGGAGGAGGAGGAGGAGGAGGAGGAGAAGGAGGAGTTGGAGGAGAAGGAGGAGGAGGAAGGGGAGGAGAAGGAGGAGAAGGAGAAGAAGGAGGAGGAGGAGGAAGAGAAGGAGAAGGAGGAGGAGGAGGAGGAGGAAGAGGAGAAGGTGGAGGAGAAGAAGGAGGAGGAGGAGGAGGAAGGGGAGGAGAAGGAGAAGAAGGAGGAGGGGGAGGAGAAGAAGGAGGAGGAGGAAGAGGAGGAGGAGGAGAAGGAGGAGGTGGAGGAGGAGGAGGTGGAGGAGAAGAAGAAGGAGGAGGAGGTGGAGGAGGAGAAGGTGGAGGATGTGGAGGAAAAGAAGAAGGAGGAGGAGGAGGAGGAGGAAGAGGAGTAGAAAAAGAAGGAGGAGAAGAAGGAGGAGGAGGAGGAGGAGGAAGAGGAGTAGAAAAAGAAGGAGGAGAAGAAGGAGGAGGAGGTGGTGGAAGAGGAGGAGGAGGAGGAGGAGGAGGAGGAGGTGGAGGAGGCCACCACAGGGAGGATGCACCTTCCAGGGCTCACCCCAGCAGTCCACCTCCTCCAGCCATGCCCCACCTGCCTACAGTCACCCCACAGGCTGTCCATTCAACCTGGATGGACTGATTACATCACAGGTCTTACAATCCACTCACTTCACCTCTGAACATTCCTCTATTAATGCAGGAGATTTGGGGGGGGGGTACTTCTTAACCAAATCCCAATAGTGATAATGATAGTGGTGGTGATACTGATGCTCAGGTGGTGTCCTATCTAAGTGTATGATAAGAGTGATAATGGTGGTGGTGTTGGTGATGGTGGTGACAATTATGGACCCCTTTGGACCCATTCATACAAGGAAAAGGAGGGGAGGATTGACCAAAGAGCTTCTAAGGCCCATTCTAGGTAGACTTCTATTGAAAGCCACAGCCTAAGGGGCCCCAGCAAACTTCCAGCTGCCAGCTGATTGGCTCCTCTGTGGTGATGCTTATTGGGCTGTTTCCCCGCCCTTTCAGACCATGGAGCTGCTCATTGGGGGACTCTTTTGGCTCCGCCCACACGACCCAGCCAATCGGCCTCAAGAGCAGGAGGAGTCGGGGGTTGAGTGGCTCGCTGGAAGCCGGTGGTGGCAGTTGGGCTCTGAGGGAATTCCTGAAGAGCTCCTGTGGTGCAGGAGTGTGTTCTAAAAATAAAGTTCGTTTCTGCTTGACAAGTGGCTCATGAATTGTGCCCAGCCAGACTGCGGCAGACTTCTATGAAATCTCCAACTATCCATAGAATCCACCCAAAGGACCCCCTGTGAGCAGGGCACTGGAGTCTGCTCTTCTAGCAGGAGTTTAGCTTTCATAGCTCACCAAGGCCACGGAGAAAGCAGTTTGCACCCTGATTTCTATGATGACATGTGGCCCTACAGCCTTTGCATGAGGACGTGGCTTTGAAGTATGCTGCCCTGTCTCAACAGCACATGCCCATTTGTACTTCTGGGCCAGCATCTTATGGAATAGTGACCCATGAACCCTTCCCTCTCTCTGGAGGAGCATAGAGATTATCTGTACCTCCATGGACAGAACCCCACCTCCTTAGATGCCTGGTAAATGAGCAGGACAACTTTCAGGAGCCTTGGATTCTGTTTTAGAGTCAGTGGATGTTACAAGTGTCCTCCCTCCTCCACGAGGAGTCGGGTCTCCTAAAATGACCTGCGGGATAACTGCACTGGGCTATGATGGTCTCACTGTTCCCACAGTAATGGATCAAGGAGCGCTTAGGACATCACCTTTCCTCCTGAGGAGAGGCAGCCTCTCAAGGAAGGAGGAACGGGTCTGGCTGGGTGGAGCAGGAGAGATCTGCAGACTGGGATGCAGACTGTCTGGGTAGAAAGTCAAAACAGCACATCGGCAGGCTCCTTTGAACTTTGATGGTCAGATTTTACCCTTGAAGATGGCTGCTCAGGATTATCGGCCAGAAAGTCATTCTTGGAATCAGTCTCTGGAGAGCTGTCCTGAAGGGCTGTGCTGGAGGGAATGAGACAGAGGAAATCCACAGGAGAGCATTCCCCCGGTGGCCTCTTCCTCCCCCATCATCCAGTCCCACCCTAGCCCATGGACCTCCCAGAGCAGCACCCGATGTGAGCTGGACCCAGCCTGGGCTGGCGTCAGGGCCAGGGACCCACTGCAGCCACAGAGACTCAAAGCCACGTCCTCCAACAGTGACAGGGAACTATCATTCAAGGGTGGGGGGGCACTCAAGAAAGTCCAGGAGTGGACCCCATGGGTAGAATATAAAGGGCAGGCTTTAGAAAGCCAGGCAGACCTTTGCTTTCAGAGGGGGACAGAGGAATCTGTGACTAAGAGGCCACCCATGTTCCACTCCTTGGGAAAATGCTGCATCTTCGTTAGTGTGTGCCACTGTATGGGACCCTCCAGCTACTGCTGCTTGACACCCCACCCATCAGGACACTGATTTGATGACTACAAATTGCTCCTTCCACCTACTAATCTGTGGGCCTCTTGGGAACCTTCATGACACCTGTTTGAGGTACTTAGGCACCCCCGCCCCGGGACTCTAGATGCTTCCTCACACGGCTGATTCGGGTACCCTCGGAACTTATTCTGCACTCCTGCAGACCTCAGGGACTCCAAGCACTTCTTGACACACCTGATCCAGGATTTAGAGGCTCCAGGTACTTCAATTATACTGAACGTGTGAATCAATGTCTTATGCAACCACTTTCTCCTTTGCTGCCCAAACCCAACTCCCAGCAGTCTCTCAATCCACACGGTTATCCCTCTCTACTAAGCGCTCCACCAGGTTCCAGGCCCAGGGGGTGCAGTTCTGAGCAAGCCAGATGAAGTCCCATGCTCCTGGAGCTGACGCTCCTTTGGAGAAGAGAAATGGAGATGAGTGACCAATTGCACGGGACAACTGTCCGTAGATCAGAGGCTCCAAAGAACACAGGGCAGAGAACCGTGGCAAAGTCCGCTCTACCCCTCTGCCCTGAGAAGGTGACATTGCAGTTGAAGGTTGAGAAGCCAAACTTCAAGAGGAGAGGAATGCAGGGGAGGGGACCATGGGGAGCCGAGGGGAGAGGAGAGCCCATGAGCTCACAGGTCACCTCCAGACATAGCTGCAAGGTACACGGAATGCATGGTGATACTGTAAGTTGTTGGGCTACTATGCTACTTATCACAATCATCCGTTTTCATTTTTGCTCCTCACAAGAGTCCCGGGAAGGAGGGAGGTGGGGGGGAATCGATATTCAGAAATCGATCTGATTTACAGCATCCACCGGTAAAATGAACCCTTGCTCCCTTCCCTCTCTGTATTAAAAAAAAAAAAATCGAGGACAATTCTTTCTAAAAAGTTGCTTCACACTGGAAAAATGCCGTAAAATTAATGTATCCCTGTAATGAGGACAGTCGTACTTGAACAATACGTCGGGCTATTGTCTGCTCCCTGGGGCTCGGCAAATAGACCTCTTGAGTTTGAATAAGACCCATTTGCCTGGGTCCAAATGTCAAGATTTATGTTAAATTGGATTTCTGAGGCTGCGATTGTGCGTACCACTCAGAGCAGCAGAGTGGGCCAATGCAAACAGCCCTTCTGAGCTCCATCCAGCCTGACCCAGTTAGGCAAAACAGGGGCAATTGCTCAATCCCAACACCCGGAACCAGGGGTGGGTGCTCTGAGCAGGGTCACCGTGTTCGCAGAGCCTGGGAACCCGCCTCGACAAAAGGAGACGCTCCAAGGACAAACGGGGTGGGTTAAAACAGAGACACCCCATCCCAGCAGGCGGAGTCTGGCTTTGTTCTCGAGGCCCACTTTCAGATTTGAACAGAGAATGGCAATAGGAATTTCCTGGGCCAACCCAGTTGTTGACCTGGACCATGTCTGGGACATCCTCCAGACATAACTGAGGAGCACCGAGTATCTTTAAAACCCACCAACCAGACCGGGTCAGGAACAGGGGTTCGCTGCCAGACCCTGCATGCAGGAATTTGGATGTGGGGGTGGGGTGGACTGAGAATGAGAGTGAGGGGGGGCATACATCTTGCTAGGGCTCCCCCTGGGCTTCACGAGGAAACTCACAGATACAGAGCAGCAACTGACCACCTTCTGAAGACCACCACCAAGTCTCTTTCGCATGCATTATCTCATTTAATGTTTTCAAAATTTGCTTTCAATGAAGGTCGGTTCAAACACAGATCTCCTCCTACCTGTCAGGCATTGTCCTAGGCACTGGGGGGGTGGTGCTTTCCAAAAGCTTATTTCCCGTGGGGCTTCGAAAAGGGGAAGAGAAAGATACCATTTTAATAAAAATATAACTTCTGATGGTGACACGATCCGCTCTGGGTTTGATTCCCAGATGCACCCTTGGGGTAGACTGTCTCGTTGTCCCCCAATATCAAAGTTCTTCCTTGGTGGCAGAACCCCAAATTTTACCTGTGTCCCTAACACTTAAAACAAAGACTTCTCCCAGTCTCTCTGTGCTGGGTGAAGCACTGACCTAAGTTGTGGCTCATGAGATATAAGCTGAAGCCATGTATACAATTTTAATTTTCCTTAAAGGCACAGGATATGACCTTCCTCCATTTTTTCCTTATAATGTAGACATAATGGCTGGCGCTCCAGCAGCTATTTTGGACCCTGGAAGAAATAAGCTATTTTATTTTGTCTGTGATTTTTTTTTTGGAGTTCTGTTTCCATTAGTCTTAGCTGCACCTAATCTTAACCAAGTCCCTCCTACTAACTGTGTAACTTTGGGCAATGGGTTCAATCCTTCCAAGTCTCCGTTTCCTCAGCTAAAATGATGAGACTGATTAGAATACCCACTTCACATGTTTGCACGATGCCGGTCGCTTTCACACCTGAGAATGAGTCAGAATCCCTTGGAGCTTATTAAACCGCAGAAGGCTAAGACCTGCCTGCACTTCTGATTTAGTAGAAACCTGTAAGTTTGCATTTCTAATAAGTTCCTAGATGATATTGCAGGTGCAGGTGGCCAGAGGTCACCCTTGGAGGGTGGCAACCTCAGTGTGACCCCCTGATGAAGAGACGTGAAGAGGGCTTGGGCTCAGCCGGCACATGTGATTTCTCTCCTTTTGGGTCTCAGTGTCCGGTCAAACACGGTGCCGATACCTCTCACCTTCATGCCCGCCCTCAGGCCTCAGAGACCCTAATCCTCTATTTTTGCAGGAGTGAATCTAACTTGAATGTTGCTTGCAGAAGGCACCAGTGGAGGCCAGTGGCCCATCCCCAGGAGAGACCTCTGCATTGCAAGCCTGTTTTTTTCATCTACAAAGAATCCATCCCCATTACCACGAGGCACAGGGGCTCACTGCTTGATCCATTCGGCAGAAGCTCTCCCTCCCAGGCCTCCCTTCTGCCACCACATGCCATGGTGAGTGGGTGAGGCCTGGGGCTGCCAGATGGTCCATACATGGACAGGCATGAGCTCCAGATGTGCCCAGGCCATCAGAAACTCCATTTCCCCATTTAGCATTCAGGGGGTGGTACAGAGTGAGTCTCGAGGCTGGGATCCTGCATCAGGGTGAGCAGAACCAATAGGATGTAAATAGGATAATAAGAGGGATTATGAGACCAACTTGGACAACGGGAGGCTGAAGAGTCCCACAATGACTTATCTGCAGGCTGGAGAGCTGGGGAAACCAGTAGCCGCTCAGTCCCAGAAGCTGGGAACCTCAAAATAAGGGGGACCAATGTCACAGTCCGAGGCTGATGGCTTGAAAGCCCCATGGAGAGTAACTGGGGCCAATGCATGTTCAAATCTCAGAGAACCTGGAGATTGATGTCCGTAGGAAATGGGAGCAGAAAGACCACACCCACCCAGGAAGAGATAGGCCTGCACATACCTGCACCTGTGAGCTTCTTCCTTCTTCCATTTTTTGGTTCCTTCCAGGCCCCCAGCCTATTGGATGGTGCCGCCCACATTCAGGGTGCTTCCCACTGAGTTCACTAACCCACGCGTCAATCATGTCTGCAAACACCCTCATAGACACACCCAGAAGTGTACTTGAGTTCATCGGCCTTCTGTCACTGTGACAAAGTACATGAGAAAAATTAACTTAAAGGTAAGAAAGGTTCATTTTGGCTCAGGGTTTCAGAGGTTTGAGTTCACAGTTGCTTGTTACTTGGGGCCTGTGGTAGCTCACAACATCATGGTGGGAGCACATGGCAGAGGAGGCAAATTCACCCTGACCATGGCAACCAGGGAAATAAAAGAGGGGGAGACTGGAGTCCCA
Organism: Marmota monax; assembly: GCF_021218885.2. NCBI lineage: Eukaryota > Metazoa > Chordata > Mammalia > Rodentia > Sciuridae > Marmota > Marmota monax. Next base: position 468,012 of record NW_026693329.1, read on the forward strand.
ATGTCCCCTTTGAGGACATGCCCCCCAATAGCCTAACTTCTTCCCACTAAGGCCCACCCCTCAAAGGTCCCACCCAGTCCTAACAGCACCACAGTCTCAGGACCAAACCTTCAACACATGAGCCTTTGGGTGACATTTTGAGATCCCAACTCTAGCCATGCGCGACCAGTTTCTATAAGTCTCTCAGTCTAGGCAAAGGGACAACCAAGGTCAACCATATAGATCCCTTTCTCCACTGGCCACTTGGGTCAAACCTCGGCTTCGCTCAGCCGAGGAACCTGCCCTCTTTCTTCAAAGGAAGCCTTCTTCCTTGATGAGAGGTGCTGATGCCCAGTCTTACCATGGCCCGGGAGACCTCTTGCTGCACAGCCTCCCTGCAAAAGACTGACCTATCCTTAGGACCCCTGGGCACCAGCAGACACCAAGAGCCCAGGTTGGGACAGCACCGTTAATGCAGCCTGAGCCTGAGCAGTTCCCAGCCCACTCCCAGCCACCTTCGACATGAGGGTAAGTGTTAACTACTAAACAGAGGTACAGTGTGAGGCCATTAGGGAAGGCACACAGGTCCCCTGACTAAGGTTTAGAGGGCAGAGTTCGGTCCACATCTCAGCTTTGGCTGCCCCTTAGTTACATGAACTTGGGTGGAACTTTCTGAATCTCAATTTCCTGCCCTGTAAAATGGAAATTTAATGCTGTTTAAACAAGATACTTGGTTGTAAGCAATATAAGCCAAGTCTGCTAATTTAAGCAAAAAAGACATTTCTTTTTTTTAAGTCTTTTTAAATACATTTATTTATTTATTTATTGCACCTGAAATATCTTTATTTTTATTTTTCTTTCTATTTTTTAAAGTAATTTTTAATTTATATATTATAGCAAAATGCATTTTAATTCTTATTACATATATAGAGCACAATTTTTCATATCTTTGGTTGTATACATAGTATATTCACACCAATTTTTGTCTTCATACCTTACTCTGGATAGAAACAATCATCACATTCCACCATTATTAATTACCCTCTGCCCCTTCCCTTCCCCTCCCACCCCTCTGCCCTATCTAGAGTCCGCCTATTCCTCCCATGCTCCCCCTCCCTATCCCACTATGAATCAGCCTCCTTATATCAGAGAAAACATTCAGCATTTGGTTTTTTGGGATTGGCTAACTTCACTTAGCATTATCTTCTCCAGCTCCATCCATTTACCTGCAAATGCCATGATTTTATTCTCTTTTATTGCTGAGTAATATCCCATTGTGTACATATGCCACATTTTTTTAATCCATTCATCCATTGAAGGGATCTAGGTTGGTTCCACAGTTTAGCTATTGTGAATTGTGCTGCTATAAACATTGATGTGGCTGTGTCCCTAGAGCATGCTGTTTTCAAGTCCTTTTGGTACAGACCAAGGAGAGAGATAGCTGGGTCAAATAGTGTTTCCATTCCAATTTTCCCAGAAATCTCCATACTGCTTTCTACATTGGCTGCACCAATTTGCAGTCCCACCAGCAATGTATGAGTGTGCCTTTTTCCCGATATCCTCACCAACACTTGTTATTGTTTGTCTTCATAATAGCTGCCATTCTGACTGGAGTGAGATGAAATCTTAGAGTAGTTTTGATTTGCATTTCTCTAATTGGTAGAGATGATGAACATTTTTTTCATGTGTTTGTTGATTGATTGTACATCATCTGAGAAGTGTCTCTCCAGGTCTTTGGCCCATTTATTGATTGAGTTATATATATATTTTTTGGTGCTTAGCTTTTTTTATATATATTATTTCTTACATACATTACAATCGTGGAGTGTATTACATTCATATTTTTTGCATTACAATTCTTAATACACCTTTATACCTCAATTTATCAAATCTCTGTTAGAATATATGGTATGTTGTTTGTATATATGGTATTTATTTATTTATTTATATGTGGTGCTGAGGATCGAACCCAGGGCCTCACACATGCTAGGTGAGCGCTCTACCCCTGAGCCACAGCCCCAGCCCCTGAAAAGGCATTTCTTAACTGGATATTGGCATACACCTGGGCACCAAGAGATGGGCACAATAATATTCCTAGCGGCACCCTTCAAACACAAAATGCCCCCCACGAGGGAGCAGGTGAACCCTTGTGGCATATCCATGCCACATGACGGAGGGCGAGCAAACATCCATCACATGAGCCCAGGGATGGGTGCCACTGTCAGGAGTCAAGGGACCGATACCCAGAGGGTGCACAGACACAGTTCCGTTTATGTAAAGTCAGAAACACGTCCATCAAATCTAGAACTGTGGACGGTGCTTGCATCTGGGAGAAGGGCCTAGGAGAGCCAAGGGAGGCACTGGCCATGGCCACGATCTTTTTTTTTTTTTTTTTGTCTGAGTTCCGATTTCACACGTGTGTTTGCTTTGCCAAAATTCATTGAGCTGCTGCTCAGCCCTGTGCATTTTCTGTATGTTATATGATGGGTCAATAGGAAAGCTGAATTAAAACATACTAGGGCAGGTGAGGTGGCTCACAGGAGCCCTGGGAGGGCAAGAGAGCTAGCCCTGAGTGCCACGGCATCCAGAACAGTGCCCCTCTTCCTGGCTCTGAGCTGGCCCAAGAGAGATTGACCATTAAGCTCCAGGATAGAAGGGTCAGGACTGAATCTCAGCCCTGCCACCCCTTCACTGTGGGACCCTGGACAAGTCCTTGAACCTTTCTGATTCTGTGACCTCATGTAGTATGGGGAATGACCCCTCTGTCATAATAACCTGTCATTACCAGGCACTCTCCTGGGAACCTGGTCACTCATGGCACAATGGATCCTGGGTGATCCCTCCTCCTCATGGCAGAGCGCAGGTGAGCCTGTCTGATTGGCTGGCCCTGGCCCCGCCCACACACCCCTACATGGGACGTGGGAGCAGGGACTGAGACTTGGAAAGAACCCCAGAGGCCAGCTCTACCCTGCACGGTAGGTGACTCTCCAGATGTCCCCAGAGATTCTGATGTGCCTGATCTGGGGAGAGGCCAAAATACTGCCGTCGTTAATTTTAACCTCTCTAAATGATTTCAGTATGAGTCAGAGCTGAGAGCCTTTTCCCAGAATTTTCACTTTGGAATCCTGAAAACTTTTTTAAAAAAGGAAAGGATCTGGTGATCCAGCAGCCCCATATCTGTCACGGTTTCTGTCCATTCAAACCTAGTACTACTACAGTTACTCCCCCCGCCCCCTCCTTGTCCACGCCTTTGTTTTTCCTTGTTTTCAATCATCTGTGGTCAACCATGGTCTGAAAAATTAAATAGAAAATTCCCAAAATAAATAATTCACAAGTTTCAGATCATGTGCCATTCACAGTGGCATGACAAACTGTCCTACTCTTCCTCCCCATTCTGCCTGGGAAGTGCGCCATCTCTTTGTCCAGTGGATCCATGCTGTATAAGCTACCCCCCCGTTAGTCACTTGGTAGCTGTTTCAATGGTCAGATCAACCAGGAAGTGTCACAGTGCTTGTGTGCAAGCAACTTGTATTCTACTTAATAATGCTCCCACGGTACAAGAATGCGATGCTGGCATTTCATTACATTTTGCTGTTATAATTGTTCTATTTTATTCTTAGTGATTATTGTTAATTTCTTACTGGGCCTCATTTACAAATTAAACTTCATCATAGCTATGCACATATGTGAAAAAACACCATATTTTAGGGTTCAGTATCACTCAGTTCTAGGCATTTATGGGGCGGAGTCTTAGAATGTCTCAAGCATGGAAAGGGGGCTGACTGTATACCTTAATTTAAATGAACCTGATGTCTATGCTTAGAAAATGAGGCTGTTGTGGAGACAATTTCCCAAGGACTTGTTCGCATTTGTTTTCACGTGGCATGTAAACAGTTAAAATATGACTTAGTTTTGGGTGGGGGATGTGGCTCAGTCAGTAGAGTGCTTGCCTCACATGCACGAGGCCCTGGATTCAATCCCCAGCACCACTCACACGTACAAAAAAAAATTGGATTTCATTTTGCTGTATCATACCTGCTTTCAGTAATTTCCAAACCAGGTGGGGTTAGGAATGAATAAGAGTTATGTGTGGGAGCATGCAGGAGCCACTTGGAAGGACTTTGACGGTCTGCTGATTATCTGGCCAAGCAAGACCAGGTGCCCTGGGTCTTAACTGTCCTTGGGTTCCATAGAGCATTAAAAAAAGAAATAAGGAAATGAGTTGCAGGAAGGTCAGCTATTCTGGGAACTGGACTGAGATTGCTGTCAGTGGCTGGCCGGGCCCTTGCCTCTCTCTTGAGTTACCTCTGGCCTCCTTGTCTCACCTTGGCATAGTCTGGAAAGGCCACCTCCATTGTTACCTACAGTTACTGTAACAGATCACCCCCAACTTGCTGGCTCCCAACAACACACATTTATTGGTCTTCCCGTTCTGGAGGGCAGAAGTCCAAGGTCAAGGTGACAGTGGGTCTGCATCCCCCTGAAAGCCCTGGGGGAGGATCCTTCCTTCCACTTGCAGCTCTGGTGACACCAGGTATTCTCTGGCTTACGGCCACATCACTCCAGCCTCCGTCTCCATCTTTACCTGGGCTTCTGTGTCTGCATCTCTCTCCTCTCTTCAGCTCTCTTGCCATTGGATTTACGACTCGCTCACACAATTCAGATCCATCTCAAGATCCTCGATCGCATCTGCAACGACCCTATTTCCAAATAAGATCATGTTCTTGGTTTCTGAGAAGCAGACATCTATTTGGGGGTGGGGGGAGGGATCACAATGCAGCCCACCATGTCACCTTTGCCCAAAGTGCCTTTTTTTTTTCCGAGGTGGGAGGAGCTTGGGATTGAACCATACATGCCAGGCAAGCGCTCTACCTCTGCCTCCCCAGATGCCTCCCGGGATTCTGATTGATCTGATCTGGAGAGAGGTCAAGACACTGACATTGTTCCTTATCTGTTTATGGCACTAGGGATCGAACTCAGAGCCCCACGCACGCCAGGCACGAGTTCTACCGCTGAGCCACATCCCCAGCCCTGCCGTAGTTCACTTTAAGCTCCCCCAAAGGGTTCCAGGATGGGTTAGAGCTGACAGCATCTGCCCTGAATCTTTGCTTCTGAATCTGAAAACTTTTTAAAGGGAAAGGATCTGCTCACCCCATAGCCCCAGAGACGGCAGCATCTGTCCACTAAGGCTAGCACCACTGCGGTTATGCAGTTATTCTGCCTTGTCCTGCTTCATCCTTACTGTTGTTAGGCTACATGGGTTCCGCCTTCTTATTCCAACAGTATATTTCCACCAAGCTCTGGGTTTCAGATTTGGCAGAGTACCAACTTCTGGATGGCCCTTCCCCTAGGGCGTTATCCAGCGAGCTTGGGGCCGACATCCTCAAATTCCAGGGCTCTGCTTATTTAAGGTTAAAAGGCAGATTGTAACTGAGTAGAGCAGTCCTGGGGCGGAGCTCAGGATTCTGCATTTCCAATAAAAGCTCCCAGGTGATGCCCGCAAAGCTGCTGGCCAAGGGACCACAGTTTGAGTAGCAAACCATCTGGTGCCTATGAGAAGGGTCAGGCACTCAGAGAAGCCCTAGGTCTACCAACTAACTACCTTCTAACTGGACGTGTCCCAGATTGTCCTCACCCCAGGACAAGCCAGCCTCGGTCACTAAGCGAGGCCCTAAGTAACGTATGGAGACTCTGTCTCAAAATAAAATATAAAAAGGGGCTGGGGATGTGTGCTCAGTGGTTAAGTGCCCCTGGGTTCAATCCCTGTGCAAAACAACAACAGCAACAAAAAATACATTCATCCCGTTTAACACGACCCCAGAAGCCCGGCTGTCTATCACTGGAACTTGTCATTCACTGCAACTATAGGCATCGATAATATCTGTAAACAACCACAAATTCCTTTAGGAGGGAGTCAGACTCTACCAAGCACACATAGTCATGACTCTCCTTGTGTTTTTGCCATCCCACTTGAGACTTTCCTCTGGGTTAATGGATAGAGGCGAGCCGGAAGTGGCTTGTCCAGCTCTGGCTGATGCAGACCTTGACCTTTCCAGGAACATTTCCAAACCAGGCATCTGCGGATGGCTTACCTCATCCCCTGGCCCCTCCCACTACCCTTGCATTCCCCAAGAAGGAAGTTACTATTTTCTTTATCTATTTTGGTACTGGGGATTGAACCCAGGAGGTGCGTAACCACGGAGCCACATCCCCAGCCCTTTGTATTTTTTTTTTTTTTTTGAGACAGGGTCTTGCTGAGTTGCCTAGGCTAAATTGTTGAGGCTGGCCTCTAACTTGTGAGCCTTCTGCCTCAGCCTCCTGAGTCGCAGGGATTACAGGCGTTTGTCACTGTGCCCTGCTGGAAGTTATTATTTGACACGAGGGGAGGGAGAAGATGAAAGGAATTTCCCCAGAGGCAGTTGTACCTGAGGGGTGGGGGTCTGCACCCTGCTGAAAAGACAGAAAAATAGTATCACCTCCTGATGGTCACCCTGTCAGTCCAATCAGCTGTGCGTCACTTCAAACAGGAAGGAAGGGAGGGAGGAAGAAACCTGGTAGCTCCTGGTCACTCCACACTGGCCCAGTGGTTGTCACAGTATGAAGACCTGTTTCCCAAGAGGAATTACTTCTGGAAGTGATGAGCTCACTGTCACAGGAGATATATCAGCAGAGGTCAGATGAAGGACCTTTTCCGTTTACTCTCTGATGGGAAGAGTCAAAAAAAGGGACCATGAGTTTGAAAAGACTAAAAATTCCCTGTTGAGATAGGGACAGTATGAGTGACCACCAGGGGTCCTTCTGATGGATGTGATCTGTGGTTGGTTTTCAAATTAGTCTCTGCAACCCTTCCGTTTCCTTTGGGAGAGCACCTCTTTCCCTGAGACCATGTGGGAGGCTGTAGGTCACATTGCCCTCTTCTGCCTGCCTCCCAGGGCAATTTAATAATAAGCTGAAAGCTAAGGAAACCAGAGTGGGATGTGAGAGGTGGAGAATCCTGGCAGCGATTCCTGCCCCTGGATCCAGCTGTGCCTGAAGCTAGCAAGACCCATCCATCATGGTTCTCCGCAATCGTATCGGAAACGAAACCCTGTCTTAAGGGCTTTGCTTTTTTACTTTTGCTTAAGCTAACTTGAAGTGGACTTCTACGCCCACAATGAAAATGACCCTAGCTAATGACTTTTTCCGTAGCAGGGAAATGTATGTTCTAGCAGTAATAGAAAGGACTGAGCCCCATCCCCAGCCCTATTTTTATTTTATTTAGAGATAAGTTCTCACTGAGTTGATTAGCACCTCACTTTTGTTGAGGCTGGCTTTGAACTCATGATCCTCCTGCCTCAGTCCCTGAGCCACTGGGATTACAGGTGTGCACCACTGTGCCCGGCCAGAAGCTGTGTTTTATGTTTTCTCAGCTAGCTTCTGCACGTGCATTCCAAGCGGCTCCTTAAATCGACGAAAAAGATCTTTCTTTAACCACGGCCGATGTGGACCGAGTCCTCGCTCGGTTCCTGGCTGGGGCTGTGGACTTGACCTGGGGTATGTCACCTCATCCACCCACAGTGGAAGAGTTTCTATGTCATCCTCATTTCACAGGTGACCAAGGTCCCAAGAAGGTAACTTTCCCAAGGTCACAAGCTGCTGTGTATGTAGGGGCCTGAATCTTAACACCAGTACATATTATTCCAGCTCCTTCTCACTTTAACATCGACATTACCAACACAATGGTTCTTTTATGATTAAAAAAAAAAAATGAAAAGATAGGCCACATCATCTCCACCACCAAATGCATACACTCTCTCCCCTCTGGCCGCCCCGCCAGGGGCCTGAAACCAAGACACCATGTTCTCTCTGAGTTCTTAGCCATTATCACCTGTAATCAACCCAAACAGTGTTTTCCCCCAGAAAGCCCAGGGTGGCGGCAGCGGCGGAGGTGGTGGCGGCGGAGGTGGTGGTGGTGGGAGTGGAATTTGTGGAGAGCTCAGTTGCAGGCCACTTGTGCATGTCTAATTGTGTTTTCTGTGTCAGAAGGGCGGGCTGCACTCGTCACAGGCTCATTAGGAGCCTGGCCAAGGGGGTTGTTTGTGATTTCAGGGCTGGCTGAGGAAAGCACTGGCCAGTGTTTGTGCTCCAAGTGGACCTCCTGCTGGGCGGTGAGTCAAGTGTCCAATCAGCACCCCTCCCCCTTTTTTGTTGATTTTCCCCAAGTTTCTATTTGTTTTGCTCTTGCAGACAGAAGTCAAAGACAAACTGTGGTTCCCCCGTGGGCCAGGAGAGCTGATTTTTCTGGTCCTTCTAGAACCACAGCAAACCCCATGGTTTAACCACGGCCGACGTGGACCAAGTCCTCACCCCATTCCTGGCTGGGGCCGTGGACTTGACCTGGGGTATCTCACCTCATCAGGGTGGCCATGGTATGTCAAGCACCTGCTGTACAGTAGTGGTCCACTTTCTATCCAAGGTCCCCTGGGGGCTGCTTATCGCATTAGCAAAAATCCTAGTCTGCCATGATTGCATCCTGCCGGGGACCTTTCCATGAAGCCAAAACAGCAAGCTCTACCTTCAGCCCAATTAAATGTCAGTGAGATTAATCTTCTTTTCCAATCACATTTTATAACACCCAGCTGGTTTTGCTAAACTCACATGCTTCTGCATTATGGTGGGAGGCACTAACGTTTACCAGGGTATACCGCTTTTCCTGGGTGCAGTTCATTGCAACTCACTGTTGTGTAACCACCGTCATCTCCAGAACACTGCCCATCTTTCCAAGCAAAACTCTGTACCCATTAAGGGCTAACTCCCCTGCCCTCCTCTCCGGGTCCCTGGCAACCACCATTTATTTTCCGTCTCTGAATTTGACTATTTAGGTATCCCACATAAGTGGGATCAGAAAGTGTCTGTCCTTTAGCGACTGGCCTATTTCACTCAGCATCATGTCCCCAAGGTTCATCCTTGTTGAAGCATGTGTTAGAATGTCCTTCCTCTTTAAGGCTGAACGATACCCCCACTGTACGTACGTACCACATTGTGGGTCTGCACTCGTCCAGTGGTGAACCTTTGCACTGCTTCTACTTTGGGGCTGTTGTGAATAACCCTGCTATGAACCTAGGGGGGTAGAAATATCTGTGTTAGTCAGCTTTCTGTCACTGTGACAAAAGGCCTGAGATAATCAACTTATAAGAAGAAAAGGTCAATTTTTTTGGATCACAATTTCACAGGTTTCCGTTCATGGGCACTTTGGGATCTGTGGTGGCACAGTACAACATGACATTAGCCAGTGGTGAAGAAGGCCTGCCTGCTCATCTCATGAAGTGATAGGAAGGGGTTGCGGTCCCAATATCCCCTTTAAGAACACATTCCTAGTGACCTAACTTCCTCCTACTAAGTCATACTAAAGTTTCCACCATCTCCTAGTCTCACTAGCTGAGGACCAAGCCATCAACACAGGGGACAATGAAGATCCAAACTACATCCGGGCACAGTGGCTCAGGCCTGTAATCCCAGTGGCTCGGGAGGCTCAAGCAGGAAGATCACACAACAAATTCAGCTTCGGCAATTTAGCTAGGCTTTTAACTAACTTAGTGAGACCCTGTCTCGAAATAGAAAAGGGTTGAGGATGTGGCTCAGTGGTTAAATGCTCCAGGGTTCAATACCTGGTGCGCACACACACACACACACTCTAAACTAGAGCAATAGAGCAATATCTGTTTAGGTCCTTGCTTTCAATTCTTTGGGGGTATATACCTAAAAGTGGAATTGCTAGCATGCAGTAATTCTTAATTCTGTGTTTGTTTGTTTGTTTGTTTGTTTTGAGAAACTGGCATATTAGACCCAGTTCAATCCAACACCAATTCAGCAAACATTTATTGAGCATCTGCTGTTTGCCAGATGAGACCCTCCATAGAGGCCCTCCACGGAGCTCCCTTAGAGAGAAAACTGCAGATATGTGGATAGATAAGGCATGAAGACCGACCACTCCCTCTACCGTAATTATAATAATAGGGCCCACAGCACCCTGCGAGTCCTGGGCTTTCTGAGTCTCACATAAAGATGAGCAGCCCAAACTCCAGAAAGGGATGCAAAAAGGAGATTCTTGCTTTAACAGGGTCTGCCCTTCCTCTGGTCCCCAGCTTGGTTACCTCTGGGCTTTTCAGAGGGAGGCAACAGTGACTTCTGAGAAGGGTCCTTTCCTGCTCTAGGAGGACCTGCTAATGGAAACAGAGCCGCCCTTCTGCAGGGTAGCAGGGAGCAGCCTTGAATGGCTGGTGTTACAGTGTGACGTTGCTGACCTGCCCTGAGGCAGTGGGGTCCATGCTGACAACACTGTGCACTTGAGCTCAGCAGTGTGGTGGACAGGAACCACTGGACCACCCAGAGGCAGACCCCCGCAAGCTCTGGCAAACCGGCTTTCCTACCTTGAGCCCCAGGGCCTTCTTAATCCTCATGGAAAAATAAGATCCCCTCTTGATTAGCCTCAGTGTTTTATTACATCTGAATATCCTGAGTTTTGGCCTCCTGTAATGTGGCCGTATAAGCTGATTCCAGAACCCATCCAAATGTGCTGTGACCATGCCAGATTCAGACGGACGAAGGACAGCAGAGGGGACAGGGATGGGGGACCCTGAGAAGTTCAGGTAACCTTAGCCGAGGCCAGTGTGAGACCATCCATCCGTCCCTCTGTCTTCCTGTGTGGTGGCCGGCACCCCTAGCCGCTGAGTGGCAGACAGCCTGCTGCAGCTCCAGCCGGTGACCTCATTGACCGGGAGGCCTTCTTTGATGTGGACGAGGCTTCATAACCTTTGGAGGTCCAGGCAGTAACTTGGCCACCAGCTCACAGCTCAGGTGCGCCCTTGGGGAGGGAGCAGGCGTGTGTGTCCTGCAGTCTGGAAGCTTGCCCCTTTGATCCAGCCCGTGAAAAATGACTCACTCACTCGCACCCTGGTTAGAGACTTTGGTGTCTCCCAGAAGCCGCAAGCAGCCTGGCCTTGCTCATCCTCAAGCAAGGTATCGGTGACACCGTCAGCCTGCTGCAGGCAAAATGCTCCTTTCTCCAAGTATATCTGACAGGATGACTCACCCCCTGTGACCCAGGTTAACAAATGCACACAGGCAGGGAGCAGGGCACCCGAGGCTTCTGGGGAAGGGTCAGGGGATAAGGATAAACAAGAGCAAATGGGGGAGGGGGAGGGGGAGGGTGGAAAGCTCACCCTTGCAGCCACAGGAAGGCACTCTAAACCCAGGCGTGGGGCCGTATACAATGGGCATCTTGGTATCCTGCTACTGTCACGCACTAAACTCAGGATTTCACCGGGAGGTTCTCTAATCAGCTGGTCATCGACCAGATGTTGGCTTTGAGATTGCCTGCCTATCACTACAACCACAAATGCCAACTGACCTGTACAGGTGCTATGCCTTGGCACTGTGAAAAAAAAATTTTTTTTTTTCTTTATACTGGGGAGTGAACCCAGGGGCACTTAATCACTGAGCCACATCCCCAGAACTTTTACAAAATCTATTTTATTTAAAGACAGGGTCTCACTGAGTTGCCCAGGGCCTCGCTAAGTTGCTGATCCTGGCTTCAAACTCATGATCCTCCTGCCTCAGCCTCCCCAGCTGCTGGGAGTACAGGTGTGCTCTATCGCATCCAGCTGCTGACAGATCATGCAGAGATGGAGTACAGAACTCTAGATTTCAGAGACAGTAGTATCAGTCTTGGAGACACATTCATGAGACACAGTCTTGGATGATGGAAATGTACCAGAGGCCTTCTGGAAAAGTCTTGGGGTGACTTGACTGCAATCATCTGGCTTCCTGGTTTTGAAGTTGGTATGATGGCTGGAACCATAGCAGCCGTCTTGCAACTAAAAGGCAACAATCTTAAAGACCAATGAGCAACACAACGAAGATAACACAGAGGAGGAAGGAAAGGTTTGCCTGGTCTTATTTAATGATTCCCTTGGGCAAGCCTGTAGCTGCCAATCTTCCCTCTTAATGTTAGGAGGGAAACTGTCTCCAGATATTATAAGGTGCTTTTGGATGATTCTGTTATTTGTAGCCAAAAGCATTGCTGACTGTTCCATGCAGATCCTGGGGGACTATAGAAAAGAGAGAAAATAATTTTCATTTGGATGGATTAGGGGGAAAAAAGGGTGGAGAAGCATGTAACTTAGTTCTCAAACAATCTGATTTCTATGGAAGAGGCTGAAGAAAAAGTATTCTGAAAAAAAAAAAAACGATCCATTCGGAGATGATAATTATAGCATCAGCAGCTGGAGTGCAGCTCTGTAAAAAAGCACTTGCCTAGCATGCACGGTGCATGATCTGATCCCCAGCACAGCAAAGCAACAACAACAACATTTCTTTAGCATCTACTATAGTCCAGATGGTGCTCTAAGGACTCATACATAGACGGGTTCACAGCAACCCAGCAAGACAGATATTACTATCATGTGCATTTTGCAGAGAGAAAATAGCTTCAGAGAAGTCCAATAACTCTGGAGTCGTCTTTGTTCTTAACACTTATCTCTTTCCCCTCAATCTGAGAATGTTTCCCTAGGGTTGAAGGACAGGGGCTGGGGGGGCTGGGGTGGCAAAAGTCAAGGAGAAAGGAAGGCAAAGGAGGGTCAGTGTTTGGGGCAGAGACAGCAGGGTCAGAAGGTGGGGGGGGGGATCAGAGAGAAGCATCAGAAACTATGTGAGCCTGCAGATGTCCGTTATGGCACTGTTCCAACGAGCAGAGGGCTGGCTATAACCAACTGTCCGTCGATGGGATACGGCTGAGCACATCGCAGCCCATCCACATCATGGAATGTCATGCAAAAAAAGAACGAAGATGCTCATCATGAGCTGATTCGAAAAGGTCTCCAGAATACAGCATGGTAAGTGGAAATTCGAGGTGAGAGGAAAGTGGCCCTGTTAGTTTCTGTTACTGTAACAGATGCCTGAGATGGCCAACTTACAAGGCAAAAAGGTTCATTTTGGCTCTTGGTTTCAGCCCACACTCACTTGGCCCCCCATTATGGTTTGGATCGTAAATGGCCCCAAAAGGCTCATGGGTTGAAGGCTTGGTCTCCACAACGGTTCCATTGGGAGGTAGCAGAGCCTTTAGGAGATGGAGACTAGTGGAAGGATTTGGGTCACTGGGGGACATGTCCTTGAAGGAGATATTGGGATCCCAGCCCCTTCCTCTCCCTCTCTAGGCTTCCTGGCCAAGAGGTCAGTGACTCCCTCTGCCATGATGTGTTGCCTCACCACGCAGCCCAAAGCAATGTGGCCACAGACTGAAAGTCTGAAACCAAGAGCCCAAATAAGCCTTTCTTCTTTATAAGTTGATTTTCTCAGGTATTTTGTCACAGTGATGAAAGCTGACTAATACAGCCCTGTGGCTTTTGGATCTGTGGCAAAGCGGCGCATCATGGTGGGTAGCATGTGGGGGATCCAGTGTCTTCTCTCATGGTGTCCAAGAAGTAAAGGGAGAGAAAAAGGAAAAGACTGAGGTCCCTCAAGCCCTTCAAGGACATGGCCCCAGAGACCTAAAGACTTCCCACTAGGCTCACCCTTCAACACATGGGCTTTAGGGGATGCTCATATCCAAGCTGTGCAATGCTACTAATTTTGGGGTATTTTAAAGGGAGGTAGGGAGGAAATATCTATTGCTGTGCATCAAAACTGTGGAAGGATAATTACTAAGCTGAAACAGTCGGTGTGCCCCTATGAGCTGGGGCATGGCGGGAAGTTGTCTCCATATAGGGCTGTGTTTTTGAACCAGGTGAATGCACACAGATTGGGGAAAAAGTCAAGGGTATAAAGAAAGTGTGGGACAGAAGGGTAGAATAGGGATCTGCCCAAAGTCGGTCGGTAGAAGTGTGGAGCAGAAAAATGGGAGAGGAGGGAGGAGGCAGGATCCGTTGCAGGAAGAGAATGAACTTCTTGATTAAGAGCCGGCCCTTTGGGCTGGAGTTGGGGCTCAGGGGTAAAGCGCTTGCCTCCCATGTGTGAGACCCTGGGTTCAATCCACAGCACTGCATATAAATAAACAAATAAAATAAAAGATCCATTGACAACTAAAAAATATTAAAAAAAAAAAAAAAAAGAGTTGGGTCTTTGCCGGGTGCTGTGTAATCCCAGCGGCTTTGGAAGCTGAGGCAGGAGGATTGTGAGTTCAAAGCCAGCCTCAGCAATGGCGAGGTGCTAAGCAACTTAGTGAGCCCCAATCTCTAAATAAAATACAAAAAATAGGGCTGGGGATGTGGTTCAGTGGTTGAGTGCCCCTGAGTTCAATTTCAGGTACCCCCCCACCAAAGTTTTTTTTTTTTAAATAAAGAGCTGGACCTTTATCCTAAGACTGGTGAGGAACAGTGATTTAAGCAAAAGCCAATAGATATTAGAAAGTACAAGCAATAGCAAAACAATCCTCCATGTGCTCATGATTGACCTTCAATAGTTACTTGCAAACGGTCAGTATTATTTCATTTATTCCTTTTGCTATGTGTGTTCATGCACACACCACACACACACACACACACACACACACACAGAGCTGGATTGTATTAAGGCAAATACAAGACCCCATACAATCTCATCTATAAATGCTTCCATATGTCCCTCTATGAACACTCCTTTTGAACCATAGTCTAGGACTCTAATCACACCTAAAAAAACATCCCAGCGATCTCTCAACATCAGCAAGTATCCAACCCATATTTAAGTGTCTGCAATTGCTTCCTTGTTGAGTGTTTTTTTGGTTTGGTGTGTTCAGTTCAGGCCAATTCGGGACCCACGTGGGCCCAAACGTTGTACTTGGTGGACGTGTCTCTGGACGGGTCTCCGAAGCCTCTTGGTTCTCGCTGCTTCTTTGTGGAAGGGGCCAGGCGGTTTGGCCTGTTTCTGGTGTGTTCTCCTGTGCTCTGTGCTCTCAGTAAACAGGGGGATCTCTTTGGCAAGACTACTTCGTAGATGGCGCTGGGCACTCCCTCCCTGTTTTGCTCAGAGGCACCGGCATTTGGCCAGTCCCATGCCTTCAGCTCCAGGTCTCAGACCGAGAGGACCCTGCGAATTGTACAGGGTCTACTGTGGCTGCAAGTGTAGAAAATTCTGACTTCATCCTGAGGACTGAGGGTGCGGTCCAGGGAGACCCTTTCAGGCCTGAGGGATTAGCTATGGAGGCAGACAGAAGAGGAAAGAGCGGTGACATGAAGAGTCAGGATGTGTATCGATTGGCCAGTGGCTGGAGTAGCGGAAGACGCGGATCGAGAAGCAGGTTGCACTTGGGAAATGTGGCCTTTGAGAGCCTGAGATAGGGCCAGAAGGGATATTTTGAGGCAGCCGACCAGCTAGAGTTGACCCTCAGAAAAGAAGCCTGAAATGAGGGGCAGGTCTGGGAGGTATCCATGCGGCTCAAGGTCAAAGCCCCAGGAGCCACTGAGTTCCCCAGAGGAACAAAGAAGCAAGAAGAGAAGGACCCACGGGTGACCGGGTGACCGGCCCCTGCTGAGCTTGAGGCTGGTGAGCCTGCTGGGGGATGTTCCCAGGAAGGGTGGGGGGGTCTCACAGATGAGAGCAGAGAGCGTTGCCGCCCAGAGTGGTCAAAGTCAAGTGCTGCGCCTGGGTCAGGAACGGGAGCCAGCCAAGCATCCCCGGGATCCACCCACCGGGTCGCTGAGAGTGGTCTCGGGAGGGCACAGCACCGTCACAGAGCAGGCACGGAAGCAAAGAGAATGGAAAATTAAGCAAAGACATCTGCTTCCCAAACGGCAGATCCAGTTGGAAGTTTCACATGAATGGGGACAACCAGGCACGACAACCGTCCGCCCCGGGATTCAGCTGGGTGGACTCCAGGGGACACCCACAGCAAGAGAGCACTGGGAATAGAAGGGTCTGAGCAGCCCCATCCCCAGTAAAACAAATGGGGGGGCTCATGATTAGCACACGGGGGACACCGCTTGGTGTGACAACAGACGGCCACCACCCCACAGACCGAAGAGGTGAGACCCAAGTGGACATGTGCTGAAACAGTCCAATTTTCAGGTAAAACTACCTTATGGTGTTCTATTGGGGTCCCATGCAGGTCTGGTAGTGCTGACCTTTAAGGGACCTCTGAGGGGTCCCGGGGGGAACTAGTCATGATGGATGTCCCAGGTGCTAGCAATCCAGGAGCATCCATTGTGGACACCCTGTGATCCAAGTTCTCTTCTAAATAATGCACGCTAGACTTCAATAAAAGCTGATTTTAAAAATTAACCAATTTGGGGAGGCTGGGGTTGTGACTCAGCGGTAGAGCGCTCGCCTAGCGCGTGGGAGGCCCTGGGTTCGATCCTCAGCACCACATAAAAATAAATAATTAAAATAAATATATTGTGTCCAGTTACAACCAAAAAATAAATATTAAAAAAAAATCAACCAATTTGGGAGGTGCCCAGTAACCTGGGATAAGCCCCCCACACCGAGGCAGGCTCTCCTCGGCTCCTCTGCTCTGGCCAGCCCCCTGCCCCCACAAAATCGTCTCTGCACCTTCTGCCTGGGACTTGTCAGACTCCCGCCCATGCTGTGGAGCCTCAGCAGGCCTAACCTGAGAGTGGGGAGGCCCAGGCCTCCATCAGGAGACTAAAGCACCCAGAGGGCACAGGCGGACCACCCTGGCCGCCTCCACCCACAGCTTCCCCTCCACCTGGGCTTCTCCCACGGGTCCCTGTCAACATCTGTGCTCCCCCTGCAGAGGTTTGTCATGCTTGGGCCACACGCCAGACACGGGAAGAAGAGATGCCTAGAAGTTTCTAGAAGATGATGGTCTCTGGGGAGCTGCCGTCTGGCTCATGCCTCTGGGCCCTTCAGGTCTCAGCGTCAATGTCACTCCCTTAGGGACCCTCACCGGACCATAGGAGGCAGGGGACCCAGTCCAGCCCAGTTCCTGCATTTCCTGCTGCTGACAAGCCCTGGACAAAGTTCCATCACCTCTCTGAACGAGTTTTCTCATCTCGTGGGTGTGCCTTCCTAGAGGGTTGTCGTCACATATTAAAGGTGTTCCCAACCAAAATCCCACCAGCTGTCTCCCTCCAAGAGCCAGCACCCCAGCACTTGCCACCTTGCCCTCTGACCCAAGCCACCATCCTGGATCATCAAGGGTTCCCCCTGGATCCTCCTCTGTCTTCCCAGGCTGACGGCATACATGCGGCAGCCAGAGGGATCCGCTGATGTCCCTCCTGGGATCAGAGACCGCTAGCAACTTCCTGTGTCCTCTGGAGCAAAGCCCAAGTCCTTGCAATCTCCACAGGCCCTTCCAGACTCGCTTACCGTCCTCCCTCACTCCACTTGTGCATCCCACCCCCCTTGCTATTCTGTGAACATGTGGCACCCCCCCCCCGGGCCTCCACACCTTTGCACTCTCTGTTCCCTCCACCTGGAACACTGTTCCCATACACCTTCAGCGTCTTGGTTCATATGCTCTTTCTCTGTGAAATTCTCCTTAACCACCTCACTCTTCCAGCTTTGATTTCCTGTCACTGGAACCACCATTTGTCACCGTAGATATTTCGTTTACTCGGTTGTTTATCATCTGCTCCTTCCCAAGAGAACAACATGGTAAGAATTTGCACGGTGTTTCCCAGCACCTGGAACAGAGCTTGGCACATAGTACGTGCTCAGTGAGGACCCTGGCTGGGGTCCTCAGTTCCAATTACTCAGTGCCTGTGCGGTACTGGTTATAAGTACACGTGCTCCTCAACTTGCAATGAGGACGTGTCCTTAACCCCATCATAAGTTGAAAAGATCATAAATCAAAAATGCATCAAATCCATCTACCCTACCGAGCATCCCAGGTTAGCAATGCAGCACCCCGGAGAGTGTCATTGGTTTCCCCCTCCTGATTACAGGGCTGACTGGGAACTGTTACCCAGAGTGGGTAAAAATCAACCCCGGGGGTGGGAAAAAAGATCAAAATTCAAAGTGCAGTTTCTGCTGAATACATATTGCTTTAGCATCATCGTAAAGTTGAAGAATTATAAGTTGAACCATCGTAGGTCAGAGACTGTCTGTATTGGCTTATCCCTGCCAGCCCTCCGTGTGGGTGCAGACAGCCTTGGCTTTGCAGAGCTGAGAGGACCCATCTCAGTCACGGGGCCCTGGAGGATCACACACACAGAGAGACAGGTTCCTGGCTCTTAAAATATCTGCTTATTTTGTTGCCATAAGAC
Organism: Marmota monax; assembly: GCF_021218885.2. NCBI lineage: Eukaryota > Metazoa > Chordata > Mammalia > Rodentia > Sciuridae > Marmota > Marmota monax. The sequence goes on from NW_026693329.1 coordinate 486,173, forward strand.
TTCAAATTCCTCGGCAGCTGCCCATTCTTTGGGGTTTAATTCATTCTTCATGCTTCTCCTATCAAATGGAAATATGGCCATGGGGAGTGAGCTATTTCCTTGACATAGACCTGACACATTTGTGACTTTCCACAATGTCAAAATTACTGAATAACAATAAATTCACAAGCCACATCGTATCCCTCCACTTTCATATAGTGAAATACTCATGGTTCATTGGGTGTCATGACCGAGGCAGTCACAAGTTCTTGAAGTGGAATACCGTTTCAATTTTAATTCCTAATATCTGTAAGTCACACATTGTGGGAGACCAACCTTGCATGTGACTGAGTCACACTCCCTGGCTGGGTGCGCAGGTGCTCAGTCACAGAAATGTGGCAGAGCTTTCCCCACCCTTCTTGGGTGCGAGGGTCGGTGTCTCCTGCATGGGTGTGTCTTGCTACAGCCCCATGGGGGAAGCTATGCTCACATGTTCCTTTGTAATATAACCCCTTGCCCTGTTTAGGATAGAATCTTCCATGGAAGTGCCTTGTGTGTGCCCCCTTCTCTTACTGTGCCCTTGGGTGTGGCCTACCCCGGTGTCAGTCAACCTGCTGACAGTGGACATCATGAAGATAGACTCAGCCCCCTGAAACCTGACCCCTTGCCTCATTTGAATAGCTTCCCCAATAAAAGGGAAAGTGCGCTCTCTCTCTCTCTCTCTCTCTCTCTCTCTCTCTTCCTGCGGACCCTTGAGGTCGGAGGAGCCGTCACAGGGACCCCAAAGAAAAAGGTATTGTGTCTCTTGTGTGGTTATTTTGAGCAGCCCAGTTAGCCCAGTTTAACTGGAGTGACCTCTGAGCCTTTTAGTCACAAACTGAAACCCAGCAGCACATCATACTTCACACAATGACATACAGATTACAGGACGGTGAAGGAAGGGTTAACAGAGGTCACAGGGTTTCAAGAAGCTGCGTGGACCAAGAGCACCCACAGAGGCAGAAGAGTCACTGCAGGAGTCCCACAGATTAGAACCAGCTGAAGAACGTGTTGGGGTGCAGAGCTCTTCAGGCCTGGAGCTTGCTCAAGACGAGAGAGTCTGGGTGGCAGGCTGTTTCAACTGGGGAGATCAAACGGAACGGAAGCCTCTGGGACAGAGTCAGGAGTTTGTCACCCGCTGACCTCATGATACATTTGTTCACCAGAAGGTCCCTTAGGACAGTGGGTTGGTGGGGGCCACCATCTCAGCTGCCCTCCCTCTCCCGTGCATCCAGCGAGGGTCTGACGTGTCTGACAAGCCCGCAGGCCTGGCTTCTCTCCTCTGGGTTTGATAGGTCCCCGCATTCCTTGGCTTCTGATTTGATTGGATGAGTTTGCAGGTGGCATTTTTTGTGAGCATGGTTAGTTTATTTATCCGTTTGTGCCTTATCCCTGTGCTGTGCCGCTGGGTGCCGTTCCTGTAGGGAAGCCATTCCACCTTAGCCCTTGTGTTCACAGGGGAGCAGCTTATGGGAAAATGCCGCTTTACAAATTGGTGCAAATCAGGACGAGGCACAGCCTGAAACTGCCATTCTGTCCAACATGGAGTAACTCAGAGGAGGACGCAGCCGGCTATGCAATGACAGCACCCGGTCCCAAGTCCCTGACACATAGTGTGCAGGCTGCTCAGATCAGGCACAATCATGCTGTTTAAGACCCATGGCCCCCAAAATAAAATACAACACTGTGCCATTAAAGGTGGTCATTTATTATTGATTATAAGTCTGTGGGCTTGTAGGGTTAATGTCACTGAGCTTAGCAGGGCGGTTGTGGTCTCAGATGGGTGCACTCACGCGCCTGTCTGTTGGCTGATGGTGGTGGCCTCTGAATGCATGAACCGCATCCTCCAGGAGGCTAGCCCAGGCATGTCCTTATGGCAATCACATGGGCGGGGATGGGTGGGGGGGCTGAAAGTTCCTTTGAGGACTAGGCTTACAATGAACAAGCACACTGCCATTTCTGCTGCTTTTCTGTCTTCTTTGGCTGAGGACCCAACCCAGGGCCTCACGCATGCTAGGCTAGCACTCTGCCACTGAGCCACACCCCAGCCCAGACTCTACCTTGTTGGAGGAATTGCAAAGTCACATTCAAAGAACATGGATCCTGGGAGGTAGGATGCTGAGAGCCACAGCCGAGTCGGAATGGCCCCTGGCATTTTGCCAATAGTATTGGTTGAGAGGCGAGCCATTAAGTTGATGCTGGATTGATTCGGTTGTATATTAGACCTTTACTGTCCACCTCGGCCTGCTACTTTGGAGTTCTTGTGGGGATTCCCGGAGAGTTCCCACTGGTTGGGGAAGTGCGGGAGGAGGGATTTCCAGAAGAGGGATTCCCAGTTGTTTGTTCCTGGAGGAGCCGTGTGGCGACCGGGGGAGTTCCCGGGGAGCGTGTGTGGAGTGTGCTGGTGGAGTTCAGAAATAAAGTTTGTTCCTGCTTCAGTGGCTCGTGATTTGTGCCCAGCCAGACTGTGGCAGTAGGAGAATCAGGTACTTTTGAAGGTACCAACCTTTCACACTGCTTCCAATCTTCCTTTTAAATCAAGGATGAAGTCTGGTGGGGTGGCACTTGCCTGTAATCCCAGCAACGTGGGAGGCTGAGGCAGGAGGATTGCAAGTTCGAGGCCAGCCTCAGCAATTTAGCAAGATTCTGTCTCAAAATAAAAAAAAATAATTTTAAAAAAGGACTGGTGATGTGGTTCAGTGGTTAAGTGCCTCTGGGTTCAGTCCTTGGAATAATAATAATAATAATAATAATAATAGAGGATGATGTAAGAAAAATAATAAGTAAGCAAACATATATTTATTTATAGAACTTTTGATGGAAAGTCAGTTTGGGGGTTCATTTCCTAGCTCTAGGAGCTTTGAACAACGATGTTTAAAGTCCACCTACCTGGCTAGGAGAGACTCAGAGGAACCCAGCCTTCCCGCCATTCTTCCCAAGCCAATAGGTGTGTGAGGGAACCTGTCCTCTCTCCATCCCCAACCCAGACCACACCAGTGGCTGGATAAGTTCTCCTGAATGCTCCTCAGTCCAAGTCACATGGAGTAGAAGGGTCACCCATGGGGGCCTAGTGAATTGAGATCTGATCTAATGGTATGTGCCACTGTGTTTGGGGATATAATAAATACCTGGAGCAGAAAATTGAAGGAGGCTTGTTTAATTCTGAGATCTCATACCACAAAAGGACTGATTCCCGGAAGAGGCTCCGTTGGGCAGGAAGGGAAATAGCTGGACAAGGAAAGATTCCCAGCAGCCTCGTCTTTTGAAAGTGAGGAAAGAAGGTCAAGCCTTAAGTTGGTGGCAACACTCAAACGCAGAGACCTATTTCAGGACCCTGGCCAGCGCTCCCCATCCAGGGGGCATGCACACCTGAGTTTTCCCGTTCTTGGGGCATCAGGGACCATGCATCAAAATGCCACTGCTACCCTGCCCGCCTTCCTTCTTCCTTCACCCCACCCCCGTGCCTGCTCGGCAGCTTAGAGCAGCTGTGGAACACATCAAATTCAAACCCCTTGGGTTTCCTGCCTCCTAGAAAACAGTTTTCTGCCCAAGGCTTATCACTTGGGTCTTTCCAGGAGACGTCATGAATAGCATGAATGCCTCTTGCCTTTCCGGAAGTGAAAGTGATGTGGACACTGGGTCATGTCCCAACTGAGTAATTATCAGCTTTTTGTCCTCGTTCCTTCATGTTCAAATTGCATCCATAGCCTGTAACTCATTTGGTTTTTAGTCAAAGAAAATGCAAACATAGACCACAATGGAAGTGTGTCATGACTCAGATTGCCTGTCCCCATCGCATCTGTCCAACAGCCCGAGTGCCGGGGAGCCTTTGTGCAGAGCCCAGAGCCTCTGAAATCATACCCAGTAGATCCACACCGGGACCTCTTCACATGGGTTGTGCTCTGTATGTCTGCCAAGCCTTCTCTCACCACCTCCCGGTGACTCAGCACTGCCCTCTTTTCAACTAACACTCTTTTCGAAGAGTGACACCTGATAAAGCTGTCATGGACAAGCTTTCTGGCTAGGGTGTCCTCACAGAGCCATGGCCTCAGTCCAGCAGGTCCACTGGCAGCCTGTCCAGCCTGCAGGTATGTACAGTTCTATGAAGCATTTAAAAAATAGAGTCAACTTTTAAAAATCTGGATTTCACTTAAAAAGCACTTGCAGACACTGGTGTTTACCTACCCACCGTTTCTCCTGATTCTTGGGTCTGAATTGTAATTTCAGACAAAGTGGCAATGTGCCCAGTTTTTTTAAAAAAAACTACATTTCCCATACTCCCTTGCGGAAAGGTGAGACCACGTGACTCAGTTCTGGCCTATGAGATGAAAGTAGAAGTGGCTCCACCCCTTTAGCCCTTTCCTTCCCTCTTCCTACGTCTGGGACCTGTCTCTAGAAGGTGGGTGAGTGGCAGGTGCAAGAGAAAAAGAGAAGGATCCTGAGTCTGACTTGACTCTAAGAAGCTTGAAACCAGCGCTGAATGACCTGCCTTTTCCATGAGTAAAAATGAACTTTCTTACCTAATGCACTGTCATCATGCAATTTATATTGATTTACATTCAAAGAAAATGCAAACATAGAACATGGGATTTTTTATAGGTAGCTAATTCTGAGAAACAGTGTCTCTTGAAAAATCAAATAGTTTAATAAATACAATTTGGGGCATATATTCATTTCTTTTTCATAACAGCTTTATTGAGGTTATAAGTCACATACAACATTTTCATTCATTCAAAGTCTACAATTTAATGGTGTAGTGTATTCACGTGGTTGTGCAGCCACTATCAGAACATGGTACCAACTCCAAAAAGAAACTCTATGCTCATTAGCTGTCACTCACCATTTCCCCATAACCACCAATCTCCCTGGACCCTGGCAACTCTTCATCTTTCTGTCTCTATAGATCTTCCTATTCTGGCCATTTCATATAAATAGAATCATACAACATATGGCCTTCTGAGTCTGGCTTCTTTCATTTCGCATAATTTTTAAAGTTTCATCCATGTGTGACCTGTCAAGACTTCGTTTCCTTTTATGGATAATATTCTATCACATGGATATACTATATTTTGTTGGTCCATTCGAGTAATAGACACTTTAGGGCAGGGTTCTTATTATGTTCCCTAGGCTGGACCCAAACTCCTGAGCTCAAGCAAGCCACCAGCCTCAGCCTCCTGAGTTGCAGGAACTAGGAGTATGCACTTGGCCATTGATGCACGTTCTTGATGGGCAGCCACTGGCTGGAGTCAAGTCATGGTGTCCCCTACCGGTCAGTAATAGCTCTCTAGTTCTTCCAGTATATCCCTCATTGAGACTGAGTGTCTGTGGGCATTTCTCATTGGCCCTGCACACCTAGTTTATTATGGAGGAAAAGTATTTATTGACTTCCAGGTCTCTAATAAAAACAAGAGAACAGAGGTCCACAGAGACCATCCGCTCATTTCTTACATCCCACAAATCACTTCCTGAACTACCCCATAGGCATTTGGATTTGTGGTTCAGCTCATCATTTAAAAAAGACAGGAGGGACCTCTCTGGCTCTTTGTAGGGCTCCAGCTCTGGATATACCCCAGTTTGTTGAGGTTCCTCTTAAGAATGTAGTGGAAAGGGAGGAGTGTGGGGGGAGAAAGGTGGCAGAAGGTCACAGGACCCAGTGCCTGCAAAGATAAAGGCACCTTCCAAATGCTTTGGAAAGTTGGAGGAGGAGAGGAGGGGCACCTGTCAGAGCTTCCTTCCCTCCTGGTCGGCTTGGGGTGAGGATCAAGGGAATGGGCTTGACACTTATCCTTGATTCCCATAGCAGCCCCGGTCTCGGAATCTCATGTCAAAGGACAAAATTCCAACTTGAAGATCTTAACTGGCTTTATTCCTGATCCTAGAATCAGACAGCACATCAGTCCATAAAACAGAGTTAGTGTTCCCAAAAGAGGAGGTGGTTTCCTGGAGAGAGAAGCTGAAGAAGTCAGAGACAGAGAACAAACAACCGATTGTCCTTTCAAAGTCGCTGTCCTTGAAAAGTGGGGACAGTAGAACAGAACAATAGAAAATTGCTGACGAACGCCAGGTTAACTCTAGGTATCCCTTTTTTTGGCCTCAAGATGAAGACAGGGAACTTCATTATCGTGCCGATCGAAACGGGTCTGTTTAGGAAATCTGGCTGCTACCTCTGTAATCCAGATTTCTTGGAAAGTCAGAGAAACAGCTGGGTGATACCAGGTCCCTCTGTTTTGATTTTCAGCCTGGTCTGTTGGGGTCTGGTGCTAGAACCAAGTCCACTCCAGGGTAGCAGGTGAAGCAGGGCTCAGTTCTCCCACCTTGTAGTGTCCCCATCCCAGGGGGTTCCCCCAGGCTTGTCTAGGACGAGGATTTGCTGCTATCTCTGCTCTGCTCAGTTGTATATGTGTGTCACCCCAGAAGGCCTGCTGGTGACAGGCTGCCAAACAGATGGTGGCAGGGGTGGAGGGAAGAAAGGCAGGTACAAATGAGCTTTTTGCCCTACGCTGTTGGCCATGCTAGGTGGAGGGTTTGGTAATATGCAAAAAAACGCATATTGGTAATCCCAGCAATGGGGGAGGAGAATTGTGAGTTCAAAGCCAGCCTCAGCAACTTAGCGAGGCCCTAAGGCACTTAGCAAGATGCTGTCTCTAAACAATTTTTAAAATAAAAACATAAAAAGGGCTGGAGGTATGCCTCAGTGGTTAAGCACCCCTGGGTTCAATTGCAGTAACCCCCCCCAAAAAAAGTGGTTTTGCCATTTATTATTATTATTATTGTTAGTATTTTGTGATGCTGGGGATCAAATCCAGGGTGCTATGCATGCTAGGCTAGTACTGTACTGAGCTATATCCCTCCCTTTTTATATTTGAATTATTATTTTTATTTTAAATTTGTATGGCCCAGGAGCCCCCAAGGCAAGGCCCTTCACCCTCAACCACACAGTGCTATGACCCCAGGTCTCATTTTGATTGTCAGAAGAAAACTGTGAAGTAGGTGCCCCACTCCTCCTTCGTCTGAAGTCCCTGAGGGCCCTCAGCCCTCCCTGTCTCTCTCCCTACCATCCTGCCTCTGAAACGCCTTTGCACAGAATAATTGGAAATTGCCATTTTGTCAAAACCCTCCAGGCTGAGAAACTTCTAGATCAGCAACAAAGTGGCAGATGAAGGGACTCAGGGGCAGACTTTTACTCTGGTCGCCAACTGTGGGGTCCCCCCCTCCCTCCCAGACCACATGACAGGGAGGCAGACTGGCCTGCAGACCCTGCAGAGGAGGCCTCAGTTCTGGTTCAAAACTTGCTTTTGTAGTCTTGCTTTGTAGTTCCAAGTGGGGGGAATGAAATCCGTGGTTCAGCCTGAGGTTTTGCAAAACAGCGTGTGTTGTTTCAGGGCACTCGGTTCCATCTGAACCTCAGAACCAGGCAGCTGCTGGCCACCCCTCCGTGCCAGGGAGAACTGCGTCTTGGGGTGGAATCATCTTGCATTAGCAAGAAGTGCAGGTTTTTCTCATTTCCCCCAATTTCTGGTCTTCCACAGACAGATGAATACAGACCCACACACAGTGGCCCATTTCTAAGGCCGTGGTGAGCCTGGATCACGGTAGGGATGAACCGGCATGAGTTCCTCCTGCTCTTGGGATGCCCCCAGGAGAAGCGGATGAGTGTGTGCATTTCCATCTTCCCTTACACAAGCACAGAAGAAGGGACAGATGGCATGCTTGCTTTCTTGGGAGGTGGTGGGGTGGAGAGCTTTGCTGGAGATCATTCTGGTGGGTCGCAGGGGTGCTGGTGGGTTGGGGGTGGGACAACACTTTGGGCTATGGATTCATATTGGTAAACTTTTTAAATATATTGCTATCTTAATCTCTAATGGCTCTCATTCTTGTTACTTCTGCTCTGGTATGAATCCCAAGTGGGAGAGAAGAAGACAGAATACACGTTGAGCCTGTTCTCTGAGAAGGTCAGCAAGATGGGGTTGGAAGGAGAGAGGGAAAAGACCAAGTTAGGACTCGGTCCCCTTGGTGACTGCAGTACGGATGCTCTGAGATACGGCCCCCTCTGGGTGACTGTGCAGATAGAGTTGCCCCTTCACAAAGGAAGGACGGAATGTTTTTCTGGGTGGGTTGGAACCATCCTGGCCAGGTCTGTCTGGGTCTCATGGAGACCTTCTGGACAAAAAAGAATAGTTTAAATGAGGACAAGCAGCTGGGTTCACATGAGAAAGGACAGTGGGAGAGAGAGATCAGAAAGAAATAGCTTGGGAAACATGAGCGGCCGAATAAACATATTAATCAGAGAAATGCAAATGAGGAGCCGCAGAGGGAGCTATCTTCTTCCGCCCACTCCGTTGGCAGAGGATAAGAAGTCTGACAATATCATGGTTTTGGCAAGGACTGAGGAGCTCTGGGCACAGTGGGTGGGTGTGTTGATTGCTGTAAGCACCGTGGAGAACAATGGAGCCCTCTCTGGCCGAGTTGAAGGTTCCCGGTAGCCCGGCCCCATTCCCTTCCCAGGTGTACACATGCACAGGAGAAGCCACCTGAATGTTTCCCAGCAGGTGAAGGGGGCACATATATCAAGCTTTAGTCACACTATGGAATCCTATTTGCCAGTTTAAAAAAAAAAAATACGAGTCCATGTGCTTCTCTCTCCAAATAGATCCTGGGCCGACTCCTGCTGGCAGAGGTTGGGTTGTGGGCTGAACTCTGAATCCGTCCTGTTGGCCAGTGGACGGCTGATGCTGATCAGGGAAGCCAGCATGTTTTCATGCCTTGGTCCCAGCTACAATGCACTTCTGGGGGGCTCACACCTGGCTCCTGAGACCCCCCTCCCACCCCAGGGTATAGTCCCCAAGTTTAGTCCCCAGGGTCCCCCCTGCCCAGGGAGTCTATATAGCCAGGGAGGAGTGAGCAGGAAGGCTCAGCTCCCCAACGCAGAGGACAGACAGATAAAGCTGTGACTCACACCCGAGACCCCCACCCTCAGGACCAGGCCTAAGCCAGGGCACCCCTAATGTCTCCCCCCCTACCCCCGCAGCTTCTTAACCCTTCTGTGTCCTGCTGTCCTCACGGATCTGGCTTCTGCTCGAGGAGAAAGCTTTGAATCCTTGCCTCTGTATCTGTTTCTGGGGGAATCGGACCTAAGACAAGTCATATTTTATCCAAAGACAGTGAACAGGGACCGAGCAACAAACCCAGCTGATGGTAAGAGGAACAGTGGGGCGAGGTCAACTTTGTGAACTTGGCCGAGTCGCCAGGCCTCTCTTGGGATGCAGCCACTTCCATCTGAAAGAAATTGAGGATGGCTGGGCACAGTGGCACACGGGGGTGTTCCCAGGAAGAGTGGGGACACAGGAGGATCTCGGGTTCTAGGCCAGCCTCAGCGACTTAGTGAGACCCTGACTCAAAATAAAAAGGACGAGGGAGGAAGCTCAGTGGTAAAGTGTCCCTGGGTTTAATCCCTGGTACCCCACCAAAAAAAAAAAAAAAAGAGTATTTTTAAACAAGAAAACACCATAAACTTGCAAATGCACAAAACTGACTTTTGACTGTGGTTATTCTTGGAGGGAGGCAGGGAATTCCTAGCTTTTTGAATCTTTTGTGATGTTTGAGTGTCCCCCCCCCCCAGTATCAAGGGTTGAACTTGGGGACGTTTAACCATTAAGCCACATCCATAGCCCCTTTCTTTTTCTTTCTTTCATTCTGTTTTTTTTGATAATGGGGATTGAACTCACGTGCCCTCGGCCAGTGACCCACATCCTCAGCCTTATTTTGTATTTTATTTAGAGACAGGGTCTCACTGCGTTGCTTAGCACCTCACTTTTTTTTTTTTTGCTGAGGCTGGCTTTGAACTCGCGATCCTCCCATCTCAGCCTCCCAAGCCGCTGGGATGACAGGCAGGCACCAGCACGCCGGGCTGTTGGAGCGTCTTTAAGAACACGTGTCCCTTCTGTCATTTTATTCAATTTTAACTTTAAGTAGGAACGGTTTAGCACCTATTTTCAGGCCTAGGCTGAGAGCCCTATTACAGATGATGCTAGTAGTTCTCCCAAGTGTCCTCCTGAAGGAGGTGTTACTTCAAGCTCTTCATTTCACAGATGAGGAAACTGAGATCTAGAGACTCGAATTAGTCAGTGTCACAGAGCTACTATCCAACCCAGATGGGCCCTTTCCAGGTCTGGACTTGAGGTGGGGCCTGGGGAGGTCACTAGGACTAGATAAGGTGACATCTCCAAGGTTGGCTGCTGTGGCTTTATAAGAGAGAGAAAGACTAAACAGCACACACATGTGCTCCCTGTCGGTCATCGTGTGGTGCCCAGCCTGGCCTGGGGACTCCCAGCAAGAAGGCCATCATCACCAGATGCAAGCCCTTGACCTTGAACCAGAACAGAAAGCCCAAATCAGCCTCCTTTCTTTATAACTGATCCAGTCTGTGGCATTTTGTTTGTAGCCACAGGCTATGACAGGATTGAAAGGGGGAAATAAAAATGCGTCGCTAGTCTGCGCGAAGCTGAGCGAACAGCCATCCCGCTTTAAAACTTGACTTGTCAAGTTGCTCCTGATTGAACCAACAAGTGGTACTATTGCATGTGAGAGCAAGTTTCTACGTGGGAGACCTCCCCGGCTTGGTGAATGCTGTTTTGACCAAAAAGATAGCCCCTCAGCATCACCATCCAGGAATAGCCACCTCCCCCACAACCCAGACACACACCTTGATTCTTGTTTCTCTCTCTGTGTCACAGCAGGACAGCAATGTCTGCCTGTTTCATTCACAGGTGTGTCTCAGGCACTGACATAGGACCCGGCACATAGTAGATACTCAATAAATACCTGTTGAAGAATGAGCAAGTGGAGACATGGAGGAACCAACAAATAAACATAGGTATCAACTAACAGTCCATAGAAGAGATGGAGTGGGATGGATAGAGAGAACTCAGAACCTGTTCCGGTCTCCCTTGACCATGAGCTCCTGCCGACAGGCTCACCTCTCTAAGCCAAGACCACCATCGTGTGGCTAGCTCTTCATCAGTGAATTTCTAGGTCCCTAATTCCCACAGGGTTGTGGCCCTGTGAGTCATGTCATGGGGGATTTTCAGCCCAAATTTCCTGGAGGTGACATCTCAGGCCATGTGGACAGCAGCCCGTCCCCCAGTATATGAGGGAGAATCCTGGGAGTGAATCCAGGGGTCTCAGAAGCATCCCTTGGAAACTGCTACTTACAAGGCCCATGAGTGTGTGACAGGTGCCCATGGACTGGGGCCGGCCAGGTAAGTGGTGGGGGCTATGGGGAGTGGGGAGGAGAAGTGGGCATGGTTGTGGAGGGGATGCAGGAGTCAGCCTGAAAGAGCCCCCTTTCAGGGAAGTTAAAGCTGGAACTATTGAGCAACAAATCCAGGTAAATTATAGTACCGGATTTTATTTCACTGAATCAAATAAATGTCCACAGGTCCATTCTGCTCTAAGGAAGTGATTTCAAAAGTAAATGGAGGAGAAGGGACAATTGATCCTCAGAAAACGGTCCCCCTTAAGTGCAGAAGGAAATGGAAATTCACCATTCAAATGCCACAGGCCACAAATGAATGAATGCTAAGATTCATGCCGGAGAAGACTGAAGGAGAAACAGGATTACACAGCTGTGAAATATTCCTCCAAAATGTTTATTCATTAAAAAGTAAAAAATGAGGGCTTTGGGGCTGCAGCTCAGTGGCAGAGCATTTGTCTCACCTGTATGAGGCGCTGGGTTCAATCCTTAGCACCACATAAAAAAGAAAATAAAGGCATGCTGTCCGTCTACCACAACAAAATTTAAACCAAAAAAAAAAAAGAAAAGAAAAAATTGGGGAGGGAATGATGACTTTACAATGGGAAAACTTTGGCTGGGCGCGGTGGCGCATGCCTGTCATCTCAGGGGCTCAGGAGGCTGAGGCGGGAGGATCGTGAGTTCAAAGCCAGACTCAGCCACTTAGCAAGACTCTAAGCAACTTATTGAGACCCTGGCTCAAACTATAAAAATAAAAAGGGGCTGGGGATGAGGCTCAAGGTTTGAGCACTCCTGGGTTCACATCTGTAATACAAAAAAAAAAAAAAAAAAAACTTTGGCAGACACCGTTCTCACCACCAAGCCGTCAAGGTTAACGTCACAGCATGTGATAAGACGCACGGGCACCACATGCCTTCTGATATGATGTACTCAGACACCTCATCTTTCTGTGGTGAGCTTGCCAATGATGTGCAACTTCAGGCTAATCACTAGAAAATGCCAGACAGACCCAAATTGAGCAATATTTTACCAAATACCTGACCAGTACTTTCCAAAAATGTCAATGTCATAAAAGATAAGAAAAGGCTCAGGAATTGACAGCTAAAGACCACGTGAGGGCTGGGAGTGTTGCTCAGTGGTAGAGGATTTGCCCAGCACGTACAAGGCTTTGAGTTTGATCTCCGGCATATCACTCACACACACACACACACACACACACACACACAAATTCAAATAAAAAGAAAAAAAGAACTAGGAATGAAAAAAAAGAACATTGACCAAGAATTAGCAAACTATGGGCTGGGGCTATAGCTCAGTGGCAGAGCACTTGCCTAGCACCTGTGACACACTGAGTTCAATCCTCAGCACTACATAGAAATAAACAAATAAAATAAAGGCATGCTTTCCACCTATAACTACAAAAAAATTTTTTTTAAAGAATTAGCAAACTATGATCTGTGTGTCCCATCTTACCCCTTGCCTGTTCTTGTATATAAAGTTTTATTTACATTCTTTTGGTCTATGGCCATCATCTTGGAGCTATAACAGCATGTCGCGTGACTGCAGCAAAGATGGCATGACTTCCCAAGCTGAGAATATTTACAGACAGAGTTTGCCAAGTCCTGCAGCGGCAGAAAGCCTGGTAAAATTCAAACATTAGTTTAGCAAATAGTATTTTAGCAATGTGAACTTACTAGCTTTAAGAGGTATGCTAAGAAAAGTGGTCAAAGGTATATGGAAACTTTCCAGGCTATCTTTATAAATCTCAAGTTGCTTTTTTTCCCCTGTTTTCCACCCCTCCTGTTTCTGTGTGTGTGTGTGTGTGTGTGTGTGTGTGTGTGTGTGTGTTGGGTGTCTGCATCTCTGTATCCCTCTGGTTCTCTGTATTGTTAACTCTCTCCCCTCTCCTGCTCTCTGCCTCTGTGTGTGACTCTTTTGGTCTCTCTGGGTCTTCCTTTGTCTTTCTCTGTGTCCTTTTCCTTTCTCTGGTCCATGCATGTCTGTCTGTCTCTCACTCTCTCTCTCTCCTCTTCTCTCTCTCTCTCTCTCTCTCTCTCTCTCTCTCTCTCTCTCTCTCCTGCGTGTCCCTGTCTCTCACTTTGTGTGTTAGTCAGTTTTTCATGACTGTGACAAAATACCGGAGGAAAACATCTGAAGGAGGAAATGTTGGTTTGAGCTCCCAGTTCCAGAGGTTTCCATCCATGGTCAACGGGCGCCATTGCTGCTTTTAGGCCTATGGTAAGGCAGAACATTATGGTGGAAGCGTTTGGCAGAGGAAAGCCGCTCACCTTGTAGCAGCCAGGAATACGAGAGAGGGGGTGGGTCAGGGGAGGGTGGAGGTCAGGGACAAAATATACCCTTCCAGGGTATGACCCCTGTGACCTACTTCCTTCAGCTAGGCCCCACCTTTTAAAATTTCCACCATTTCCCAAGAGTGCCACCAGCTGGGGCTAAGATTTCAACACACAAACCCTGGGTCCCTCTCAGTCTCCCTGTCTTCCCCGGGCATTTCACTAGGCCTCCCTGGAGGACTTCCTGGGTCCCTTCCTGTCCTCTGCTCCTTCCCGTTGGTCTTTCTCCTTAACATGGTGGCCATAGCACCCAGGGTGGCAGGATCACAGACACAAGGCCCCAGTATCTCTGCTGGGCCCAAATCCACTTTTCCCTTAGAAAAAAAAAAAAATCTGGCTGGCCCATCTCAGGCCGGAGTCCACTTCAGGGGCCAGTCATGGTGTGTTGAGAGCCACAGCTGAAGGGGCCCCAGCAAACTTCCAGCTGCCAGCTGATTGGCTCCTCTGTGGTGATGCTCATTGGGCTGTTTCCCCGCCCTTTCAGACCACGGAGCTGCTCATTGGGGGACTTTTTTGGCTCCGCCCACATGACCTAGCCAATCGGCCTCAAGAGCAGGAGGGGGGGAGGTAGAGAGGCTTGGGGGAAGCCGGTGGTGGCAGTTGGGCTCTGAGGGAATTCCTGAAGAGCTGTGTGGTGCCGGGTGTGTGTTCTAAAAATAAAGTTCGTTTCTGCTTGACAAGTGGCTCCTGAATTGTGCCCAGCCAGACTGTGGCAATGGTGACCAAGAGAGACAAGGTCAGAGAGCACAACCCGACCTCTGGGGCCTGCGCCTGGGAGTGGGGGTGTGGTTGTGACAGGAAATGCCCTGGGGCTGCCTGACCAACACTCTGCTGTGACAAGGGATCAGGGGCCACAGGGTGCAGGGGACATCAGAGTGTGGGGAGAAGAGAACGGGAGGTCCTTGAGTACCATGACGGTGTGACCACGTGGTGAAAGGGACTTTGCAGATGTAAATAAAACTTTATTTACAAGAACAGGCAAAGGGGCAAGATGGGACACACAGATCCTAGTTTGCTAATTCTTTTTTAAAAAAAAATTAAAGGCTTTAGTGTCCTGCTGCTGCTGGGACAATGCCCACAAACTGAGCAGCTTAAAGCAACAGATATTCACTCTTCAGATCCAAAGGCCAGAGGTCCAAATGGATGGGCAGGACGGTGCTGCTCCCAGTGGCTCCAGGGGACAATCCCACACCGCACCTTCTCTGTCTTCTGGTGGCCTCCTGCATCCCTTCCTCCACCTCAAAGCCCTTAGCAGAGGATCTTCAAACTTCTCCTCTCCCTCTCCCCCTCCCCTCCCCTGCCCCTCCCCCTCCCCAACCCCTCCCCCTTCTGCTTCCATCCTCTCATCTTTTCCGACTCTGAGTCTCCTGCCCCCCTCTTATAAGGATGCTCATGATAATACGCCCCCCCCCCCGGAAAACCCAGGACCCTCTCCCCAAGGCTCCTGAGCTTAATCAAATCTGCAAAGTCCCTTTCACCACGTGGTAACACCGTCACGGGGGAAGAATCAGCCTAGCGAGGACAGCAGAGGCCCCAGAATCAGGGGTCCACGTGAGACTCTGCTGATTACCCCTGGACGTTGGGTGTAGGATGCCCATGGATTTTGGGGAGACCACGAAGGTGATGCAGGGGAAGGATTGTTGGGGACCAGAGAGCAGGAAGCCTGAATTCCAGCCCCACTTCTGACTGTGGACACTTCCTTGACCATTCTGGGTCTCCAAGTTGGACCTGAGGCCTGAAGCCCCTTTGTAGGTCTAGGTGCTAGTGTATCATGAGTGACCCCCCCCACAACCATACACCTCAGAAACTCTGATGGGCTCACTTGGGGGGGCAGGCCAGCCTCAGGAGCCCTTGGTCATAAAGCACACACCCCATTAACAAATGAGATAGTAAAGCTCACTGGTCCCCTTTCTTGTGATGTCACCTCCAGGAGAGAGAGAAGGGACATGTTCTGACCTTGCTCCACATGCCGAACCCCCCGTGCTTGGAGACTGTCAGAAAGACATTCGCAGGAACCCTGTGGCCGGGATGGAGCGTGTGCCCACTTTACAGGTGAGAAAACAGTCTTGGCTAGTTAAAGTGATATCATCGACCCAAGTCACACAGGAAGCAAGAGGCAGAGCTGAGTTCTGCTGTCCCTCATGCTTTCTTTCATGACAGTGTCCATATTAATCGTAACTTTCTCCTTTTACGCAAGACCCTCCCAATTCCCGGAAAAACAGGTCAGCCCTGCCAAGTTGGCTCTTTCCCTCAGTGCCCGCGAAGATCTGGGGATGGAGGGTGGGAAGGCAGGAAAGGGCACCTGTTCCACCAGGCACAGGTATGTGCATGCCCTTTGCCCCTCGGGGACTTTCCATGGGATCTGGGACCAAGCTATTTCAGGAAAGCCTTTCGACATCAGGAGCAGCACCAGGGAGAGGTAGACGCGGCTGTGTTTGTTTTGCTTTTTCTCTCTTACTCCCCAAGATGGGTTTGGCAATCGCGTATGAGCCGTGTAATCCTCCCTCTGGGCCTTCCTCAGCACAGCCTGTCCCCGAGGACACCAAAGGTTACCAGACACACCAGGGCCTGGTTTAGCTCTGAGTTGAGACTGGGCACAAAGCCTCCTGGGACACCATCCGGGGGGTTACGTCACCAGGACAGGTAGGTGCCTGTCAGACAGCTCTCCAGGCCTGGAAGGGAACCAGGAAACCCAGATCTGCCGAGGCTCATTGTACCCATGAGACCCTGGGAGCCCACCGGGGAACCTTCCCTGGCCCGGGACTCCACATGGCATGTCCCATGGGCTGGTCAGCTTTCCATCACTGTGAAATGCCTGACAGGAACAAGTCAGAGGAGGAAAGGTTTATCTTGGCTCATGTTTTATGAGGTTTCAGACCATGGTTGGCCAACTCGATTGCTCTAGACCCCAGATGAGCATTAATCCACCAAATGGATTAATCCACTGATAGGCTCAGAGCCCTCATGATCCAATTGTTGCCTAAAAGCCCCGACACAAGAGAGTTGGGGAAGATTTCAGATCCAAACCCTAACACCCCAGAAAGGGTCACCTAGAAAGCAGGCCTCAAGTGGGGCTCTCAGCGTCTCACGCAGGTGCTCCTGCCTGGTCAGGCGCAGACCCCTCGGGGACATCCGCACCGTGTTCTCATCAGATGGAACCTCGTTGTGGGTACGGCCATCACAAACCCAGGGTGTCAGGGTTTGGGATGGAGATCCAAGCCCAGAAATAATGCTTCCTGCCTTCCAGACCCTGAGCAAGTCCTGCAGCCCCTCATACCCGAGGTCTCTTCATGTGGAAGATGGAAATGAAGGTGCCCACTTCTCAGGTAACTGGGAAAATTAAGGCCACAAATGCAATGTGTCAGCTGCCCTAAAGTCCCCAACAGATGTCGGCTCCAGTCCCAGTGTCTATTCTAAGGTCACTTATTAGTCTTTTCTTTGAAGACTTTGTGCCTGGTGAGGGACAGATCTGGAACTGCCTGGCTGTCGATTGCCATGCACTTGGGGACTATTGGGGGTAGACGCCTTAGTGTCTTGGCAGAAGAAGCCAGGCACAAAAACCAGGCACTACCTGAAGGATGCCCCGGGGCGCACCATCAAGGGACGTGGATAAGACACAGCTTTGTGAGCCCTTGCCCCAGGGGCTGGCAACAACCCTAGGCCTGAGGGGTAAGGAGGGAGCAGATGGCAGAACCCAGTCTTGTACAGTCCAGAGAGGAGGCCACCTTAGCAGGGGATGGCATAGGACTGCCAGCCCCCAGCCTGGCACGGAGAGGGCCGGGGGCAACCCATCCTCAATGCATCCTGTCTCCCCCTTCCCAGGGAGAGCCCTGGAGCCGAGAGGCTCAGCACAGCCAGCCTCCTGCAGCAGGGATTGGGGAACAGAGCCCCAGGTCAAGGGCACCTTGGGTGAGGAACGCACAGAGTGTCACATGCGGCAGCCCACCCTCTCTTGCTCTCGGCTCAGGGCCCTTTAAGTTTCCTGTGCGGTGAAGCAGGTGGCTTCTCCCATTTGCCAATGTGCCAGTCTTATTTATTTTTCTCCTCTGCCACCCGCCTCTTTCCCCCAAGCCCCATTTCGAGAGTCTGCAGTGTTAATTGAAAAGCAGCCACTGCCAAATTGCCCTGAAGCACAGAGATGGGAGGCCACGTGCCTGGCCCTCGGGGCTGATGGGCGTGCAGGGAGGGAGGGGGGGTCACCGAGGGACAAGGCCAGCTGCAGGCACCCTCCAGCTCCTCACCGCTCGGTGATGCCAGTTGTGTCCTCATCAATACCCCCGAGAGGTCCAGACTGAACACAAGGACGTCGATTTTTCCCCCGTCATATTTTTAAAACATCTGTTTGGATGGCCTGGCTCCATTGCTATTCTGGGCACTTGGGCCTTGTTTTCCGGCTGCTCCTGATAAATAATCCAAGGCAGGCAGACCAGTCAACACCTGCCCTCCCCGGCCCGCTGCCAGACCTCGGGTGCTTCCTGTGTTTGCTTCATTCACACTCCCGCCCAGTGGGAACCCCTGGCTCTATTTCGCCAGTGAGGAAAGGGGGGGTTCGGGAGGCATGGGACCCCCCCCCCCCCCCCCCCCCCCGTGACATCAGTCAGCAGAAGGTTTGGACCTGGGTCTGGCTGAAAGCAAAGCTCTCTACCTATCGACTTCACCTTGCTTGCTATTTGGCCTGCAAAGCCTCCTGACCCAGGAGGGGAGAAAATTTGCAATTCTTTTTTTTTTTAATATTTATTTTTTAAGTTTTTTAGGTGGACACAATATCTATTTTACTTTATGTGGTGCTGAGGATCGAACCCAGTGCCTCGTGCATGCCAGGCGAGCACTCTACCGCTGAGCCACAACCCCAGCCCCATACTTAGGCATTCTTAATGCCCAAGCCCTGAGCCTCACAGCCCTCCCCCACAGGACCCCTCCCGCCCTGGTCCTCCCCAACCATAAAAGACTGGCTTTGGGGGGGGCCAGCTCTGAGGATTTTGAATGCCCCCCCACCACCCTGCGTGCGCTCTGGTCTGTAATGAGCTCTGCAGATGGCTGTGGATGCCAATCATTTGCTGTCTTGGTTCTTTTTTACAAATTGAGATACAATTCATCTGACCCAAAATGAGCCATGGAAAGTGAACAGTTCAGTGGGATCCAGCAACATCACAATATTGCACAACCCCTCACCCACCTCCCCAACCCCACATAGTTCCAAAACATTTTCATCACCTCCAGGGGACCCCATTTGCATTAGCCTCACACACACCACCACCCCCACACACACCCCCGCCCCCCACCAAGGTAGCCACCTGTCTACCTTGGTCTTTGTGTGTTCACCTATTCTGGGCTCTTGGTGTAAATAGAATCACATGACTTGTGACTTCTCGGCACAGTGTGTTTGTTCAAGACTCGCCATGTGGTCGCCCGTGCCAGTGCGTCCCTCTTTCTGTCCGAATGGTACCCGTGGTTATCCCTCATCCCTCCGCGGGCTCTTGGGCTGCTTGCCCTCTTTGGCCATGATGAATAGAGCTACCGTGGACATTTGTATACCAGCTTCTGTGTGAATCTCCTCCTCCAGTTCTTTTGTGTCCACACTCAGGTATGGAATTGCTGGGCTCTCTGTTAACAGCTCACTTTTTGGAGTCCTCAACAGTTCCAGGAGGGTGTTGCATGTTTCCTCTTTAACTGGGGTCACTTCTGTCCTTCACTCTCCTTTCAACCTGCAGAGGAGAGGCACCCTGGGCTCTAGTGACATTGAGGGTGTTAGTGTGTGGACCTCCCCCGTCCCCGCCAAGTACTGGGGAAGAAGGGCTTGATTGGTGGCTTTGCCAGACGTGTGACTGTCGGTAGTGAACTGACCTGCACGTTCTCAGGGCCTTTTCAAGATGAGCCCCTTTCTGCCCTCCGTTTCCCCCAGCCTACATGTGGGAAAGGTAAAGAAATGTGTTGTTCTCCTCTCCGGGTGGTTACAGAGTTTGTGATCTCTTTCGAAGGGCTTATTCTGGGGCTTATTCCCCAGGGGGGACAGAGCATTTGGGATAGGAGGATGCCCCGGCTGTGCCCCAGGGGAGGGGGATTAGAACAGCATGAGGCCACACCCAGACCTCCCAACTGTGGACCCCAAGCGGGCTGCTTCTCTCCCTACCCTAGGGATGATCCTGCATCTCTCCTCATCAGGTTGGTTGGGGAAGACTCATCTTAACATCCACAGTAGTGGGCAGGCTGGAAAGAGCGAGCCAGGGTAACAGGGTGGTGGCAGGGGACACAGTGGCCAGCATCATACTTCCTGTGTCCAAGTCTCCAGGGCTGCCTAGCAGTGGGACCTGTGGGTGAGCGCGTGCACCTTCTGGAGGGGCCAGGAGGGTCTGAGTGAGGTCCGGTTTCCTCTGCACCTGGTGAGAAGACTGTCCCCTCTAACAGTTTCTCCAGAGCGGTCCTTCAAAGTGCTCACAGCATTCTTATTCTTCTTCCCTGAATAGTTCTCCTCTCTTCAAACTGCAGGGAATATAATCAGAAGAGTTTCGCTGGTCCCCACCCATTGGGTTCTCAATTTGAGCCACTGCCAGCTTGATTTATTGCAGGAAGCCTGCACGGTCTTCTTCGTTATCCTGTAGACTTGAATTTATCTGAGCGTCCACTGTGATGCTCAGAATCAATCTCTCTCCCCCCCCCCCCTCTCATTTATTTTGTTTTGTTTTCTGCTTCTAATTACACACTCTGGATTGATGATTCCTCGTGTTCTTTATAGAAATAATGTCTTCATGTTCCCCTTTTGACTGGCCGCCCCCTATTGGCCCTCCCCAGATCACATGGGGGGGGGGAGATATTCTTGAAGGAAGGGGACAGTATAGGGTGCTGACATCAGAGGCTGGGCAGAGGGAAATGACGCCCGACCCCACCGTATGCTGAGTAGAAAGAACTTGTCACCTCCCCCAAAGCCACCTCACATTCCTTTGGGGTGAAATGTGGGGGTAGGAGGGTGTCCTCTCCACATGTGTTATGGTTTAGATGTGGGGTCCCCCAAAAGCTCACGTGTGAGATGACGCAAGGGGGTTCAGTGGAGAAATGATAGGGTCACAGCCTTGACCCAATCAGTGAATCCATTCCTGATGGGATTAACTGGGTGGTCACTGGAGGTAGGTGGGGTGTGGCTGGAGGAGGTGGTTCACTGGGGACGTGGCTTTGGGGTACATAGTTGTAATCTGGAGAGTGGGGTCCCTCTGCTTTCTGATCAATATGTGAGCCGCTTCCCTCCACCACACTCTTCTGCCATGATGTTCAGCCTTACCTTGAGCCCCGAGGAATGGAGCCGGCCTTCCATGGACTGAGTCCTCTGAAACCGTGAGCCCTAAATAAACCTTTCCTCCTCTACAGTTTTTCTAGTTGGCCCTTTAGTCACAGGAGCGAGAAAAGCTGGCTAAAATAACATGGGTACCCTGAGTCACTGCGGTCTCCACCACCGACAGCCAGTGTGACCTGGTCCTCTCTGAATCTCAGCTCCGAGTGAATAGAAGCTGAGCCCCAGCTTCGTCTGGATGGGGGCCTGCCGAGTGTCCAAGCAGTTCCAAGAACAGCAGAACACTAAATATGAACCCGTGGCTGCATTAGGATAATGATCATCATTATTACCCCTAAAAGCGGGATAATCGCTGTGACCCACTTCGGGGGACCTGTTGTAACTAATGCCCTTGGAGAGCTGTGCCAATAGCAAGTGCAGGGTAGGCAGAGGCCATGGGCTCTGGCTGAAGTGATCCCTGCCTCTGCGAGTGTCACCCACTTGTCCTTCACTTTGGTCACAAGCCTAGGGAGCATTTTTTTGGAAATGCTCAACCTTGGCTCATGTGGGCCTCTGCTCTGAGCTTGCCAGGGGGTCAGTAGCAGAAACTGCTCGCCCTGCTTGAAGGAAACAGGGGAAGCTATTAGGATACGTGGGACTTCGTGGTTCTGAATATAAGGGCGAGAAGGAGGCCAGACTTCTGAAATGGAAACACTTTTCTCCCCCCTGATGCTGGGGATGGAGCTCAGGATTTGGTGCATGCTTGGCAAGCCACAGACCCAGCCCATCAGCAGCAAAATTTACCTTCCCATTTGTTTCCCTTCTTTACAAAGAAATGCACTCCAGCGGTGGCCCCTGTGCACCCCTCCAGCCCCACCCGCGTCCCTCTGGACCACTCCTGATTCTGGCACTGGCCAGTCCTGCGGACACGTCCACACTTGACCACTTCACACGCCACGACCCCGCGTGTCGCCCTGAGGACGATCTCCCACGTGCTGCCCAGCACGGTCTAACCTTGCTCTACCCCGTGTTCCTCTGGGGACCTCTTTGTGTGGATCAAGGCACCGGGGCCTGTTCACTGCCGTCCGTCCGGGATTCAGGGAAATTCCTGCTCCACCGTGTATCCAGGCTCCCGCTGATGGGCACCAGCAGGCCCTGAAGGTTTCTCTGTGTCATGGTTAGGGTCTTCAGTGATCCCAAAGGCACGTGTGCCAAATGCTTGGTCATTGGGCCATTGGTCAGTGTAGAACTGTCAGGAGGAGAAGCCTAGTGGAAAGACAGGCTACTGGGGTGCGTCCCTTGAGGGGCTCCTGGACCCTGCCCCTTCTTGGTGATCGCTCAGCTTCCCGACTGCCCTGAGAGGAGAAACCTGCCCCCCACTGAGTTGTTGCCCCAAAGCAGCAGACAACCAACCACACCTGAAACCCTCTCCTCCTCTCCAGCTGTTATCTCAAGTACTCTTCCCAGCGACAGAGGCCTGACGAACCCACCCACTGCCGGACCTGTGTTGGTTTTAGCTCCCCCCAAAGTAGAGCTGAGACCAGGGCTTGGGGTATTTTGGGGGTGCTCTCTGTCAGCAGGAGGAGGACATACTGCTCTGTGCTACATCACCCCATGACCTGGCAGATCAGAGAAAAGGCTGCCTCACATCACTCCTTGAAGTTGCCTGGAGTCAGGAATCCAGGGTGGGCTGCTTGGTGGGGAGCAGTGTCATCTGAAGACTCGCCCGGGGGCAGGGGTTGGCAGGAGGCCTCAGATCCTCTCCACAGAGATGCTTGATGGCCTCCAAGCCCAGCCGCTGGCTTCCCCCAGGGCGAGAGATCCACCAGATGGAGGAAGAATTGGTTTCAGGAATCTCCAACTGTCACCTCCGCCTCATTCCCCTGGATGAACAGACGGGCCTGGATGCAGCATTGGGGGGGGGTTCCACAGGAAGTGAGGCCCCCCTGGAGTCGTCTTGGAAGCTGGCCACTGTGGCTAGAGAAGAGCCAGGAAGCACCTGAGGGGACCTCATGGAGTTGGTCACTGTTCTAGGTACCTGCAGCTCAACCCCACCAAGGGTGCTGTGAAGAACTACCAAGAATACGTGGGACAGAGTTCAGGGGCTCTTTACAGACTATCATTCTCAGGAGCTGAGATAACCTCCTCTACAAATCCTGAGAGAAGTGGAGGGACCCTGCAAGGCCAAGTCGGGACACTCTCAGTGTGCAGAGTAGCCCCAAATCAAGGCCAGGCTGAGGAGGTGTGCACAAAAGACCTCTGTCTCACAACATGGCTGCGAGAAACATTCCCTTGCAGGCATCTGTCCGTGAGTCAACATGGTTACGCGCCGTGGACAGCTGCTAAAATGGCTCCTGGTATTCACATTCTCTGCTCAATCGCTCACCTGGTAGGTAGACCAGGTCTAGTGACTCTTCTAGAGAATAGAAGTGGTGGGAGGTCTCTCCTGAGACTAGGCTAGGAAAGACGGTGATCTCTTGGGAGAGACCCCCCAAGCCAGAGCCCCCAGTAAGTGGGACCTGGACTCCTGATCCACAGATTCTGTTGTTTTGCTAAACTGCTCCATTTAAGAGTAATTTTATAAACACTCAATAGCCCAAGAAGTGGGTGAAGGTACACATGGAGCAACATCGATCATGGGTCAGCAACTGTTGCGACAGGGTGACGGGTTATACTGTGTTGCCAATTGTGTGTGTTCAAAATTTCTCCACCACAAATAAAAATGCATGTTTAAAAGGCTCAAGTCTGGCTAGCAGTTCAGTGGGTTTGGTTTTTGGTCAAGGTGGGTTTTTTTGTGTGTGTGCTTGCTCTGATTCAAACTACCTGGGTGCAAATCCCAACTCATGCATTCATTGGAGGGATATTTTTTATCAGGCACCTACCATACGGCACAAAAGGTCTGGCCACCAGGGAAATGGTCAGGAACAAAACATGCAAACCTCCCTGCCCGTGTGGAGTTGGCACTTTAGTGGGAAGAGACAGAACTCATCTGGGAATCCTGGCAGTGCCAGGAGAGGGTTGAGGAGGGTTGAACTCCATACAGGAAGTCGGGGAAGGCCTGAGAGAGTCTGCCGGTGAGCAAGGACCTTCAGATGCAGGAGGGAGCACTGGGACGATGGCAGGGGTGGAGGGTCTGCGGGTGAATGTGGAACGATTTTGTCAAGTAGAGGAGTGAGGGTGTTTAAAAACGATCTGTCCTGGGGTCAAATGTGCAAGGCACATCAGTGCTGCAGGGTTGTGCTCCCCAGCCCATGCAGACCAAGGGTGACCGCCATCAGAGTGGCAGGCTCCTGCCATTGGGATTGGACCTCCTGCTGAGAAAATGGGAAGAGTCACAGACAAGGTTGGAGAAAAAAAAAATGCAAACACACACACAGAACCGCCCCTTAAAATGTAATATCAGAGAAGTGACAAATAAATTTTTAGAATAAGTATGTCCTTTGCAGGGGGCTGGGGGTGGCTCAAGATGGTAGTGTGCTCGCCTGGCATGCACGAGGTACTGGGTTCAATCCTCAGCACCACATAAAAATAAAATAAAGGTTAAAAAAAAGTATGTCCTTTGCAATATTTAGTATATACTGATTACTGTAGTTTGCATCTTATTTATTTATTTTTTTGGTAGTGCTGGGGATTAGACCAGAGATATCCTACTAGTGAGTTGTATCTTCAGCCCTTTTTATTTTTTATTTTGAGACAGATCTCATTAAGTTGCCCAGGCTGACTAGTGATCCTCCTGCCTCAGCCTCCCAAGCTGCTGGGATTACAGGTCTGCACCATCACACTCTGCTATAATTTTGGTGCAATTGAGAGGGGTGAAAACTTTAGGAGGTGGGGCCTAATGGGAGGAAGTTAGGTCATTGGGTCGTGCCCTTGAAGGGCATATGGGTTTTGTGGTGGGTTTTTTTTTTTTTTTATGGTAGTGCCAGGCATTGAACCCAGGGCCTCAGGTATGCGAGGCAAACACGTTGCTACTGAGCTACATCCCTGGCCTCTTAGAAGGCATATTGGGTTCCCTGCCCCTTCTTATCTCTCTACTTCCTGTCCACTATGAGGTAAAAAGATTTCCTCCGCCTCATACTGCCCCCATGATATAGTGTGTTCCTACTGGATCAAAGCCACAGGACCAAGCAACCATGAACCGTACCTCCGAAACCATAAGTCAAAATAAACTTTTTTTTTAATATTTATTTTTTAGTTTTTCAGCGGACACAACATCTTTGTTGGTATGTGGTACTGAGGATCAAACCCGGGCCACACGCATGCCAGGCGAGCGCGCTACCGCTTGAGCCACTTCCCCAGCCCCAAAATAAACTTTTTCTCCTTTTAAGTTGATTATCTCAGGTACTTTGTTGTAATAATGGAAACAGACTAACATACCTACACTACAAAAAAACAATCCAAGTTCAAAGTGAACTGAAAAATCAGTAGGATCTGTATTGTATCTCTCAATCCCTGGGACTGGCGATATGGTTGGGCAGGGTCACAGGTTGTTACGTACTCCCAGTTAATAATCAGGGGGGCCTTTGCTTTAGAAATCTGAATTCTTGTGGTTGCTGTAGAGATAGAAGGTTCTGGCATCATGAGCCACATTCCTGCAGCTTTTAGCTAAAGCCAAGATGAGGTTGTACCAGCAGGTGGACCTACAGCCCACATAGCTCTCCATAGCCCAAGGCAACTTCCCCGGTTCCTGTGACCTGTAGGTTCAAGGTCCTGCTGTCGGAGGAGGGCGGGGATAACCGTTATCAATGAGAGTAAAGACCTAAACTTACTTGAGCACTTAGCTCAGTGAAGGAGCTCCTGTCATCCCCATTTTACAGAGGGGGGACTGAGGCACAGAGGAGATAGTTAACTTGCTTGAACGCATGCAATGAGTAGTGGGGCTGGGCTTCAGACTTTCAAATGTTCAGGCCCTGGAGCAGGGCCAAGGAGGAAGGATGGGGAAGGGCAGGGAGGAGCAGGGAGGGGCAGGGTGGACCTCAGCCTGCAGACCCCACTTGGGGAAGCTGCTGTTTGCCCTAACAGCCCCCTCCCTCCTCCATTTCGTATGGCTCCAAACTTCTCTGCCCCTCCCCTGAATCCCTGAGACCTGACAGTCTTGGTGCAAGGTTCCCAGGGCTGGGGTCAAAGACCTTAAAGTAGAGTCGGACTCCAGAGGATTCTGGAAGCTTCCAAATCTTCAAGTCTAAAGGAGAGGCTCAAAAATGGCAGAGGAAAGCTGAGATGGAGAGATGGGATTGTCCAGGACCTCACGCACCTGCTGTGCTCCCCTGGCTGCCCTGTAGCTTTGTGGGATCAACTTGAGGCTGCGGGTGGGAGCCCATCAATAGACAGTCTAGTGGGCCAGCCACTAGGGGGCGCCCTTCGGGTGACCGCACCCAGGAGGGCTGGCAGGTCTCTCTAGTTCAGAGCGACTATTTTTCTCATGGGTCATTAATAAATATTTTTCTGCGTGGAGAGGTACTCTGAGATGATGTAAATATTCCATTACTCATGGCACTTTTCATTTATTCATCCATTCACTTATGTCTGCAAGGACTTACGGTTTCCTGTTCATTCGGGAGGCTATAATCTTGTTACTATTATTGCTTCTTTCAGTGTTCAAAATATCTTTGATTCGACCAGCAGGAGTCTGTTTCAAGGTGACGTCTGCATCTTTCTGGCATGCTCTGATCATTCTTGGAGGGCTTTTATTTTCTGCTACAACAAACATTGCAGATTCTACCTCCTCTGCCCTGGTCCTGGATTGAGCCATTTCTCCAAGGTACTCCGTGGCTGTCGGAGGTCTGGGTTTCATCCTCAGCACTGCCCAAAAAAAAAAAAAAAAGAGAGAGAGAGAGAGAGAGAGAGCAAGAGCCCAAGATCTAGGCAGCGAGTATGCCCAGTGCTGGGAGGTGAGGTGCTACTGGTCCCACACCCTCCTGTGGACAGAGAGACCTGCAACGAACTGACTCCTACATCTACCTGCGCACGCAGTATGCACGGAGGCCTCCAACTCCAAGTGCACAGCTCAGGATTCATCTGGTTTTCACCTCCCCACCATCCTGACTCCCAGCTCCTCTGTCACACCCTCCCCTGGACATAGCTCTGGGGAGTTGGCTCTAGGTGGTGACAGAATTGGCTCTAGGTCCTAGACAGATCACAGGCTTCATCCTCACCTTCCTGACCAAGCAAGGGCATTGACTGGGAACAAATGCCTTCCATGAAATTTTCTGTGCTGGGGACACAAAACAAGTCTCCATTTCTCTGTCTCTGGGCAAATATCCCTAAAGACTCATAATTTATTAAATGAGGAGAGCAGGTGCAGAGGCGCATGCTCCTTTGCTCTGGGCAGGGGCTGATAGAGTCCACTCTAAACTGAGTCCCCCGGAGGAGAGGTCAAGGCAGGAGCTGCAGATGGGGATGTGGAGTGGGGTGGGTGCCTGGCCGCTGGAGGATCGTTTGCCCATTTGCCTGGCCCTGCTACTGCCTTACCCAAGACCTCGGGCGTGGCCACCCTTTGGCTTCTCCTGGATGCCATGTCCCTTGGAGTTCTTATGTGATCTCTTCAAATTATTTGGGACTCAAAGATGAGTCCGACCATTTTCATAAATGGCCAGGTCCTGCTTAACTAGGCTGGCCTACTGACAGGGCCCTTGGGAACAAGGCCCTTGGGGACTGTCGGGTGGCCTGTGAGCAGTCACCCTGGGCAGGTGTACCAGCTGGAGGTGAGCTGGCCTAAGGACCCCAGGGAGGAGATCCTTCAATTACAGTTCCAGCATCTAGCAATATCTGTGTGGGAAAATGAACAGAGTGGGTAATGAGCACGGGGGTAGGGGGGGACAGGGAAAGGGACACTCTCAGTTATTCCCACCAACAGGACAAGTGGGCAGGGAGAGGGAGAAGATAGTGATTCTTTAGTTTGTTTGTTTATTTTCTTGGTTTGGCAGGGCTGAGGCTGGAACCCAGGGCCTCCGGCATGCGAGGCGAGGGCTCTCCCACCGAGCGACACCCCCAGCTCTAATTTATTTTTTAAATGCCTCACTGGTGACACAGCTCACAAACCATACAATTGACCCTTGAAGTGAGAAACTGATGTGACTCCATTTTTGAAAATAAATAACAGCAGCTTCTACCTCAAGGCCTGTCCTAAGGAAGGGGGCGTGACCCTTGTCCTTGGAAAGACCCACAGAGCACTCCTAGGCACATACACACCTTGCTGAGTTGTTTGTCTGCAAATAACAGGAGAGATCTGCTGCGCCAGGTGTCCCTGACTCAGTTAGGCTAGGTGGGGACCCATAGCAACCCCCCTAGCAACTTCCAATCAGCATGAGACAGGGAAATACCTGAGATGCCAGATGACCCCCCAGTAGTTTATGGTGGTTGATAACATGTTGGGAAACCATGTAGTTCAGCACGTACACCCCTCGTGGCTTAAACCAATCAGTTCAAATGAATCCCCCTCTTGTACTAACCAATCACCCCTACCCAACTTGTTCCCACCAGTGAATGTGCTAATCAATGTTAAGAGTTGTTTGATCTTCCTGCGGTGTGAAATGATTTGCTGTGTGATGTTGTGACACATAGAGTATCCCCAAAAACCTATAAAATCTGAACAAAGGAATGGGACCCACTCGTCGGGATCACTGCGTCGGAAATGGTTGAGTGCAAGCTCTAGCTTGCAATAAAGACTCTTGTGTGATTGCATCGGATTCGGCTCCTGGAGGTGTACTGGGGTCCCACGAATCTGGCATTCAGAAGGTATTCGTTTCAGGCTGGGGGTGTGGCTCAGTAGTAGAGCTTTACATAAAAGCGACCCTGAGTGAAGAAGGCCTGCCCTGTCCCTGTTCGTCCCTCCTCTCTGGGAGCCAGGTCCTGCGTCCCTCCCTGGGTTCCCTCCCTCAGGCCAGCCCAGATGTCACCACAGAGGAAGTTCCCTAGCACCTTCCTGCTGGGGTTGGCTCTCCATGATCTCAGCCTCTCTTGGGGTTAGTAGCTGTGTCTGTCTCCTGCGGGGCCTTGACCCACACTGGGGGAAGGCCCTGGGGCAACTGCAATGACATCATCTTCAGGAAACTTGATCCCTAGGGAGGTCCTCGAGGATCGCTGGGAAAGGTCATGGGCTTCATTTTGGAAACAAAGAAGGTGATCGCCCTCCTTCAGTCCCTGCCCTCACCCCTCACGGGAGCGCTGGGGAACTGGGCACAGCCACCAGAGAAATGGGCTTCCCTGGGTGACAGGCCCGGCTTAGGGGTCCGCTGCTTGCCATCCAATCGGTCCATTGGGTGCCCTTTGTCTCCTGTGGAAGAAGCGCCTGCCATCGGGTTGTCACTGGGGACAAGATGAGGTCATGTGGGTAAAAGTGCCTGGTGTCCGGTTGACATGAGGAGTATCAGCGTCGGTCCAAGAACTGGGATTCAGGCTCACTCCAAACCCAGCTGGCAAAATATCCAGGATAGGCAGATCCCTGGGGACAGAAGGCAGCGTGGTGGCTGCCGGGGTCTGGGGAGGGAGTGGGGAGGGCTGCTCATGGGTGTGTGTTTTCCTGCCGTGGTGATGGCCACATGGTGATGGCCACGTGGTGATGGCCACGTGATGATGGCCACGTGGTGGAACCAGGTGCAGGGGGAGGCTGCACAGCATTGGGAACACACTCCGTGCCCCAGCCTGCTCACCTTGGGGTGCCTAGGGCTTGCTATAGATTGGCTCTGGAATGTCCCCCGAAGCCCACCTGTTAGGGCTTGGTTCTCAGCTTGGCACCACAGGAAGATGGTGGAAATGTTAAGAGGTGGCCGGTGGAAGGCTTGAAGTCATTGCGGGCATTTGAGGAAAGGGCATTGTGAGATCCTGTCCCCTTCCTACCCACCCCCCAATGGTACTGGGGATGGAACCTCGGGGTGTTCTTCCACTGAGCTATCTTTTTACTTTGAGTCAGGGCCTCACCAAGTTGCCCAGGCCAGCCCCAAACTTGTGATCCTCCTGCCTCAGCCTCCTGAGTTGCTGGGATCACAGGCATGTGCCACCACACCTGTCCTCTCTCTCTCTCTCTCTCTCTCTCTCTCTTTTTTCATAAAAGAGAGGTCAGTGATTTTGCTCTGTCACATGCCCCTGTCATGATGTACTATCTCATCACAGGTCCAAAGGCAACCAAACAATGGTTGCTCATGGACTGGAAATTCCAAAACCGTGAACCAAACTAAACCTTTTTGCTTTACAAACGGATTACCTCAGATGTTTGTTACAGTAAGGAAAAGCTGACCAACACACCTTAATGTACATTTTATCTTTATTTAAAAAAAAAAAAAATCCAGCCAGAGACAGAACTGAGGGGTCTCAATGAATCCATTTCTATATCTACAAGACACTGACTGGTCAGAGTGTCCATTCTTTTTAATGTCCACTTTTAAATTTTTTTTAATATTTTTTAGTTTTAGGTGGACACAATATCCTTATCTTCTTTTATGTGGTGCTGAGAGTTGAACCCAGTGCCTCGCGCATGCCAGGCGAGCATGCCACTACTTGAGCCACATCCTGAGCCCTAAATTTTTCTAATGGACACATGATTGTACATGTCTGTAGGGTACAGTGTGATACCTCAATACATGTCTACAGCATGTAATGATCAGATCAGGTGACAAAGACAAATGCATTTCTTTCTGTGGGAAATATGCAAAATCCTCTCTAATTGGAAACATGCAATTAATTGTTGTCTGCCATAGTTACCCTGCTGTGCCCTAGAACATTAGAAGCTTTTGCTCTAGTCACTTTCAGAATGTCACTTAAAACGTGTCACTGTGTGAGAAGCAAATGGGTTGCTGCTGGAGGCTGGGGGGTGGAAGGAATGGGCTCCACCGGTCCCAGCTCAGACCTCACACCCTGCTCCCCTGCAGGAAGCAGCAGTTTTATTCTAGAAGGTCTACTCCAGCCGGCTTCATGGGCCAGCAGCCTGTGCAGACAGAGGGACACCGGTTTGAAATTCTTTATATAATTTTTCAACAAAGTCCCCACAGTTTCCTTCTGCACTGAGCTCCACAAATTTTACCACCAGGCAGCTAGGAAGTTATCCCTGAGGATAAGCATTCTCTCCCCAGGGTGGACAGCCCCTTGCTCACAGAAAGACTTGGGTGTTTGTTGAGTGACTGATGGACCTCTTGGGGGCTCCCTGCACGAGTTCTTCCTGCCCTCTCTCCTCCGCTCTGCCACGTGCAGTGGTGCACACTTGACTTCCTGCCCAGGGACGGGCATCCCGCTCAGCTCTGTGACTGCAGAAGGACTGAGGAGATGAGGCTGTCCTGCAGCCCCCGAGGCCCCTGGGATGGAAGGGAAGACAGGGTTCTGGGGAAGGCGCCCAGGCATCTCTTGCCTCTTGCAAACCCCCCTGGCTTGGCTGCATGTGGGACTCTGCCAGCAGGGGTGGTGACACCCTTACCTCACCCCCCAAAGGGACCCTTGTGGGGTCAGACCTCAGAGGATTGTCCTGAGTAAGGTGCCCCAGGAGGCTGGGGTAGGGGGAAGGACATTGGGAAAGGGCTGGGATAGTTCCAGGATGACCAGGCCGGGGGAGGAGGCGTGGGCTGGCGAGCAAGGGATTGTGAAAGTTTAGTGATGTTGTTTTCACTGTGTCTGGTTTTGGTGAGATGCCCCCTGGGCTTCGCAAAGCCACCTTCCACCTCATCACCTTCGTCTTCAGCCACAACCCCAAAGGGCTCAAAAACAGCTCACAATGACGTGGTTTCTTTCTTTCTTTTGTACTGGGATTGAACTCAGGGGCACTCGACCACTGAGCCACATCCCCAGCCCTATTTTGTATTTTATCTAGAGACAGGGTCTCACTGAGTTGCTTAGCGCCTCACTGTCGCTGAGGCTGGCTTCGAACTCACGATCCTCCTGCCTCAGCCTCCTGAGCCTCTGGGATTAAAAGAGAGCACCACTGCACCTGGTGAAGCGGTTTCTTACATTAAGCACAGATTGCCATTATAATGCTATAGCTCACAATTCATTCCTAGGTCCGTGCTTCATTTAAGAATTAAAAACGGGTATTCAAACCAAAGCCTATGTACAGATGTTTGTAGCAGCACAAATTACAATCACCAAATGGTGGAAACCAACCCCATATGTCCATCAAAGGAAGAATGGAGAAGCATCATGTGATACACCTGGGGAGTGGACTATTATTCAATCATGAAAAGGAATGAAGTTCTGATTCAGGGTATAATGGGGCACAATGTGGATGAGTCTTGAAAACAATGCTAGGTCAGAGCCCAAAGGCCACATGTTGAAAGATTCCATCTGTCTAGAGTGTCTAGAATGGACAGATCCACCAAGATCTATTGCACGGAGTAGGTCCAAATCACGGCTTCACAACTTGGTTGCTGTGTGACTTTGGCAAATCCTGGGATCTCACTGTTCCTATATAAACTAGGTCTGGCAATAAGCAAGTTACTTTACAGGGTTGTTGGGAGAACGGAATGAGTTAATACCTACAAAGCACTCAGAGAGACATGCCGTTTCACGGAAAATAGCCAATGAGTACTTTCCATTTTTGTTTTAAATTTTTTTCTTAGTTGTTGCTAGACCTTTATTTTTTATTTATTCATACGTGGTGCTGAGAATTGAACCCAGTACCTCACACGTACCAGGCAAGTGCACTATCACTGAGCCCCAGCCCCAGCCCCAGCCCCAGCCCAGGACTTTCCATTTTTATCTAGAGTTTTCAGGATAAGGCTTCACCAAGAAGACACCAGACCTCAGACCTTGAATGATAAATAAGATTAAACAGGGGGGAACAGGGTTCATATTAGTCATCACCTCAATCCTGGGCCACACCTTCCATAGCCCTTCTCTTGGAGATGCCCCCGACCCCCAGCAATCATAAGTCATCTGTAGAGGAACTAAGTCTCAGAGAGGTTAAGCAACTTGCCCAAAGTCACACAGTTTACAAGGGGCAGAGTTAGGATTTGAACCAGGTGTGTCTTAATGCCAAGCCTCCCTCCATAGGAAGGAGATTATAGCTGTCAACGTGTGCAATCCATTTACCTTTGTTTTTTGCTTGCTCTATCTCTTTCTTCATCTTTAAAAAAAAAAAAAAACTTATAAAGGAAGTAAGGCAAATAATTCTCCTACTAGACATTTTTTTTTTTTGTACCAAGGATTAAACCCAGGGGCACTTAACCACTGAGCACATCCCCAGCCCCTTTTTTATATTTTATTTTAGAGACAGGGTCTCACGGAGTTGCTTGGGGCCCTGCTAAATTGCTGAGGCTGACTTTGAACTCAACAATCCTCCTGCCTCAGCCTCCCTAGCCGCTGGGATTACAGTGGCATTGAAGCAAGAGAAATTCAAGGAACACTCACTCACAGATGTTCACAACAGTTCGATTCATTGTAGCCCCAAAAGGAACAACT
Organism: Marmota monax; assembly: GCF_021218885.2. Classification (NCBI taxonomy): domain Eukaryota; kingdom Metazoa; phylum Chordata; class Mammalia; order Rodentia; family Sciuridae; genus Marmota; species Marmota monax. The sequence continues at coordinate 519,435 of NW_026693329.1, forward strand.
CGAAGAATCAACAGATGAGCAGGTAAATAAGTGGGATCTATCCAGACTGGCACACTATTCAGCGAAAAAATGGGATTAGACTATTAATACATGCAATGATATGAATAGATCTCAAAATAAATATGGTCAAAGAAGCCGGCCAAAAACAAAGGGAACATGTGCTGTGTGACTCCGTTCACCAAAGTTCTAGAACAGACAAATCTATGCCACAGGGGACAAGGTCAGGCTGCAGCTGCTTTCTAGGGAGGGGTGGGACCCTCAGCAGCCAGGGTGGGCTTTCTGTCTGCAGGAGCCTGATCTACCCCCAATGGGCGTTCATTTTACGCATTGATCACTCCTCTTACAATGTGTCCAATTCATTAGGGGTAAATTTCATCTGAAAGAAGAAAACTGTTAACAAATATCAAACTCAAGTTAATGTGTAATGCCAGATTTGTGGGACCCCAATAGACCTCCAGGAGCCAAATCCGATGCAATCACACAAGAGTCTTTGTGGACTTAACCGTTTCCGAAGCAGTGGTCCCAGGGAGTGAGCCCCGGTCCTTTGTTCAGTGAGATTTTATAGGTTTTGGGGGGATACTCTATGTGTCACAACATCTCACAGCAAATCATTCCACACCACAGGAAAATCAAATAACAACTCTTAACACTGATTAGCACATTCAATGGCGGGAACAAGTTGGGTAGGGGAGATTGATTAGTGCAAGAGGGGGATTCCTTTGAACCGATTGGTTTAGGCCACGAGGGGTGTACGTGCTAAACTACATGGTTTCCCAACGTGTTATCAACCACCATAAACTACTGGGAGGGTCATCTGGCATCCCAGGTATTTTCCCTGTCTCATGCTGATTGGTGGTTGCTAGGGGGTTGCTATGGGTCCTCACCTAGCCTGACTGAGTCAGGGACACCTGGCTCCCCAGATCTCTCCTGTTATTTACAGACAAACAACTCGGCAGGGTGGGTATGTGCCTAGGAGTGCTCTGTGGGTTTTTCCAAGCACAAGGGTCATGCCCCCTTCCTTGGACAGGCTTTGCTCTGAGGTAGAGGCTGGTTTCTCAAAAATGGAGTCACATCAGTTTCTCAAGTGCTACGCATGCCAAAGTGTCCAGAGGTAAAGTATCCATAGCGGCTGAGACAGGAGGATTGCGAGTTCAAGGCCAGCCTCAGCAATTTAGCAAGCTCCTAAGCAACGGAGTGAGACCCTGTCCCAAAATGAAAAAATAAAAAGGGCCTCGACTTTTGACATAGTGACGTCCTGATGAGGCCACTGTGCGTTGAATATATTTTTAATATATTAATATTAATAAATGCACTGAATACCCCCACCCTCCTGCCCTCATGGCTCACCAGCCCTCCTAGCAAAACCATTTAACACAAAGCCTATTGCAGACCACAGATGGTGCGTGTGATTTGTTGAATCCTCTACTGGAAGTCAAAGACAGGGTGGTCCAGTGGGTACGGGATGGGCGTCCTGTAGACACAAGGTGCTGTGTGTGTGTGTGTGTGGGGGAAACGCAACTCAATGTTCAAACAATGGTGATGGCGCCTTCGCGGTGGTTCACCCTCCTGTTCCGCGCGACTGCCTGGGAGCTGCCGCTGCTCCGCATGGTGAACCAAGATCCCATCCCGAATTGCTAGCCGGGGAAGAGATCCAAACTCACAATGCAAGCCTGGTTTTCCGCTGAATGCATATCGCTTTCACGCCATTGTGCAGTTGAAAGCTCCTTCAGATCCTGGGACCGTTTGTGCATCAAACAATATGATTGACAGTTGGGTGGAGGGTGGAGGGGCGGGGGAGGCGGAGAGCGCCCGGTGCTGGGTAAAGCAAGCGCAGCGGAGGCTGAGGATCGTCCCTTGTAGGAACACCACCTGGTGTTCTCTGCACCACCCTCCCGTTTTTTCATGTCGGACAATGTTCATGATGGAGTTTTGGGAAATGCAGGGACAGAGAGGGTGGGAAGGACAAGGTCCTGCTCTTCTCCCCTGTGTCCTCTCCTGGAGGCTCGGAGGCCTTAGAGCTGCAGGTGGGATCAACTGCACATCCCCTGAGTTTGGCAAAGAAGGGACCCCACCATTCATCCCATCTCGGCTCTCTCCCTCTTTGAATTCGACCTTCCGGGGCGTGACATCTGCCAGTGACTGACAGCCGACCCTTGGGCCACGCTGGTACCATCCTGCCCAGGAGCCATGCCTGACTGTGCTGGGCAGAGCTTGGCTGGCCTCTCTCAGACAAGGAGCCACAGCTCGGGGGAACTCCGCCCAGACTTCTGGGCTTCCCTGGCTGCCAGGCACCTGCACTCCCATATTCCCTCCATCCCTGGGCAACCAGGGCATCCACTGCAAAGTGCCAACACTTGGGCCCACTTCCTGTCCTGCTCCTTCCTCCAGCCTCCATCCCTGCTGCCTCCCGCTGGCCCTGCCCAAGGCCAAATCACCACCCACCCCTCACATCCCAAGGGTTGGAGGCTTCCTCAGAGGCCTCGCCTCCTTACTCAGCCACATTTTGCAGATGGGGAGACCCAGGCAGAGAGGCCCCGTCTCTCTGAACCTCAGTCTTCTCTTCTGATAAATCAGAAGAGGAGCGTCTATCTCTGAGTCCCTGGGAGGATTCAGTAGAGACTGTCAGGAGCAGATATTCATGGCCACCAGACTGAGTGTGGTCACTGTCCGTTTCATGGATGAGGCTGAGAGAGAGCAAAGCACGTGCTTGGGCACAGGTAAACAGGAGAGGAAGGGTGGGACTCCCCACACACACAGCAGAGGGGAACTGAAGGGGACACTGAGGGGTGCTGGGTGACGCATGGGGGGTGCAATAGCCCTGCCTGGCCCAGAGGAGGGAGGAGGGCTGGACGGGGCCCTTGGAGCCCGCGCCCTCCTCCTGGAGCCCTTGACAAGCTGTCAGCGGCTGACATTTATAACTGTGCCTAATGTTCCCGAGGAACCTGAGGGAGCCTTTTCCGCTCTAATCTGCCTGGCATTACCCAGCCTTGAAATGATGGCAATTACCCCCGGGGCTGGATAAATGGCCGTGGGAGGCAGTGAAAAGCGTCAGGTCTTGACACACAGGTGGCGGGGGTGAGACAGGACTCTCCCCCTCTGTGTGTGTGTGTGTATGTGTGGCTGCTCTCGCTTTCCCCATCCTCATCCCTGGCCCCCACAGGAAAGTCTTGATGAGAACCTGAGGCTGGGGCTGGGCTGCCCAAGGTCCCCCAGGAAGGAATCCAGCCAAACAAAAGTCATCCCCAGGAGCCCGGGTTCCACTCTTCCTTCCCCAGAAATAGACACCCCCTTCACCTCGCCCCGTTGCTGCCCCTTGGGCCACGCGGAGGCCAAGAGCGTGCGTGCTAGCTGGAGTTCGGCGTGTCCAGATGGTGAATGGTCCAGGTGCCCGGCCTCAGCCTTGGTGACCCCGCCCTGCACCCATGTTCACAGCGGCATCGTCCATAATATCCCCAAACCGGGAACAACCTAAGTGTCCATCCGTGGATGAATGGATGAGCAAACCGTGGTACGCCCAGAAAAGAGGCAAGAGTGGATCCGGAGAACAAGAATGGCGGGTGAAATGAGCCTCGCACCAAGGGCCACTCAGCCTGGGATTCCACGGATTGGAACTCTCCAGAACAGGCAGAGCCGACTTGGTGGTTGCCTGGGGCTAGGAAGAGGTAGGGTGGAGTCATCCATGCTAGGAGGAGGAGGTTTCTTGGGGGAGCCACAAAAAGGTTAAAATCCACTGCGGTCACGGTTGCATAACTCTGCCAACGTACTCAGAAGGCATCGAATCCCACGCTTTGAGTGAATTGTATGGGGTGTCAATGATTCCTCAGTAACAATCCACCAAGAAATAGAAATGCGAACAATAACACCCACTTCCTAGCAGCCACGGATGAAAGTCAAAGTCATTCCGGAAAGAGCATCCAGGAGAGTTGGGGAGGTGATATAAGCAAGGGCTTAGCCAGGGCCCTGCACACAGAGAGCGCACTGCTCCTCCATCTACCATCTCACTGCTCAGAGCATGGCCCTGAGACCAGGGTGTCATTATCTGGGACTTAGCGTGAAGGCGGAATCTGGGGCCCAGGCTGATGGCTTCAGAATCTGCAGCCTCCAGGGGAGCTGTGTCCACCCTAAGGTTTGAAAGGCACCAAACTACAGTGATAATCTCATCAGTATTCTAGGGTGGTGATTCTCAGATTGGAAGGCACATGGGAAGACCCTTGTTAAAACACAGCTAGGGACCCCCGTCCCCGGGGTTTCTTATCCCCTATGTCTGGAACTAAGCCTTGAACTCTGCATTTCTGATATATTCCCTGGTCACCCTGATGCCACAGGCCCAGGAGGCCACTCTTTTAGAATTCCTGCTCAAGAGTCTGAGGAGCTTGCCAGGTATCTCATCCAAGAATCAGTGTAATGAGGTACACCTGCTGTCTCCCACGAGAGGACAAGAGAGGACAAGCCTTGGGGACCAGTGGGTCTCCGACCCTGGCTTCACAGAAAGCCACCTGGAGACTTCTGACAGTTTCTGGCTGGGACCCCACTCCCGAACTACTGATGGGCATTTCCGGACGAGGCCGGGGCTTTAGCATTTGGTCTCAGCCAAAGCTGAGAGCAAGCTCCTCTTGCTCCCTAGATCAGGCAATTTTGCAGTGAGCAACCTGGACTACTGTTTGAGGGATGCTGAGGGCACTCTTGCTCCTGGCACACAGACAAATGGAACCATTAACTTAGCTAACTTCCAGAGGGAAGGCCACAGCAGCCACGGTTTCCTCATCAGAGACCAGCGAAAGCAAGCCAGGCTCAGGACCAGGGTTGGCATTCCAGGTGCACATGGATCCAGACCTGGAACCCAAGGGTCTCATCCCCAGTGCCACTGGATCTGACCACCTCGGGCCAAAGCAGAGACTCCTGTCACCCCATGGCAGTACCCTTCTGGGTTTTTCAAACATGAAAGAGACTGGGGGCTCAGCAGAAGCCCTGGATCAGAATGAACCAGAACAGGCTGAGACCCAAGGCCCCCAGGGTTCCACCTACAGTTTCCACACACCTCCAACCCCTTGCCTGAGGACTGGAAAACCCCTGCTAAGAACTGTTCTCTTTGCCCAGATCGTTGGGATATTAAGCAGACTAAATAGAGCTCTTTAAGACAGGATTTGGTTAAAGCCATCCTGGGTCTAATGGGCTTCAAGCTGAGGTTGGGGGGAAGGGTGCGCTCTGGTGCTAATTGCCAATTAGTCCATTTTAAGCCCACTCTGTAGCCAAGGTCATTATTCGGCAGCCACCCACGTCTGGTTTCTCCTGGGCCTGACTGCTCACTTGCCTTTGTCTGCCCCTGTTTATCTGGAAGATCAGTGGCTCTGATGTCCAGGCAGCAGGTGACCCTCTTGAGATCCTGTTTCTGCTGGCCTCTCTCGAGCCATGGGGCTGCTGCTGGCTTCCTGGAATATGGAGAGCAGCACTCAAGAACTGGGGAGGTAGAACACAGGTGAGAGGGTTGCATTTCCTGTGTAGATGAATAGAAAATGGGTTTGGGTTATCACAAGATTCTTTTTTTAAAAAAATATTTTTTGGTTGTCAATGAACTGTTATTATTTTTATCTATTTATATGTAGTGCTGGGAATCAAACCCAGTGCCAAGCATCATATTAGGCAAGCGCTCAGCCTCTGAGCTACAACCCTAGCCCCATGACAAGCTTTTTTTTCCCAGGGAGTAGAGACCCCAGAAGCCATTAATTCGTGCAACACTTTTAAGCAGATTAAGAAAAGACCCCTCTTCCTTAGGAGAGCAGCTTGCTGGAAAGATCAGGCTGACCTTGGATCCCCTTGCTCCCTAGATCAGGCAATTTTGCAGTGAGCAACCGGGACTACTGTTTGAGGGGCGGGGGGCGGGGCGCTGAGGGCACTCTTGCTCCTGGCACACAGACAAATGGAACCATTAACTTAGCTAATGCTCTTGTCAACCGAGAGTTCCATGATAAGCCCCGGGGATGGAGCAGAGAAAGGTCTCTCATTGCAGATCGGGTCTGTTGGCAGAAAGAGATGAGAAAATTACCCTTGTAAAACACGGAGACCGTACCATGCTGGTAGAAAGACATTAGGAGCCAGGCGCGGAGCTCAGAGTCAGTGCTGTCACTGAACCTTCAACAAGGAATCCTGGGCTGAAGAAACAGGATCACCCAAAGGGCTCCAAAGAGACAATGTAACAGAGAGACTACTCACACTGCCCCAGGCAGGGGTAAGGGGTAATCAAGAGGCATGGTGGTGCCCACGCACTCCTGCAATCCCAGCATCTCAGAGGCCGAGGCCAGAGGATTGCAAGCTCAAAGCCGGCCTCAGAAACTTAGTGAGACCCTGTGTCCAAATAAAATGAAAAGGGATGGGGATGCTCTTGAGGTAATACTCTTGCCTGGCATGGTTGAAGCCTGGGGGAGCCCCCACCCCACCCTACTGCCCCACAATGACAGGCAGGGCCCAAAGCAGAACAAGGCAGGGAAGAGATAGATACCCTGCCAGCTCCCTCTGCCCCAAGCCTCTGATCTGCAATGGTGCCTCCCCGTGGGGTCCCTGAGGAGGACAAGGAAATTGAGGCTCAAGAGGAGAGCTGAATTTAAAAAGACCAACATGATCAAACTTTTTAAATTGAGTTGATTTTAAACCGATACATAAAGACACATGAATTGTACATGTTTGCCAGGCACCTACCCTAGGTGTTCTGACACATGGATACAGTGTACAAAGTCCTTGCTTATCTGCCCTGGAGGGCCCTACCACTGAGACACATACCAGCCCTGGTGCTTTAGTCAGCCTTTTTGCTGCTGTGACTAAAGGACCCCACCAGGAAACTGTAGAGGGGGTCATAGTTTCAGAGGCTTCAATCCATAGACAGCTGGCTCCATTCCTTGGTGCTCAAGGTCAGACAGGACATCATGGTGGAGGAGTGTGGCAGAGGCAAGTGGCTCACGTGATCATCAGGAAGCTGAGAGAAACTCCACTGTGAGATACAAGATATATACCCCATAGCCACGCCCTGCTATGAACTGCCTCCTCCAGCCACACCCTATAGCCACGCCCCCTATGAATCACCTCCTCCAGCCACACCCCACAGCCACACCCCTATGAACCACCTCCTCCAGCCACACCCATAGCCACACCCCTATGAACCACCTCCTCCAGCCACACCCATAGCCACACCCCCTATGAACCACCTCCTCCAGCTACACCCATAGCTACGCCCCCTATAAACCACCTCCTCCAGCCACACCCCATAGCAAGCCCCCTATGAACCACCTCAGTCACACCCTATAGCCACGCCCCTATGAACCGCCTCCTCCAGCCACACCCCATAGCCACACCCACTATGAACCACCTCCTCCAGCCACGCCCCACCCACCCCCAGTTACCACTCAGTTAATCCCATCAGGGATCAATTCACTGATTAGGTTAAGGCCAAGTGACCCAATCACTTCTCCTCCAAACCTTCTTGCACTGTGTCACCACATCTAAACCATAATACTTGGCTTTTTAATTTAAAAGCGGGGTCTCACTAAGTTGCCCAGGCTGGTCTCAAACTTGGGATCCTCCTGTCTCAGCCTTCTGATTAGCTGTAATTACAGGCATGAGTCACAGCACCCGTCTTGCACAAAATTTAATCAGATTAAACATATTTATCTCTTCAAACATTCATCATTTCATGAAGGTGAAAATATTCAAATCCTTCCTTCTTAGCTTTTTGAAATATAGAGTACACCATCATCATCTATGATCGTCCTACTGTGCGATGGCACCATTAACCTTTTCTTAATAGAATACGAAACGAAGGTCCAGAGAGGTGCAGTAATTTACCCAAGGCCACATGGCTCCTGAGTGGTAGAGGCTGAGTAGATAACAGATAGGAGCAGCCCCCCAGAAGCATTGAGACTGAGAGAGGACTGCCCCTGAGAAGAAAGGTTGGGAATGACCTTTCCCAGAAGCTGAGAGTTAAGACCACAAAGAAGTGATAGGAAGGAAAGAGAATAAAGTCGAGGTAGAAGAAAGAGCACCAAGAGAACAGAATCAAGTCCAGAAGTAAAGGCACCTGCCTGGGTCACCTGGCTGATGATAAAGTGCAGAGGGAAAGGATGGTCTTTTCAGGATACGGTGCTAAGTCAACTGGCTGTCCATACGGAGAAACACATATATTGACCCCGACCTCACACCATTTGCAGAAATGACTTCCAGATGGGTGGAGATCTCCTTGTGAAGGTCAAAAGAGAAACACAGGTCCACAAAGATGTGCGTGCACGCATGTTCCCAACAGCATTACGCACAATACCTGGAAGGTGGGAGCCACCCACATGCCCAAGGACACATGAATGGGCGAACAAACTGCAGCAAACGGAATATTAATCAGTTGCAAAAATGAACGAAGTTCTGATGCCTCTGTCACCCGGTTGGACCACGTCAACATGATAAGCGGGGCTGGGGTGCTGGGGCTCAGTGGCAGAGCGCTTGCCTCGCATGCATGAGGCTCTGGGTTCCATCCTCAGCACCTGGAAAAGGAAACAAATAAAATAAAGGCACTCTGTCCATCCACAACTACAAAAAGAAATTAAAAAAAAAAAAAAAAAAGCCCACATAGTGTATGATTCCATTCATAGGAAAGATGCAAAACAGGCAAATCGAGAGCTAGAAGGCAGATAGGTCAGTGGTGGTCCGAGTTGGGAACTGGGGAGGGATGGGGACAGGGTTTGAAAGCTCAAGGATGTGGGGTTTCTTCCTGTGATAACGAAAAGGTTCTAAAAGGGGCCGTGGTGATGCTCGCCCTGCACGTCAGTCACCTTTTCGTCACTGTGACAAATACCTGAGAAGAGCTACTTCGGGAAGTGAAGGTTTACTTTGACTCATGGTTTCAGAGGTTTCAGTCGGTGATTGGTCGGCTCCCGGGTAGAAACGTCACTGCAGGAGGGTGCAGGGGAAGGGAGCTGCCCTGCACCGGGCAGCCACCAAGGCGAGACAGAGAGGGAGGGGACAGGGACAGGACCTGCCCTTCCCCCCAGGGCACGCCCCCAGTGACCACCCCCCCCAACCTCTCTCGCCTCCTGACGTTTTCATCGCCTTCCAGCCACAGCATCCTCAAGGGACGAGTCCCTCGGTGGGATCATCTACTGATGCAGTCGGCGCCCTGCGCATCCAGCCCACGTCCCCCAGGTCCCACCTCCGAACCCTGCTGCACTGCGTGAGCTCGGGGGGGCCATTCCGGAGCCAGCGCCCACCGCCCAACCCTGAACATCCCGAAAACTACCGAGCTGCACACTTTGAATGGGTGAACTGCAAAATATGTTAATTTTATTCCCACAAAACTGTTTTTTAGGGGCTGGGGTTGTGGTTCAGCGGTGGAGCGCTCGCCTAGCTCGTGCGAGGTTCTGGGTTCCATCCTCAGCAACCACATAAAAATAAATAAATAAAATAAAGGTATCGTGTCCAACTACAACTAAAAAAATAAATATTAAAAAAAAAAGACTCTTTTTAAAAGATGGGAGACAACCTCATTGACCTTGGGGAACACACGTGATTTCTTAGGACACTGGAATTGCTACCCATTATGCTGGGGATGTGGCCCAGGGGTAGAGCGCTGGCCCAGCATGTGCAAGGCCCTGGGTTTCAACCCCAGCACTGAACAAAAAGAGAGAGAGAGAAACAGCAAATGGCAAATTCGACTGTTAAATTAAGAATGTGTGTTCATGAAAGACACCATTTAGAGAGTACAAAGCCACCCATAGAGTCAGAGGAAATCTGCAATAACATTCAGAATATAAAACAAGTATCCTATTTCTTAAGCTCAATAGACTGGGTGATTTTTTTTTTTCTTTTTTTTTTTTGTACCAGGGATTGAACTCACTCAGGGGCAATTATCCACTGAGCCACATCCCCAGCCTTTTTTTTTTTTTTGTATTTTATTTAGAGACAGGGTCTCGCTGAATTGCTTAGGGCCTTGCTGTTGCTGAGGCTGGCTTTGAACTCAACATCCTCCTGCCTCAGCCTCCCCAGCCGCTGGGATTACAGGCGTGAGCCACGGCGCCCGGCCCACATTCTGTTTTTACTGCTGCGTTATAGTTATACATGTTGATGGGACTTATTGTAACGTATTCATACATGCACACTGTATAGCAACATAATTTGCCAATATCACTCCCCAGCACTTCCCTCCTCTCCTGACACTTCTTGCTTGGCCACCCTGATTGGGTGGGGGAAGAGAGTACCAATGGCTTACCACCAAAGCCACACCGCCCCTCCCTGTGGGAAGCCCCAGACTCCCTTTCCCAGCCTTCCTTAAGGCTCAGGGCTGGTGCAGGAAGGGAGTCCATAGGTTCAACTTGATGTTGTTCCCCGTTCTCTCCGACTTGAACACGAATATTGTTCCTGGGGCTAAGTCAGTCATTGTGCAATTAAAAGAATAAACAGGAACAGGCTAGGTATAGGGAAGCAAGAATACCTGTGGAGCCTGGCCCCCTGGGGACACCACTGAGCCACTAAATCACACCAGCAACTGAAGAGCCCCAGGATTCTCTTTGTCTTGTTCACTGTGAGCTGCATCTTCTGTTATTTGCAGCCCAAAACATTTCCAACATCAATACGATGATTTTTTTCATGTATTGTGATTTCTCTTAAAACTCAGCACTCAGCATCGAGCTCAGCACCTATTATTTCCCCTCCTCTTCCTTCTCAGCAATTCCTGATTCTTCTTGGGACTACCTGGGTTCTGGGGACACAGATTCCAAAGACACCTGTATTCTGCAGGAGAGGCCGTGACTCAGCCTAAGCTGATTAGCTAATTCCATTCCTTCTGGCCCTGGCTCCAGATAGGTCCACTTTTAGTCACTTTTAGTCTGAGAACACTGGATAAAGCCATTGCTTTCTTTTCTGGAGAATGACCAAGGATCTTAGCATGAACCGTCCCCTGCAGAAGGCAGAACAGAGAGCCAGAGGCGTCTTTGAGCCTGGATCAAGTCCTGTCTGAAAGAACACTGTGTTTGGGGTTTTTTTTTCAGGGGCTTGTGCCAGTAAATTCCCTTTCTTGTTAGTTGCAAATAGACATATCACACACAGCTCCATCAATTTCTTTGATACTGAACTATTGGAACTATCTTTTAGAGTAGCTTCCCTTATCCATGGGGGTGGGTATGTTCCAAGACCCCCCGTAGATGCCTGAAATCATGAATAGTACCAAATCGTATGTATATGTGTTTTTCCTACCCATACATACCTAGGATAAAGCTTAATTCATAAAGTTATACAAGTAAGAGATGAACAACAATAATAAAATAGGACAATTATAAAATACATTGATAAAAAAAATTAGGGGAATGCACCCTCAAGATTTCTTACTGTGCTATTTCACCCTCGGGAGGAGTTAAGACGATACAATTCCGATGGGATGAGATGAAGTAGGGTGGGTGACGTAGGCAGTGTGGTTAGGCAACTACCTCAGGGTTACTCAGACACAGCACTGTGATCCCTTGACAGCAATCTGAGATTTAACTGAGATAGCTACCGAGTAACTAGCGGGCAGGTAGCATATACAGTGTGGACACATTGGACAAAGGGATGATTCATATCCTGGCAGGGATGGAGCATGGTGGTAAGAGATTTCATCCTGTTTCTCAAACAGCAAGCAACTTAAGACTCGTGCCCTGGAATTTTCCACTTAATATTTTGGACCACCCCTGATTGCAGGTAACTGAAACTATGGGAAACAAAATACTAAGGTGGCACTAACTTATACAGTTGGCCCCACGTGAGGGATTCAACCAACTGCAAATTAAAGACATTTTTGGGGGAAATTGCATTCATACTGAACATGTATAGACTTGTGGGTTTTTTTTTTCTTGTCATTATTCCCTAAACAATCTAGTGTAAAAACTACTTACGTCGCATTTGCATCGTATTACGTATTTTAAGTAACCTAGAGATGATTGAAAGCATATGGGAGGTTGTGTGTGGCCACATGCAAACACAGCACCATGTTATCTAAAGGACTTGGGCATCCTTGGACTTGGGGATCCTTGGAGGAGTCCTGGAACCCATCCCCACAGATTCTGAGAGACAACTGTACTTGGCTTTGACCACGTTAAAAGTTTTGTCAATCACATCTCCTTACTGAGCCACCTCCCAGCCCCCACCTGGACTCTCATTTCCTCCCATGCAAAATAGACAGCTGCCCTCTGAGACCCAGAGTCTTTCTAGAAACAACAGAGTCAAATCGCAGGAGTCAAGTCATCCTGGGTCCCTTCCCCTGGCCGGAAGGGCCAACGCGAGGTTCCCACACTCCCAGGAGTAGAGAGAGAAGGCGCTCCATGACTGTGGGCTCAGATGTCACACCTCCTTACTTCTATTTTACATATACAGTATATATTTTTATCACGGTGAAATAGACATGGCCTAACATTTACCATCTCACCTTCCCAACCTGAAGTCTCCCATTCCTCCGGCCCCACAGTCCCAGATAACCACTCTTTCTGACTCTCTGACTTTCTCTACTGTAGGGACCTCACATACATAGGATCACACAGTATTTCTTTCTGTGACTGGCTTATTTCACTTAGTACAATGTCCTCAAGGTTCATCCGTGTTGTAATGCGTCAGAATCTCCTTCTTCAAGGCTGAATAATATTCCACGGTATGTTTATATTACAGTTTCTTTCTCTGCACACCTGTCAGTGGACATTTGTGCTGCTTCCACATTTTATCTGTGGTGAATAATGAAGGTATCAACACAAGTGTGCTAATCTCTTTTCCAGATCTTGCTTTCCAGAGGAGAGGAGAGGAAGGGGGGGGGGGGAGGGAGGGAGGAAGGAAGGAAGGAAAGATTGCTGTGTCTGATCCCTGCTCTTTCCAGGCCCTGATGCTTCACACTATGACCAGCATCTCACCTGCTCTGTGCAAAACTCCTGGGCAAAGTAGGGGCAGATAATACAATCAGAGAAGTCCTACTTTTCCCTGGGGTCACACAGCCAGGGTAGAAGAGCCAAGATGTCCTAAGTCATCCATGACATCAAGGATGCTGGATGACTACAGAGTAAGCGTGATTTCATTTCTCCGTGGATCGTGATTTACTCCTCTGATGGAGAAACTGGGGCTTGGAGCAAAGTCACCCGGCCAAGATCAGGCAGCCAGGAAGCAGTGCTTCTGAGACTTAAACCTGGGTCTGGCTGACCCTGATACCGGTCCATTCGCTCAAGACTGTCCTGCATTGGTGTAGCCTAAACCTCTCATTTTAAAGATGAGAACTTGCAAACCAGAGAGGCAAAGCGTCTTGCTCAAAGCCACACAGCTCTTACAAGCAAAGCCAAGGTTAGAAGATTTGTCACATGCCACTCAGAAGCCTCCCCAGTGTCCCGGACAGCAGAAAGGAGACTGCTGTCAATGAAGCCTGTCCCCAGTGGGGCAGGGGGTGGGGTGCTGCCCAGCCTCTCCCCGAGGCTCCTCTGCCGTCAGTGCAGGGCTGGAGGAGGAGGAACTCGGCCCTGTGCCCGGCTCCCCACGTCAAATCCGCCGGCTGAGGTCCAGATGGCAGCCACACGGCTTCCTGAGCGCCCGCCTGGGTCTTGGGTTGTTCCCCGTGGGACATTTCCACAGATGCAGAGCAGCTGGTCACAGCGAAGAGACGCAGCCCCTTCCCACCAAGATCTTGGAAGCCAGACTGGAGTTCCCGTCCTGCGGGTGTGTACTCTTCCCACCAAGAGCCCCAGAAACCCAGATCACAAACCTGACCGTCGGATGGGCCAGGGACTGAGGCTGGACTTGACTCCCTTCCAAGAACCTCGCTTCCTCCTCTATATGATAGATGCCTCCTTGTCCCTCCCTCCAATAGCGCCCCCACTGTGAACCCGCCTGGGCCCAGGACTTCTCTGCCTGGCTCTGCCGCTTGCTCCCAAGTGCCCTTGTCTCAGCAGCCTGCTTTGGGGACACAGGAATCAGTAGGGCAGCAGGAGAAAGAGTTAAAATAGGCAGAAAGGAAATCCGGGCCCCTTCGAGGTCCGGGTCTCCAGGTATCAGGGCTGAGAAAATACAGATACAAAAAGCTGGGTCTCATCAAGGTCAGGCGGATCCCCGTGTCTAAGCAGAAAAACCAACTAATCTGGAGACATCTGTGCCGGTACCCAGACCCACCCCCACCCCCCAGCAAAAAAAAGGCATTGTGACCTGATTGGACCAACAGGTCCCGGGGGAGGGGCTCTGGACTCGGAGTGCCTTACCTGGGTAGGGTCAGGGCTAGCCCCCTCCCTCGATTTGTGGATTCATAGAACCCCCCCTGGACAATAGCCCCTGGCAACCCTCTCTTGGACACCCCCCCCCACCTTTGAGAGCTTTGCTTTCTTTCTCTCCATTATTCTAGTAAATTCTGTATCTTGCTTCCACCCCTGTCAATGGGTTTCATTCTTCAAATTCATGAGACAAAGAACCCACCCGACCCCACACACCCTGCTACAGAATTACAATGAGAGCTAATAGTTAAGCAAATGCTCATGACATCCCAATAAAATGGAGAACATTTAGCTCTCCTTGTTTGCTTTGTCTTGTGTTAGTAAGGTGAGGTCATTTCATGCTACAGTAACAAAGAAGCCCCACAGCTCCAAGGCTTCATACCTAACAGAGGTTGGACTTGATGGGAGGGGTCTCCCTCTTTGCAGATGGAGGACTGAGAGGCCAGGACCCAGCATGATCCAAACCACTGCTTTTTTGCTAGAATTAGCTCAGGAATCACCTCACCCAGGTAGCCGAGTGTAACTGTGTGTTATGCTCCATGTGTTTTTCGGTACCTGCATGTGTTAAGTTAGTATCTGCATTGGAGAATATAAAAATGGATGGCGTTGGGGGGACTCCAAGTGTCATCAATTACACTTAAAACGACATTGGATTCCTCCCAGTGACTCAAGAGGCTGAGGCAAGAGGATTGCAAGTTTGAGGCCAGCCTCCGCAGCTTAGCAAGACCCTGTTTTAAAATTTAAAAAATGGAAAGGGTTGGGATGCAGCTTCGTGGTAAAGTGCCCCTGGGTTCAATCACGAGGAGAGGGAGAGAGAGAGAGAGAGAGAGAGAGAGAGAGAGAGAGAGAGAGAGAGAGACATTGGATTATTGACACATATTTTACCAGATGTACAAACAGAGATAAAAGGTTCTACTCAGCACCATACCACACTGCATGTGAGCTGCAGATTCAAGACTGGGACTTGGTGTCTTGAGTTCCTGTCCTTGAGACCTCCTCAGCTCACTATAAGGGGCTTGGCAGGGATACTTTCTCCAGGTTAAAAAGTGGCGCTTTCTTAGGGGAATTAGTCAGAGGGATGGAGAAGGAGCAGATGGTGAGTCCGAGGTGGGGTTCTTTTTTCTAGGAAAAAAGTTCTTGAGCCCCCCCCCCCAAGTCCAACCAGGGTCAATCAGCTCCTCCAAACTTTTCCTTTCACCTGGTGGAAACTGAGGAGGGGCGGGGGGGAGCAGGGGACAGGGTGTGGGGGATGGGGACAGGGTGCGGGTGGGGCTGGGGACGGGGTGTGGGGTGGGTCAGGGTCTTGGCCAAGTTCGCACAGTGGCTAAGTGGTGAAGCTGGGGTCTGACCCCGGGTCCCTGAGTTCCTTGGCTCTCTCTCTGCAATATGCATTGTTCTCCTGGGGGGGCAGGAGACAGAACAAAGGTGTCATCCTGTTTTCCAAACTACACAGCCAGGCTTGATCTCTTAGATTTGGAAATTTTGGTTTCTTTTTTCACCATTTTCGTCAGCTGTCATCAGGGTTTTATAAATAGAGTTGCTCAGACGCAGGCAGGGGCTAAGTCAGGGAGCCAGCTTTGAATATTCACCATCAGGGCGTGAAGTCGGGGAAAGGGCAAAGCCAGACGAATTAAACCCCGGTCCCCAAGCAGGGCCAGCTGCCTGGGCCACCGTGGGAGCCAGAGAGAGGAGCCCCCTGCAGGAAGGGAAAGGGGTTCAGCTTCCCAGGGCTGCAGTTACCAGGGCGAGGTCTCCAGGTGCCAAGAGGAGGGGTCTGTAGCTCACCCTGGGGTGGGACCAGCCAGACACCTTTGGTTTGTCTCCTCTGGGAAGCCCTCCAAGTGTTCAAGATGCTTCATCTCCTGGGGCAGTGATGGATAGACACCTCTGTCCTTTCTCCACCGACTCCTTTAAATACTATTTGTGCCTTTGGCGAGAGTCGCCTGCCCAACCAAGGGGCTGCCAAATGCCTCCTTGGGATTTAGGGTGAAAGTAGGGGCACAGGTCCCTGAATTTCAGGTGGCCCTGGGTTGTCCCTCCCTGTGAGATTGATTGGCTGGCTTAATCCCACGGCTATCGATTTATCACCTGCAGATGTCCCCGTGCAAACCCAAGGAGGACAGGCATCACCTTGAGCGTGTTTACAGTCACCTGGGGGAACAGGGTGTGCGCAGGTCGCTGTAGCAGGAGGCTGATGGGCCGAGGGACATGGGCAGGCAGGATGGGGCCTCACCCGGGTCCCCTCCCCACCCGTTCCCAGGCCTGACCCCAGACACAGCCACGTGGGCTTTGTCAGTCCCTGCCAGGCCAGCAGGCAGCTCACTTCATCTCCTCTGCCTGGCTGATCTCCGCCCTGGCCGGAGGCGAGGGAGAGCAGGGAGTGCACAGTGTGACAGCCGGTGCCCAGGAGGGGCGGGCTGGGGAGGACACTGCCCAAGGGAGGCACCTGCGTGCATGTCGGGGACAGCCTCCGGGAGCCAGAGGCTGTGGGGGCTTGGGGCATCCTGGTAGGTGGTGGGTGGGCACCAAGGTCAGAAAGTGGCCCCCGAGAGGCAGGAAGTCAGCAGCAAAGACTTGGGCTCTTGCTGCGGTGAGGCAGGAGCCCAGCAGAGAGCTCCCATTCACGGTGGAGAGAAGAACGCCGCTGAGGAGGGATCAGCCTGGCCCACTGTGCACTCCTCTGCCTTTCCCCCTGTGAAATGGGTGTGTTGACGGCCCCTGCCTCAGGGATCAGATGAGGTCATTCACATGCACCACTTCTGACTGCTCCGTGCTCAGGAAATGCTGCAGGCCCAGCCCTCACCTCCTCAGGCCAGAAAGGTCTCCCTTTGTGATCTATCCCTCCCGCTCCCAGCCACACAGATCTGCCTCCCCAGCCTCCAAAGGAGACTGCTCCTGGGGGGAGCAGTTTCTTTGCACCTGGCACTTAGGATCTAACAAAATGTGCCAAACTCCCTCATCGGCTCTC
The DNA here is from genome assembly GCF_021218885.2 of Marmota monax. Lineage (NCBI taxonomy): Eukaryota > Metazoa > Chordata > Mammalia > Rodentia > Sciuridae > Marmota > Marmota monax. The sequence goes on from NW_026693329.1 coordinate 536,637, forward strand.
TCTACTTTTTCCTATGAGATCATTATATTGCCCCGGTATTAACTACCTTTTTTTTTTCCCCTCCAGATTTTTGGAGAGAATTCTTTTTCAACATATCAAGATATGTCCAATCCATGGGTGTTTGAAATGCTAAAATTTACTTGAATATGTATAACCTCCTTTGTAGACATAGTATGTATAAATTTGAACAGTTCAAAAAAAAGTTTATTAGATCTTTTCTTGCCTCCTTGATCATCCAATTTCTGAAAAAAAATACATTGTGTCTCTCCCTTAATTGTGGACCAGTCCATTTCTCTGTACGGATCTATCCAGTAAACCTTTTGAAACTATGTTGCTAGAAGCATAAAATTTCCTACATTTTATTTTGCTGGCAGATTGTTACTTAGCAACGTGAATCCAACTTCACTACGTTTTTTGCTTTGAGTTCTGTTTTGTCTGATATTGAGGTATCTTCCCTTATATTCTTTTAATTAAGATTTATTTAGCATCTCTTCCACTCTTCTATCTAGAAACTTCCTGAGTCGTTACAATTTATGCATTTCTTAAAGACAAGATTTCATTGTTTGTCTAGAAGGAGTTTGTCCTTAGTAACCAAATTTAACCCATTCATATTTATTGCATGCAAATACTGAAATGTTTAGACTTACTGCTGATGGTAGTTTTTGTTTTCTATTTCGTATGCTTTTGTTCTTCTTTTTCCCCCTGATACCTGTTGGATTGATTTCATTTTTTCCATTTGTTTTCCCCTCTGATAGTTTACACGAATTATGTTCTCTACTTTTATCTCCCTTCACATTTTCACACATGCAGTTGATCTCATTCTACCAATATCTAGAATTCATCGGAATCTACTTCTACTCTCCAATAAGGCCAGAATTTTTTGCATATTTATTTTCCTCAGTTCCACAAATTCCTTCTTTGGGATACCATCTAAGATTTTAGTTCCAGATTTAATTTCAGATTTTTAAGCAATCTCACTTGGATTTAATGACGTTTGTTAGCTTCTTGGCTCACCCGTTTTTTTCTGGTATTCTATTGCTTAGGTTGATTCTTTTGCTCAATGCATGTCTCTGAATGTCTGTCTCCTTACATTTGGCTCCATCCTAGAATTCTGGGTAAGGAATTGCTGCACCAATTGGCACATACCTATAAACCCAGCGACTCCAGAGACGAAGGCAGGAGGATTGAAAGTTTGAGGCCAGCCTCAGCAACTTAAGTGAGACCCTTTGTCAAAATTAAAAACTTAAAAGGGCTGGGGATGTGGCTCAGTGGTAGAGCATCCCTGGGTTCAAGGTTGTCCCCCCACCCCCCACCCATCCCTCCTCTCTTCCACAAGCACCTGGGTTGCGTCCCTCACACAAAACATGCCACCGCCATGCTGATGCGGCATGAGGCCCCCTCACCAACCGCAGTGCCTGATCTTGAACTTCCCAGCCTCCAGAACCTTAAATGAGGCAAAGCCTCTTTTCTTCATAAACGAACCTGGTCTCAGTTATTCTGTTATGGCAGTAGCGAACAGACTAAAAGCACGAGTATCACGCTCTCTCTGTCTCCACTCCTGGGATAGCTTAGTGGACCACTAGGCAAAACCTAGTCTTCTCTGCTGGGGGACTCATTCCGAGTGTCACCAGCCTTCTGGGACACTGCTTGTCTCTTCAGGCCATGCACCCCCACCTACTCCTTTCCACTCCCTCCAAACAGATACCCATGTTCTCTGTTTGGCCCAGGTGTGTGAGGGTTCAACTCACCTTGGCTCCTCCTGAGGCACTTTAAATGGTGCTATAGTTTAGACCTTGAATGTCCCCCACAGGACCCTGTGTTGAAGGGTGGGGCCTAGGGGGGAAGTGGAATCATTGGAGGCATGCCCCTGAAGAGGATATAGAGACCCTGGCCCCTTCTCTGCCTCGCTCAGCTTCAAGTGCCAGTCGGGAGATGAACAGCTTGCCATGTCGCGCCGCCTCACTGCAGGCCCAAATGTAATGTGGTCCATCAATCACGGACAGACGCCCCTGAAGCTGTGCCAAAATAAACCTTTCTTCTTTTTAAATTGATCCCCTCAGGCATTTCATTACTGTAACAGAAAGCTGCCTGCCATTCTGCCAGGGTCTTGGGATTCCCCACACCCACCCTTGGGGCAGCAGTGACCCTCCCCTTCCTGGTCCCCCCCACCCCATCTGAGAGTCCCAGCTCCTTCCCTCTTTCTGTCTTTGGCACCACATCTGCTTTGCCAAGGGCAGCGGTCCTGTTTTCCAACATGGTTGTGAATTTTAAATGTGTCTTCTCTCTCCTTTGGAGGGATTTGGAACGATGATAGCAGGAGGCTGCAGTGAGTCACTCTGCCACTCGATGGCTTTCCGTGGGTTGGACACCGTGGCTGTCCTTGTGTCTGCTGACCGGCTCTGTGCTGTAGCTTTGGAATTGAACGGGACCCGGGCTCCATTTTCTCCCCCATTGGTTTTCACAAATTTCAATGAGCCTCTCTTTACCTTGCATCGAAGTCACTGGGAAGATTCATGACATCCTAATGCATCTGGCAAATGCTCGGTGTCAGGTCCCTTTCTCCTCCCCTCCACCCTCTTTCCCTCCCATTAGATGCTGGTCACCTCCCTCCCTAGAGTCGGTGGGAAGTCAGTGGTTCCAGCAACGACTATTGTAGGAGGTCAGAAGATGGGGGGGGGGGCCTGTAGGGACGTCCTGCAGGAAGACAGCAGAGGACAGACCTTGAGGTAGGACAGGAGAGAAAGGGAGGGGGGTTGCAGGCTGGGGGCTGGGTGGGCATGATGGGTGCTAAACAATAGGGTGCTTTGTTTAGTCAGAGGGCGGGGACTCAAATGCCACCAGGAGGCTAGGAGGTGGCACCAATGTGTGAATGGGGCTGGGGACTAATCCTAGAGGAGGGTGTAGAGTAAAAGGCTCTGCTCATGGCTCACCACCAACGATAGCCAGCCGTTCCTGGGCCGGGTCTCCTGAGGGCTGGTAGCAGGAGGGTATAAAAAATACCATTAAGAAGACCCTGCAAGAATATAAGACATGTCAGAGCCACCAGTTTGTAACCTGGTTTGTATGGAGAGCCTCATACAGGCACGGTGGGATCCAGCCACAGAGGGTGGATGCTGCCCCACAGCAGGGACCAGTGAGGTCTTTGAGCACCTGCAATCCCCCTTCACAGAGCCAGCCGGACCTCAGCCTAAGCCTCCGTCCGGAGGCTGAAACCAAGAGCCCCCATAGCTCTTGGTTCTTGGATGAGGTAACCGCAGTGATTCATCCATCGGCTGGGACAAGAGTAGCTGAGGTCCTCAGGCCTTGCCCACGGGAGCTTCCAGAAGGTGCATGGGATCAGAAAGGAATGCTGCTGGTTAGAAACAACAGGATGGAGCCAGAACACAGGGCAGGTCTAATCTAGGCATTGACTACAGGCTCCAGGGAACCAAAGAGGCGACCTCACCCCGCCCCCCCCATCCCTGGGGGTGGGGGAGGCAGGAAGGGCGCCATGCAGTTAGACGGGTCTCTGGTGCCCTCCAGTGGACATATCTGTGAATTGCAGCTCCCTCACCACGGCCTGATCATTAGCCTTGTTTCAGGAAAGAAAGAAAATTTAACCAGCCTCAGAAACTTAGATGAGATCCTTGGATTTTGCATGACAGGCTACATCTCCTCTGTGCTGCTTCTCTTTAAATTCTAAGTAGCCTAATTGTGACTGGCCTCCTGTGGACCGCAGCCTGTGAATCCCAGCTAGCTTTTGCCAAATCTAATCAATGACTCCTTGCCCCACATACACCCAAATTGCCAGCAGGACAGAAACATTCTCTGGACAGGTAATTTGCTTGCTATTTCTATGTGTTTCTATCCTTAAGAGTTTATTATGTTGACTGGGGGGGGGGGTTGTAGCTCAGTGGTAGAGTGCTTGCCTTGAATGTGTGAGGCCGGGTCTATCCCCATCACTGAAGGGGGAAAAAACATGCATGTCAAGTCTGGTGGATGGTGAGTATCTGATGTTGTGGCTAGGGACAAGATTTCCGGATGGACAAGCAAGTTGGGGTAACGCCTCCCCCACCACCACCCCAGCAGTTAGATGCGGATGCTCAATCTGGCCACCACACACAGCCTGTAGGACCCTTGCCCATACCTCGGAGGGGAAGAGAACTTAGGACATTGGGCCCTTGGCCCTTCTTTGCCCACAAGCCTGCTCCTGTGCCCCTCTCAGGACCTCTCCACCACCACCAAACACACCCACCCGCATACCATTTGAGAGGGGGCTGGGCTGCCACCTAGTGGCCAAAGCAGGACAATGCGCCCTAGGAGAAATCTCCAGGTTCCTGTGGAAGTTCCCCATCCACATTGGGGCACCCACCCACCACCTGGCTTCTTAGAGTAAGTCAGTGTCTTCAACTGAGCAGCAACCGTCTGGGATAAAGCCTCCTGTTTCTTGCAACGCTTTCTCATAGAAGCCAACCAACTTATTTCCCAGTCGGGGAAATGGAGGCTCAGAGAGCAAGGAGTCACACAGCAAGTTGCTAGATGGTGACACCAGACCCAGGTTTGGGAGGGACCCAAGTCCCCATCCCCAATCATGCTCTCCAGGTAGCTTGGGGCTTGTCAGTGAGCCCCTCTGAGCCCTGGTTTCCTGGTCCAGCGCCAGCAGGAAGGGCTAAGGAGGGGGAGGTATTGTTTGTGTAACGGGATCTGTGTGCACACACTAAAAATCACATCTACAAATAACTGTCCCTTGTTAACGATCACTAATCACCGTTGCCTCAAAAATGGCAACTAAAGCCAGGCATGGCGGTGTGCACACTTGTAATCCCAGCAACTTAGGAGGATTGCAAGTTTGAGGCCAACCTTGGCAACTGAGTGAGACCCTATCTCAGAGCAGGGGATGTGGCCCAGGGGTTAAGTGCCCTTGGTGCAAAAAAAAAAAAAGACAACTAACCCCAACTTGGAATCCTTCCATTTAAAGTGGTCTTTTTTTGGTCTATCTTATATTTTTTTGCGGGGGAAGCATCAGGTCTATCAAAGCCCCCATTCCTACCGGCTAATATCCCCTTGATTTTCTGTGGATTATTTTTTTTTCCCTGCCATGGTGACAGTAAATCCTGGCCATGTCACCTGGTTGAGGGACCTGCTCTCATGTCTGGCTCCAGCTCCTGTCTGTTCCCAGATTTTGCAGCAGCCCTCACCCCAGGTCACTCTTTGGGGATCGGCCACCAGGGCTCCAGCCAGCACCTATATCCTCTGCACCCCTCCACAGGCTGGCAGTAACTTCTGCTGTCATGAAGGAAAAAGGGTCCAAAGGCTCTTCCTTGGGCTCAGGTTCTTAGCAGCCCCCGTGTCACATGGATTCCGCCCCCTCAACTGGGTGACTGGAGGCCACCCCAACCAGCTGAGCCCTACCCTCCTGGCTTCTCAGCATGGCCCAGCTCTGGCTGAATCCTCCCCACCTGGCCTATAGTTTCTGCTGCAAGCCAAGCACCTGAGCACCCACTTCAGATGGAGGCCCAGTTCCAGAATCAGGCCCTGCCTCCAGGGCACCTGAGCCCTGAGAGAGTACCAGATCGGAGGTCACAAGAGGAGCCCCAGAGCATGGCCGTCTGGGCTGAAGTCCTGGTTGCATGACTAACTAGCCCCGGGTCCTTAGTCTACACTCTTAGTCATGCAGAGATGGCTCAGATCTGGATGGAATGAGCTCAGCTTCCAGAGTGTGGTTTGGGGGTCCTGGATGCAGCACATCAGCCTCTGGAACAGAACTGAGTGCTGAGGAGTTGACTATTGCTGTAGTGATGTCGGGGATGTCTCAATTAACAGGCAAACGGTGACCCAGAAGAAACCACCCTGTCTCTCTGCCCTAAAACCCCTGGCTTGTACAGCGAGCATGCATGGGCCCATGCCACCCGCAAGTCCCACCGCGGGCTCTCATCTGCACCTTTGACATTCCAGCCACCAGCGTCAGGCCATGGCTGGGTGCCAGGCGGCACTCTGAGGGACTTCCTGATGTTTCCATGTTACAGTCAAAAAGACACCAAGGAGGCTCAGGCAAGAGAGGGGGTCCCGAGGCCTGTTTGTTTGGAGGCCATGATTGCACATCTTTTTTTAAAAAATACTTATTTTTTTAGTTGTAGGTGGACACAACACCTTTATTTTATTTTTATGTGGTGCTGAGGATCGAACCCAGTGCCTCACGCATGCTAGGCAAGCGCTCAACCTCTGAGCCAAAGCCCCAGCCCTTGCTTGAACATCTTGTAGGTGGTCCTGGTCTATCCCACATGGCAAGCTGCCTCTTCCTCCTCCTCCTCCGCTCTGCAACTGTGAGTTAGACAAAACCACAGCTCCCTGTGCTGGACTGTACCGAAGCCTCTCTCCCTAGCATCTAGAGACCTCGTGAAGAAGGTCAAACCATTGCAGAGGACCGTGCCCACCCACCTAAGACTCCAACCACAAACCCCGAGGGCTTAGAAAGGTTGTGTGGTACAGGTCAGGGGAGTGGCTCAGTGGTAGAGAGCTCACCTAGCATGTGCAAGGACCTGGGTTCCATCCCCAGGGCTACAAAAATAAGAAGTGCCATTGGTGACGTCCCACACCTGTGGGGCCTGACACAAGATGCACCCAGCCAAATGCCAGGGTGCTCACAGTGTTCATCCTTTGTCCTGCCATATCTCACCCAACACCTGTGCATCTGGATGCTTTGACCCAAATGCTGCAAGCAAATATCACTTGGAAACTGTCCTCCCGGGTTGCAGTATGAGTCTCTGTAGTGCCTGCTCTGATCTGTAGCCTGGGTCTTCAAAGGACCTGGACATGCTTGGGGGGGGGGATGTCTTGACTTTATACCAGTCACCACGTCTCGACGAGCCTCAAGCAGTGAGGCTGTTAGGCACAAATCAAAGCCCTTGTCACAGATCCTGCTACTGCAGTTGCCACTAATATGACCACTCATCCTTCTGGCCCTTTCTGTGATGCTTCTGCTGTGGCTGAGGAGCCCAGCTGGTGGCTCCGGGCATGGAGCCTGGGTTGGAGATGCTGGTGTCGGCTGCTCTGCCGTGGGGAAGAGTTCGCCAGCCAAAGGGAAACAGAAACGGAACGGAAAGCGAGACAGGGTCCAATGAACCAGGAAGGTGGAGAAAGTTCTGGACACGCTGCTTAGTCCCCTGCACCAAAGCACGCCTGGGCTCCCTGGGCACAAGCTTTGCTCACTAGCAAGCCTGAGCTGTATTTCTGACACGGGAATGTGGCAGTCTGGTGCCTGGCCAGGAGGCCTTTCCATTGGCAGACCTGTGATGGCGGCATGAGCCTGGAGAGGTGGGAGGAGGGCGTTAAGGACGCAGCCCCAGGCAGGGAGTGGGCAGTGCTTTTTACGGGGCAGGGAACAGCTGGGGAGCTGTGGCCTGTTCTGTCGTGAACTCGGGCCACTTGTCCACAGAGGCTAGTGCTGAAGGGACTTGGCAGAAGAGCCACCAGATGCTGGGACCGGCTGGCTGCCTCCCAGAGCCTCCACGGTGTCATTGTACAAAGGAGGGGCCACCTGAGCCCAAGAGACCCACGCGCCATGGCAGCGGGGAGGGCTTCCTGCCTTTATTTGGTATCCCCAACAGGACGTGCACCCCGTGGAAGAAGTGCGCAGTCTTAAGTAAGGGGCAAGTGATGTCGTAACAGCTCAATAGTCGGCCAGCAATTCCGTGTGGCCTTCTGAGAGGGCAGGACACCCCACCGATGCTCCTTGTGCATGGGTGGTACTTCCACCAGACCAAGAAGTGGGACCTGAGTAGTGCAAAGGAGCCCCGCAGAGAGGAGGAAGGTGGCCCAGGCAGGAGGGCCCTGAGCCCTTTACACACCCTCCCTGCACACGGCTGACCGAAGCAAAGGCCTGGGCCTTGAGGAAGCCCCTGGGTCTCTGCTGCCCCACACCCCGGGAGTGGGATGCCTCTGTCACCTGCCAGGACCGAAAAGCAGAGGCAAGGTTCTTTCACACCCGTGAGTATGGCCCGGGCATCCCACCTGCCCCCTATACTACTGTCATGGCAGACTCCCCATCTTCTTCCCCCTAGGGGACGTGGCTCCTTCTAGGGGCTCCCATCCTAAAGTTCCTGAATATTTCCAATATTTCATTTTCTTCCATTTTTTTTTTCTTACTTTTTCAGTCCTGGGGATTGAACCCAGGGCCTCATGCAAACTAGGCAAACACTCTTACCTCTGATCTACAAAACTTTTTCTTTTTCCCCCTTCCTTCTTTTGCAGTATTGGGGATTGATTCCAGGGACATTTTACCACTGAGCTACATCTCCAGCCTTTCTTTGAATTTTTTAAATTTTAAGACAGGGTCTCTTGGGGCTGGGGATGTGGCTCAAGCGGTAGCGCGCTCGCCTGGCATGCGTGCGGCCCGGGTTCGATCCTCAGCACCACATACAAACAAAGATGTGGTGTCCGCCGAAAACTAAAAAATAAATATTAAAAAATTCCCTCTCTCTCTAAGACAGGGTCTCGGTGAGTTGTCCTGGCTGGCCTTGAACTTGTGATCCTCCTGCCTTGGCCTCCAGGGTAGCTGGGATTACAGGTGCATATGCCACTGCACCTGGCTTCCAGTTTTCAATGGGGTGAATCTCAATGTCTGACAAGAGCTGAGCCATCAAGAGGCCGGCCAGGTGTCCCCAAGGCAAGGACCAGTTGGTCTTGTCTCGAGGCAGATCCAAGCTCAGCTCCCCTGTGGGGAAGTGGACCCCTAAACTAGGTAAAATCCGACAAGACAGTGAAGCTTTGGGGTCCTGGCATGGGTCCCGGCAGGTGCGGGCACCCTGTTCTTCCTGGCACACTGTGGGCAGCAGCACCCAGCCGTGACAGTGTCCGACGGCCTGCATTTCTGGCCAGGCTGCACCTCCTGCCCCAGTCTCTCCTGCGGCCATCCTCCTCCTGTGCTCCAGCAACATGTCCCTGCAGCCGGGGGCTCTCCCCTCCCTCCCACCTAGACCTCAGTGGCACAGCCTGTGTAAGGGCCAACCCTGGAGCTGAGCTCTGGGGCCCCTCCTCCTGCTCCTGAGCTCCCCAGCACCTGGGCTTCCCCGACCATTTGTCCTCGTTAACAGCCAGCCACCTTGAGATGGCTCCGCAGGTGGAACTGCATTCGAAGCATCTTCTCCCCTGCAATTATTTCTCCTCCTTTAAACTGTAGCAGCTCAAGGGTCTGCACCTGGGGGAGTGACTCTAGCTGAGCAGAGAACAAACGTAGCAGCTGTGGGGTTGGGTTTTAAAACTCATTTCCAAAGGAATGGGCTTCCGAGGAGTCAGCGTCCAGAAAGACTGGGAGCCCAACTTTCCTGCTGTAGCTTTTGTAAGGAATAGAAGAGCTGGGCCAGCCCAGCCCTGGACAAAAACCCCTGGGTTGCGAGAGAGGGAAAACAAACAGGGTTGCCCGCGAGGAGGGATTTCAGGCAGGAGAGGGGACCAGGCCACCCCTCTCTGCTCTTAAGTATTTTCCAACATGTGTGAACAGAAGGGGCCTCTGTTCCTCCCCACTCACCCAGGGGCCAGTGGACACTGCTTTGCATGTCCTCAGCACAAGGATAAGGACTGCTGGAGACCAGATGCAAGACCTGCAGGCTTCCCTGCGTGAAGTCCACCCTGGGCCTGGCTGCTCCCTGGGCAGGAAGAGCCGGAAAACACCAGACAGGGCTGAGGAAGCCACAGGTTTGTTCCTCTCATTAGCAGAAAGAAGGCAAGTTGCTTTTTGCTCCCCAGGTTATGGTCACGGTGTTTTCAGGGCAGGGCTGGCTGCACCTCATTCACTGCTGTGTCCTTGGGTTTAGCACATAGTAGGTGCACGACAGCACGACAGACCCTCTCCACACCAAAGCCCTGAGGGCCAAGTCCTGGGGAAGGTGTTCTCACTGCTATGGCCAGAGGCTGCAAGGTCCTAGGCCGCCCAGGGCTGGAGGACACCCCCACCCCTCAACGAGGACTTGGCTGTAGGCAGCGTGGAGAGGTGATGGGCAGGTGTGGAGGAAGACAGCTAAGTCCAGCAGCCAGGAAACACAAGAAAGTGACTCACCTTGTGTCACTGCAGTAGGGCATCTTGGGAGCAGCTGGGGAGCTGGGCCTGCCTCTGAACCCTTAGGCCTGGTGGCTTCTGGAGCATGTGGCATAGCCCCAACATGTTACTGGTCAGAATGACCTGCCAAGCCCCTCCCTCGGTCCAAGGGCTAAAGCCCAGGTAGGGGCAGAGGCAGGGACAAGCTGCCAAGTGGCACCATGGACAGCTGTGACTGGCCAAGCCCAGAGGGGCCCTTGCTCCCTCAGCTGGGGAGACAGGGCCTAAGCCATGAGACCCTGAGAGCCAGGAAGTCACAAAGCTCACCTGGCCCGGGGTGTGCCTTTCCCGCACTGCCTTCCTACCTGGCCTCGCTCCCCAGAGCAGCCCCGAAAGGCCTGTCCAGAGGGACAAATTAGGGGTGAGGACAACCTATGTTCTCTTTAAGGGCAAAGGCCCCCAAGGTTGTCACTTCCCAGGGGCTCAAGAGGAACAAAAGCCAAGGTTCTAACATCAGCTCCTGGGAGCTTGCAGGAACTTGGCCTTGGGAGGAGTAGGGCAGGGAACCCTGTACCCCACTGTGCGGGCCAGGAGGGACAGAGGGCAGGTGTGGAGGGAGGGCCTGGCCAGGGCAGGTGTGGGTAGACCAAGGACACCCCCAAGGCTGTAGTTCTGCCACCATCAGGGTCGTCCTACCTTGAACCCCACGAGGCCGCCTAAGGAGGCCCAGCACGGGGACAGCTGTGCCCCTCCTCTGCCCCTCGTGAGCACGTTGGACCCCCGACGCACAGCAGGGCTCCCTTGGGGGCCAGATGCCAGAGGATCGTGGGGCAGGGGCTACAGGAGACCACAGCTCAGGCCATATGTGAACAGCATTTATTTCTCGTTTGTTCTGCAAACGTTCAAGCCTACTGACTCTCCTGGGCTGAGTGGGACCCGGGGACAGGGGAGTGAGACACTTCGGAGCTGGTCACAGGCACGGCCAGTGCTGTCTCCTAGGACGGAGCCTGGTGGCCCCTGGAACCCACTGAGTATCTGCTAAGTACACGTGGGGTCACTTGGAGAGGCCAGGCGGGACGCGGGGTGCCATGGCTGAGGCGGTGAGGGGCTCATGCCCACCGGGAAGCACCTTGGCGGTCACGTTCCTGGCACTCTTTGCCGATGGGCTGCAGACCCTGGAACCTGTGTACCCCTGATGTCTCGGGGAACTTACCAAGAGGGTAGAGAGGGCCTCTGAAGAGTGGCTTGTGACTCCTCACCTGGCAGCTAAGGGCCAGTGCCTGAGGTCAGCCCAAACTGCCTTGTCCAAGGCTCCAGGGGGCCCAGCCCTGCCCCAAGATCAGGTTAAGGCCTGGCAGGGCCGGGGAAGGGAAGGGCCGTGCAGCAGGTGGTCATCGTAACCCAGACATCTGGGAGGGGGGCCCCCCAGCACAGCACTGTCCCCATGGTCCCACTGGCCCTGAGCTGGGAGCCCTGAGATCAGGGCCCCGTGGAGGAGCCCGAAGCATAGTCCAGCTCAGTGGGGCCGCTTGCTGTCCAGAATGGCCTTCCAGTCGTCTGCCCACGAGTGCAGCCTGCGGCTGGGGGGCTGCAGCTGAAGATGCTGGTTGTGGCAGGATGTGAAGAGAACGTGCTCCCAGGTGGGGTGTGGCTCTGCCCCTGTGGGCGAGAAAGTAACAGCTCAGTTCAGAGGTCGGGGACCCCAGGGCGCAGCCGGGGGCCAAATCCTGAGTATCCTCAGGCGGGCAGCATGCCTCGATGACTCAGTTTCCTCTCCTGTAAGGGGTGCTTGCACAAGAGCCTGCCATAGGACGACTGAGGACCCAATAAGGCACCTCATGCCAGACACCTGGTACAGCACGTGGTAAGCGCTCGACTCATCACTGAGACAGTGTTCTGCATCAGACCTGCCGGGGGAGGGTCTGCGCTGAGCCAGGTGTCCAGCCTGCCCTGCTCTCTCTGTGCCCAGCCACCCAGCGCTGGCCTGTGGGGGAGGAACAGGCAGGCAGCTGTTGGCCAAGGGCCCCTTGAGCTTCCATCCTTCTGTCCACACAGGTGCTGCTGGTGGATCTGCCCCTTCAGGTTATGTCCCCCACCAGCTCCTTCCCACAGGCCTCCTCCTGCTCCAAGTGGCCTCTGGGCTCCTGGAGGTCACAGCCCCCATGGGCAATTGTGACCCTGGGTCTCCCTGGGAAACCACATGGTTGGGAGGGGCTGGTGAATGCACCCATGGACCTCCGGACACAGTGACTGGTGAAGAGATGGACATGTTTTCCAAACCAGTTCCAAAAGCCATTAGGAAAAGAAAAAGTCTCTTCCTATTGGGGGTGTCTAAAAGAGCAGCCCACGACCCTAAACTACTGACGACTAAAACCAAGAGACCACCCTGCCCGCAGATGCTGGCAAGACCAGGCCTGGGCAGGGCTCGGAGAGCAGGAGGCTGACTCAGCTGGGCCCGAGGCGCTCCTATCCCACCCTCTCAGCTACGTGAACCAATAATTTGTCCTCTTCTTTCAAAAATCAGGTTTATTGTTTCATTTGGGGGAGGGGGGCATCTATAAGCAAAAGGGACAAGTGCAATTCCAAAACACCTTCAGCCAGAGAAACCATGTTCTGCTTGCCTGACATACATTAGGCTCAGTCCAGATTACTTCTGAGAGAGAAAAAAAAAATGTGTGTTTTGGGGTCGGTGTGGGGCATGAACTAATAACAAAGATTTAAAAATCAGAGCCAGGTCCTCGCTTTCCATGAGGAAGGAGGCAAGGCTTTGGAGATGCAAGGTGACTCCCCAAGGCCACCCAGCAAATGAGGCCTAAACCTGGAGACTGATCCCAACCCCAGGAGTCCCCAGGAGGCAGCTCAGTGTGGGCTGCACAGTGGACACCTGACACGCTCCTGCGGACAGCGTAGGCAAGCAGGGACAAGGAGGCAGCTGAGGGTGACCACTGTGGAGAAGGAAGACGTGAGTCCCAAGGCCGGCCCACCCGCGCCTTCCCTGCCATAGGCCACTTGCCTGTGATGTCCGGTCGGTCGTCTATGAGGATGTCAGCGGAGACCACCGTCTTGTCCCTGGTCAGCACAATCTGCTCCAGAAAGTCGGGACCGAAGTGCTTCTCGACCCAGGCATACTGGAGGCGAACGGTGAGGGAGGAGAGCAAAGTGACATCAGGCAGCTCTGGGGCAGTAAAGGCCCTTCCCAAGGGCGGGGGACAGCTTAGGACCTCAGCACTAAGAAGAAAAGGGGCTGACGCCAGGGGCCAGCTCTCAGAAGCTCTATGCAGGAGGGACGAGATGACCGAGGATGCTGGCGCTTGGGGGCCATGTGTCCCTTGTCCACACTCTGTAGTCAGAATGCAGCAGGGCTGTGACACAAACAGACCCAGTGTCTCCAGGGCTACATGCCCCCACAAAGGACAGCCATGTTGGCCAGCACCACCCTCCACAGGTCCTCCAACCTCCCGGACATGCCTGAGAAAGACAAAAGGCAGCTCTGCCCTCGGGGAGCTTCTAGCGGGTTGGGGTTCAGGCCAGGTGCATTCAGACCGTCAGTGGCAGAACACTGTAAGGGTCACAGAGAAGCCGTCCGAGGGGCCGGGAGACGCCACAGGGGCTCCTGACCTCCACCCAAGTGCAAAGGGTGAGCACTTGAAGCAGCTGCTGCTCCGGGTGCTGAGGAAGATGGAGCAGGAGTCTGCAGGGATGCAGGACAGGGAAAGCTAAAGTGCTGGGTGTGATGACTGCCCCCACTCATGGGGCAGGGAAAGACTCGGGCCTGGCAAGCCACACGCACCCTGGCCACGGTGGGCTCTGCGCAGGCCTTTCCGTTTCCTGGTACCCCTTGATTTCCCTCAGGGGCGTGCCCTCCCACCACCCAGCGAAGCCCAAGCACAGCCACCCGGCTCCCTGGGAACATCCTGAGTGAGCAATCCCAGGCCAGCGGCCCAGCTCTGCCCAGCTCACACTGTCTAGCCACCTGGACAGCTGACATCCTCCTAGATTTCTGCACCTCAGCTCACACACGACTAGGGGTTTGGGCCAGTGGGAGGTCGAAGCAGAAGGAGGGCAGGAGAGGGCACGCCTCCCCCCAGAGCTGCTGTGAACAGATACCACAAGTTGCAACAGCTACACGGCGCCGGTGGCTTGGGCCAAGAGAGCCCCGAGCTGCAGAGACAGTGCAGTGTGGCAGCTGCCGTCCTGTTGCAGACACTCGGGTTCAGTCCCCGCCCTCTCGGGGACCCCAGAGCCCCTTGAGTAAAATAAGGGTGGCTGTCCTCTGGCCAGAAGGATAGTGTGCTAGGCCTCCCCAGAGCCCTAGAAATTCAGCACATCCAGGGCCTTGCCACGGGCGGCCACCGCTGACCCTCCACCCCAGCCACCATGGTGCTCTGTGATCTGCAGGGATCAGGGCAGGTTCTGCAGAGATGGGAGCAGGTACCTGCCCCGCGCAGCCCAGCTTTCCTCTCTCCCTGTGCGCCCCCCCCCCCCACGATGGCCTTGGTCTCTTCACAGTCAGGCTTTTTCCTGCCTCAGCAGCTTACATTAGCTGATGCATATCCACCTGCCCCACTGAACTGCAGATTCCTTGAGGACAGGTACCATGTCTCGAGGGACACTTGCTCAGATGCACCCATCAACAATTATACAAAAGGAAGGAGTGGGTCATTTGGGGGTTAGCCTTGCCCCCACAGGAAGGGTGCTCTAATTCTGAAGTCCTCAAGGCCAAAGTCACGGGATGCCACCAGATTCGCTAGATGGCTCCGAGAGGGTTAAGTCACAGTGCCACAGGCAGATGGACTGTGGGTGGGCTGACCCCAGGGGCCGTTCCACCTGGCCAGGAGTCCTCCCAGGTACCAGGCCAGGGAGAGGACATGTGGAGGCATGGAGGCAGGGGTAGAGGAGGTGGGAACCCGGGGCCCACACAAGAAGAGTGCCACGGTCCGCCCTCTTGCCTACATCTCGTCACCACCTATGAAGCACGCACCTTTCCCTCATTCCTACAGCTGTGTACATAACCAATCTGACGTGAGGCGATCACATGATGACCCACTGATGGCTGGGTGGCCTACTGGGAGGTGACACCGCGCTGGGGGAAGCAGGTAGGTCACTGGGTAGGTCCTTCTCCTCCCTGGCCCACGTCCTCTTTCTGTGCTCCTGGATGCCCTGGGCGGAGAAGCTTTCCTCTGCCAAGCCCTCCCATCCCCATGTTCTACCTCATCTCAGGCCCAAAGGGATGGAGCTGGACTCGGTCCATGGAAACCATGAGCCAAAACAGACCTTTTTCCCTCTAACTTGTTCTTGCCAGGGATTTTGGTCCCAGGAACAAAAGGGCTGACTCAAATGCGGTGAGAGCCCTGCTTTCACCAACCCATCTGTGGAGACGGTCACTTTTATTCTGTTTTGTTCATTTTCACTGCGTCATGGCCACGGGCTTGGATGCAGTGTGAAGGTCAAATTGTCATCAAAGTTTCCAGTCACACATAAGCTCCATCTTGTGACGCATTCTGTGCTTCTCTCCTCTTGGGCCCGGGGCCCGTCTGCAGGCCACAAGTAGAGAGAGCCACTCTGTATAAAGGGCTGACTTAGATGACACACCACAGTGGTGGACAGATTCTGAGGCTCAGAGAGGGCTAGTGACTTGCTGAGGGTCACGTGAGTGGCAGAGCCCAGTGTGGCCCCAGGTCTGTGGCCCTGGAGCCCTCACCGCCATGCTCTCCTGCCCTGAGACTGGAAGAGAGAGTTCAGGTTTCCTGAGCCTCAAGGATCACAGCCGTGACCACTAGAGCTGCTGCTTCTAAAGACACAAGGCTGCTCCTGTGTCTCCGAGTCTCTTCCTCAGGAGGCTTCGCAGTCCATGCCCAGTAACAGGGAGCAGGACGGACCTCCCTGGTGCACGCCTGTCCCAGCACTGCACCTGCACAGAGCACGTGCTCAAGAAAGGAACTTTTGGCCTTACTCCAAGTCTGCCGTCCTAAGTGCCCTTACCCATCCCAAGGTTCCGATGACACTTGAGTCATGGGACCACGGGAAACCTGTTGAGCCTCCAAAGACAGTCTCCATGGGATGCTGTGGGTCTGACTGAATCAAAGTCAATCTATGAGGGACGCTGCTATAGTTTATATCTGAAGTGTCACTCAAAGGTCCATGTGGGTAAAGGCTTAGTCCTCAAGGTGGCACTTGGAAATTTTGAGAGGTGGGGCCCAGGAGCATGACTTTGGGTGACTGGGGGCCCTTGCAAAGGACCTGGCTAATTCTTTGCTTTCTGTTGCTCCCTGGTCACAAGGTAAGAGGGTTTATTCCACCACATGCTTCCCCCAGGACATGCGGCCCAGAGCCACAGGCTGGCCACTCACGGATGGAAACCTCCAAAACTGGGAGTCCAGGTAAAACCTTTCTTTTAATAATTTGGTTTATCGCAGGTGTTTATTATAATGATGGAAACCTGACCTAGGCAGACTATTTAGAGTAATGCCAGGTATACAGAAAGAAATAAATGAATGTTATCATTACATCTGAACTTCAATAGCCTCCAATAATTTACAAAGAAATAACCAGGCTATCAATTTAGCAACATGGATGAATACAAGGCTGATACACAAAAAATCACTTATATTTGTATTCACCTGGAGATTGCAAAAATAAAAAAAAGCTATTTATGATAGCATAAAAAATTAAATAGGCTGAACTTATGCACTTAAAACTGGTAAAGATGGTAACTTTTATGTTATATGTATTTAACACAAAGATTTTTCTAAGGAAAAATTGTGTTCTATATGTGTAATAAGAATTGTGATGCATTATGTCATGTATTTAAAAAAATAAAAGCAATTTAAAAAAAGATTTTCTAAGCAAAAAATAAAAATAGGCTTTATGCCAAAAATCCCCAATGTGAAATAAAGAAAAAAATCAACAAAATATGAGTGATACCAGTACCATGAAAACTATAAGATATTGCTGAGAGAAATTAAAATCTAAATTAATGAAGCACTGTGTGTGTGTTCATTCAGGATCAGAAGGTTTTGTTAAGCTATGTAACTACAATGCTACCGTAATCTAATTCCCACCAGGCTGTCTACAGAAATGGACATATCAGTTCTAAAATTTATATAGAAATATAAAGGATCTAAAATAGCCAAAATAAGTTTTTAAAAAATTTTTGTAGTTGTAGATGGACAGAATGCTTTTGTTTATTTTTATGTGGTGCTAAGGGTCAAACCCAGTGCCTCACAAATGCTAGGCAAGCACTCCGCCACTGAGCTACAATCTGAGCCCCCAAATAAAATTTTTGATAACTTTATTTTATTTATATTTTTTATGAGGATCAAACCCAGTGCCTCACATGTGCTAGGCAAGCGCTCTACCACTGAGCCACAACCCCAGCTCCCAAAATAAATATTTTTAAAATATTTATTTTTTGGTTGTAACTGGACACAATATTTTATTTATTTATTTTTATGTGGTGCTGAGGATTGAACTCAGGGCCTCCCACATGCTAGGTGAGCGTTCTACCGCTGAGCCACAACCCCAGCTCCCAAAATAAATTTTTGAGTGAAAGATAATGTTGGAAAACTCACAATGATTTCAAGAGTTACTATGAAACTACAGTAACATAGTTTTTACATTAAAGTATTCAAAGTAGGAGAGACATTTCCATTAAAAGATCTATACAGATAACACTACACAAATGGACCCCAAGGTAAAGACATTTCAATCAAAATGACCTTTCCAACAGAGGAGCTCTAACTAAGTGTGGTGGTGTGCACACCACTAATCCCAGGGACTCAGGAGGCCGAGGTAGGAAGATCCAAGTTCAAGCACAGCCTCAGCAACTTAGCAAGACCCTTGTCTCAAAATAAAAAATAAAAAAGGCTGTGGAGAGAGTTCAGTGGCAGAGCACCCCCAGGTTCGATCCTCAGTACCACACAAATAAACAAAAAATAAGCTCTAGTTTTATCTTGTACTGTGTAAAAAATGAATTAAAAATGGATGATAACCTAAACATAAAAGATAAAAGCACAAAACTTCTGTTCTTCAGAAGACACTGTTAAGAAAAGACAGGGCCGAGAGAGAATGTTTGCAAGACACGTCACCTGATAAAGGACTTGTTTTCTAGAATACATAAAGGACTCTCGCAACTCCATGCCTTACAGCCCAGTGAAAAACTGGACAAAAGATTTGAACACTTCATCACAGAATAAATACAGAGAGCTATTTGCTTCAAAGGATGCTCAACATCAAATAGCCATCAGGGAAATACAAATTAAAACAACAAAGAGATACCACTACCCACCTGTCACAATGACCAACGTCCCGACTCTGATGATACCAAACACAAATGAGGATGTCAAGCCAAAGGGTCTCACTCACGGTGTGTGGGTTTTGGTTGGTTGTTTTAGTGCTGGGTGCAGCCTGGTGCATGCTAAGCACATGGTCTAACACTGAGCAACATCCCAGCTCTTAGATTAAAAAAAAAAAAAAAAACCCACAACTTTTTAAAAACTCTATTTTATTAGTTTACTTTTTTTTCTTTTAATGTGGTGCTGAGGGTCGAACCCCGTGCCTCACACGTGCTAGGCAAGTGCTCTACCTGAGCCACAGCCCTTAGGTTTTACTTTTTAGAGTGGTCTTAGGTTCATGGAAGAAGGTACAGAGACTTCCCAAACTCATCTACCCTCACGCATGCACATCATTCCCCACTCTCAACCCCACGAAAGGCACAGCCCTGTGGGTCAGCTGTCACTGTGACAAGATCTCTGAGAAAGTCAGCTTAACAGGAGGAAAGATTTATTTGGGCTCCTGGTTTCAGAGGCTTCCGTCCATGTTGCTTGGACCCAATGCTGTGGGCCTCTGGTGAGGCAGAGCATCACAGCAGGGGACACAGGATGGGGCCAAGCTGTCCTGTCATGGCAGCCAGGAAGCAAAGCAAAGAAAAGAAGGAAAAGGGGCCAAGGTCTCAATATTCCCTTCCAGAAACATTGTGCCCACACTTGTAATCCTAGAGGCTCTGGAGACTGAGGCAGGAGGATCACTAGTTCAAAGCCAGCCTCAGCAATTTAGCGAGACCCTATCTCTACATAAAATACAAAAAAAAAAAAAAAAAGGCTTTCTTTCTTTCAAAAAGAAAGAAAGAAAGATTGTGTCCGGTGACCTAGCTTCCTCTCAGGAGGCCCCACCTCCCAACAGTGCTATCAGCTAGGGACCAAGCGTTCAGTGCAGGAGCCTTTGGGGGCCACTTAAAATCCAAACCATAACAAACACGCAGAGTAAACCCCAATGTTGACTATGGACGCTGGGGAATAAGGAGGTGCCCAGCGTGGTGTGTCAGCTCTAACACATGCACCTCACACATGGGGCACCTCTGAGCACAGGGAACACTGGGACAGGAGTCCTCCTTTAGGTCTGTTAGCTGCCGCTTTGGAAATACAAGGGCTTCTCACTGTTGCTCTAAATCATTTTAGTTCCTAAAAAAAAAGACTGGGGATAAAAGCAGCTCAGCCCGGCCGAATACATAAAGTCAACCCAAGTATAAAACGGCATCTTCATTTCTAAACCAGAATCAGGAACAAATGTCAGAAGCAGAATCTAAAACTACCTGTGGCTGAAGAATTAATTGCCTGTAGGGCTCACTGGGGAGGCCTTCTCTCCTAGGCCCGAGGTGCAGCCAGGAGGACCTCCATCTTCAGAGCCAGGAGTTCAGTGATCCTGAAGACAGGGGCAGGTGGGGTTGTGTGTGTGGGGGTGGAGGGATGCCAAAGAGGATGGTGCTGAGAGAAGGCAGAGGGATAGACAGCTACCGCCCCTCCACCCCCACACTCCACAAGCCGCATGGCTCCCAGGCTCAGGATCAAACCCAAAGCTCAAAAACAGAGATCTCCAAGCCAGACCTGCCCCTTGCCGAAACCGCACTCAGATGAGCAGACCTCAGGGCAGGCCCCAAGTCAGGGTGGACGGGCGGTCGCAGCTGACATGACCTCGAGATAGCGGGCTTGACCTAGGGCACTCTAAAAGTATCATACACTTTTGTCCCCAATCCATGATAAAATTACAAGACCGGATTGGAAGAACAGGGTTAGTTTTAAAATCTTTAGCCATCTGAACAATTTTTTAATATGTAATTCACATGCCATAAAATCCACATACTTAAAGTGTCCAATTTGATGATTTCAGCATATCCACCGTGTCAAAATGTGGCCAATGTTGATAAAGGTTCAGTGTTGCTCTACGAGAGCCAATGGAGCCAATGTTCTGCCATGGAGTACTCCAAGAACATCAGCTAGGTCAAGGTGGTGTGTGGTGGGTGCTATTCAAAGATCCTAGATCCTTTCTGATTTCTTGTCTATTTGTTCTACCTGTTATTAGTAAGAGAGAGATTAAAACTTCTGGCAATAATTGAGAATTTGTCTATTTCACCCTGCAGTTCTTTTAGTCTTTTATGTTAGGAAAAAAAAAGCTGCTTCTTTTTATCTCACCTTGAAAAGTCATTTTTGAGACCTAAGTCACATGCCATAAAATACAGCCATGTTAGTGTGCATTTCAAGGGTTTTTAGCAGGTCTGCGATGTTATGGGACCATCACCAACATCTTTTCACCCCAAAACAAAACCCCATATCTGTCACGTGGACACTGGGGCTGTGGCTTGGATATGGTCTGTTCCCAGGAAAGCTCATGGTGAGGTACACTTCCTCAGTACGGTGGTGTTGGAGGTGGGCCCCCCTCCTGATGGTGGGTTTGGCCTGTGGGGTGCAGAGGTCTCGTGAACCCCGTGATGCGTCTCCCAGGGCCAGTGAGTTCTTGACCTCACGGGGCTGGAATGGATACCTCGTGAGTAGACTGTTAAAATTGAGGCCACCCCTCATGCTTTGCTTCTTTTATAAGTACCTGTTTCCCCCCCATGAATTGAAGCCACATGAGGCCCTCACCAGATATCAAGCAGATGCTGGCGCCCTGAACTTGGACTCCCTGGCCTTCAGAAATAGGAAGGCCAAAATAAACCTCTTTTCTTTATAAAGCACCCAGTCTCAGGCTTTTTGTTATATCAGCAAAAAAACAAACAAACAAATGGACAAGAGAGCTGGTGTGGACTAAAAAAACACAC
The DNA here is from genome assembly GCF_021218885.2 of Marmota monax. Taxonomy (NCBI): domain Eukaryota; kingdom Metazoa; phylum Chordata; class Mammalia; order Rodentia; family Sciuridae; genus Marmota; species Marmota monax. The sequence continues at coordinate 557,741 of NW_026693329.1, forward strand.
CATGAGCTCCCATGTGAGGCTATCGGGGTGGAGGGTGGGGCAGCCTCACCAGGCAAAGCTTCTGGAATGCAAGCAATGTGGTTGTCACAGCATGGCAAGAGAAAGTGCTGAGCCTTTCAGTGTAAGTCTTACCAGAGGCCCACGTGCTGGGAGCAGCTGGACAATGTGGTTTAAAATGTCATTTAATTTATGTCTTTCACTGTGTGTGGTGCTGGGGATGGAACCCAGGGCCTCTTGATGCTCATCAAACATGCTCCCACAGAGTACTCCCCAGGCCCAATCATTATCTCCCTAAGTTCAAAAAGTGGCCTAAATCTCTATTTTGAGGTTAAATGAAGAGATCTAATTATGTGGAGTATTTAACTTATTTGTTTAGTTGTGGTGCTGGGGCTCGAACCCAGGGCCTTGCATGTGCAAGGCAAGAACTCCACCAAACGTTTGTTCTTAAAACCAGAGTAGATTCCAGCAGACACATCATCTGGGAACCGACCTTCCAATGACAAGAACACGCTCTGCTTCACACCCCAGCACCTCTCTTAATATGGCGTGTGATTACTTGCCTTGTTGAGCTAGAAAAAGTCAGCATCAAATGTCATGGCTATGCACAAGGCGCTTGCCGTGGAGGGGAGGAAAATCATGCTACTTCAGTTCCAGTTCAGTGGAGCTCAAGAAGGTGGGTGACACGGGGGACAGAGCTCAGGAAGGTGGGTGACACGGTGGGGTGGGGGGCAGAGCTCTGGCTCTGCACCCAGCTCGCTGCCTTCCTGCTGCTGACCTTGGCCACGGGCCTCAGCTTCCTCATCTCAACAGGGATGAGAACAGCCCCTGCTCTGCGGGGTACTCTGAAGGTGACACTGGAGGTTACAGGGAAGGCGGGTGCAGACTGCCACCTCAGCACCCTCTGCTGTTATCTGCTGATGGCCTGAATGTAGCCTCTCTGTGACTCCCAGGGAACTCACGGCAGTTAGTTTTCCCCCTTGTGATGATGACTCCAGAGGAAATCGATCGTGGAGAAATATTCACACATACGATGCTAAAGGCGATCCTGCTGCAGTGGACAAGGCCACCGTCCGTGACTGGTGGGAGGTCTGAGCCCAGACCAGGGCTGCCAAGAAGGTGCTACATACATCCGTCCTGAGCACACATGTCCTGAACCAGCCTGTAGCCCCTTTAATGCCAGCCCCAGGCATGGCACAGAGGAATCAGTCACTCACATCTCCTTCAGCCACAGCCAGCCACAAGGAGAAGGGTCCATCTAGGGACACGGGGGACAAGTAGGTGGTAGAAGCTATTTTCATCTCAGATGGTTGGAGCCTGGGTAAGTTAAAGCACTTAGCCTGGCCCTAACCCGCCTTGTCCCTCTAGCCAGTCCCTCTAGCTGCTGGGCTGACAAAATTCACCTAGAGTTCCTCAAACATGCTGCGCATTTTTCTACCTTCTTATCTTCGTCCATCATCCCATTTCCTCTTAACCAACTGACCCTGTGTGGTCCAGCCTGCGCCCGCCCAGGTGGGAAGTGGGAGGGCTCTGCCTGCTGCTGGTGCAGTGGGAACAGAACTGCTGCGAAAGACACACCAGAGCCCTGCCCCTCCTTGTTGATGTGCTCACACTACTTCTTGTAATTTACTCTTAAGAGCACAATAATAGGGCTGGGTATATAGCTCAGTGGGTAGAGTGCTTGCCTCACATGCATAAGGCCCTGGGTTCAATCCCCAGCACCCCCCCCAAAAAAAAAAGTACAATAATACAAAGCTTATTTACAAGGCATCTTTAGACATGAACAATCGTGTTTCTGAAGAACAGCGTTTGATGGCATTGAAAAAGCTAAAATTATAATACTAAGCAGAAAAGGAATGTAAAGTTAGAACAGATTTAGGTTTTATTAAAATATACAATTATATTTATAGGCATAAAAGTAAAACTTGAAAGAAATATTAAAATGATAACAGCGTCCCCATCTCTAGGTGGCGGGAGATAGGGACACTGTTAGATGTGGGTTTTGGGAGCTTTTTCTCTTGTGTATTTGGGACAGGACATACATCTGCCATCACTGTGCCCCTTTTTCTGGCACCAACCCCCCTGCTTTTCTCTGAGACGCTGCCCCTCTGCCATCAGAGACAACCTAATAGGACAATCAGGATGCTCCCAAGACCTTCCAACTCCACTGGCTCCCCTCTTGGTTTTTGCTCCCCAGTGTCCACAGGTGCTCCAGCGTCTGGAAGCACCTGTCCTGGGCGGCCTGTCTGCAGGTTTGGGCCCCTGCTGCCTGAGGTCTGCTTTCTGAGGCTCCCCTTTGATGCTCTGAGATAAACCAACACCCTTCTCACCACCTCCTTTTGTTCAGAGGAAGGCTGTGATGCCGCTTGAGACTCAGGGGTCTGAATCGACACCTGTTCCTCTCCAAGGGGGACTCGTCTCTGCAGGAGAAGGCGGCTCAGGGCACAGCTGGGGAGATGGACAGATGTGGAACAGGCCCCGCTGGCTGTGTGATTGTTAGGCCCAGTAAATGGGCTGCCTCACCTTCCTCTCTGAGCCTCCATCTCTTCAAATCAGAAAGGTTTTCCTGTTTCACGGGGAGCCGCTCTGAGCCTTAGGAGTGATGATGAAAGGAGGGTGCCTGGCCAATTAAAGGCCCAGAGGAAACGGCGTCTGATAGCTCTCCACTGGACAAATGGGTCTGTTCATCCAACAAAAAAAGGCCAAGTGCCCAGGGCGCCTGGCCCTGCACTGAGGGCTGGGATCAACAGTCAGCTGGACGGTCACTGCCACTGCCCTTGTGGATCTCAGGCTGGTGGGAGACGACAAATTACAAGCCAGAGACGAGGACCAAAGCCATTCCAAATGGTGCTAAGAGTCCTGTAGGAAACAAGGGCTGAGAAACCCAACAAGGTGGAGAAAGAACGTGACTTAGATATGGTGGGGAATGTGGGGGGACCCGGAGCAGAGGACGCCTGGTGGGGGCCAACACTCCAGCCGAGGGTCGCTTCCAGGAAAGGAGGGTGGGGAGCGCGGTGGATGGAGGACGCGGGCAGGCTGGAAGGCCAGGCCCAGGAGTGTGTGTACGTATTTTTCAAAGGCAAACCATTAAGATGGAGTTGATTCGGTCCATCTTATGAAAGTCCTCGTCCACTCTGAGTAGAACTGACATACGCCAGAAGGTTAGGTGACATTAAGAGTGACATTAGGAGTCCTGGGCAGAAATTCTAAGGTGGCAACAATGGAAAGAGAGCAACAGACAGATGTCGGCTTCGTTCTGAGGAACAGAATTCACAGGACACAGAACACGGCACGGGGTGAGAGGAAGATATCAGATGGACCCCACTTCCAGCCCTCCGAGGCAGGCAGACAGACTGCGTCCCCGAGAGGGAAGGGCTGAGGCTGCCGGGGGAAGATGGAGGGAGGGACATGGATGGCTGACCCCCAAATGAGTTATAAATCCACAGGGATGGCTGAATGAAAGCCATTTAGCAATCTTTCTCCTATAAACTCAGTATGTCCTCTACAGTCTTTCACATCTGTGGATTCAGCCAACCACAGATCAGAAATATTCAGGAAAACAACTGTCGGCACTGAACAGCGCTGGGTTTCCCTGTCACTCCCAACGACACAGCCTCACAGTATTCACGACTGCATCAGGTACTGAGTAAGTGAAAGATGGTTCACGGTGTACAGGGGTGTGCACGGGTTATGTGCAAATACAAAGCCACTCCACACAAGGGACCTGGACTCGTGCAGACTTTCATGGTGGGGACTCCTAGAGCCAGACCCCCAAGGCTACCAAGGGATGACGGCGCTGGCAATAACCCTGACCACCCAGTGCTACCACAGTGGAAGCATCAGCCCTACTTCTCAAGCTTAGGGGTGGGTCAGAGCCACCTGGCAGGCTGGGAACACCGACCACAATGCCACTCAGAAGGTCTGGTGTGGGGCTGAAAAATGTCAATTTCTATGAAGTCGCAGGTGCAAGGACCTTTCTTGGGGGTTTCTGCTCTATTGGAAAGAGTGGCCCCAGCCTTCACCCCTCATCCATGCCCACCAATTGTGGGACACCTCTCTCCTGGGCTTAACTAAACTTGTGCCCCCAAAATGTTCAAAGAGGGGTCAGGGTAAAGAATGTTTTACCCTCAAGTGGAATATTGAGAGGATGTGGGCACCGAACGGTCACATCATGCTGGAGTAACTACTCAGTAAGCCTGAGCCCCCTTCCCACTGAGGAATACAAGGTGCTTAATATTGGCTGATTGTGCCAAGGCAGTTTCTGATATGGAGCGGGAGACTATAGAGATGCTCAGAACTTGTGCCTGAGGGTCCGAGGGCCCTAGACAGGGGGAGGTGTGGGCTGGAAATCCAGCCTCCTTGTGGGGAGATACCGCACAGACACCAGGGCAGAGTCAGACCCTGCATCTCCCCATGCACCCCCATCCTGGCACCAGCACCCTCCTCCCGGGCAACAGAGCTTTCCTCGGGGCTCAGCACCTGCAGCTTCCCAATTTCCAGAAAAATCTCCATTTCATTTAATTATCTCTTCAATTAAGGATAAAAGAGTGAGTGCATAGAAAAACAAACTTGAGCCATTTCCCCTCTGTCAGATTCTTCTTATACAAAGGTCCCGAGCCTGCAACCCTCCCCAGATAATGGTTCTCCCCCGCATCACCTCCTTCACAGGCCTCACAAATGATGCTGCCCATTGGCTGGACACCTTCCCGCCCACTCCACGTGGAGGTGAGGCCCCACCCAGAGCACGGTACGGAATCTCAGGCTGGTGCTGGAGAAGGCTGGGGGAGCAGGAGTCACTGGCACAGAAGCAGGGAGCACAGACTGGGGACCCGGCACCACAAGAGTCTGCCACCCTTCCTAGGGGACGTGCCCATCTGGCAGTCCTGCCCGACACCCAGGCAAAGGGCCCATCCAGAATGAGACGCACGCCTTACCTTCTCATAAGGACAGTACTTGAACATCTTGATGGGGCTTGTGCAGATGAAGACATCGGTGCTGTCAAGAAGAGAAAGGACAGTGAGCCCGTGGCCCTGTACCTGGACCCTCTGACCTCTGACTGGACCCTCTGACCTCTGACTTCTCTACTGTCAGCTCCGAGTCCTGCATCCGCATGGATCCACACGGATCCACACAAGAGACATCAGCTTGTGTTTCTGGCCCCACCTGATAGCTCCGGGAAGCCACCAGTGACCCTACTTTGGCCACCAGCCACAAGCTCGGGGACAGGCTTCTGACTCCTGGCAATTTTTGCTGGACAGGACTCAAAAGCTTAGCCACCCCAATCAGGCGCTACGTCTGAAATCTGCATAAGGAAAAACAGAGAGGCATGTGGCCACAGGGACAGCAGGAAAAGGCCAGAGAGAGCTGGGAGTGAAGCTCAGGGGCAGTGCGCGTGCTTTGCATCCTCGGGATTCAGTACCCATCCCCAGCACACGTGTGCACACACACACGCTCAAAGATGCAGAACCCACAGTTGCTTGAGGGAGAACTGGGGCCTCGTGCAATGCAAAAGAATAAGCAATGTACCGGGAAGAACTCCAAGAGCACCTGCAAGTTCTCTGGTCCTGTTACGTGGGTGGGGAACCCAGCTCTACCTGCACTGAGCTGTCAACATGTCAAGACAGACGGAGGCTCTACACAAGGAACACCCTTCCCATGGTCACTGTTCTGAGCTGAATTCACAGGGGCTGACACTGACCCGGAAGGGCCTTCCAGGTACCTCCTCCTCCCTACACCCCAAGGGGCCCACCTGGGCCATCTGATCCCAAACATCCTCATAGAGTTGACATTCGTCGCTGGCACCTGCACCTGCACCTGCACCTGCAGGCTCATCAGACTGAGCTGTGGGGACTTTTCTCAACTCTTTTCTCTTTGGCAAATTAGTCCCCTGGGCGTCCCGTGTAAACCTGCCACTTTCCTCTCATTACCCGCAATCTCCTTGATTCTTGGCACTCCCTCTGCCAACCTGGCTGTCCCCTCACACCTGCTAGGATACCGAACACTCAGTCTCTGCCCTTTGGCTCTCACCTCCGGCCTCTGTGGGAACTGTCCTGCCTCCCCTGCAGGCCTGAGTGAGGGCTGGCTTCTCCTTAACTCCACAGGGGGAGGTGAGGAGAGTGTCTTCCCTCTTCCCCATCACTCCTTCCAAACCCGACTCCTGCAGCCTGTGTCAAATGGCCTCACGCCCTGGTGGTCCTGCCTACCCTGTCACCTGCCACTTGCCAGGTACTGTCCTCCCCGTTCCTCCCGAGCCCCTCTCCCCCTACTCTGTCATCATCCTCAGTGACCCTGCACACGCCCACGCGCATGCACACACACAAACACACACACGTGCAAATCCAGCAGCTTGCCTTTCGGTGGTGCCCAACCCTTCTCACCACCAGCTACCTCCCCCACCCAACCTCTCTCCTGCCCATCACTGCCTACAGCGCAGACTCGCTTCAGCCAACACCTCGGTCTCACACTTGGCCTTTCTGGTCACCACTCTCTCTCGATGTTTCTGGAAAATATACACTAACAGCCCGAGCCCAGCTCTTCAGACTCAACAAGACAGACCACCCGCTGCGGCCCACCATTTCTGCATGATCCCTCACTGTCAGCTCGGTGTCCTCTCCTCTTCCCTTCTTGCACTCTGAGGCCCATCTCTACGATCTCTCTGCTTGTGTTTCTCTTGCTCCACTGAGATCTGTTTTGCCAAACTCTGAAAGAATCCAGCTGTCCAACTTCTAACACCAGCATCCAAGCAACTGAAGGTTGCTGGAGGAAAAAAAAAAAAACACTGTTGAAACAGCTCCACTGAGCACTCCAGCTGATGGCAGTCTTCCTCTGGAGCCATCACGAGGCAAAGCTCCCAGCATGGCGAGACTCACTTTTCCCTGTTCCTGACCTCCTCACCGACCGACGACGCCCGCTTCACTTCTCACCCACCCTCCCTCCTCTCACCAGCCCCCTCAACCCTGAACTCTAGCCTCATCTTCACAAAGACTTTGTCCCTGTAACATCCCCCCTTTCTCTCCTCCTCTTCAGTTTCTCCTTCTCAATCACACATATTCTGGAACCTCCTCGACTTACCGCAAGGTTACATCCTGACAGGCCCATGACAAGTTGAAAACCTCAGTAGAGAATGCATTTGATACACCCACGCTACCACACCCTACTCTTAATACGCCCGCTGCACTATGGTTTCTACTGAATGGATGGATCTTGCTTTTGCGCCACTGTCAAGTCAAAACTCCTAACTGAACCATCTGTGAAACCTAAACCTTGGCCCGCATCCTCCCTCCAGTTACTGCATCCGCTCCCTTGGCGTGTAACAGACCCAGCGCCCTGCTTTGCTGCAGCCTCAAACGTCCTCACCTCCTGCCCCTGCTGCGACCCACGCCAGCCTTAGGTCAATCCCTCCACTCCACAGAAAGTGGTCGCTGTCATCAAGCACCCTTGAGTCCCCCGTGCGTGGCACACTGCACACCCTTCGCCTCCCTCACCAGCATTCCACCCCACCTCTGCCAGCTCTCCGGGGTGCTCCTGCCACACTGGCTCCCCCTGGGGCCTCCCTCGGGGCTCTCCACCAGCTCCCAGTATCCTCCAGGCCTGCAGCTTTAATGCCACCTGTATGCTGGCACCTCCCAGGCTCTCCCCGCACCAGCTTCCAGTCCTTCTGGACTATTAAACAGCCCCCCACCTGGACACCATGCATCTCAAAATTGGCAGTTCCAAAGTAAACGTGGGATTTCCCCCCACCTCCCAAATCTGTCCCTTCCCTGGTATTCCTCTAGCTAACAGCACTAAAATAAATGGCACTGTATTGGTATACACATATGCTAAAGAAAAACCCTGAAAATCACCACTTTTTCCTACGTTTCTTGCACCCCCAGTATTATAACCATCGCCAAGTCCTCTGGGCTTACCCACATGGGTTTCAGCCCAACAGCTTCTCTCCGTGGCTGTCAAGCACCCAGGCCAAAGCACCCTCTCCCCAGTGAGCTGCTTTTAAACACTGGCTAGTCCCTCAATTTCCAATTCTGACCTTTCCAGATCATTCTCCACCTCACATCCAGAATGACTTTTTTTTTTTTCTTTTTCTTTTTTTGAGATGGATTTTCGCTATACTGCCCCGGCTGACCTTGACCGGGGTTCAAGTGATCCTCCCTCCTTGGATGCCTGGAACTACCAGCACGCCTCACCACACCTGACTTGACTATTTTTAGACAGTTTTATTGAGGTATAATTGACATGCAGTAAACTGCACATATTAAAAGGGCACAATTTGATAAGTTGTGGCACACGTACACACCCACGAAACACAGGACACCACTATCAGGGTAATAAACACACCCTGCACCCTGAGCATTTTTCCCTTAGTCATCTCTCCCACCTGCCCCGCCCACCCCTGGGCCCATGCAACCCCCAACAGCCTACAGCTGCAGATCATATGGGATTTTTCTACAATTTTATGGAAGTGTAAACATCGAGGATCATTCTTTTTTAAAAATCTGGCTTCTTTCATCCAGTACAATTGTTCTGATATTTATCCATGCTGTTAAAAATGTGTCCAAAGATTGTAAGTTTTTCAAAATTAAACAAACTGATTTTTTAAAGCTTTATTAAGAATATAATTCCTATATCATAATACTTACCCACTTTAAGAAAATAGCTAAATGAATTTTAGTGTATTTACAGAGTTTCACAACCATCACCACAGTCTAATTTCTAGGATATTCTGATCACTGCACAAATAAACCTTACGTCAAATTAAACAGTCACCTCCCATTCCCTCCTCCCGGCCCCCTGCTTTGTCTCTAAGGATTTGCCAACCTGGGACATTTCATATAAGTGGAATCACACAATGAATGTTCTTCCTTCTCTTAGCATGTTTTAAGGTTGCTCCATGTTACAGCATGAATTAGAACTTCATTCATTTTTATAACTGAATAATATTCCATTTATGGATATACCATGTTTAGTTAGTCTATTCACCCACTGATGGGCACATGGGTTGCTTCTTTTAGATATTACGAAGAGCACTACTGTGAACATTTGTGTACAGTTCTGCACAAACAGTTTCACTGCTCTTGGGTATTTACCCAGGAGTGGAATCACAGGCTCATATGGTAATCCTGCACTTAATGTGTTAAGAGACGGTTTGCCAAACTGTTTTTGCACAGTAGCTGCGCATTTTACATTTCCACCCACAACATATGAGGGTTCCGAGTTTTCCACGTCCTCTCCCACAACTGGTACCATCGTCTCTCCTTAGTGGGTATGAAGTGACACCTCACTGTGGGTCTCAGGTTGTTTGGTTTCTGTTTCTGCAGTGCTGGGGACTGAGTCCAAGGCTCTGTGCATGCTAGGCAATGCTCTATCACTGAGCTACACCCTCAGACGTCACTGTGGCTCTAACTTGCGTTCTCCTGATAATGAGTGTCACTAAGCACGATTCTGTGTACTTACTGGCTCTCTGGAAATCTTCTCTGGAGAAATGTCTATCCACTTTTGTTGCCCCAGACCCACAATTTTAAAACCTGTGCCAGGTCACAGCACTCTTTGCTCAGTCTCCTTCCCACCCCACCAGAAGCAGCCCCTTCCCCATTTACTCTCCAGCACATGGCCTTGTTGATTTCCTTCACACAGCTCATGGCAATCTGAAATTGCACTTGCCGTGGTTCACGCTGCCATCTCGCCACTGTGATGTGAACTCCCTGAGGCCTGAGACCTTAGGGGTCTTATCCACTAACACATCCCCAGTGCTGGTGCCATGACACACAGTAAGGCAGATACCAAGTCATTAAAAATGTGTCTGTCTAGGGAATAAAATGCCTCTTATTCCAGGCTCCACGGTGGAGTAACAGGTGTCATGCTCAAATTGAGGGTTTAGACATTTATGTCTCCAAATGAGTGGTGTGTCCTTTAGAAGTCCTCGATGAGGTCAAATACTTGTTTTGACAAATACCAATCCTCCTGGATTGTGATGAGGTTATGTCCCAATATACCCGTTATAAACAGTTGAAAATGCCCTGGATCCACCTAGTCTTCTGAAGATCCTAGCTCAGCGCCACAGTCCACTGAGGTACGCTCGTCGATCCCCCCTGTGATTAGGCTGACAGAGCTGTGGCTCACTGCTGCTGCCCAGCATCAAGAGAAAGGACTGGGGGGCTGGGGTACAACTCAGTGGTCGGGTGCTTGCCTAACCTATGTGAGGCACTGGCTTTTATCCTCAGCACCACATAAAAAAAATAAATAAGCAAAAAAAAAAAGGTATCATGTCCATCTACAACTAAAAAAAAAAATTTTTTTTAAAACAAGAGAAGATTGGACCACGTATCACCAGCCACGAAAAGATCCACATTCAAAAATTCATGTCATTTCCATTGACTGTGAATCTCTGTTTTCACCCCTGTAAAGTCTAAAATCCTAAGTCAAACTATCATAAGTTGAACCACCTGTACTGCTAAAAACATACTTGGAGGGTGTATCATACAATAAAAATATGGAAAATATATATAGAAAACTCAAACAAAACCACCAAAACATTAAAAAGTGCTTGTTTCAAAAATGGTGAGATTATAAATGACTTTTTATTATATATTTTAATTTTCCAAGTTAACAGTTAGCTATATTTTTTTTCTGTGAAAACCTTTCAGCCTTCCTTTAAGAATAATCTCAGAAGCCAGTTACAATCACCTCCAAAGATAGACATTGCTTTGACATCCTAAGTTTTGCTTTTATTTAACATATTTTGAAATGCATAGTAGTCTTAGCACTAGGGAGATTTAGATATGACTCATATGTACCAGCACTGACTCAAAATAATTTTTGGCTATTTTTGCATGTCAAATGCTCCTTTTAATGACAATACTGATTGAGGACTATTTTTTTTTTTTTTTGCTACCAGGGATTGAACCCCAGGGGCACTTAACTACTGAGCCATATTCTCAACACTTCATTTTTTATTTTGAAACAGGGTCTCACTAAGTTGCTTAGGGCCTAAGTTGCTGAGACTGGGTTTGAACTTGCTACCTTCCTGACTCAGCCTCCTGAGCTGCTGAGATTACAGGCATGCACCACCATGTCCAATGAGGGTCTTTCAAATGAGAAAAAAAAGACACAGTAGAGCATGTATTCTGTGCTAGATGTTAAGGAAGAACATCTACTCAAAAGGAAACTTGTATCATGAGATACTTATTAAAATTCAAAAACACGTGGCTTTGATCCAACTAGTCCACAACTGCATACATACACCAGACTCACTGCAGCTCTGAAACATATGAATGAATGAGAAACAGCCACATGGTAACCCTTACACGAACTATGTTACATCCATCCTGTAGAATACTAGGTGATAGTCAGAGAATCAAGGTCACCGGTGCAGTGGCACACACCTGTAGTCCCAACTACTCAGAAGACTGAGCCCAGGAGTTTGAGGCCAGCCTGGGCAACATAGCGAGACCCCTGTCTCTATTAAAGAGAAAAAGGAAAAAGCAACTTTAAAAGAATAAGGTAGTGCTATAGTACTGACATTAAAATATTTCTGAGATATTGTTAAGTAAAAAGGAGAGAGCTTACAGAACAACACAAAGATCTTATCCACTTTTTTTATTTTTAAATAGGGCCTCACTATGTTGTTGAGTCTGGGCCAAAACCCTCAACTCCAGCAATCCTCCTGCCTCAGTCTCCCGATTAGCTGGGACTGCAGGCATACACCACCATCCTCAACTCCACATATTTATTTTGTGTTACCGGTGCTAGGGATTGAACCCAGGACCTCACTCATGTCAAGCATGTTTTCTTCCACTGGGCCCCTCGAGGCATCCATGTTTTTCCAAAAAACCTAAGAACTTTGTGAATACATACACTAGAGTTATTCATTCAGCAAACATTTGGGGTACATGCTAAGTACCAGATATCATTCTGTGGACTGAGAATAGAGCCAGAACCAAGACAATCCCTGACCTCAGGGAGCTGTCACCCGAAAGAGAAAAGGACAAACACAGATATAACCGTTTCAGATTGGAGTGCGTCCCCAGAGTAATGGAGATTTTAGTGCAACATGAAGCCAGCTGAGTTTTCAGCTGGGAATTAACATCACCAGAATTTAGTTTAAAAAACAGCTCATTCTGGCTGCTGGTGGGTCATTTAAATTCATACATCTATATGTAAACTTGTATATACGTTGTGCATGTTAAAAGGCTTGGGAGTGTGCACTCCAAATTCTTGCTGGTGTGTAATGGTAGATGCCTATAATCCCAGCAACTGTGGAGGCTGATGCAAGAGGATTGCAAGTTGGAGGCTAACCTGGGCAATTTAGCAAGAACCTGTCTCAAAATAAAACAGAAAGGCTGGAACCAGCTCAGCAGTAAGGCACTTGCCTAGCGTGTGCAAGATGCTGGATTTTCCATCCAGTACTCCCCCACAACACAAAACACAATCTTCACAAGGGCAAAAGGAGTAGAACCCAGAGGGCTGTATAGAGGGAGGGAGAGCAAAAGGGCACTTCCCGTACATCCACACTGAGTTCTTTTTTTGTAAAAGACTAGATCCATGTTTTGGGATAGGAGTGTAACTCAGTGGTATAGACTGGTCTGTAGGAGGTCCTGGGTTCTATCCTCAGAACCACAAAACAAGACCTATATGTTCCTGAGTAATTAACAGTCAACATGCCAAGGAAGCTGTTTGGGGGGAGCCTCTCAGATGGGAAATCAGGTCTCTTCCATGGCCACTGAGTCACCATGGGACTCTTCCACCAAATTCCCCCAGATAGAGGTAAAGGACCACTAGGTATGGCCTAGTTTTGCATTTCCCAGTTTCTGTGAAAGTGAAAATAGGTAAGCAGTGATAAAAAGTCTTCAAAGCTAGATTACAGGTGGTAAAAGTTGCCTTCTCTCCTATAAGAAATTAACTGCCCCTCCTTCACCTGGCAGGTCCCTTCTCATTCTTCAAGATGGCGGCTCCAAGGTCACAGCATCTCCTGGTGAGTGCTAGCCCTGGCCTGCCTATACTCCTACACTCCCTTCACATGCCCACTACTAGGCTCTTAGATCTACCTCCTAATAACTTGTTAACTAGTGTCACTAGTTCAAGCACCTGGTTCGAGGGCAAGCCCATGTCAAGTGTTTGATAATCATCCACAATATTAACAGTTAAACCTTGGCCTCTGTGGCTGGGCCTCCCATATCTCTTGTTCTGCAGTATGCCTGCTCCAGCACCTGTCATGCAGTACCCACTCAGCTTCTGACCAGACCCTTGTGCTCTGTCCATACTCTGGCCACTGAGTCACCATGGGACTCTTCCACCAAATTCCCCCAGATGGAGGTAAAGGACCACTGGGTATGGTCTAGTTTTGCATTTCCCAGTTTCTGTGAAAGTGAAAATAGGTAAGCAGTGATAAAAAGTCTTCGAAGCTAGATTACAGGTGGTAAAAGTTGCCTTATCTCCTGTCCCAATGAGGTGTTGCCATGCACTTGGGCAGTTAAACACTCTGGAAAGTTCTATGGTGAAGCATGAAGCAGCCTACTTAATCCACTGTTCCCCATCCTGTGTCGCTGAAGAATGCTTTTCTTGTGGCAATACCTACTAAATCTCCCAGAATAACAAAAGCAACAACTTAACTTTTCTGAGTACCTACTGTGTGCCACATACTACACTGAGCACTTCTCGTTATCTTCACTTTACAGAGGAAGAAACAGACCCAGGAAATTTCAATAACTTGCCCAATGCCTGAGAGATGTTCTCTAGAACCCAGGACCTGGGCAGTCCTGCTGCTGTTCCTTGCTCTAAAACACTGTGCGACACAGTGTCCCAGAACACGGTTGTGTGCATGTATCCAGGACACACAGACCCAGGCAGTGAGGAGAGACTTGAGAGCTAACTGCTAATGCAGTCATCCCTTAGCATCTGGGGGGGATTGTTTCCAGACCCCTGCCCACCATAGGAACCAAAATCCAGGAATGTTCAAGTTCCTCATACAAAATGGCGTAGTACTTGCATGTAACTTGTGCACACCTTTCTGAATACTTTCAATAATCTCTAGATTGCCTCTGACACCTAAAACAATGCAAATGCTACAGATATAGTTGCTATTGTTTAGAAAATAATGACACATAGAAAAAAAATGTGTACATGTTCATCACAGATGCAACCGTCATAGGTATTATAATCTGGATCTTAAATGTCCCCTAAAGACTTGGTCCCCAATGCCTGGCACTATGAAAGTGAAAGAAAGTAAGCTCATCGTGGGCATGCCCTTAAAGGGAATATTGGAACCCCAAACCCTTCTGGTCTCTCTCTTTGCTTCCTGGCCACCATGAGGTGAACATGTCTCCGCTGCTACATGCTCCTACCATCATGTACCGAATCAGCACAGGCCCAAAGCAACAAGGCCAGGTGACCATGGACTGAAGCCTCTGAAACTGTGAACCAAAATAAACCTCTTTCCTTATTAAGCTGATTATCTCAAGTAATTTGTTAAAGTAATGCAAAGCTGACTAACACAATAGGCCTAGTACATGTTTAGCAACAATGAACCCATAGATATGGAGGGTCAACTGGGCACACATTCTCTGCCTTTCCAAACTCTTGCCACACACCACTAAAAACCAATCATAGTATAAAACACAATCAAATATACTACTCTGCAGGACCTGGACTCAAGTCCAAAGATAAATTACCGAACAAATAAGATCTACAATGCAACTGAAACTCTAAGCATTTTGTGGTTCTCTGATGCCTGTGTATCCCAGTAGAATTTTTTTTTTAATATTTATTTTTTTAGTTGGAGTTGGACACAACACTTCCATTTTACCTATTTTTATGTGGTGCTGAGGATTGAACCCTTGCACATGCTAGGCGAGCGCTCTACCACTGAGCCACAACCCCAGCCCCCACAGTAGAATTTTTTAAATTGGCAATTTCTGGAGGTACTTACTTGGCACAATGAAGGCTAAATCATACCTCATGTTTGATTTGTCATACAGGTTGCTGAAACAAGCAAACTTCAAGCAATAAAAATTATCTGTATCTAGGAATAAATCTACATACTACAGTCAATTGATTTTCTTTTCTTTTATTCTGGGGTGTGTGTATGTGTGTGTGTGTGTGTGTGTGTGTGTGTGTTTCTGGGAAATGGACTCAGGGCTTTGCACATGGGAGGCAAGTGCTCTACCATGGAGCTATAACTCAAGCTCAGATTTTAAACAAGAGTGCCAAGAAAACTCAATATCTTGGGCCAGGGTTGTGGCTCAGAGTGGTAGAGAGCTTGCTTAGCATGCATGAGGCACTGGGTTCAGTTCCCAGTACCATATAAAAAATAAACAAACAAACAAATAAAATAAAGGTATTGTGTCCATCTACAACTAAAAAAAAAAATTTAAAAAAAAACCCTCAATATCTTTTCCTTAAAACATTGAAAGAAGTAAAACAATAGTCTTTTTCAACAAATGATTCTGGGACAACTGGATATCCACATTATAAAGAATGAAGTTGGATCCCTGCCTTACACCATACACAAAACCTAAAATGGATTACAGGCCTGTTTCGGTTATAGCAGAAACTAAAACTCTTAAAGAAAACACAGCAGCAAATCCGTGTAACTCTGGATTAGGCAATGGCTGCTTAGATAAGACCCCAATACACAAGTGACAAGAAAACAAATCAATAAATAGGACCACTTTGAAATGAAAAACTTTCTGTTTTAAAGGACACAGTTAAGAAAGTGAAACAACAGTCTCCAGAATGAGAGGACGTGCCTGTAAGTCATATATCTGATAAGGGACTTGTATCTAGAATATATAGAGAACCTTATAAGTGAAACAATTAAAAAGAGAGCAATTAAGCTAGGCGTGGTAGCACACAGCTACTTGGGAGGCTGACCAGGAAGATTGTAAGTTTGAGACCAGCCTGGGTAATGTGTCTCAAAAAAATTTTTTTTAATTAAAAAAAAATGTTTTAAAGGCCTGGGGATATAGCTCAAAGGTAAGTGCTTGCATAGCACATGCAAGGACCTGGGTTCAATCCCCAGAACCACACTCACACACAAAAGACTCATTACTCAGTTGGAAAAAAAAAAAAGAACAAAGGATATGAATAAATATTTCTTCAAATAAAATATTAAAATGGCCAATAAGTTCATGAAAATATATTCAACATTATTAGCCTTCATGGAATCGCAAATTAAAACCACAATATCAATTCACACCCACTGGGTGTTGACTAAAATAAAAAAAGACAATAACATGTATTTACAAAGATGTGGACAAACTGGAACCTTTCCGCATTGCTAGTGGGAATGCAAAATGCACAGCTACGTGGAACAGTTTGGTAGATCCTCAAGACTATTAATCACAGAATTACCTTATGACCCAATAATTCTGCTCTTACGTATATCCCCAAGAGAACTGAAAACAGGTATTCAAGCAAATACTTACGTGAATATTCACAGTATCACTACTCCACATAGCCAAAAGGTGGAAACAGCCCAAATATCCATGAGCTGATGGATAAAGTGTGATCTATCCATAGAATGGAATATTACTGAGCCATAAAAGTCAGTAAGTAGTAACATATGATACAACGTGGATGTATCTTGAAAAACTTATTCCAAGTAAAAGAAGTCATACGCCAAAGACCACACATTGTATGATGCTACTTAAATGAAATGTACAGAACAGATGAATCTACAAAGACACAAAGTGAATTAGTGGTTGCCCTGGGCTACAGGAGGAAGATGGGAATGGGTAATGACTGGTGATTGGGTATGGGGTTTCTCTTTGGGGATGATGAAAAAGTTTGATATTGATAGCAGCAGTGGCTATACAACTTTGTGTAGGTACTAAAACCCACTGAACTGTACTTTTTAAATTGAATTGTTTATGGGATGTGAATTCTATGTCCATGAGATTGTGTTTTTAAAAGTTCTCAGGGAAGCCCATCATTACGTAGTTGCTGACAGGTTTTGGTGGACTGTGTTGATGGTTCTGAGGCTTTAGCCCACAAAACCTCTCATTTTTTACTTATTCAAATTTCTCCTTCTTCCTGAACCACCCTTTCTTTCCAAGTGAGGTCCTCTTCAACCTTCTCCCTATAGCACGCAGCTGTCTTTCCTGTGTGATTCTCTGCTCAACGCCTGCTCTCACTGGGCTACAAGCCCCAGAAGGCCAGGGCCAGGCTTTGCTGTTGCTGAATTCCCTGGTGCCGGCAGCATGCACCCAGAACAGTTTCTACCAGATTCTGCGACAAGGTGAGGAGGTACAGACCCACGCTGTGGAGGTCCCACCGGGTGGGAAGATAAACTTACTTTTGTAGGCTGGCCATCTGCTTCACAGCTTGCACGGCCCCTGGCAGAGGCTCAAGTTCAAAGAAGAAATTCTTAGACTCCCAGATGCTGATGGCCTTCTCCTGAAAAGTCAAGAGAAGCAGATTACCTCCAGGCTCCTCGGCACCTTGCTGCCCTTGCCTGGGAAGGGTTGCGGACAAGAAGGGGGATTTCCACCTTCCCCTCGCCCCTAAACACCCCCAAGGACATATTTCCTGGGGAAAGCACAGGGAGTTTGTGTGTGTGTGTGTGTGTGCACGTGCATGTGCTCTGGCCCCCTTCCAGGAAGAATGTGACTTCTGTTAAGATCCAGCAGGGACCAGCTAAGGGGTCAGGGCCATGGATCCACGTTAGCTCTGTGGGGAGGCACATGGGGCTCTCTGGGGCTTAAGGTCAACCTTCCCGAACCACAGACTTGATTCGAATGAATGAATGAAGTACTGTGGAGGCTGGAGAGAGGACTAGGTCTTGTCATGGCAGAACTGTCCATAGACTTGAGGGCTGGATAAACTCAGAGACCCTGGAAGTGCACAGCTGAGCCAGGTGGGACAAGGGGAAGGGAGGCAGTGTGAAAAGTCAGGAGAGTGCCAGGCTCCTCCTGCCAACCAAAACAGTTCTGCTTTTATGTTCTTTATGTGTTGAGGTGCCAATAATAGCTTTAAAAAAAAAAAACATATTCTGCCGCTTTTAAAGTTTGAAAGCAAAAATTCAGACCTTCATTTTATTTTATTTTTTAAAATATTTATTTTTTAGTTGTAGTTGGATACAGTACCTTATTTATTTTTATGTGGTGCTGAGAATCGAACCCAGGGCCTCGCGTGTGCTACGCGAGCACTCTACCACTGAGCCACAACTCCAGCCCCAGACCTTCATTTTATATGAGAAAACCAAGGGTCAGAATGGGGAAGATATCTACCCGATGTCACACAGCAAGACAGTGACCTCGCTGGGAGTAAAATATCCATCTCTTCACTCCCAGGTCAGTAACTTTCCACCTTTTGCTATTAGGCCTAAACCCAGTTTTCAAAAGGCAGCATCTTTTCTGGGGCCAGGCAAGGGGAAAGTGATAAATCTCAGTCTCTTGAGAATCAAGAACCTAAATCCAGGTGTGCAGTTCAGAAGTGCCTCTCCTGTAAGAGATCATATAAGCAATATTCTTGTGAATTACACAGGGCTAAGTAAATGTGCGCTTATTGCTGAGATATGTCTTCTTGTCTGATACTCACAATCCCCAAGAACCAAGGATCGCTATCCCCAATTTACAGATAAGGGAGATTTTGTTCAAGGACCCTTATGGGTGACTCTGTCAGGACTTGAACTCATGTGGAGACAGACTGGATGAAGTCCAAAAGCCCTGGCCCTTGCCATGTGACCTGGGTTCACCACCTCCACTAAATGAGCCTCTCTCCTATCCTTAGAATAAAGACAGAAGCTCGCCCCTTTCTTACAGGGTTCTTATGAGGATGTGACAAACACATTAACCTCAGCACCCAAGTCTCACATTGAGATGACAGTTTCTCAGTACCCCTTCCCTGACACTAACTTTCTGGGAACCACTAGTCAACCCTCTCTGGCTCAGTGCATCTGTCCTAACAGTCTAAGATTCTAAGTCTGTTAAAAATGAGCTTTTCTTTCCGTCTCTGCCCTGCTTACCTAACTGAATACTGTGAAGATCAAATGGAACACAGATAATGCAATCAGCCCTCCATATCCACAGGTTCTGCATGCAACAGACTCAACCAACCACAGATGGAAAACATTTGGAAAAAAACACACTGCGTCAATACTAAATATGCCTAGACATTTTTCCTTGTCATTATTCCCCTAAACAGTGCAGGATAGCAACTATTTACATTGTATCAGGCATTATAAGTTATCTAAGTGTGACTTAAAGTATATGGAAAGTGGGTAGGTTACATGTAAGTACTACACCATTTTATGTAAGACCCTTGAGCGTTTGTGGATTTTGATATCCAAGGAAGATCCTGGAACTAAGGGACTTTATTCTGCAAAGTAGAAGTGCCTTATCCAAACACAGGTTCCTCCTGGAGCACCTCCTATTTCCCCCACGAGCTGCTCCTTCTCCCTGTACTTGGAAAACAGGAATCTGTCTCCTTAGACCTTGAGCCTGGATCTCTGTGAAAAGGGCAGGAAAAACCACTGTGCTTTTCAGAGTTGGGGATGGACTTAGTTCAGCCATCATAAACTCTTGGGAGGAAATAAGGTGTCCTGAATTCCAATACTCGGTCACCTATCTACAAATGAACACCAAACATCACTGAAATGACATGGGTATGTTCTTTGATTTTCAGTTTTTAATGAGGTCTCAGTACCAGGAGAGATCAGCGTACCAGGCTCTGTGGAATTCACCTTCAGAAGTCCTGGTTTTGAGGTAGGATACAAAAGAGATTAAAAGATAGGCTGAAAGGAAACAGAAGAGAAGGAAAAAGAGACTCCAACTTTAAATATAAAATCCCCATGATCACAGGACTTGACACCTTTATTCCCCAGACCTGTCGTGCTTACCGGCCTGTCATCCCCAAATTCTTGAGAAATCGATAAATCTGAAAGTTATCATAAATTCACTCGTCTATGAAAATTGCCTTGTTTTAATGCTTATGAGCACTATTAGCTTACACAATGTACTTTTCAATTAGATAAAGAAAAAAAGGAGATGTATTTTAAGAAACCTACAATATAGGCACATTCCAAATGTTATCTAGAAAGAAGAGATAATGACAACCTGAATACTTCAGGAGACCACACCATCTTAAACATCTTGTAATCACCAGACAGATGCCATTCCCACATACCTTCCCAGGTCCACCCCACAGAGTTTCCTTTAAAAGAAAAGCCCATGAGCCAAGTGCAGGGGTAGATGCCTGTAATCTTGGACTCAAGAGGCTGAGAGTTAGAGGACTGGCTTGGGCAACTTAGGAGGGCCTGCCTCAACAAAAAACAAAAAACAAATAATAAAAATAAAAGGACTAGGTTGTAGCTCAGGGATAAAGTTCTACTGGGTTCGTTCCCTACCACTAAAAAAGAAAAGAAAAAAACCTGTGACCCAAAAATGTGCTTCTCACTCAAAACGGACCATGGTCTGCTCTGAGAATGCACATCTTCATCTTTCACTTTCTAATACAGCTCTTCCTCTTTGCTACAACCTGATGCATCCTTAAATTCTTTTCTGCAAAATGTCAAGAACCTAGAAGGTCTGAGCAGAGATCTCCTTGCCTGTGGAGAGACCACTTCCCACCCTCTTATGGTGACACTGTGAATAAAGAGAAATGGTACTTGAGAACTTCCTCTGACACCTGAACCTCAGGAAGACCCTTCCCCTTCACAGTGTTTCACCATGGTAAGGCGCTGGGTCTCTCCTGAGGAGGTGTGCTGTTCCACCTTTGTGGTCCTTCCCTGTACAGGATGCCCACACTTGGCAGGTGGGAATGCTTCTACTACTCCCTGAAACTGGAGGGCCCAGCAGGAGCGAAGTGCAGCTCTGGACTCCAAGTTAGTGCTTGTTTTCCCCCCAAATTATTGTGGGACAAAACAAATTGTTGTATTATGCTTTGTTGAAGTCAAAAGAAATGTCAATTGTTAGGGCAGGACAGGCGACAGGACTTTGGAAGGGAAAAGCTAAAATGTGCCTAGCAGGCAGACAGACTGGAGTTTGAATCCTGCCAGGGCCTCTTAACCATCAGATGACTTGGCCAAGTGTCCTCATCAGCAAAACGGAGATAACAATGCCTACCTTCAGAAGAGATAAGGCAGTGAACTTGGGCTCTTTATCCTCACCATCAAACCCTCTGCAGTGACCCCAAGTGGCTAATCAAGGGATGCTATAAAATTCCCAGCCTCTTTTAGTTTGTGTATGGCAAAATCCTCTGTTCCTTTCACAAAACAGTTTAAATCTACAAATTATGCTCTCTGCAAAGGTCCCTGTATGGATATTTCTATCTATCCATGAAGGACTCAGGGGGCAGAGCACAGTTTGGGGGCGCTCAGGTATTCAGCAGGACAGGTATTTGGCACTGAATTTTGGGACAGGCTAGGGGGTGGATTCCACCTCACCTTAACCATGGGTCTCCCTGGTTATTGAACCTCTGAGCCTCCAATATCACACAAGCTATGCTTTCGTGGAGTAGGGCAAAAGAGAAGGGTAAAGACACCTGTTAAAGTCATAGGTAAAATTTTAATTAACAAACGACCTGAAGCCAAATATACCGAAAATTGAAAAATTGGCTGCAGATAGAGTGTTTAGGTATATCATCGTTAGAAACCCCGGTGACAGGCAAAGATAAATGGTGCAGGACAGCTCAAGCGCTGCCCTCTCATCCTCCCCTGAACCCTGTTTTACAAGAGGACCACCCCAAGGCTACGGCGGTGACCCGCGCAAGGTCACTCGGGCTGCTGGACTCCAAAGGGAGCTCTCCGCCCAGGGCCGGGAAAGCAGCCTCGATTTCCCTGCCCGCGGTGAGCAAGAAGGACTACCCGAGAGACACCCAGAGGGGACCGAGGCAAGGGATGCTCACGCTCAATCCCGGCCGCAGGAGGCCGTATTGCTTCGACACCCAGAAGCCGCGCCGGTCCTCCAGCGCGATGAAGGGCAGGTCGGGGAAGCGCGCGCGGAACTTCTTGAGGAAACCGCCCTCGAAGTCGGCCAGCACGCCGTCCATGTCCACCAGCACCCGCAGGGCGCGGCCGCCTTCCCGGCCCGCCGGCCCGCCGGATGCCCGGCGCCGCTCCGCAGGGCCCGGCGCGCCGCGGGGCCGCAGCGCACACCAGCCGCCCAGCCGGATCATGGCCCCTAGTGGCCGCCCGCCGTGGGCGCAGGTGCCCGAGCCGCACCGCGCCGCCTGTGCGGGCCGGTAAACATACCCGCCGCGCAGGAGAAGCCCCGCCTCCCCCGGCGCGCTGCGGGGCACAGGGTACCTGGGGCGCGGGGCACCAGGCGCCAGCGCGCAGACTCCAGCCTCGAAGCGAGACCGAGGTGCGCGCCCCAACAGGCAACGAGGCCCCGCCCCTTTAAAGGGCCGCCCGCCCTGTGGAGGCGGAGCCTGAGGGTCGTGGCTTCGGGGACAGCTCTGGGTGCTGGATGTCCACATGCCTGGATTCTCCACTCGCATCCTTTCTCAGCAGCGGCCTGAGCTCGCTCTTCCCACTGCAGCAGCAGAGGATGAAGGAGCTGTGCATGCAAATGGAAGAGACCTGTGTCCTTAGACATGAACCCCGAGCGCTTGCTGTGTGAGACTGAACCAGACAGACAAGGTTCCAGCCATCCTGGAACTTAGGTTGTAGAAGGGAAGATAGACAATGGGGTGAAAGAACCAAAACGGGTTGTTGCGCACCTCGAAAGCCTCTCTGCTTATTTGGTGAATGTCTGGGGAAAGACTGATATGAGAACACGGAGTCAACAACCTTTGTATTTTCAAGTAAACATATAAATAAATAGTATGCATCACGTTATAAATTGCATTTTTTTTCTTTACAAAACCAAATAACTTTGAAAACAGCACAGTAATGGGGTGATGTAGAAGGGTGAGATTGGCAGAGTGGTCGGGGAAGACTTTCACCGGGTGATGCTGTGTGAGTTTAGAAAGTTCGGTGGTTCATTTTGAGAATATAGTATTTAGCCTTAATTGGGTTGTAAGATACCATTGTAGCCAATTTTAGCCCAATTGTAGCCCAGTTTTAAAACTATCCAATCACTAACCCCACCTTCTCCAATCAGGGCAAGAGGGAGCATTGAATTAGAGATAAAAACAGCTGAACTGCCTGCCCAAGTGCGCTTGCTAGGTAAGTTCTTTAGCAGAAGTTAAGTTTGTCTTGCCCACCTACTTCTGAGCATATGTTTGATTTATTTTTTATTTTTAGTGGTCAATGGACCTTTATTCTATTTATTTATTTGGATGCGGTGCTGAGAATCGAACTCAATGCCCCACACAGGCCTGGCAAGCACTCTTGAGCTACAGCCCAAGCCCTGCATTTGATTTCTTGCTGCACTTAGGTGTTTCTAACAATTTTGGTGCCAAGTGTGGAGCTCCCTACATTGCCTAGGGGTCATGGGTCTCCTTCCTTAGAGGAGACACTTCCCACTGCCTTATTGCAGTGGCCCCAGAGCAGGGGAGGAAACTGTGATCCTTGAGCCTAGCAATGGCCCCCAAATCAAAAGTGGATCCACAAAGAGGGGAAGGGACCCAAGCAAGCACCCTGGAGGCCAGGTAACTCCAGGCATGAACCAAGGTAGGAAAATCTACTCTCAAGGACCAAGGAGAAGTACTTCCTTGATGGTCATGGCATCTTGGAGATTCTGTGAGTATGACTGAGGCATGAGAGCAAGAAATCCCCAAAAGGCAGGGGTTGGGACTCTATTCAGAAACACTGAGAGCACACTCAGGAAAGGGGGGTGGGAGTTTGTGTGCAAGAAATCCTCAGTAAGGAGGATAGAGCACACAGGGTGCCCGGGGTATACAAGAAACCCCCAACAAGCAGGGGTTGAGTACACCAGGAAGCTTAATTATAGAAACCTTAAAAAGGGGGGGTTGTAATAAAAATTCTAGGTCTAAGGACAGGGAAGAACAATGGAAATCTTTTCCTTTGGAGAGTCCTAAGCAGGGAAAATAAGCAGTAGTGATGGTAGGAATAAATCTTTCCCCATGGAGGACAATGGCCAACTAAACCTTTGATTTCAGCATCCACCATGGCTGACAGACTCTATTCCTAATGTTACCAACTGCATAGCCCATTTTCATGTATCTGTCATTCTGTAAAATAAATCTGGGACAGGGTTGGAGTTGTGGCTCAGTGGTAGAGCACTTGCCTAGCATGCATGCATGAGGCTCTGGGTTCCATCCCTAGAACCACATAAAAAACTAAATAAGTAAAATAAAGATATTGTTTCAATCTTTTTTTAAAAAAATCTGTGACAGGCTGTATTTTAACCTGTGTATTGTATGTTATGTCTATATATGGGCTTGTATCTCTATCATGTACATGATATCAAAATTGGTTTTCATGGGTAACCTAAGTTAGAAATGGGTAAATTAGTTTTAACATAAATGGAATTAATCTTCATAAATGTGTTTGTTAGAGGAGACATCTGGCTAATTTACAAAGTTAAAATACTAAAACATCAACTAAGTATAAATTCAAGAACTCTTGGCTTCTTGAATTCCATAAGGTAACATATATTTGGGCTATTAAATTTACCAATTTACAAAAATTGGAAAATTAAAAAAGGTTTACATCAGACATAACTTTCCTATGTTCATATATGAATACACGACCAGTGTAACTCCACATCATGTATACTACAAGAATGGGAAGTTATACCCCATGTATGTATGATATGTCAAAATACATTCTACTGTCATATATAACTAAAAAGAACAAATAAAAAAAATTAAAAAGGTTTAAGATTACTTGTTTCTGGATCGTAAACTAAAAGCAAGTTTGTAAAGAGTTGAAATTCTAACAGGTATAATTCCATATGCATACAAAAAGTTTCAGCTGTGTTTGATTAAAGTACTGTAAAAAGAATAAAGTATTTCAATTATTAAGAGAGAGAGAGAGTAAGATTTATCCCTGTGGCTCTGGGAGGCTGAGACAAGAGGATTGGGAGTCAAAGCCAGCCTCAGCAAAAGTGAGGTGTTAGGCAACTCAGTGAGACTTTGTCTCTAAATAAAATACAAAAATAGGGCTGGAGATATGGCTCAGTGGTGAGGTGCCCCTGAGTTCAATCCCCAGTACCCTCCCCACCACAGGGGAAAAAAAAAAAAAGGAGTAAGATTTGTTTGAATGAGGGAAGAAAAATCTCCTGTGATGTCAGGAGCAAACTAATAGAGGTTTTATGGTTTCTGGATAAGAGTCCATGCTGAACAGGTATTTCAAAAGCATTGGGGCTAATGGTTGGAATCTATGTTGTACAGGAGGGTACCATGGCCTTGCCCCTGACTTTCTAATTGACTAATTTTTCTGTAACCTTCATTTGGGTCTAACCTCACTTCCATATTCCCAGCATTCTGGGACAAAAGAATTGACTGTAATGTTTAACCTCACAGGGTGGCCTTTGCATTTGAAAAGAACAAACCAACCAGGCAACTAATTATTCTGTCCTGTTCTGGAGGTGAAGCTGCCAATCACAAAGGACATAGCAAGGAGTTCCAGCACTATTAGATTATAACCTGGTGGGGGGGGGCACTAAGGCACAGTTTTGTTTTGTTTTTTTGGGGGGGTTATATACCAGATTTTCTAGCCCTCTCCAGGGATAAACAGTTCTGTAAATTAAACCCACAGATAACAGGCTTGCAAAGAGTTACAACTTCATTTGCAG
This sequence comes from Marmota monax, assembly GCF_021218885.2. NCBI lineage: Eukaryota > Metazoa > Chordata > Mammalia > Rodentia > Sciuridae > Marmota > Marmota monax. The sequence goes on from NW_026693329.1 coordinate 583,375, forward strand.
GTGCCCCCAAGGAAAAGGAAACAAAGCCTGCTCTCCTGGAGGTCTACTAAAAGTGACTGAGACCACTTGAGCCAAAGGCACTATGAGAAATATGATCAAGTTATCTCAACCAAGACTTTGTTTAGGGAGGAAATGGCTTGTCCCAGGAAGAATATATCCTCCTGTGTGTATATATGTGAATGCATGACCAATGTGATTCTGCAACCTGTACACTCAGAAAATTGAGATACTATATCCCACCTGATTCAAATGTGTGATATGTCAAGGTCATTGTACTGTCATGTGTAACTGATTAAAACAAATAAAAAAAGAAAGAAAGGCATTAATGGGGATCCATTCTCTTCTGGACAATTAAAAAACAAAAAAAAAAGAATTGAGTCTGCTTTGCCAGATACCCTAAATATATGTGAATATATATATATATATTCACACACACACATATATACACACACACACACACACACACACACATAAAAGCTTAGGGGAGCACTTTACCAAGCTGGTGTTCCCCAAACTAAAGTGATCTGTAGAGGTAATCTCCTACACATTTATATAGAAATAACAATTTTAATTTTAACTGGGGTTTATTTATGTCAATTAATGTTCTGTAGATGGATAAACGTAACCTTTTATCAGTAAGGTATATATAAAATTTTGTGTTACTTTTTAACATTGGAGTGGAAATTTCAAAGTATTTTAAAAGATAATAAGGAGAACCTGATGTGTTTAAAGGTTGACCTTGTAAAATGTGGTGTATTTTGCCACTTTTTCCCACAAAAAGTAATTTAGGAACTCTCTTGGGTTTTGTTTAATTCGTATTTCAGATGTGATGTTGTATTGTGTTATTTGTCAAGAGCTCCACCTTACCTGAGATAAGGCTCCACCTCTCACCCTACTTCACATTAGAATGAATCCAAAGAAGGTTAGACTTAAGTTCATTTAAAGTTATATTCACAAGATAATTTTTTAATAGTTTTTTTTTTAGTTGTCAATGGACCTTTATTTTATTTATTTATATGTGGTGCTGAGAATCAAACCCAATGCCTCACACATGCTGGGCAAGCACTCTACCACTGAGCTACAACTCCAGACCAAAGGATGGATTTTTGTTGTAAAGACTACTGAGATCTCAAAATAAACAAGGGATATAATACAAAATTAAGTAAAGGTTTAGAAATTATAAAAGGTATGTAAGATTGTAAAATAGTTTTAAAAGAAGACAAAATTTGTAAAGAATCTTAAGTGATTGAGTTGATAAATTTATGGATTTGGGGAATCAAAGATATATCAGTGTTATTATAGAAATTATGTTTCTTGATTCAAAGCAGTTATATAAACTGAATGTTTTGGCATTTGTTGATTTCATTTTATATTTTCCTTATAGAACTGTATAACTTTAAATTTTTTTTTTTTTTTTTTTTTTTTTTTTTTTTTTTTAGTTTTCGATGGGCCTTTATTTTATATATGGTGCTGAGAATCAAACCCAGGGCTTCACACATGCTAGGCAAGCGCTCTACCACTGAGCCTCAACCACAGCCCAGAACTGTATAACTTTAAAAAAAATTTAATTATTGGTAGATCTTTATTTATTTGTTTATTTATATGCAGTGTTGAGAATCAAACTCAGTGCCTCACACATTCCAAGCAAGAGCTCTACCACTGAGCTACAACCCCAGCCCAAGAAGTATATGTTTTCCTGTTAGTGTTTTGAAGAAGTACTCCTTCAAACAGAACAACCTAAGTTAATTTGAGATAATAAACCATCACCTATAGAATAGAATAAGATATAAGCCTGACTTCTAGTACTAATACTAACACCAGTTTAATGGAAGAGGTAACTATATAATTGTAGACATGAAAGTTACTGGTGATATCTCTCACCCTGCACAAAACTCAATTCAAATTGGATCAAAGATCTGGGTATTAGACCAGAAACCCTGCACCTAATAGAAGAAAACTTCTGCTAGGAACATGTCTGCTTAGGAACCAACTTCCTTAACAAGATTCCTAAAGCACAAGAAGTAAAATTTCAAAAATCAATAAATGGGATGGTATCAAACTAAAAAACTTCTTCATAGCAAAGGAAACAATCAAGAACATGAAGAGAGAGCCAACAGAATGGGAGAAAGGCATTAATTTCCAAGACATACAAAAACTCAAAAAGCTGAACACCAAAACAAACAAACAACAACAATGAAAATAAATGGGCAAAGGAACTAAACAGGCACTTCTCAAAAGCAGAAATATGAATGGTAAACAAACACAAAAAAAGTGTTCAAAATCTCTAGCAATTAGAGAAATGCAAATTAACTACACTGAAATTTCATCTCACTCCAGGCAGAAGGGCAACTATCAAAAATACAAGTAACAATAAATGTTGGTGAGGATGTGGGGAAAAGGGCACACTCATACATTGATGGTGGGAATGCAAATTGATGGAACCACTATTTGACCCAGTTATCCCACTCCTCAGTTTATACCCAAAGGAGTTAAAATCAGCATACTACCGTAATGCTGCCACGTCATTATTTATAGCAGCTCAATTCACAATAGCCAAACTATGGAACCAACCTAGATGCTCTTCAACAGATGAACTGATAAAGAAAATGTGGTACATATACACAAAGGAATATTACTCAGCCTTAAAAAAGAATAAAATAATGGCATTTGCTGATAAATGGATGGAACTGGAGAATATCGTGCTAATTGAAATAAACCAATACCCCAAAACCAAAGGTTGAATGTTCTCTCTGATATGTGAATGCTAACCCACAAGAAAGAGGGGGAGGGGAATAATAGAAGTTCAGTGGATTAGACAAAGGGAAATGGAGGGGCAATAGGAATAGGAAAGACAGTGGAATAATCTGACTTAACTTTCCTATGTACACATATGAATACACTACATGGAATCGCAACATCATGTACATCCACAAGACTGGGATCCTGATTAGAATAAGATATATTCCATGTTTGTATAAATATATCAAAATAAATTCTACTGTCGTGTATAACTAAAAAGGACAAAAAAAGTTACTGGGGAAACTAACCTGCTGAATGTTTAAAACCAAAACTTGGAAACCAAAGGCAAGGAAATAAAAGGTCCAAAAAAAAGTAGCCAATATTTTGGCTGTGCCTCTCTAAGGTCAGCCACGACTCAGGGAATGATGGGACCCTTCTAAGGGCTGGCTCTACAACTTCGGTGAGTCACCTGGCCTCCTGATCAGGGAGATTGAGAGGACTCTAGAGAACAGGAGGCCAATCAGTGCACCATCTGCGAAGAGATGGTTATTGGAGAGGGAAATGTCCCTAATGCTTCCAAAGGAAGTCAGTTGTGGTCAGCAAGACCCTAACCCATTCTGGCAGATGGCACAACTGGTAGAGGAAGGCCAAAAGAGCCAAGAGTCTTCTCAAACGTTCCCAAGAGTGATCTCTGAGGAATCTCAGCTGACTCTAAGAGTAGACAAGGACAAGGTCAATTTGACAAACTTGGTCTTAAACACCTGGCAGGAGAGTATATCCAAAGCACAGCCGTACCTGGACAATAATTTTTTTATTTGAGATATACATTTGTGTCAGTCCTCCCCAAGGTAAGTAAAACTGGGAGGCTATAAAGGAAGGGTTTTTATACAGGAGTGCTTGATACCTATCACACAAAATTCTTTCAGAGTCAAAAGTTTGTTCTGAGTCAAGGGTTTTAGAAGAATCCAAGCATAATTTCCATTCATATATTTACTTGGCAAATACTGAGCATTCCCTATGTGCTTGGTGGTGGATATCAAGTGATGGACAAAGAACTCACCCTTGTAGAACTGGTACTCTTGGATTCTTCTAAAATCCTGCAGAAGGAATGGTAGGGGGTGGTCCAACCTAGGGTAAGAGAGACAGTCAGGAGCCAGCAGGAAAGCAATATGACACAGTTGGAAAAGTGTGATCTGTGAACTCACATTGTCCCATGACCCAACCCAGGTACATGGTAGGGGCATGGGGCCTCAGGCATAACGGGGCACTTTAATGGCATCTTCTGGATCATATGCCAATACCCTTATTTGTTTTATTCACTGATATAACCCCAGTACCTAGAACTGTGTCTGGCATATAGTATGTGCCCAATAAATTCATCCAGACACAAGTTGAACGCATAGTCTTTGATTGCCTTGAAGAACACAGCGGGTGAAGACCAGCTCTGATTCATCCTTATATCCTGGATGAATGAATGAACGTTGTGAATGTGATTCCTGAAATAACCTTTCTGGTTATTCTTTGATACCTACCCCTGACCCAACAAAGATTTCCCATCATGCTTCTTCACCCAGATATTCATTCTTTAGTTCCATTGCCATGCTTTTCTCCATAATTATATTACGAAAAATTTCAAACATACAGAAAAGTTGAAAGAAGTATGCCAAGTAGATCCATTGGCCCACCACCTGCATTCTATAGCTTTGTTCACTTTAACTAACACCGTGGGCCTGTGTCTCCCTGTACAGCTTATTCTTTGAAGCTTTTCAAAGGAAGGTGTGGACGTTAGTACACTTCACCCCTAAACGCTTCAGCCTAGGTAGACTTAAGCGAGTTCAATATATTTAAATATATTTTACAAGTGAAATGCACAGATCTCAGTTTTACCATTCTGTATAGTTTAAATGTAAAATATTCCATGCTCTAAGGCTTGTTCCCAGCGTGGCATTATTTGGAGGTGGTAGAATCTTTAAGAGATGGGGCCTAGCATGAGGTCTCAGGTCACTGGGGGTGTACCCTTGCAGGGGATGTTGGGACCCCTTCCTATCTCCCTTTCTTCCTGCCATGAGGTGAACAGTTTGTTCTACCACATACTCCCCGTCAGGTTATGCTGCCTCCCCACAGGCCCAAAGCAACGGTGCTAATTGCTGATGAACTGAAAACCTTCAAAGATAAGAACCAAAATCAATCTTTCCTCTTTGTAAGTTGATTGCCTCAGGTATTTTGTTACAGTAATGAAGAGCTGACTAACACATATTCCATGAGTTTTAATAAATATGTTTAAATATGTGACCCACACTCTGGCAAGATATAGACCAGTGCTATGTCTTAGAACCATCTGCAGGGATGGAAAGGATCTGTGCCAATAGAGTAGCCACTCACCACATGTGGCTATGGAATACTCGAAATGTGGCTATTATGAATGAGGAATTGAAATTTATTTAATTGTAGATCAGTTAAATTCATGTAACCCATGTATCTGGCAACCAGCATATCAACAGGTAAATATAGAAATCTTCTCCCCAGAAAGTTCCATCCTGCTTCTTGCCCATGGGCTGCTTTTGTAGCTGTTCTTGTTTTGTTTTGTTTTTTTTTAACCATTGAGAAGTTTTGCCTATTCTAGAACTATAAGCCCAATCATATACTATGTCCTATTTTTTTTTTTTGATTGACTTCTTTCATTCAACATATTGTTTTGGAGAAAGATTTATGTTACTAGCTGTATTAGACACTTGTTTATTATTTATTTTTTGCTAAGTTCTTCATTGCATCAATATACCTGTTTGTTTGCCCAATCTCCTACTGATGGATATTGGGTTCTTTCTAGTTTGGGCCTATTAAGGATCAAGCTGTTTCAAACATTCATACACAACTTTGAGTAGATGTACTTTTTTCCCCTTGAGTAAATGCCTAAGAATGAGATTGCCAAGTTATACATTTAGTTTTATAAGAAACCATCAGAGGGGCTGGGATTGTGGCTCAGAGGAAGAGCACTTGCCTCACATGCATGAGGCACTGGGTTCGATCCTCAGCACCACATAAAAATAAAATAAAGATATTGTGTCCACTATAACTAAAAAATAAATATTAAAAAAAGAAACCATCAGTCTTTTTCAGAAGAGTTTGCACCTTGTAAAACCCTGTTGGCTCAACACCCTCATCAAATTTGATGTCGTTAGTCATTTTAATTTTAGCTGTGGGGGCGGGGTGTGTAGTGGTATCTCACTGGATTCTACTTTGCATGTATGACCACATTTTATTTTCTTCTAATTCCTGGAATTTTTTTTTCTGTATTGTTTACTTGTGGATTTTTTTTTTTTGTCTTCCTTCCCTTTTTGGAAGTAAATCCCATGAGGACTAATCTGGTTTGTTCACTGATACGTTCCTAGTGCTTAGATCAGTGCCTGCATATAGTAGGTTGTTTAATAAATTTGCTTAGGCATATGTTCAGTAAATAGCTTTTGAATGCCTTGAACAGAACTGACATTAATTCAATGACAGGTGAGAAGAGACTAAAGAATGAACCATGTTCAATGCAACTGATAGTGGATGTCAATCATGACTAACGTATATTGAGGCCTACTATGTGTTAAACACAATTTAGACTCTTTAAGTGAATTTTCTCACATTAAAAAAATCACCATGGGGCTGGGATTGTGGATCAGCGGTAGAGCGCTTGCCTAGCATGTGCGGGGCCCTGGGTTCAATCCTCAGTACCACATAAAAAGAAATAAGTAAAATAAAGACATTGTGTCCAACTACAACCTAAAAAATAAAATATTTTAAAAAAAAAGAAATCACCATGAGGGCTGGGGTGCTGGCTCAGTGGTAGAGTGCTTGCCTAGCAGGTGTGAAGCACTGGGTTTGATCCCCAGAACCACATAAAAATAAATAAAATATTTTTTTAAAAAAAGGAAAAGAAATCACCATGAAAAATATTAACCCATTTTAAAGGATGAAAAAACTGAAGCAAAGAGAGATGAATAGCTTGCTCCATGGTGTGATCATTTTAAGTAAAAAATTTGATACTTTCAAGAGATGGACCTTAATTCCTGTCTCCTTCAGTGTGGGCTGGATTTAGTTATTTTCTTCTAATGAATAAGATATAGTGAAAATGGTGTTGTTTGACTTTTAAGACCATGTCATTGCTATGGTTTGGACGTCAAATGCCTCCCCACAAAGGTCCATGTCCCTGGGGTGGCAGTATTGACAGGTGGCAGAAACTTGAAGAAGTGGGGCCCAGAGAGAGGTTCTCAAAAGGTGGTTAAGGTAGTTCTTGTGTGACCCTTTTGTAGCCCTAGTGAGAGGGTTATTATAAACAGAACAAGCCCGGCCCCTCTCCTCTCTCTGCTTCCTGGTTCAATGTGTGACCCTTTGCTACTGCACACACCTTGTTGTCAGGTGATGGATGTCATCTGCTGCTCTCACCAGAGGCTAAACTAACTTCGAAATCCTAAAACTGGGGCCAAACAAACCTCAAGGACTGGGGATATAGGTCACTAATAAAGTGGTTACCTAGCATGCACTGGGTTCCTAGGTTCAATCCCTAATACCAGAAATAAATAAATAAATGTTTGCTGCTGTAAGCCTCCAAGTTTGGGGGGGGGGGTGATTTTTATATACATCCCCAGATAGTGAATACACTAGGTTACGAGTTAATGTTAGAACCAGGGTTCAAATCCAGACATTGGACTTAATAGCCACAAAGTTCAGGATGGTACCTTTCCCTCATGGGGTGTCCCCACCTGCCATGCTCTGTGAAATGGATTCCAAGTATCAATGGCTCTGAATGGGGGCTGGAGCCCTGATCTTGGCACTGTAACTCAAGGGCACAGGCCCGGGAGCTCTCGTCTGCCTGTTTTTAGTTCTGACTTTGTCTCTTACCAGTTACAACACGTTGCCATGTCTTAAAACATCTCTTGGATTGAGTTTCCTTATTTTAAAATGGGCATGATAGTAGCACCTGCGTCACAGGGTCATTATGGAATTGCATGAGTTTTTACATTTCAAATATAAAACTAAGACATATACGTAGTAGGCCCCCAATCATTGTTACCTTGTGTGTTGTTTGATATCATTCATGATGACTCACACAGTATGCAAAGCACTTGGTTTCACGGCATCTTCACAATGACCCTATGAGGTAGCAATGTCCTAGCCATCCCTATGGGAGTGGGGTGCCCCTAGCACTCTCTTCTCAAAGTGGTCATTTAAGTCGATTTATACTTTTATGCCCTTGAGCCTGCAATGAGTGGGGTCTAGCCAATTCCTGAGAATGCATTCAAGGCACGTTTCCTATTGTCCTAGCAAAAACTACTTAGCTTCCTTTTATTGGCGACCATATCCTTCTTGGCCCCAATCTTACACTTTTTTTTTTCCAAACTTCAAGTTTTTTCAATCTTTCCATTCTGTTTTTTTTTTTGTTTGTTTGTTTTTCTTTTGCTCCCAATTATCACTGTAAATCTGACTAAGAGCAGATTGAATGTTGTGTCGCCTCAAAAATTCCTACCACAGATAAACTACCCATCACCTTTAAACTTGGCCTCACACAAAGTCTCAGGGCATGAACAAAATGGACATGTCATGGCATGGACCATATTCCTATGTGCATTCTGATCTTCTGAGCATCCCACCAGAATCATACATTACCTTAAGTTCCAAGTTTTCAATTCTGGGACCATTTCAATAAAATTGACACAAGTGCATTAAAATAGGTTGTAAATAATAATCTAGAGCTTACATATCATTATATTTATTAATACAAATTAATGTTAGTATTATAATTATTATAATAACATTGCATTCTTTTAGATAGCTATCTGTAATACTGTTATATTAGAGGCTATATTTAAGTTTTTGCAGTTGTTTCACTTGTGGAACAGTGGAACAATCGGACCAATTTGTCCCCCTTTGAGTTGGCCTGCTTGCTCCTGCTGTGGAAGCCAGTGGTCCTGGGCCTCCATCTCTTTTTAAAGACCTCTCATTCAGACCACCCTGCTCATAGCTCAGGTTACCTGCGTGGTCGGGGTCAGTCAGGACACTGTACCTCTGGTCCATTTGATGCCAGATGGCTCCCTCAGATATGGCCGGCCTGCCTAGGAAGGGCAGTGCTGATCTGGAACTGAGGTAGCCAGAGTCTCTCCAAGATGGCCTGACCTTTTCCCAATCGGTGCTGGGGGACACTGCAGAAGTGTTGTTTCTAACCAAGCTATCTCTGGGGGTTTGGGCTTGGCATCTGACTGCTTCCCTGTCACATTGCCCTCTCTAGGTCCCAATTCCGGATGTTCTTTCCCATTTCCCCCTCGGGATCTGAAAACTTGTTTTCCATAGCATTCTCTCCTCATGGGGGCTTTACAGCAAAAAATGCAAAAGCAGTTCACCTGCTCTGTCCTTGGAATAAAGAGGAAATTTTCGGAATTCAGTGTCAGGAGCAGCAGTTAACGTATGGTCCTTAGCTGTCTGGAGGCAGAGGCAGTGCCTCTCTTGGGGACTTTCAGGGCGAAGGAGTGGAGAAGATCTCCTGGTTGCTATGGTGACACTCTGTTCAGAAGGAGATTCCGTGCCAGCCACGGATTTATCAGTTCTTGACCTCAGGTTCAAATGCCAGCTTCCCCGGGGGTGGGGGTAGAGAATTATGGGTGCAAGCTTATAATTGTAACTGGGCTGCACAAAAATTCATCCTTCACCCTATATGCCTTGAAGAAACTCTCACAGAAAACCCCTTTGATGTTAAGACCTATATAATAAACATGCTGCGCTGAATCTGGGTCATCCATCCCTCATCAGGGGACAGAGAACCACCTGTGCCCCAGATTCTTCTCTATTTGTGTGTCTGTTTGTCTTTTCTTCATCCCCTCATTGCCCCATCCGATTTCCAGAATTAATGGCCGGGCAGGTTGCAGCAATTTAGAAATTTCTTTTCTGTCTTACCAAAAATCTGATTTTGAAATCAAATGAACTTTCTGTCCTAAATGCTGCTACATGCATTTCTGCTTCCCCGGGGTGGAGTGGTGGGGAGGCTTATTATGGTTTAGGCTTACATAACAAAAGCAGAAATAAGAAAGAAGCCCACAGCTGATAAGAAAAGATGTGTGATATATTTCAAATATACTGGACCTAGAGAATCAAATTAAAAATAAAGGACTTCAGAGGGCTGGGAACATAGATCAGCTGATAGAACACTTGCCTCGCATGCACAAGGCCCTGGGTTCAATTCCCAGCATCAATAAAATTTTTAGAAAAGGACTTCAAAATTTAAAACTTTCATGCATGAAAGGACACAATCAAGAAAGTGAAAAGACAACCCACAAAATAAAAGAAAAAATTCCCTGAAAAATTTCCGTTCTGGAAAGGGACTTGTATCCAAAATACATAAAGACTCTTACATCTCAATAACAACAACAACTACAACAACAAAAACCCTCAGTTTGAAAATGGGCAAAGGGTATGGAATAGACATTTCTCCTAAGAAGATATGGCCAACAAACACATGAAAATGTATTACTGTCATTGGTCCTTTGGTTGTTTAGAAAATGTAGATGAAGAACACCATGAGAAAATAATACACATCTACTAGAACAGCTAAAATTAAAAAAAAAACTGACAATTATAAATGTAAGAAAGAATGTGAAGCAAGAGAACTCATGCATTGATGGTAAGCATATAAACTGGTGGCGATACTTTGGAAAAGAGTTTCCCAGTTCCTCAAAAATATAAATATATGATTAGCATGTGACCCAATAAGTTCCGCTTCTAGGTATATACCCCAAAACATTGCAACATAGGTCCACATGAAAATTTGCATATGTATAGTTGTAGCAATACTACTCACAATAGCCAAAAGGTAGAAATATATAATGTATAGCCATGTAATGAAATATTATTCAGCAATTAAAAGTCATTAAAATAAATAAATGAATAAAGCCAATTTATTCATTTTATTTTATTATTTATTGTTTGACCTCTTGGTCAAACAGTTCCACCACCAACTGCTGTTAGCAATCACTGATCTATTTGTGTCCATACAGCTTTGCCTTCTATAGAATGTCATTAAATGTAATTGTATAGTATATAATATAATTGTAGAGTATGTAATATGATGATGGCCTTTGAGATTCACCTCCACTGGTGCCTGTATCTGTAGTTCAATTATTTTTATTACCTTACTGAGTTTATTAGTTAGTTTTCCATCACTATAATAAAATGCCAGAGATAGTAACTTAACAAAGATAAAAGGTTTGGGCTGGGGTTGTGGCTCAGTGGTAAAGTGCCCACCTAGAATGCATGAGGCACTGGATTTGGTCCTCAGCACCTCATAAAAATAAAAAAGTAAAGATATTGTGTCCACCTAAAAATCTAAAAAATAAATATTGAAAAAAAGATAAAAGGTTTATTTTGGATCATGGTTTTAGAAGTTCCTGTCCACTATCTGGCAGAACAATTGTTTTTTAGGCCCCCTCTAGTGGGGGTGCAATTTTATCATCGAGGGGAGTGTATATCAGACCAAAACGGTGCCTTATTGTCAGGAACCAAAGAGCAAGAGGAAGAGATGGGGATATAATAATCCCCTTCAAGAGAATGCGCCCATGGACCCAAGGACTTCCCACTAGGCCCCATATCCTAAAGGTTCTGCCAGTTCTCACTGACACCAGGCTGATGACCAAGCCTTCAGCGCATTGGTCCTTGGGGGATATTCAGCATTCAGTTATGCTGAGCAATAGTCCATGAATGGATATACCATAGTGTGTTTACCCATGAAAAGAAACTTGGGTCACTTCCAGATGCTGACAATTATAAGTAGAGCTAGAATAAGCATTTGTGCAAAGTTTTTGTGTGAACTTACATTTTCATTTCTTTTTTTTAAATTTTTTTAAATTGTAGATGGACACAATACCTTTATTTGTTTAGTTTTATGTGATGCCGGGGATCGAACCCAGGGTCTCGCGCACGCTAGGCAAGTGGTCTACCGCTGAGCCACAATCCCGGCCCACATTTTCATTTCTTTAGGGGTAAATACCTAAGAGTGGGTATATGGGGCTGGGGTTGTGGCTCAGTGGTAGAGCACTTGCCTAGCATGTGTGAGGCACTGGGTTCGAGCTTCAGCATCACATAAAGATAAAGGCATTGTCCATCTACAACTAAAAAAATAAAAATAAAGATCTAAAAAAAAAAAAGAGTGGGTATATGATAAGTGTATGTTTAAGATATAAGAAGAATGTTTTCTAGAATGGTTACATCATTTTTCATCCCTACCATCATTGAATAAGGTTTCCTATTGCCCTACTTCTAGCCATTGCTGAGGCTGGCTTTGAACTCGTGATCCTCCTGCCTCAGCCTCCCAAGCAGCTGGGATTACAGGCATGCACCACCACACCCAGCAAATTTTACTTCCTTTTCAAAATTGTTTTCTTTATTCTGGTTCCAGTCACTTTCCATATGAATTTTAGAATAAGCTCATTTATATCTACAAAAAAAAAATCTTAGGTAGAGTTGAAATTACACAAAATGTGTAGATCAATTTGGAGTGATTGACTTCTTAATTATTTTGAACATTCCAATTCATAAATGTATGTCTCTTCTAAGTTTCCTTTGAGTTCTGGTATCAGTATTTTGCAGTTTTCAGTATGTGGGTCCTGCACATGTTTAGTTGATTTGCACCTAAATATTTCACTTTTTGGTATTTTGTAAATTTAAAGTACTGTGGCTGGGAAAAACTGCAGCAAGACACATTGTAATTAAATTGTTGGAAACCAGTGATAAAAAGAAAAGAAAATCTTAAAATAGCGCCCCCAAAATAAAAACATATTATATACAGAGAAATAAAAACAAAGATGACAGCAAACTTCTTGTCAGAGCCAATACAAAGGGCATTTAAAATGGTTAAAGGGAGGCTGGGGATGTAGCTCAGTGGTAGGTTCCTTTTGGCAAAAAGGGGGGTTTGGGAACATAGGTCAGTTGTAGAGTGTTGGCCTGATGTGACAGGTCAACCTTAGCAACTTAGGGAAACCTTGTTTCAAAATAAAAAGAACTGGGGATGTAGCTCAGTGATAAAGCACCCCTGGGTTCAATCCCCAGTGCTCAAAACAAAATAACACAAAACACGATCTAGCTATATGCTGTTTATAAGAGATGAACTTTAGGTTAAAAAACACAAACAAGTTAAAAGTCACAGGATAGGGAAAGTTATTCTGTGCATACAGTAACAGAAAGACAGCTGGATGGCTACATTACTTTAGGCAAAATAAACTTTAACACAAATAGAGTCCCTGGAAACAAAGAGAAACATTTTATAAATATTAAAAAAAATCAATCCATTTGGAAGATATAACAATTATAAGCATATATACACCTAACAACAATACCCTAAGATAGAATTTAAGATTGAAATAGACAACTCAAAAATAAAATTCATAAATTGCAATATCTTCTTTCAATAACTGATCAACAACTAGAGAACAAGGAAAGAAAAGATATGAATAATGCTAAACAAATGAGACCTAATACATATCATCTATGGAACAAAATCCCTCAAACAAGAGCAGACTACACATTCTTCTCCAGTACATGTGGACCATTCTTCATGATAAGCCATGTGTTAGTCATAAAACCAGTCTCAATAAATTTAAAAGGATTAAATCATACAAAATATGTACTCCAGGGCTGGGGTTGGGGCTTAATGGTAGACACTTGCCCAGCATGTGTGAGGCACAGGGTTCAATTTTCAGCACCACATATAAATAAGTAAAAATAAAGGTCCATTGACAACTAAAAAAATATTTTAAAAATATGTACTCCAGCAAATATTAAATTAGAAATCAAAAACAGAAATAAATTTGGACAATTAACAAATATTTGGAATGTCAAATTCACACTTATGAAATAATGATGGGTCAAGGAAACAGTCTCCAAAGAAATTAGATAGCAGTTGAAAGGTATGTAAGTGAAATTACATCATCCCAAAACTTAGGAGATGCCACAAAACCATAGCTCAGAGGGAAAATAATGCATCAATGCCTACATTAAATAAAGACCTCAAATCAATAAATTAATTTTCCATCTTAAGAATCTAGAAGCAGGACATAACTTTCCTAATCTTAAAGACAAATTTGGAAACAAAACAAAAACAAATCCAAAAGCAGAGGGAACAATAATAAAGAAAGAGCAAAATATATTAAATAAAGACCAGAAAACAAAAGTTGGTTAGTTTTCAACAAAATCAACAAACGTTTATCTAGACTTACTAAGAAATAAAGAGAGATGGCTGGAAATACTAAATCAAGATTGAAAGAGGCAACATCATAGCCCAACCTATGGAAACAAATAAGAAAAGATGATGAGAAAATGTCATGAGCAATTATGTACCAAAAATCATACGATTTATTTTAACAGGACACATTATTAGAAAGTCACAAACTACCAAAACTCAGGACTCAAGAAGAGAGAGAAAAGGAAACCTAAACATGCACATAACCAGTAGAGAAACTGACTCAGTAATTTTAAAAACTTCCAAAAAGAAATGTCCAGGGCAAATTGACTTTACCAGTAAACTCTAAACCAAATCTTTAATGAAGAAATAATACCAATCTTTCAGAAGATTTCCCCAAAATCAAATGGAAGTGAACACTTCTCAGCTTATTTTGAGGCCAATTTACTCTGATACTAAACCAGACAAAGATAACACAATAAAAGAACATCCAAGACCACCATCTCGGCAGAAAATTTATCAAAGCATAGTAGAAAACCAAATTCATAAATAGTAGAAAAAGTACTATCCACAATGAGAGGTGGGGCTTATTACAGAAAGCAAGTTTGCTTTAGTTTCACAAAATCCAGCAATGCGATACAGCAAGCATTTGTCAAAATCCAACAACTTTCATGATTGGGAGGAAAAAAAAAAAGGACTTCGGTTGCGGTTGTAGCTCAGTGGTAGAGTGCTTGCCTAGCATGTGTGAGGCACTGGGTTCAAACCTCATCATCACATAAAAATAAATAAAGGCATTGTGTCCATAAAAACTAAAATAAATAAATAAATTAAAAAACCTTTTAAAAAACAAAAAAACTTTAGAGCTTGGCATGGTGGCTCATGCCTGTAATCCTAGTGGCTAGGGAGGCTGAGATGGGAGGATCGTGAGTTCAAAGCCAGCCTCAGCAAAAACAAGGCGCTAAGCAACTCATTGAGACCCTGTCTCTAAATAAAATACAAAATAGGGCTGGGGATGTGGTGTTGAACCCCGAAACAAAGAAAAGACCACCAACTTCAATTTTAAATTAAATTAAAGCAAACTTGTATTTGTGTACACAAAGAGAGCTGATCAGCGGCTGTCTCTCCCAACACAGGCTAGAGATCAGCAGCCCAGCTTGTTAGGAACAAGGTTTTATAGCACAAAAAGTTGCAGAGGGGAGTGTCTTGAGGACTGAGGGTGGTGCTGAGGATCGAACTCAGTGCCTCACACTTGCCATGCAAGCGCTCTACCACTGAGCCACAGTCACAGCCCTGTAGGATACAATATTGATGTACAAAAATCTATTGTATACACTAGGAATGAACAGTTCAAAAATGAAATAAAAGAATTTCATTTATAATAGCATAAAACGGTAAAATAATTAAGAACAGATTTAACAAAATACATGTACATTGAAAACTGAAAAACATTATTAAAATAAATTTAAAAAGATCTAAATCAAAAGAAAGAATCTGATGTTCATGGAGAGAAAGACTTAAAATTGCAGTATTCCCCAAATTGATATACAGATTTAACACAATCTCTATCAGGATCTCAGGTGGTTTCTTTGTAGAAATTGACAAACTTATCCAAAATTCACATGTAAAATTAAGGGACCAGAATAACTAAAACAATCTTGAAAAATACCCATAAAACTGGAATAATATACTTCCTGATTCAAAACTTACTACAATAGCAATCAAGACTACATGGTATTGGCATAACAACACATGTATAGATCAATGGAAGAGAACGAAGAAGACAGGAATAAACCCTCACGTTTTTGAGCGATTGATTTTAGACAAATGTGCCTATCAGGAAAGGATAAGCTCATAACAAATGATACTGAGGCAACATGTGAAATCAACATGTGAATATCAACATGTGAAAGTAGGAACCAGATGCCTATGTAAAACATTAACGGAACATAGTTCAGAGAATTAAATATAAGAGGTAAAATTACAAACTCTGAGAAAAAAACTCAGTGGTAAATCTTTGTGGCCTTGTATTAGGTGATATAGTTTCTTAGAATACCCAAGATAAATAGATAGGTAGATAGATATAGGTAGATAAAAAATTTCACTTCACCCAAATTTAAAAACTTGTGTGTCAAAGGACATTACCAAGGATAGTTATTATAAAACAAAACCAACAAAACTGGAAAAAAAATGATGATAAGGAGGCAGAGAAGAAATGAAAGTCCTTGTGTACTGCAAGTGGGTATGTACGATGGTACTACTACTATGGAAAATAGTTTGTGCTTCAAAATTTAAAATAGAGTTACTATGTATCCAGTAATTCCACTTCTGGACACATACTCAAAAGAATTGAGTCGAACTTACATTTGTACAACTCTGTTCATAGCAATATTACAACAGCTAAAAGGTGGAAGTCATCTGAGTGTCTAGCCACAGGAAAATGGATACAATGGAATACTACTCACCCTTGGAAAGGAAGGATATTCTAGCACATGCTGCAACAATGTGGACAAATCTTGAAGATGTTTTGCTTTCACTTAGGAAGACAATCACAAAAGGCCACATATTGTAGGATTTTATTTATATGAAATGTTCAGAATATAAGAAAATCTATAGTGATAGAGAATGAATTAGAGGTGGCCAAGGGTGGTTTGGAGGACAGAATTGGGACTAAGTGCTACTAAGTA